>NC_050072.1:51594405-52237282 GCF_009764565.3 Dermochelys coriacea | reverse complement strand
TTCCTACAGCTTTCCAGAAAAGTATACTCCTCTTCCTCAACAAACTCCAGTGAATAAGTCTTTCAAACTAAATATGAACAGCAAAGCCAAAATGGAAAATAAGTTAAGCACAGATTTCTAGGATGCATCCACTACAGAGAAAAACATTACTCTTTACTTTGTCAGACATTACTTTGTCAGAGTCCTTCCTCTTCTCCCATTCTGCGGATAATTCCAGACAACAAGCGATATAGCACCCTCTACGAGGATGAGTGGAAGGCAAATAGTGAAAAGCAGAGGTAAAGTTATAAGAATACATTCAATTCCCAGCCCTTCAGTAAATTTTAAATGCATCAGTTCCCAGCCCAAAGAGAATCCCCACAGCACAAGGGGAGGAGAAAGGGATTCAGTGTGGGAGAAAAGTAGGGATTATGACAAACTGAATTACTAGTGAGTAATTTTCCCTTCTCATTCATTCCCTTCTTCTCCCATCTTGTCAATAAATGTAGGCCCAACCAGTGGATATAGAAAGCAGTCTCATAAGAGGAGATGGGCTTTCATGAGAGGTGACTTGAAAAACTTTAGGATTTAACTCTGCCCTTGTCATATTCACCTAAGAAAGTGTGATGAAATTGTTAGGCAGAAATTATGAGTGACCCTTGAGTTTTCCAGTGTAGGGACCTCAGCCCAGAGGTAGAAAGGTATAGTCTTGAGCAATTGTTCACAAGTCAGGTTAATACATTACTTTAGTGAATGACTGATACAGGCCCGGTAGCCAGCCATCCTACTTTGGGTCTTGGAAATGGACAAACAGTTCTTGTCTTCCTAAAGCAGCTCCCCCTGTGGGCATACCTCTGGACAATTATGAACGGGGTCAGAAGGACACCAGCACTCCGCTCTTTCCATATTATTGTATAGAAAATAGTTTTTGGCTAGATGAGAGGGGGTCTCAGGGTGGTTCCAGTATGGAAAAGGATGAGAATTTTTTCTTAAAGTTGTAAACTTGTTTCTGAAAGTTGTACCAAGTAGGTAAAATTCAGTGGCTCTCCTATAGCCAGAGAATGCAGTTTCTTCACAAGGAAATGGGGGGGATTTGTGTATTGGGCAAACAGGCCCACAGGCTCTTTAACAGGGATGTTCAAAACTGTTTAGGGAGAAATTACTTAGGCAATTGAAATACAATCTCGCATAACAAGATGGTAATAATGAAAAGAACGAGGAATACTTGTGGCACCTTAGAAATTAACAAATTTATTTGGGCATAAGCTTTCATGGGCTAAAGCCCATTTCATCAGCATCTGATGCAGCTTTAGTGCATGAAAGCTTATGCCCAAATAAATTTGTTAGTCTCTAAGGTGCCACAAGTAC
The DNA here is from genome assembly GCF_009764565.3 of Dermochelys coriacea. Lineage (NCBI taxonomy): Eukaryota > Metazoa > Chordata > Testudines > Dermochelyidae > Dermochelys > Dermochelys coriacea. Next base: position 52,235,935 of record NC_050072.1, on the reverse strand, counting down.
TCCTCATTCTTTTTGCTGATGCAGACTAACATGGCTATCACTCTGAAACCTGTAAGAATGAAGAGTAAAATTAGAAAGCTTAGTTCAGCAACATGCTAAACTGAGGTTTTAGCAATTAAATGAGCTACTTTCATAGTCAACACAAGCAAGATAAACTTTCATGCATGACTTTACAGACTTGGAAGCACAGGAGATCAGTTCATTTAAGGGGTAATGTATCTCAAAACCAGTCTCTATCTTTGAACTCAGAGGAATAATGGACAGAAGCAAAAGTCTACTGGATCTCTGAAGATCAAGACAGCTGAAACCAGAACTCAGAAAGGGAAATTCAGACTCAAATCGAACCTCACTAAAAGAAACTCTCAGACTTGTACTAGGGGACAATGGAAGGGTTCATGTCTATCGATTAGAAAAGGTCATCCAGACTTATGATTAATCTCCTTGAGTGAAGGCTTGAGAGTGAAGCCCATGTCTGTATTTACTTCATTCATTTTTCAGGACAATGTTCAGGGAGATGGAGCTGAATAAGAGAACTAGGCACTGGAGAAAATCGTGAGTGATTAGGTGGGCCCCGATATGTTCTTCACTACAAGATCTTGGAGTTTGGAGGACAGGGATTCTGAAGCCACTTGAGGCAACTAGGATGGAAATAGGGAATAAACTTCTTCCCCAATCCAGAAGAAATGCTGACAATGGGCTAAAGGCCCAAGAGAATCTTGTGTCTCTGGCATACCAATTCACAGAAGGAGTTCCCCACCAATGGGAGAATACTCCCAAGTGCATACCACTTTGCCCCAGGAGAAGGGAATGGAACCTATGAGCTCTGGCTTTCGTGAGCTACAGCTCACTTCATCGGATGAAAGCTTATGCTCAAATAAATTTGTTAGTCTCTAAGGTGCCACAAGTATTCCTTTTCTTTTTGCGAATACAGACTGATACAGCTGCTACTCTGAAACCTATGAGCTCTGGGATTCTCTTTCTCTTACCAGAAAGACACAGTAGCAGATAAAAATAGAGCTAAGGTCTGAAACATAGGACTGCTCTCAATGCTTCTGGGATAAAGGGAGTTGTAACTTAAATCCATTATAAGACAACAATATCACCTCCTGAGTCTCCATACAAACTATCTGGTGAGTCCAGATTGTATCCCTAGTTCTGCAGCATCCCCTACAAGAGATTCTGGCAGAGTTAAACACCCCAGTCTCAGTCTCCCCATCCATAAAATGAAGAAAACAATCCTTTTTTGTCTCCCAGTGGAGTTAACTGTACCTCCAGTCTCCCACACAACCACTGTGGGAAAACTTGTCTGTTCATCCCATGGGAGTTGACTGAAGTGTTTTGGGTCATTTTAGCCCACCAACACATCCAGCTGACCCATTATGTGTCTGCATGCTCCCAGAAACCAGCGCCATCAACATGGATACTGATCTGAAGGAAGAATTTCTCCACCTCACACTGTTAGTGCTATTTCAGGAATCAGGCAGAGCCCCTGTAAGACACAGGTGGACATTTTACCAGCAGTTTTTAAACTGACAAGAGCACTTCTCAGAGAGTGATTCTGACATACCAGCTGAACCCAGATGCTGCTGCTCATGCCTTTTGCCTTAGCCACAGATTCCCCCTAGGTAAACTGGTACTTCTAGAGCAGGGCCACAAGCACAGACTGGTTGGATCACATTGTCATATGGACCTGGGATGACCAATAGTGGATCCAGCACTTGTGTATGAAGCAGCAAATATTCCAGGACACTTGTGATCAGTTTGTCCCAATATTCCAGCACTTGGACATCCTCATGATAGAGGCCAGGCTAATCCAGAAACAAGTTGTTGTAGTCATATGGAAACCGACTATCCCAGAGTACTATAGATCTGCAGCTAACCAGTTTGGAGCTGGCAAATCAATTATGGGGGTTGTTGTGGCAGAGCTTTGTGAGGTAATGAGGACTGTGATGTACCCAGAGAAGGGGGGGGGGGGGGGTCATTACAAGTATTCCTGAAATAATAGCTGGTTTTGAGAAAATGGGCTTTCCAAACTGCATCGGGGCCTTTGATGAGACTCACATGCCTGTATAGTTTGGCCTCCGCAAGGAGCACAAACCACGAAGGGTAATGCAGCATAATTATACAGGCTCTAGTTAACCACAGGGGTTGATTCATGGACACTAACATGAAATGCACTAGCAGGGTGCGGGATGCCAGCATGTTCCAGTGATCAGGATTTTACCTTCATAGACAAGCTTAGACAGTATTTCCACCAAACGACATTGTTAGAAATGGAGTCACTATCTGTACTGTTATTCTAAGTGACCTTCTAAGTGACCTGTTGCAAGGGCTTATCAAACCATACCCTGATTTCAGAGGACCTGGCAAAAGAAGATTCGACTACACACTCAGTGCAATAGGCAGTCTGAAATCCTGTTGGAGCTGCCTTCAAAACCATTTGGATGCCGGTGTCATCAATGCAATCTGCATGATTGTGCCTTCCTGTGTCTACATAATGTCTGAGAGGACAGGTTTCAGAGTAGCAGCCGTGTTAGTCTGTATTCTCAAAAAGAAAAGGAGTACTTGTGGCACCTTAGAGACTAACAAATTTATTTGAGCATAAGCTTTCGTGAGCTACAGCTCACTTCCACCAAATGCATCTGATGAACCCATCTGTTATCTTATACTTCTACTGCAAGCCCACTAGGACACAAATCATATTTTTGTACTGTGTTTGGACAGCATCTAACACAATGGGTCCTAGTCCATGGCTAGGACTCCTAAGTACTATAGTAATAGAAATAATAAATAAAAAAGAATGAGAGAAGAGGAACAAATTACAGATTTTAACCAGTTTCTTAAAGATTATTTTTCTTTTCTGTAAGATTATTTTAATGCTATGCTTCCTGATTCAATACAAATATCCCAGAATATAACATCAGAAATGTTTTACCAAAAGTCTCCATGCAACTGTGGTAACAGTCTTTGGAAGCAAAGTACTGATGGAAGCAAACTACTGATGAATCAAATTGAACTGTACTAAAAAGAATTCCATCCCCCCAAAAACCTTGAAGAAACTGCAAAGACACAATATCCACGGTGAATTAAATAAAAAAGCAGTAAGGTAAGAATAATATTGAAAATAAGACAATACATCCCAACAGACCTCTTCTCACAGCCAGAATTGTTTTTATCTAGTGACGTGGTTTAATTAATCTTTCAGGTAAACGTAAGTAATTTTGTTGGCATGCACATACTCAAAATGACCTAAGTGATATTTTTATTACCTCTTGTCCAGATACTGTAACATACTCTGCATGAGGGTTCTTTATCATTCGTTGTATTTCTTGCAGATGAAATTGGATCTGGGAAATCACCTTCTGAATGTCACCCTTCTGCTTTCTGATAGTAGGGAAGTCTGTAAGATCTTTGAACAACTGGGTTTTATCTCCAGTTCTATTTATAAGAAACAGAAAAATGATGTATTCCATAATTCTACTGTTTCGATATAACTGTTTATTTCCAATCAGTAAACACAAGTTATGAGGTACCCATATAGTTTTGAGCATACCATATTATGTATTTGTCCCTCTCTCTTCTTTCAAAATGCACAAAGCATGTAACTTCACAAGGAGAAAAACATGCATTCCACAGATATGGTCTCACTGAAAGAGTATACTACACTTATACATTACACACAGAATAAAGCCCCCCATGTTAGTGTTTTTAAGTCAAGTCAACAAAAGTTGGGAAATGACAGAATGAAGGAAATTGCCTGTGCAACTTTATTTTGGCCCCCTTGTGCGTATGCATTATAAGATTGACTTTGATTACATGATCATATACCATTTTTCCACTTTAATAATAAGTCACTACCATCCCCACCTATAATAGAAATATTTCTATTTTAGAACAAATACAAAAATATAACCTTCTGATTATGTCATAGCATAGATGCCACGTTTGCAATCTCGTAAGTGATAGAAAAACTTCTAGCAAACCAGTAGGATAGCTTCTGAGTTTTTACAGACCTAGAAAAGGCATATAATAAGAGGACAGAAGGATGCTTACGCCAGTGCTGAGAAAATATGGAGTGCCTCAAGATTTAATAACTATAGTGAATGCCCCCATATGGATCACCTACAACAGTAATCAGGACATGTTTTGAAACAACACACTCCTTTGAAGTGTATAGTACATAGAGCAGCATAAACAAGTCATTGTTGGCATGAAATTTTAGTTGTACAGACTTCACTAGTGCTTTTTATGTAGCCTGTTGTAAAACTAGGCAAATATCTAGATGCATTCATGTACGCCCAGGGGTACATGTACCCCCGGTTGAGAATCACTGGTTTAACTAATTATAGTACATATTGTAGTCATTTAAGTAGTTTGTGAGCTCTGTAGTGGTGTTCACTGTTTTCTGTGTTTTAGAAGTCATTAGAAACGACTCAGAGGAGCAGTCTGCATTAAACTAAGCCTTGTATATTTACATATAGTGAATTAACATGATTGGGAGCCACCTGTGCCAAATTAGTGTCATCTTATTATTTTTGTTGTGTAGTGAGAACACAAAAACCAACTTTGATAAATTTAGCCTTTTTTCCTGTTCTTAATTCATAACAGTCCTATAGGACTTTTTCATTTATAACTATCGTATCGTTTGAGAAAATATTACAGCTGGATTTGCAACAAATTGGCTGAATATTGCTTTTTGTTGATTTTTACACGCATATTGCAGATCGTATGTTTATTAAACAAGAAAACAAAATAAAAATTGGGGTAATATATCAGCCAGACCAGAAATAAAGGTTCATCTGCGGGAGTGGCACATCTTCTCTTCACAGAGAAATAATGGCTGCAAGGACATGTCACTGGGGTGACCATATATATTTTGTCACATACAGCCAGTCAAACCCCAGCTCCTTATTCAAAATTCATGCACAATATGAAAATGGAGTGGGGGTGTGATATTTGGCAGCATACTGCACAGGTACAAAGCTTTGGGTTGGGGAGTGATTTATTCCAGTTCCTTCACAACAGTCTGAAAGTCACAGGGACGTATCTTATTTTGTCATGTACTCAATCAGTCAAAACCCAGCTTCTTATTCAAACTCCATACACAATTGTGGAAATGGGGTGGAGGAGTGATATGTGGCAGCATATTGCACAGGACCAAAGTTTTGGGTTGGTGAGCAGCATGTTCTAGCTCCTGCAGTCACTAATAGTCACTGGGATGTGTCACTTGGGGTTGACCCAAGACTTATTTTGTCATGTTCAACCAGTCAAAACACATCCCCTTATTCAAGCTCTATGTCCAATATGAAAATGGGATAGGGGCATGACACATGGCAGCATATTAATCAAGAACAAAGCTTCGGGTCAGCGAGGGTGACCAGACAGCAAGTGTGAAAAATCAGGACGGGGATGTGGGGGGGGGGGGGGGAAGAGAATAGGCACCTACATAAGTCAAAGCCCCAAATATCAGGACTGTCCCTATAAAATCGGGACATCTGGTCACCATAGGGTCAGCGACTGGCATGTCCCAGCTCCTTTAGAATAGTCTGACAGTCACAGAGAGTGATACTTGGGGCGACCTATAGACTTATTTTGTAATGTAGTGTCAGTAAAAACCCAGCTACTTACTCAATCACCATGTACAAAAAATGGTAGTGCAGTGGGGGTATGACATTTGGCAGCATACTGCATAGGAACGAAGCTTTGGGTTGATGAGTGGAACATCCCAGGTCCTTCAGAACAGTCTGTGAGTTGCGGGGACATGTCACTTGAGGTGACCAAAAACTTATTTTGTCATGAACATCCAGTCAAAACCCTGTTCTCTATTGGATTATTTAATAAAAAAGTAAGTATAAGGTAAATTTTCATCACTTTCATGCATATTAATTGATAACATTTCTAAAAATGTAATCTTAGAAATGTATTTTTAAATAATTTTGACTTTTGAATAAGGAACTGGGGAAAAACGGTTACCTACCTTTTTGTAACTGTTGTTCTTTGAGATGTGTTGCGCATGTCCACTCCATGTGCGCAGTCATCGGAGATTTTTGCCTTCGCGGTAGCCATAGAGCCTGCAGTGGTGCACTCTGGAATGCCGTGCCCATGCACTGTCCTCCCTACACCCTTTCAGTTCCTTTTTACCGGCAACTGCGAGACAGGGGCACGAAGTTGGGTATTGGAATGGACAGGAGTAACACGTTTCAAAGAACAACAGTTACAAAAAGGTAGGTAAACGTTTTTTCTTCTTCGAGTGCTTGCTCATGTTGATCTCATTCTAGGTGACTCACAAGCAGTGTCAATGGAGGTGGGCTCGGAGTTCATGGTCTTACAGCATGTAGCACTGCTCTGCTGAAACCAACAGCGTCCCGGACCTGCTGGGTAAGTGCCTAATGGGACGCAAACATGTGGACAGACAATCAGGTAGCAGTTCTACACATCTCTTGGATCAGCACCTGAGCCAGGAAGGCTGAGGATGATGCTTGCACTCTAGTTTGAGTGAACCTTGACTATTGCCGGTGGAGGCACTTTCGCCAGCTCCTAACAGTAATGGATGCAGGCCATGATCCCAGAAGAAATCCTTTGAGCAGATACTGGATGACCTTTCATCTGTGTGCCACCACAACAAATTGCTTTGAATTGCGAAACAGCTATGTCCTGTCGATGCAGAAGGCCAGTGCCCTCCTGACATCCAGGGTGTGCAAACTGTGCTCCTCTTCCAAATTATAAGGCTTCAAGAAGAAGACAGGTAAATACAAGTCCTGGCTGGTATGAAACTGGGAAACTATCTTGGGCAGGAACGGCAGGTGCGGCTGCAGCTAGATTTTATCCTTACAGAATACTGTATAGGGCAGTTCTGAAGTAAATGTCCTGATCATACACATTGCTGCCACCAGGAACAAAACCTTTCAGAAGAGAAGGAGAAGGGAGCAGGAAGCCAGAGGCTTGAAGGGAGGCCCCCATGAACCTCGACAGCATGAGATTCAAGTCCCAAGGTGGGACAGGGTCCCAGATGTGAGGGTAGAAGCACTCCAGACTTTCAAAAACTAGGCCATCATGTCATGAGTTAAGATGGACCTGCCTTGGAATGGAGGGTGGAAAGCCAAAATAGTGGCCAACTGGACCCTGATCGATGACCAGGACAAGCCCAGGAGCTTGAAGTGCAGAAGATAATCCAGGATCACCTGCAGCAAAACTTGCTCAGCCCAGATACATCATTCTGAAGCCAAGCACGTGCACCTTTTCCACTTACTCTGGTGGAGGATTTTCTGTTGCTAAACAAGACCTATTGAACGAGCATTCCCGTTCTTTCGTATTCAGCCATGAAGTATCCATGCTGTCAAGTGCACCACCACCAGATTCAGGTGCAGAAGACGGCCGTGGTTCTGGGACAGTGGGTATGGCCAGTGACATAGTTGCAGCGGGGCAGTTACCAAAAGGTCCAGCAGCCTTCTGAATGAGGTTTGGGAGCTATTAGGATAACCTTTGCCCTGTCTTGTTTGATCTTCATGAGGACTCTGTGGATCAATGGCACTGGCGGGAAGGCGTACCTCCGGGGCCCCAATCACAGGAGCAGAAAAGCATCTGACAGGGATCCCATGTCCATCCCCCAGAGTGAACAGAACACATGACATTTCCCGTTCTGAAAGGATGCGAACAAGTCCACCTGGGGAGTTCTCCACTTCCAGAAGATAATACTGACCACCTACAGATGGAGCAACCACTCGTGGTGAGACGAGATGGTCCTGCTGAGATGATCCACCAAGACATTACTGGTGCCAGGCAGGTGCATGGCTATCAGATGAATGGCATAGTGCAAACAAAAATCCCAAAGAAGGAGAGCTCCTTGACAACGGGCTGAAGACCTGGCACCACTATGCCTGTTCATGTAATACACTGTGGTGGTATTGTCAGTCAGGACCTGCACCACCTTGCCCTACAGATGGAACAAGAAAGACTGGCAGGCCAGGCGAACCACTCTGAGTTCCCAGACGTTGATATGGAGGGCCAGATTGTCATGCAACTAGTGGCCATGGGTGCTCAGCTCGCTCAGGTGGGTTCTCTAGGCCAGGTCTGAAGCATTGCAGACCAGGGTCAGCGATGGGGACGGGGTCGCGAAAGGGGCTCCCTCCAACACCAACCTGGGTTCAACCACCAATCCAGGGATGATCTGATGTCGTTTGGCACCCTCACTACCCAGGCCAGGTAGTGCCTGTTGAGGATGTAGATCGACACCAGCCACGCTTGCAGGGGGCTTAGCAACTACTTAACACTAACTACTATAAATGAAACTATTTACCTAAGGCTCAAGTCAGTAAAGATGAAACTGCTAGCCCTTGCTATGCAAGAAAAGGTGCTCCGACCAACCATCATGGGCGGTAAGAAGGAACTGAGAGGGCTTAGGGCCAGTGGTTGCCTGGTATACCGACACATGAGCACAGCATTCAAGGCGGCGCCACTGCTGGCCCTAAGGATACCGCTAAGGCAAAAATCTCTGACAACCACGCAGGTGGGTGTGCACACACCTAGAATGGAATCAACATGAGCAAGCACTTGAAGAACCATCAATAAGGAGCTGATACCAAAAACAAGGAGTTGGGAATAAGGAGCATACTTCAGCCTCATGGTCAGCCCTCAGTACAATCCTGTTTATTACACTGATGGACTATGTCAACAGAAATAACTCAAATGGAAAAGGTGAGACATTTGTATCTGCTGATGACACAGAAATATAGGCATCCTCAAAAAGAAAACACTGGAGGAAATTGCAAATCAGTGGTATGACCAGCTAGACAGGCATTCGATGAAAATGAACACAACTAAGATACAGGTCATTTGGGTCAGTAGAGGTGCCGCAGGGAAATTGGACATAGAGATTAAGTAGCAAGACTAAATCAGACTGACAAGCTCATATAACTTGGTGGCTGGGTTATGGAAGACGGTGAGCTTGAACATGAGATACAGTCTAGACTATGGAGTGCTGGGAGAGCGTGGAGGTGGTGTTCATGACAAGCATACATCACTGAGATTGAAAGACCAACTATACAGAACAATGGTGTTCCCTGAGGCATTTATGGTGCATGAGCATCGGCAATTAGGAGACAGCAGGTTCAATTTCAAAGTGTTTGAGATGAGAGGTCTTTGTGCCATAAAAGGAGTTACATGAAGAGACAGATTTTGAAATTAAAGTATTAGGATAGAAGTCAAAGTCCCTGATGTGGTTGATAAAATCCAAGAAATATGATTTTGCTGGTTTGACTACAAAGAGAAGATGAATGAATGGGACCTGGTGAAGACAGCATGGTAGGAGAGGTTAGTAGGAAAGAGAGCCCAAGGAAAGCCAAAGAAGTGATGGATTGCATCAAAGAAGATGGGAAGCAGATGGACCTTAGTGACACTGTGGACAAACAAAGATGGCTGATGCGTGTATGACAACTTGACTCTGGTCAATAGGATAAGAGGAAGAAGATTATTATGTCATAGCTGTGAAATCTGATCTCTGAAGAGAAAATAAATCCAGGCATGTTACAAATAGTAAAAATAAGGAAAAAACCCTACTTTATTATACCCAACGCAACTTCCCTTTTCACAAAAACAAAACTTGAACTAGAGCCAATAGCCAAGAGGATAACATTGAGATGAGCTCTGATTCCGAGATCCTAATATAGATATTATACAGGAGAAAGTAAAGCCAGTATTTTATAATACTGAATTTTTCAGAAACTATTTTACGGCTGATTAGACCTATTTCCAGGGGAATTGTAGGAGAAAGACAGCTGTTAGCCAGCAGCTGATTATAAAAACCTCTGTCATTGTCTTATGCCAGCCACCTACTGAAAACAAAAAGGGCAAATTTCCAAAAATGGCAACTGCAGATATTTCAGCATTTTTAGGGTTTTAGAGTCAGTAGTACTTTTCAAAAGAATTTTTAGGAATACAATATAAAATATAATAAAAAACAACACCATCACCACACACAGAGTGTCTATATATATACAAAATATATGAGGAACTGTGGTAAAATACAGGTTTTACTGGCACAAGTATAAAACTCCTGCATATGTTCGAAATGCATAAAGCCACGAGTGAGTTATCCTGGTTAACCAAAAAAAATTCAAATAAACCATTTGCATTATGTGGTGATATTTTCTGTTTGTAATCTTTTAGAGGAAACTTTTGATTTAGAAAAAAATTAGGCTAACATTTTCATTGGTACTATTTTTTGAATTACTCCATCTACAACATCAAGCTGTCTTAGTTATCATGCACATAGTGATAGAAAAATTAGTGGTAATATTTTTAAAACTTCTAAAAAATAGCTATAGTAGAGCTTTTCCATAAATCAGGTATCAGGATGATAATGTGTTCTATCTCACACCCTGCCAGACCTATAAATGAATTCTATACATCAATAGAAAACCTATAATCCCAGCTATCCAACAGGACACACCAAGTGTTTCTAACCTTTTAATTCTCTAATTGCCCTTAAATCTGTCACTGGTCCAAGAGCAAATATTGGCAGTCCTAGATTTTGGCTCAGTTAATTTTTCAATCCCTGCTACAGAGAAAGATGAAAACATTTTTCCGTCAATTACTTTAAAATTAACATCTATTTTAAAAGTACTCAGAGATTTGGAATATGAAATGTAATTCTATTAAAGACAGATTAAAAGGCAAATCATGAAGAGCAGATCAAGAGAGACAGAAGGTGCAAAATAAATAAAATTAATTTCAGGGCAGCTTATTTTGTCTGAGGCAAGGGATTTATTGTGTTACTGTGCTGCCCAAATATGGTATAAATTATACGGCACCTTTCATCAGAGGATCTCAAAGCACTTCACACACTAAGTCTCATAACACCCCTATGAGGTAAGTGGTATGTCCATTTTACAGATATGGAACCTTCACAGAAAGGTTCAGTGAAATGTGTCCTTGGACACACAGGAAATTTGGGCAGAGCTGGACACAAAGCTTGGACGACAATTCCAGGCTCATAATGTCCATTCTATAAACATATTATGCACAAAAAACTACACTGAAAGAATATTAAAGTTTTAAAGTCAAGCTCTCAAAACTGGTGAGGAGGGCAAAGGGAGAGCATTGACAACAAAGGAGGACTGTCCCTTCTCTGAGTTCCTGTGCCTGGCATCATAGTGCCCGCTGGAACTCAGGAGAAGCAATTGCAGGGAAAGTCCTGCTTAGCCCCTGCAGCCCTAAGTTGAAACATACGCAGTTGTTTTGTGGGGCTGGTGCATGAACAGTACAGTCAGCACACAGGAGCTGTGAGGGGATGGAGCATGCTTAGCACAGGCAGTATTTTCAGAAAATTTAGCTGCTGCCATACTCAAAAAAGGCTCTATTAAACACTTGTGAACTGAGAAAAGGCTCATAACCTGACCTTATTTGGACAAATTTTCACAAGGATGGGAAAAGGCACAACTCTGACTCCACGTCCGCCCTCTCTGCCAAATTTAAAGTCTCTGTTCCAACATATGAAGCTTTTCATCAAAACGGTTGTAAGAATTTTTTTTCACTTGGGCAAACAATGTATTTTTTCCCCTAAACTCATTCTCAGAAACAGCTGAACAATTCTGGGAGAAACTTTCCAAAAATTCTGAGCCTGAAACATTCACCCAGGATGGAAAATTTCAGCCTGAATGGTGGGTGAGATAACATCTTTTATTGGACCAACTTCTGTTGGTGAAAGAGACACTTTTGAGCTCACACAGAGCTCTTCTTCAGGTCTTGGAAACATACTAAGAGTGTCACAGCTCAATACAAGATGGAACAGACTGTTTAGCATAAGTAGTTTACATCTATGTCAATCAGTTCCATCTTGTACTGAGCTGTGACACTCTTAATATGTTTCCCAGACTTGAAGAACTCTGTGTGAGCTCCAAAGTTTGTTTCTCTTACCAACAGAAGCTGGTCCAATAAAAGATATTATCTTACCCTCCTTATCTCCAATATCCTTGGACCGACATGGCTACAACACTGCATAGGTAGCCTGAATGGTTTAAGTTTAGCAAAATTATAAGCAACCAAAAAGAGGTCTTCTAATGGAAAGTGTCAGGCAACCTTATATACAAGTGATTCTACCTATGCATCTATAATGTACATTTTGTATTTATATATTACATAAATAAGGTATATTAACTAACATACAATTCATATATCAAGTAAGTTCAGTAAGACAGACTACAACACATGAAAGAACTGTTTTCTTTACTTACTTGGCCGCTTCTTCATTAAGTATCTGTAAATAATGTTTCACTGGACAGAGGAGCTCAGGAATTTCCAAGAGGGCCATCTGCAGCAAAGGAGCTTTCACTTGGGAACATATAGCTGGAACCAGTGCTTGGAGTTCTGTCTCCAGGCGAGACAGAGTACTGACTATCAAGAAGAACTCTTGAGTTGAACACTGAAAGTGGAAAAAATTTTAGTTTAAATTGTTACAACATTGTACGTTCCAGGATACCCACCTAACATCCTGTTTAGACAACGTTCATAGTTAATTTTTACATATTGAAATACTACTTGATGACCTTATGTTCAAATGGTAAATCTGATGGATTTATTACTTGTTACTTATTATAGAAGCGCCAAGGAACTGATTTAAAAGAGGGCCCCATTGTGCTAAGCACTGTATAAACATGGAATAAGAGAGTCCCTTCCCCAAAGATCATATCATCTAATTAGACAGGACAGAGGGTGAGGAAAAGGGATATAACATATGAGCAGTGATGAGGAAGCAAAAGGGGTTTGCAGCAAACAACCAAAAAGAATAGTAAAGAGACCATCCAGAGTGAAAACTGCAGAAAGCAGTCTGATGCCATCAGCAATATCAAACAATCCCTGCTTAAATTGCTCCTGGAGCAACTCTTACCAGATTAAGTCTCAAGCTGGCTCCTCTCTGCAGTTTTTCCCCAACAGCACATGGATTGGGGGTAGAAGGGACGTCACCGCATGAGTCCTTATGCCCCGAGAAAATAATGGCTTTCCCTGCACAGTTCTGGGTCTGGGGAGTGCTAGCGGTGATCAGGGGAGTCCCCCTGCCTCTTCTCAGTGCAGCAATATTAGCTTAAAATATAATTCTCTCCCTTTCTCACCTTAGCAGAGAGTTATTAGTATGACCAATGTTAGATGATTCAATGTAGATCACAGATCAAATGACTTCATATAGTGGATTCAGTTTCCCTACACTACTAAATCTGTTGGACAACAGAAAACCTGAATGTATTTAATCAGTCCTAAAATCATTTATGAAAGCATTAAAGAGCGTGAAGATATGCTCCATAATGATCAGAAAACTTCCTATTAGATTTTGTTAAGAAGTATGTAAAAGAGTGTGTAGTATATGAAGAAACATGGAGTAGGCAAAGTCAGCAAAGGCAATTACACCATTGAGAAGGGAAGCTTTGCAAAGAGCTGTAGAGCTACAAATATAAATATTGGAGATACCAGAAGATAATGCTCAGAAACCATCCATCAATTTCTCGAACAGATAAAATTTCACAAGCAGAATTGGAATATCCCAAGATATTTGCATGTAAACATTTATGGACTCTGATTTTATAGAGAACTAACTATATATATAAAACCACAAAAGAGATGCTTTATTTTCATATTGGTTTATGAAAACTCATTCTCACTGGATAACTTATAGCTCTCTGTATGAAGAGAAGATTATATTCTAGTTGGTCCATATCAGCTTTTCAAAAATGGAAAGCAACAGACCTCCCTTAAAAACTGAATAAAATAATTCCTAGTGCTTTTAACAAATTGCTCCCTCCAAGCTAAACACAGAGACAGTAATCGATTTTTTCAGATGGCTTCCAAGGAGCATTCCTACTGGAAATAAAGACTTATCACTGAGAACTCTCTTACTCACTTTCTTTTGTGTGTTACTGAAATCAGAATGAGATTACAGCTATACCACCACCTGGATCTAAAATTATCTTTAAAAGGAAGTTTTTACATATCTCGAGAGACTAATCATTACCTTAAATTCTACAACTCAGTTTATCTATATATTGTTTTCAGTTAATAAGAAATGAAAACTTTTATACTTTTATTTCCTTTTTCCAAGGTGAGTATTACATTATCCTAAATTAATACTTCGCTGAGTATATATCCAAGTCATAAAACTCTGTAAATTGATTACATGCATATTTTTACCTGTGTTTCATTAAAAAGTTTCAACTTAATTGTCAACAATTTGGTATCAATAAATGAGTCAGAATGCTGAGACTGAAAAATTCATTATGCTCATTTATCATAAAAAACAGGAATCTTTACAACTCACATAAGCGTGATAGTGTCTTAGACAATATAAGATTAATTAATAAATTATGAGCTATTTATGTTTGCTTTAATATTTGGTCTATTAGGTATATTTTTAAATGATCTTTTTTATTTGATACATTTTCTGAATGTATAGTTTTAATACCCCTTGCTATGTGATATACTGTATACAATTTACACAAGTCATCTTCTTTGGGTTTTATTTAAAACCAAACGAATAACTTTCCATATTCCCTCATTTCATTTTCTTTTTGTTAACCTTCCTATATATTCACATAGCCCAGAAAGACAAAAGCAAACAAAAAAGTATCTTTCCACTTGAAATTTGTTCCATTGTGTGAATCAGAAAATACAGGTTTTCTGTACAGGATACCCCAAAGAGAGGCAGAGGTCTGTTAGATGCTCTCCTTGGGTACATCTACACAGAAATTAAACATCCGCAGCTGGCCTGGTCAGCAGGTTCAGGCTGAGGGGCTGTGAAATAGATTTGTAGACTTTTGGGCTCGGGCTGGTTCCTGAGCTGTGGAACCCTGCAAGTAGGGAGGGTCCTAGAGCTTGGGTTCCAGCCCAAGCCCAAATGTCTACCCAGCAATTTTTAGTTCCACAACCCAAACCTCGTGAGCCCAAGTCAGCTGACCTGGGCCAACCACAGGTCTTTTATTCCAGTGCAGACATACCCCTTGTGACTCTATGGTATGGTACAAATTAGAGATGGAAAACACCTATTAATACATCTCCATGCAGCTGCCCGATTGTTCTCTATGGTACATTTCCTAATGTTTTTATGTAGTCTAATATTTTGTCCAGTTTTTGTTCAGTCTTGCAACACTAAAAAACCTAAGAAATGGTGTTTTTGCCAATTTTCTTAGAAGCCTAATTGACAGCCTACTAAATCTCACTGAGTGGAAGTTTTGGGTGAAATTCAACCTAAATATTTCTTTTCTTAAATAAATCCCAGTACTTCTAGTCATGTCTCTTTGCATTCATACTAAATAGCTCTTTGCCTCCTTGCTGTTAACAATCTTCAAATAGGTGTAGCCTTATGTACTCCTCTAGTCAGCATTTAATCAAGTTAATAATCTTTTGCCAAAGCAATCCACCCTGCCTCCTGAAGATACCTGTTGATCTTTTCACTCACTAATATAAAAAGGAGTACTTGTGGCACCTTAGAGACTAACATTTATTTGAGCATAAGCTTTCATGAGCTACAGCTCACTTCATCAGATGCATTCAGTGGAAAATACAGTGGGGAGATGTATATACATAGGAAACATGAAACAATGGGTGTTACCATACACACTGTAACGAGAAATGCATCCGATGAAGTGAGCTGTAGCTCACGAAAGCTTATGCTCAAATAAATTTGTTACTCTAAGGTGCCACAAGTACTCCTTTTCTTTTTGCGAATATAGACTAACACGGCTGCTACTCAAACTTTTCACTCACTACAGCTTATCAACATCTTTCTGATAATATGATATTGTCTTACCCCATCATGTAAACACAGTGAAAACAAAATAAAGCAAATAATGAAATGACCCTTGAAGTCAACATTCACAGAAAATCTCTGATATACAGGCTAAATAAATACCAAACTTATGCATGGAATCAAAATTCAAGGTAAAACATGGGGTGGAGAACAAAAACTGAAGTCGTCATCTCTACAAACTAAAATGCAGACAATGGATAAGATACTGAAGGATGCCTAATGACTAATTAATACATTCATAGATGGAGCAAAAACTGATGTCCAGATTCTTGATGAATGCTACAAAGGGAGTAACAACAGTAGAACAAAACATGGAAGGCATAGACAACCGAGCTAATATTAATCACAAGAGTAACTTCTTAGCCCTATGCCATTTAACATTTTTATCAGTGGCCTGGAAGAAAACAAAATCATCAATGATAAAGTGGGTACATGACACAAAAATTTGGGGAGTGGTAAAGAATGAAGAGGCTAGGTCACTGATTGCGAGTGATCTGGATCACTTAGTATGCGGATCACACACAATACAGGTTTTAATACAGCTAATTGTAAATGTCTACATCTAGGAACAAAGAATGCAGGCCATACTTATAGGATGGGAGACAAGGTGGACCAAAAAAAAAAAAAAAAAAGATTTTTTTTAAATAAAGAAATCAGATTTAAAAAATTAATCCTGATTTTTTTAATTTAAATTATAAAATACTTTATTTTAAAAAATAAACCCGTTTAAAATGAAATCTGAATTTAATTCAAAATATATTAAGGCCTAAACGTCTTAGAATTTTGTTCTCAATGTGAAACATGTTTAGGTATCCAAAATATTTAAGGTTGTTTTGTTTAATAAAAATAAATGTTATATGCTGTTTTGTGTGTTTAATTAATTTCCAGTTACCATCCTAATGCAGCTTTACACAAAACGTGAGCAAAAAGTTAATTATCTAGTAAATAAAGCAATATATCATTCACCATTTTCTAACATACTAAAAATGTACAATAAGAATATGAAAATAATAAGCTACACAATTGCTTAAATAAATGTATATAGTTATAGTGTACCCGCCTAGGTAGCAAAAATATGTACCAAATCTAGCGTAAAGACTATTTAGTTGTAAATCAACATGTTTTCACGGTTATGTCAAGCAATGAGAATGCACCTTTCTTTAGAAAATAAATGAAATAAAATGGGAAAGTTGATCAAAATCAATTATTAAATTGAGACTTTCCACTTGGTGATTTAAATCTACCCCCCCCCCCCCGATGGGAGACTATCCCAGGAAGCAGTGACACTGAAAAAAGATTTGGGGGTTGTGGTGAATAATCAGCAGATCATGAGCTTCTAGCATGGCTCTGTGGCCAAAAGAGCTAATGCAATTCTGGGATGTATAAATAGGAGGGGCTCTTGATTAAGAATAAAGAGGTTATTGTGCCTCTTTTTGGCACTGGCGCCACCATTGCTGGAATACTGTTGTCCAGTTCTAGTGCAGCCAATTCAAGAAGGATGTTGATAAACGGAAGAGGGTTCAGAGAAGATCCATGAGAATTATAAAAGGATTAGAAAAACATGCCTTATAGTAAAAGGCTCAAAGACCTCAATCTATTTAACTTAAATAGAAAGGGTACTTGATTACCGTCTATAAGTATCTACATGGGAGGAACAAATATTTAATAATGGGCTCTTCAATCTAGCAGAGAAGGGTATAACATGATCCAGTGGCTGGAAGTTGAAGCTAGACAAATTCAGACTGAAAATAAGGCATAAATTGTTGATAGTGAGGTTAATTAACCATTGGAACAATTTACCAAGGGTCATGGTAGATTCTCTAGCACTGACAATTTTTAAATCAAGATTGGATGTTTTTCCTAAAAGGTATGCTCTAGGAATTATTTTGCAGAGTTTTAAAGCCTGTGTTATATGGGAGGTCAGACTAAATGGCCACAGTGGTCCCTTCTGGCCTTGGAATCTATGAACCTAGATTCCTGTCTGGTCACATACTGTCCAAGAGCGTGAATCCACTGGGATTGGTATCTTTGGAGAACTAAGCTTTTAGAGACTATTTTATTGCTAGCAAGCTTATTAACGGAATCGGTAAATAGTTTCTGAGAGATAATGAAAATACCCCTTATTTACCTACTCAGGTTGTTACTGAATAATAATCTGGTTTGATTTTAGCAACAATGCTGAAAACTGACAGTTAAATAGAGTTTAAATTGGAACAGAAATATAAATGTAACACTGAAAAAAATTGGGCTCCATGTAAGTGGGATTCAATCTTCAACAGTTTTTTTTCCCAATGAAAGATAGCATTCATCTTTATAAATTAGAAGCTTTGAAAAACAGTAAGAAAAATAAATTTATATGAAGTAGGTTTGGTGGAGGTCAGCGTCTGTTAAAGATCCTCCCAAGATTACACAATGGTAATTTTAAACTAACTTTGAACTACCTTTACTATTAACTAGAAATCCATTAAACCCTAGAACAACAACACATAGCTAAGGCTACCTTTTAGATACGGGTATTTTTTTTGGAAAAGTCATGGGCAGTAAACAAAGTCATGGCCCATGACCTATCCATGACTTGTACTATATAAACCTAACTAAAACTTGGGCCAGGGGGCCGCAGGTGCTCGGGGGGAGAGGCGGCGGCCCAGGACACACGCTGGTGCTAGGGGGATGAGGGAGGTTGGAGGGGGTGGCAAGGCTCCCTACCCAGCTCCATGGAAGTGGCCAGTATGTCCCTGCAGCTGCTACAGGGAGGGAAGACCAGCGGGGCTCCGCTCACTGCCCCTACCATGAGCTCTGGCTCCACAGTTCCCATTGGCTGTGAACTGCAGCCAATGGAAGCTGCAGGGCGGTGCCTCCAGGCAGGGGCAGCACACAGAACCCTCAGGTACATGCCAGCCACTTCTGGGGATGCCTGCCCCTCACCAGGTAAGCACCGCCTCGCACCCCAGCCCCCTCCCACACCCAAACTGCCCCAGCATACTGGCTGCTGCAGAAGTCACAGAGGTCATGGAAAGTCAAGGAATCTTGACACGGAGCCTTACTCATAGCTGACAATGGCTGTGAACAATGGCAATCTCTCCACCAATGCTGAAAATGGTTTGGCTGCTGTTGTGCAGAAAGTATGCAAGACACCATATTGATGTGTGATGCCTAGTGCTCTTTCTTGAATACTGTTAAAAACCAGTACAGTAGCAGCCAAACTGTTTTCAACAAACCCTGAATAGACCAGAGATCCATTGCTCACTGCTACTGTCAACTATAGGTTTCAGAGTAGCAGCTGTGTTAGTGTGTATTCGCAAAAAGAAAAGGAGTACTTGTGGCACCTTAGAGACTAACAAATTTATTTGAGCATAAGCTTTCGTGAGCTACAGCTCACTTCATCGGATGCATTCATCCGATGAAGTGAGCTGTAACTCACGAAAGCTTATGCTCAAATAAATTTGTTAGTCTCTAAGGTGCCACAAGTACTCCTTTTCTTTTTGTCAACTAGAGGTCATCATCTAAGTGAAAAGCTTCTCAAATGAGAAAATGGGACCTAAAAATGCTCTTTATGTGACTGTACATTTTCACCGCTCTCGAATTCTAATTGCTACCTTTGAGTCTCAGTGATGGTATACTATTTTTGGTTTAGAAAAAGTGAAGTATTTCATTGTAAGGACATTGCGTCCAATTTTTTCCCCTCTGACTGCTCATGTTAACCAGGCTACAAAGGGACCATTACTTAAATCTGCATTTAATATTGTTGGTCTAAAATTTATGACGTTTTTGCTTTGGACAAATGCAGTTGCCACTGAAACTTCTGCATATTTATCACAGACGGAGTTAATGTGATCCAGGAACAGCTGGATTTGAACCAGCTTTTTCTAGTGAATTAGTATTTTTTCCCGCAATATATTCTACTAATTTAGAAATAAGAGGACTGCCTTGCACTCTTGTGATTTAGACCCAACCATGCAGAGCACTGCATATGGGTAGTCCTCTGCAGTCACCCACTGAAGTCCACTTATCTCTGCATGGGCACAACACATTGCAGGATTGGGGCACTAAATAGTTATTCAAGTACTGACTTTCAAATTTTGAAAAAATAGACTAATCTTTTTCACCACACCATCTACTGAAATTATAACTTGGTTATACCTCTGCCCACATTTTTTTTTAATCCAAAACAAATTGCCATCCTCTCTAAATATAATGGGGAAATAAAAGAACATGAAGTACAGCACACATGCTATTAGCACATTAATGTGCTTCAATTAAGAATCAGCAGTGTCTCGCTACAAGTAATTTTTATTAAAATGTTCAAGCAAGATCTAAATTACAGAATTTATAAACGTATTAACTTTCAACTGAAAAATTAACAGTTAACTACAGCAAAGCGGTTTTCACGTATTGATGTGATTTTACATAAACATACACCATTTAAACGTGTTGCTTTAGGGAACAACTGAATGCATACCAATCTATATGATTCCTCACCTGCTAATGTACCCAATAGATATCATTCGACCAAAGAAATCTATATATTTTGCATCAGTGACATGACCAAAATTTGTAATTGTTATCTAATACTGCTATGGCATTTCTGCTTAAAACAATATATTATTGATCCAACGGATGTAAAACTAGACTCTACTGAAAGGAAAGAAGGTTTGTTATTTTGTCTTCTATCCTGTTATTGTGTGAAACAACTTTAAAGTTAAGAAAAAGTAATTTGAAGTGGAGAGGTTTAAAGATTTCCTGTAAAACTTACGAAAACACATTTAAGCATACTGACAAATATTTAGAAAACAAGAGTTGGTGATAATGGATTTGATAATTATTTACCTTTTTGTGATAAATACTACAAAGTCCTCTCTCTATGTCTGGCATCTTGCACAAATGATTTTGAATATGACCAAACACACTGGATTCTGACAGGAGAATTTCAGACACAGCATCAAGTCGGGCATTTATTTCACTGTAAAAACAACAACAATCATGAGATCTCTCATGAAAATTCCAACTTCTTTAACAGAGGGAACATGGTTCTCCATCATTTTGGACTATGGCTAAGCCCATACTAGCATATATAATGTTAAATAAAACGTTTAACACATTATTTATATTTGAGCATGATTAAAATGATCAAAAATCTCAAACACATTCTGGGAATAAAGAAAAGGCGTACTTGTGGCACCTTAGAGACTAACAAATGTATTTGAGCATAAGCTTTCATGAGCTTATGCTCAAATAAATTTGTTAGTCTCTAAGGTGCCACAAGTACTCCTTTTCTTTTTTGCGAATACAGATTAACACGGCTGCTACTCTGAAACCTGTTATTCTGGGAATAATTTCCCCAGAGCTCCATGGGGTAAGGTTGTCAAGGTTGCCTACACACTTCTAGGGCCTTCACTGTTCTGGCTACACTGAGTAGTGCAGAAACAAGGAGCAGCAAGTACAGTGATTCCCACTGGGCTCTTTGTTTTCTAACTTGAATTGTGCAGGCTCACTTACAACTACGGCAAGCCCCATAGGCTATGGTGGTAGAATTTATAACTTTAGCGAGACCTACAATCTGGAGTTTACAGCACCTGCAAACCATATATACTTTATCAATGTATCTTATTACTTTAATGAAGCCTCAAATATGGTACTGCTCAAACTGAATACAAGCTTGTTATCCTCCCCCACCACTCAAGAACCATATTTGAGGCTTTCCATGGAAGTTCTAGGTTCCCCCGACACAACCTTTAGAAGTTGTGACTCTGGAGTAGTAGTGAAGAAATACAGGACTGACAGAAAGAAAAGGAGTACTTGTGGCACCTTAGAGACTAACAAATTTATTAGAGCATAAGCTTTCGTGAGCTACAGCTCACTTCATCGGATGCAGAAGTTACATACAAACTTGGTTCATACTCTTGGGTTTTAAGGGCATGAAAACAGTGCACGCACTTTAACCACTAAGGAAATTCTCAGGAAAAATAAATTTAAGGAATACTGACTATTGAGATCATCATCATCATTCTCTTTAAAATAATGTTTCTAGATTTTTTTTAAAGAAATGCTAGAAAAAAAAGAAAGCTGCTTTCAAGTTTCCAGCTCTAACTCTGTTCCTATAGCCTCAACTACTCTCCCCGTTTCTGTTATACATCTCATTACCCCACCCCATCCACATTTCCAAAATAGATTAGAGTGCACCACAATCCACACATCTATATCCGTGGCGTGTATCCTCTGCAGCACGATGGGCATATTGACAACTTGTCAGGATCCTAAAGGTTCCACCTAATTTCCATACAAGTCCCTGTACAGATGAGGATAAAGGTGTTTAAAATACAACAAAGACATGTTAGCTAACATGTTTTAGTTTATCGGTGTTTAAACACTTATTAGCATCTCATCTCTAGGGGTGACAACAGTCTTCCACAATTATATTGGACAGAATAATATTGAGGGTTGGTTTTTTTAAGTATGGATGTTATCATTTATGCAGGATATTAGAGAAAAGAAGACTGAGGTAGTAACTTGTATTGGACCTGAAGAACAACTCTGTGTAAGCTCGAAAGCTTGTCTCTCACCAACAGAGGTTGGTCCAGCAACAGAGGTTGGTCCTTTTTTTATTTGTAGCACAACACAAACCATATATTACAAAAATAATAAATCTGCCATGCTGATCACCACTACAGACCACTAAAGAAGCACTATCTGTTGCAAATTCAGGGAAATACTAGGATGCCATGCTTTCCAGTAGATTCAAGATCAGGGTGCTTTGGCCTTGAAGGAAGCAAGGCCCATATACTTGAAATTCCATTGATCCACAAATTAAAATGAGCATGTCAGATATAGATGTGCAATCAATACACATTAATATGTTACTAGCAAGATCCCTTTCTTTGCTGCATCCTTGAACTTCAAAGCAATGTCTTCAGAAAAATCTGTTACCCCTTGTTGGTAGACAATTAGGTCAGAGTTCAATTTGTAGACTTCTCAGCTGACTGTCTGATTTGCATTTACCATACAAACGTAAAATAAAAAAATCTCCAGTGGTGAAGGGCCTTGATGACTGCTATAACTGAAGAACTTCAAAATGCGATGTCAGTGACTATTTCAACTCCATCACTGGCCTTTTTGAACCAATGATTTTGGGCAAACAATGTACAAACAACTTATTGCTTGTGGTGTCTACCTTCGTATTCAAACTGGCTATATTTCATATCATTATGATAAGACAAAGCTGGGGGGTTGCAAACACTTTGGAGGATAGAACTGAAATTCAAAGGGATCTTGATAAATTGGAGAACTGGGCTATAGATAATGAAATTCAATAGAGACAAAAATGTAAGGTGCTCCGCTTAGGGAAGAAAAAAAAAGGCACAAACACAGAATGGGGGATAACAAGCTTTGCAGCAGCACTCCTGAAAAGGATCTGGGAGTTGTGGTGGATCACAACCTTAACATGACTCAACAATGCGATGCTGTTGCCAAAAAAAAAAAAAGCAGCAAATGCAATTTTGGGTTGCATTAACAGAGGCATAGCATTCACAGGAGGTGATACTACTGCTCTACTCAGCGCTGGTTAGACTTCAGCTGGAATACTGTGTTCAATTTTGGTCAATGCTGTATAGAAAGGATGTAGAGAAACTGGAAAGGATTCAGAGGCAAGCAACAAAGATAATTAAAATGGATGGAATGCAAGCCATATGAGCAAAGGCTGAAGGAACTGGGTATGTTATTTTGGAAAAGAGGAAATTAAGTGGGGGGACATGATAGCAGTCTTTAGATACTTGAAAGGCTGCCATAAAAAATAAGGAGAAAAGTTGTTTTCTCTTGCCACAGAGGGCAGGACAAGGGGCAATGGCTTCAAGCTACAGGATAGCAGACTTAGATTAAATCTCCGGAAAAACTTCTTAACTGTAAGAACAGCAGGACAATGGAACAGACTGCCTCAGGAAGTTGTGGAATCTCCTTCACTGGAGGTTTTCAAAAAGAGGCTAGATAGCCATCTGTCTTGCATGTTTAGATACAACAAATCCCGCAACTTGGCAGGGGGTTAGACTAAATGATCCTTGCGGTCCCTTCTAAAAATAGGATTATGTCTCGTTCTAGTATATTTTTAAGATGGAGCAATTGTTTCTTTTCACAGCAAGTAAATGACAGAGCCTTTGTTTCTGACAACTATTTTCTCATCTTCATTTTTTAAACATTTAAACAAATCAACCATGTCTATTAAAAAAACTTCACAAATATACTTTCACCTGTCTGATACACATTGCCAAGCAACATTTTCCAACTTTTTAAAAATATTCCTCCACCTATACATGAATCTCTAAAAGAGTCTCCTTCAGTCTCCTCCCTCTGGTCCAATGTCCATGAAGAAAGGGCTTGTTGCAGCCACACTTCTCAGCAATTCTTCCCCCCCGAAGGCTGGTTCTAGTGGGCAAGCAGGACAGTCAGCCTGGGTGCTGTACCTCTGGGTTGTTTTGTTTTGCTCTGGTAGGTCCACCATTTCTGTTCTGCTCTGGCCAGCTAAATTTACTTTTTTCCTCTGTTGCTTGGTCAGATGATTGAGGTTAGAGCAGCTGCCGAAAACATTTTTCCCCTGGCCAGCAAAATAGCTGAGGCCACTCCTGCTTCCCCACTCCACCAACTCTTACATTATCCATGCTGGCTTGTCACCATATTAACAAACCTTTCACCACACACACACACACACACACACGATTCCTGTGCTCTTCTGGAAGTGGCAAGTGACAACCCCAATTCCCATGACAGCTGCAATAAAAGAAGTCCATTCCCTACTAATCCCTAACATTCTGAAGTGTTTGAAAATCATTTTGTCAACTGCTGAGCCTTAATCTTAGTTGCAAAACAAGCCCTCCACAAACTTTCTTGTATGGCTGCTGCAGCCCTTGGATTTCAGTCGTTTTAACTTAAAGAGAGCCTTTTTATTCTCTCCCTTATCTGCCAGTACTCCACTCCCCTAAAATAATCTGAGGTTGGAGGCAGCAAATTGTAGGCCACAAAACTAAGGTGTTCTGTAACTTTCTCTTCTATATCACCTGATCACAATGGATCAGCTGGATACATCTACTAAAATGATGAGCAATAAAATAGTTAACAAAATATAATGAGGCATCAGAGTTATTTTTTCCCACTGAAATGAATCAGATAGCTCACACCACTCAGGGCTACTGTTTCAGGATGTCTGCATAAAATTCAGAAGTTTATCTTCACAATCAAGAGTTAGTAAAAAGAATGGTTACTTACCCTAGAGGAACCATGGTTCTTTGAGATGTTGTAGCAAGCGTAGATCCCAAAGTAGGTGCATATGCACATCATGTACGCAAGGTCAGATTTTATTTATTTTTTTTTTAATAGCTGGGTCAGTTGGGGACACACATGTGGCCACGGCCTCCATGTACTCTTGTGCAAGGATATAAAGAGCGGAGCAACCATTATCCTTCCTCAGTTCCCTTAAAGCCCTTGGTAACTGAGGACTACAAAAACAGGGGATAGAGGACTTGTAATGGGATTCACACTGACATCTCCAAGAACCAGAGTTACAGCAGGTTAAATAACCATTCTTTGTGCTTCATGTACTTGTCAAGTGCAGTGTCCCTTCAGGATGGCGGGAATAAGGAGTCCATGCTGCATCAATCTATCAGTAATTGGAGTACAGTAGATGCTCATTAGTAGCAATATATAGGAACAACATAGCAAAAGGACCTAAGTGGCTGTTGCTGTTAAGGGGAAGGTCATCTAACAAAAGGTGTATGAAGAGTTAAGAGTGTATCGGAAAGGTGGGGCAGCCGTGGGGGAGTGTTGGTGGAACCCTACATTTGGAGCAAATGGAGCAGGGAAAGAGGAAGTTATTCATTTTGTGCAGTAACAAGGTTTCTTCTAGATGTGTGTCCTTGTGGGTGTTAGACTTTAGGTGTCGGTACGTCCCTGCACCACATATCGGAGATTTTCAGTAGCAGTGCTTGGTTGGGATACGCGTGCGCAGTAGTCATCTCGCGGTGCTGTTGGCACCTCATGTAGCATGCACACGACCCAACCCTTCAGTTCTTTCTCTTTCTCGATAAATGAACTCTGAAGTAGAGGGTGGGTAGTGGAGCACCCATAGGGGGACACATCTCAAAGAACCCTCATTACTGCACAAAGTAACTTACTCTTAATTCTTTGAGTAGCGTCCCTGTGGGTGCTCCACTTTAGGTGCCCATAGAGCAGTGCCCCACTGTGGACGGTAGAGGCTTCAGAGTGGTGTGTGTTGTCACAGAGAGCACAGTAAAGCCTAATATAGCGTCGGACCTAGAGGACTAAGTGATAATATAGTGTTTTGCAAAGGTGTGCTTTGAGGCCCATGTGGTAGCCCTGCATATGTCTATTAGAAAGACATTCAGGAAGGCTATAGATGTAGCAATGGCATGCACAGAGTGGGATCAAATCCCTGGTGGGGATTCCTTGTTATGCAGTCGACAGCAGAGTTGGATATAAGTGGAGATCCATTCAGAGAGTCTCTGGGTTGATATTGCACATCCGTTGGGAGTGTTCGGAGGTGGAAATAAATAGCCTTGGAGATTTCTGGAAGGGTTTGATTCTTTTTAAGTAAAAAAACTAAGGCTTGTCTGACATCGAGTGTATATAGGATGACCTCTTGTGAGGTCCCATGTGTTTTGGGGTAAAACGTGGGAAGGTGTATAAGTAGGCTTAAATGAAAAGATGTCAATACTTTAGGCAAAAATTTCAGATGTGGTCACAACGTGACCTTGTCTGTAGTGAACACTGCGTACGGGGGCTCTGCCATCAGTGCTCTGATTTTGCTGCCCCATCTAGATGAAGTAGTTGCTATGAAAATCACAACTTTCATAGACATATGAAGGAAGGAACAGGTCGCTAAAGGTTCAAAAGGTGCTCTGATGAGGTACTGAAGTACCAGATTCAAATCCTATGGGGTTGTAGGCTGTCGGACTTCTGGGAACATGTTTTGTACACCAATAAGGAAGTGTCTAGTGATTGGGTGAGCGAAGACTGACGTTCCCTCCACTTTGTGGAGAAAGGCTGTAATGGCTGCTAGGTGTACTTTGACTGAACTTATGGATAAGCCAGATTCCTTGAGTTCCAGTATGGCCGATAGAGGCACGATGACAGCGTTTAAATTTTTTTTTGTTTGCGCTATAGTGAGAATCTTCCATTTTTGGAGGTAGGTATTACAAGTGGTGGATTGTCTGCTATTTAATACATATTTCACTTATTCTGAACAGGCCAATTCCTCATGTTGGAACTAAGTAGGAGCCATGTTTTGAGGTGAAATTTCTCCAGATTTGGGTGGAGAGTCTGGCCTCCGTTCTGTGTGAGGAGATCTGCCTGCAGGGGAAGAGCTCATGGAGCAAACACAGTCAGGCGCGAAAGGTAAGGGAACCAGGTCTGTGTTGGCTATGTTGGAACAATCAATATGACATGGGCCCTGTCGGTCCGTATCTTGTGAATGACTCATGAGATTAGAGATATCTGTAGGAATGCGTAAATGAGTGATGTGTTCCATGAGATAAGGAAGGCATCCCCTAGTGACTTATGTGCTAGTCTGCCCTAGAGCAGAAAAGTGGGTATTTGTGGTTTGTTGTTGACGCGAACAGGTCTACAGATGGATATTCCAGAAATGGGGCTATCGATTGGAAGACACTGTCATGCATTTCCCATTCGTGTTCCTTGGAGAAGTGTCATCTTAGCATGTCCGCCATGATATTCTGGCGACCCGAGAGGCAAGATGCCAAGATGGTTATGTTGTGGTGAATGCACCAGTTCCACAATTTCAGGGCCTCGGTGCAGAGTGAATAGGACAAGCTCCACCTTGGCAACTGATATACAACATGCATGCTATGTTGTAGGTCAGCATGCAGATTGATTCATTCTGTATGATCAGGAAGAAATGCCTGCATGAATTGTATACCACTTGGAGCTCAGGAGATTGATGTAGAGCTGAGTTTTGTCGCTGACCATTTGCCTTGTATGGTGTACTGATCCAAGTGACTATCAACAATGTATCAGTTGTGTTTATTAGTGATGATGGATCCTGTTGGAAAGGGATACCTGTACAGACATTTTCTGGTTTTGTCCACAATGTGGTGACGCAATGACCCTTTGGGGGAACTGTAACTCTTTTGTTTAGACTGTGTGTGTTGGGAGTGTACACTCTTCAGCCAGCCCTGTAGGCAATGCGTAAGCAGTCTCACACCAACTGTCGTAGCCGCCATATGACTTAACTGTAGGCAGGTTCTGGCGGACATTTGAGGGCTGCTGGTGACTGTCAAGATGAGGAGGTTGGTTATCGTTATGATCCTGTGACTGGGAAACAATGCTCTGATCTGTGTGGAATCGAGGTAGGCCCCGATGAATTCCAATAGTTGCACTAGGGTCAGTGTAGATTGCTATACATTTATTTGCAATCCCATGGTCTATACCATGTTTGCTGCTTATACCTGAGTGTTACCTTTCAGTAGAAAGCCATCTAGGTACTAGAAGATCACCAATCCTTTTCTTCGTAAATGGGCCGCCACTACCACAAGGGTTTTGGAAAAAATTTGAGGGGCAGTGGAAAGGCCAAAAGGTAGTACTCTGTACTGATAATGATTGAGGCCCACCATGAATCTTAGAAATTGTCTGTGAGCCAGGTGTATGGTAATATGAAAATAAGCATCTTGGAGGTTGAGGGCTGAACACTAGTCCTTGTTCAGTGGTGGAATAATTGTGGCCACTGTGACCATTTTGAATCTGTGGTTCCATAAAAGGTGCTCATTAGAAGGGTCCCTGAAGAGGGACGAGGAAGGGGGTTGGGTAGAGAGAAGGGATAGGAAGGGGATGGCATAACCCGATTTTATAATCTCCAGTATCCATTGGTCTGTTATTAGTAGAATGGGCGCAGGTAGTGGCCAAAAGGTTGGGTAGGAGCATCTGACTGTGCTGTATTGTAAGGGAGGTCGTTCAGACCCTCGAACAAGACTTCAAAACTGTGGCTTGGTGGTAGATGGTTGTGAAGACGAGGACTGAGTTTGAGGAGCCCTACATCTTTGTGGGTGTTGCTTATTTCTGTTCTGGTCAAAGTGCCATTGTTGTGGGCAGTGGAAAGAGGTGTGTCTCTGCCCCTCTGGTATGGTAGGTACCGATGTCATTTGTCTGGTGGTATGTATATGCCTCAAGTGTGCAGAGTGGCCCGAGAGTCCTTCATCAACTGAAGAACGTCATCTGTTTTTGCAGAAAAAAAAAGTTTCTGCAAATCGAAAGGTACATCTTCTTTCTTGAGTTGGAGCTCCTTCGGGATACGGGATGACTGCAACCACGAGGCCCTGCACATTATGACAGCCATGGCAGTCATTCTCGCAGAAGTATCCCCTACGTCCATCGAAGTCTGTAAGGCTGTATGGGAAATGAGTTGTCCCTCCATCATGATAGCATTGAATTGGAGACATTTTTCCTCCAGTAAGGCTTCAAGGAATTCTTGCAGCTTACCATAGTTATCGAAAATGTACTTGGCTAGAAGGGCTGAACAATTGGCTACCTGGAATTGGTATACAGCCAATGAGTATACCTTTTTACCGAAAAGGTCTAATCGTTTGTGTTTTGTCTTATAGAGTGGACTGGAATTGAGGTTGTTTGCTGTGAAGACTGGCGGCTTCCACAACTAGGGAAACGGGCTGTGGTTGAGAGAAGAGAAAGTCCATTCCCTTAGCTGGGATGAAGTACTTTCTGTCAGCTCATTAGGTGCTATCATGGCAGGAATCTGCCAAATATTCTCCGCTGGTTCCATTATGGCATTGTTTATGAGTAATACAATCTTGGATGAAGTGGATGTCTAATATCTGCAACAGTTTGTGCTGGTTTTCTTGCATCTCTTCTAGGGTAATGTCTTGCCTAGTGGCTACTCTTCTTAAAAAGTTCCTGAAATTGTTTCAGGTCATCCACTGTGGTTGGAGGCCGTGATATGACTGCCTCATCAGGAGAGGAAAAGAAGTTGTGGGCCAATGAAATGCCTTCATGGTCCATGTAGTCTTCTTCCTCATCTGCGAAGCCCTTAGGTGCCTCCAACGTCTCCCTGCTCAGGGATGGAGGAGGAGAATGAATTTCTTCTCTGGCTAGAGTCGAGGATCTAGTGTAATGGCCGCCCTATATGCCACCCAGAGATCTCAAGGGGGCCATTGCGTAGGAAAGGACATCAGTGGACAAAGCCTGGGTTGCCGTACCATTGTTGCATCTCATGAGATTGGCAAGACTTAGTCTTAACAGCTTTCCCTAGTGGTCTATGCTCCATGGCTAAGGAGTGTTGGGAGGAAAAATGACTCCCATGTAAGTCTTCATCACTGGAGATGAGCTGGGGAGCAGGTGAGGTGGGTAGCTGCTCTGCTATTTGGACTGGAGATCCTTCGGTGCCAAGCAGGGGTAACTGCGGCACCAAAGAGACCCCTATGGATTTGTGCTGAAGAAACTGTTGCAGAGCTGCCTGTTTCTGTGCCGGCAGTGCCACTGTGGAGAATAGGACATTGCAGAGACCATTTTGTAGGTAGCCTTGGTCGAAACAGTCAGTGTCGTTCTTGGTCTGTCCATTGGTGCCAACGACTGAGTCAGTGCTGGTGGTGGTGGCAGCACCGCAAATGGAATCGGTGCCGATTCCCACACCAGGGTGGTTGGTGCTGTGGAGAAGTGCCTCAATTCCATGTCAGTGTGGTGGGGCTCGGTAGAGGCCTGGGGAGGGATGGTACCAAAGGTGCCTGGAGCCTCAAAGGTGCTCACTCTAGTCAAGCTCAGCACCGAGGAGAGCAACCTCGCCGGGGACCTCTTCTTTTTCTGAGTGTCCCTATGAGGGGAGGTCACGGCTTGCTTCCTGGAAGTTTTGGAAGACTGAGCACTCCCATTAGCAGCAGTTTTCCTTGGGGAACCAGCTGCTGGTGTTGATTTTGGTCCCTGAGGGATAGACTGACGGGACATCTCCATTAAAATCATCTCGAGGAAAAGATATGTCATTCCATGCCCTGGCTTTCAGGTTACTACAGTGAGCACTTTTTTGAGGGATGTGAGTCTCCCCTAAACAACTGACACATGATGAGTGGCTGTCAGAGACTGGCACTGCCTCACGGCAAGAGTCGCAGCATTTAAACCAAAGCGAGCCGGGCATCAGAGCTGATAAAAGTTTCCCGATGGGGGAAAAACAACTAAAGAATTTGGGGGAGGGGAGGTAGAGTGGGAGAAAATATTTAACTAAGAAAAATGAGACTAACTAAACTACAACTAATCAATTTCTCTATAGAAAAAACAAAAGAGGCAGCACTGCCAATGAGCTCTGTCTGCAGCCAAGGACAGTTGAGAAGGATCTGGATCATCTGGTCAAGCGCATGCTACATGAAGTGCCAATGACACTGTGAAACAACTACTGAGCACTGCTACTGAAAATCTCTGATCTGCAGCACAAGGACACACCAACAACATCTAAAGTGGAGCATCCACAGGGACACTACTCAGAGAAGAGCCCTGGGTTTGGCAGGGGAGCCTCCAGTCAGCAAAACAGCTGAGCAAGCCCACCTGCCGGGAACAGGCTGAGGAAGTTGTTCGGTATCGAGGGCTAGAATGGATCCAGACTGTACTGGGCTAATCAAATCAAGAACCTCTTCCATATATTGTTCTATAGAGTTTAAAAGCCAAAAGGGACCATCAGATCATCTAGTCTGACCTCATGTACATCACAGATCATTACATTTCACCAACATACTCCTCTATTAAGCCCAAAACATTTCAGGCCTCAAGAAACTAAATATGCCATAGGAACAAGGGAGACCAAGCCAATCAATGCCATGGAACTTCAATGGCATGGAACTGATTAGGTAAGATATACCCAGATGATCCCAGCAGATGAATTATGCCTCATGCTACAAAGGAAGGTGAAAAATCCCCAAGGTCTCTGACAAAGCGATTTAGGGAAAATTTCCTTCTCGACCCAAAATCTAGTGAACAGTGCGACCCTGAGCATGTGAGAAAGAACACTGACCAAACATCCGAGAAATACAATTCACTGTACCACCTCAGAGGACTAGTCCATTCTGTCTGGTGTCCCATCTCTATCTGTGGCCAATCTCAGATGCTTCAGAAGATTAAAAAATAGAATACATACAAGCACCAACTGTACACTGGAGGGTGAGGGGAATTTCTTCCTGACCACTGTAAGTAGCTGACTGAAGCATGAGATTTAACTGTGGTCATTCAGCAGTAAGGAATCTGATAATGACCCTAGGCTCAGTCCAACTCTGTAGCCAAGTTCTGATATTTGACAGCAAACAATTCTATCAGAGATCCCCAGTATAGAATATTAGTTGCATGACAGATCTATGCACAAATCATTTGTGATTGGTCACTTATTGCCTTTGCAGCAAGTCTGCTAGACTGTTGCTGACTCCCAGGCGTGAAGGTTCATTGGGGTCACCTGGTTTTGATAGCACCAAGTCCAGAACTTGATAGCTTCCCAACAAAAGGAGGCAAGAAACATGCAACCTTTGTTTAGTAGCTATCTGTGTAGATTTCCACCCCGTGTTCCAGAGGACAGGCAGGAACGTGATCCAAGATGGTCTGATTATGCTAACCTCCCAGACATTAGTATGTTATTCTGTGTTGTCTGGGAACCAGATTCCTTGGATCTGCTGGTGGTGGGGAGAATGTGAAAATGAACACCATTTTTGCCCAAGATGCTATTGCCCTATGCCTGATGGAACAGGGCAAGGCAGCTCCCGACCACTGGCTCCTGCTTAGTTCTGGGGTAGTCACGATGGTCCCATCAAATATGCTGTCTGGATGATGAGGTGGGAGACAGGAAAGAGGAGGCAGATGACAGGCCTCTCATGGAGCACTGCAATTGTTTCCACAATGGATGTTCTGGCTGTCTTCCCTGTCAGTATGCGTGAACACACTTTCTGTTGAAGCTGATATTTCTAGGGCATTCTGTAGAAGATTGGTTTGTATATACCCAGCAATCTCAGGGTGGCCTTGAGTCCTTTAGGGAATGGAACACTTTTTTCAGTATTTTCCACTTGAACAAGAGGTCTCGTGTGGTGTCCTGGATCTCTCCCAGTAGCTCAGATGCCAACAGCCAGGAGGTTCACCTCATAGTCAGAGTGCTGACCACAGACCTTATTGGAGTCACCCCTAGCTTGATCATAGGGCTATTCCAGCAACCATTTGTCCTTCTCTGATAATCTCCTTGAACTCCTCCCTTGCACTTTTGATAAGCAGGGAGTCACCCTCTCCCACCTCAGGAAATTATGTTTGGCAAACAGACTGCCACATGGATTTGCTGTGATGTGGAAAAGTAGGTCTTGCACCGGAACAGGTTTAGCTTTTTGGGGTCCTTGAGCATTAATTTAGACTTTTTCCTGCTCTGCTGCAACTACCATTAACCCTGGATTTGGGTGGAAATAAAAGCACTCAACGTTTTTCAGGGGCATCTTTTAGCATTTTTCCATGCATTTAGGTGTGCACTGGATGATGGCTGGAGTTCGCCAGAGTCCTCTATTCAGCTCTAATATGCCCTCATTTAAAGAAAGAGCAATCTTGGCTGGGGCCGATGCAGTCAAGATGTCAAAGAGTTTTTGTCACTTCTCTTGTATTACCATTATTTCGATACCAAAGATCTTCACAATGCAAACTAGAAGATCCTGAAAAGTCTTAAAGTCATTGATCACTAGCATTGAGGCTTGAGAGAACTTCCAGGTGACAATGGTGACTCCTTCAGTGGAGACTGGGTATGCAGTTATTCCTCCACTGCTTCTAGCTCTTGGGTGCCCATCTGGCTCTAGTGTCAGTGGCCTGGATAGTGATGCTATGAGAGAGTCTGATCTCCTCCCCTTCCTGGACCCACCACAGGACACTTGAGATAATGGTGTCAGTATGGTCTGGTATATGGGTAGTGGCCTTGTTGCAGCTAGTGGGCCCAATGCCACTTGCCTCTTCTGTGGTGGTGTCCTGTGAGAAAGATCTCAGCCTGGCTCTAGGTTCATTAGAAATATAGATAGCTGGCTTTACGATGATCGGGAGAACCGCATGGTTAACTGCCAACTGGGTGCCCAGGTTACGAATCTCTCAAGATATGTAGGACTTCCATGGTAGCATTCTCTGAAATGCTTCCAGTTTCATGTGCAGGGTCAGTTAAGCAGGCAGAATTGCAGGATCTCAATGCATTGATGAGACAATGATGTAGGGAGGAGGGGTTTAGATTATTATGAACTGGGGAACCTTTTGAGCAAGGAGGAACCTATACAGGAAAGATGGCTCCATCTGAACCAAAATGGAACCACGTTGCTGGTACATAAAATTTAAAAAATTAGAGGAGTTTTTAAAGCATGCGGGGGGAAAGCCAGCGGGGGAGTTTTAAAGGGCTAGGAGAAAACCAACAGTTGTGAAGTGGGACGCAGTTTGGACAAAGACATCCCATAAGGGATGACCTGTTAAAGAGTATTCTCTAGATCCTACTAAAGAGGAAAGAATAGAAGTTGATAAAGAAGTCAGAATTGGAACCAAGGGTCAGGACCGGGTTATCTGCAGTGAGGCAAGGCTGGGCTCACGAGTGAAATAAGAAAGGAGCAAGGCTCAGAACAAGCAGGTGTAGGAGCTATCGCAGTTGTAGGCAAACATTTTGAGCAGCTGCTGAACTGCTGCTTCTGGGTTTAAGGGCCAGTATGCTGACTCTTCCAACCAATCAGGAAGTCTACTATAGGCCAGCCGTGTTTGTTAGGTGGCCAGAGACTGGTTCTGCTACAGGCCCTGATTTGACACATACTGTATAAACTGGAAGCTAGACTACAATTGCTCTGTTCATTCTGCGAATAGTGACTGGAGATTGCATCATCCATATATAATCCAGAAATAAATCTTATCCCATTCATTACACACATGATGGCCATAGACCCCAATATATTCCATAATCCCAAAAGGGAGCTGTATTTCTTCTCTCTCTCCACAGAGGAATAAAGAGAGCCAAAGTATGCAGGCCCTACCTAGCAGCCCTGTTTACACTTGAAGCAACATGAGAGTGCCAGTTTCAACTATTCATCCTCCACTTCCATCAGTTCATTTACCAAATCAGGAGACAATTTTCCCCTAATCTACCAGATGTTGGCCATTCTAGTAGATTCAAATAAATTCACATCAGATTTACTTGAATGGTTTTGAAACAAACCAATCTAAATCAAGTGCTATAACTTGATGCTTAATGCTTTAAGCATTGCAAGACTTGCTTATTAACACTGTTAGAATTACAGGCATAAGAAAATTCAATCACATTTTGCTCATGGATTAATATGGTAGCTGGAAAAAATGCTTTTCTGGAAGGAAACTTTTATACAAGGTATGCACCTAGTGATTATTTCATTATACACACATATATATATATACACATACACACACACACACACACACACACACATACCCCTTTAAAGAAAACAAACAATTGGGCCAACTTTCAAAAACAAAAAGGAAAATAAAACTCAAATGTAATAGGGTGGTACCCACTTCTCGCAAGCATCCCTTCTGGTCGGGTGTGTCTGCAGTCTTTAAAACAGTTCCGGTCTTGGTATTGGGCTATACCCCAGGGCTTCCTTTCTGGAGGCGAGGGTTTCACCCTCTTGGCCTGTTCTGGTTCCAGCTCTCCAGCTGGACCTCTTAGCAGTTCATCCCCCTCCCAGGGGGAATCACAGTTCAAATGTAGGTTTCAGAGTAGCAGCCGTGTTAGTCTGTATTCGCAAAAAGAAAAGGAGTACTTGTGGCACCTTAGAGACTAACAAATTTATTAGAGCATAAGCTTTCGTGAGCTACAGCTCACTTCACTGGATGCATTTGGTGAAAAAACAGAGGAGATTGATATACACACACAGAACATGAAACAATGGGTTTATCATATACACTGTAAGGAGAGTGATCACTTAAGATAAGCCATCACCAGCAGCGGGGGGGGGGGGGGGGGAAAGGAGGAAAACCTTTCATGGTGACAAGCAAGGTAGGCTATTTCCAGCAGTGAACAAGAATATCTGAGGAACAGTGGGCGGTGGGGTGGGGGGGAGAAATAACATGGGGAAATAATTTTACTTTGTGTAATGACTCATCCATTCCCAGTCTCTATTCAAGCCTAAGTTAATTGTATCCAGTTTGCAAATTAATTCTAATTCAGCAGTCTCTCGTTGGAGTCTGTTTTTGAAGCTTTTTTGTTGAAGGATAGCCACTCTTAGGTCTGTAATCGAGTGACCAGAGAGATTGAAGTGTTCTCCAACTGGTTTTTGAATGTTATAATTCTTGACGTCTGATTTGTGTCCATTCATTCTTTCACGTAGAGACTGTCCAGTTTGACCAACGTACATGGCAGAGGGGCATTGCTGGCACATGATGGCATGTATCACATTGGTAGATGCGCAGGTGAACGAGCCTCTGATAGTGTGGCTGATGTGATTAGGCCCTATGATGGTGTCCCCTGAATAGATATGTGGGCACAGTTGGCAACGGGCTTTGTTGCAAGGATAGGTTCCTGGGTTGGTGGTTCTGTTGTGTGGTGCTGGTGAATATTTGCTTCAGATTGGGGGGCTGTCTGTAAGCAAGGACTGGCCTGTCTCCCAAGATCCGTGAGAGTGATGGGTCGTCCTTCAGGATAGCTTGTAGATCCTTGATGATGTGTTGGAGAGGTTTTAGTTGGGGGCTGAAGGTGATGGCTAGTGGCGTTCTGTTATTTTCTTTGTTGGGCCTGTCCTGTAGTAGGTGACTTCTGGGTACTCTAGGTTTTCCTCCTTTCTTCCCCCTGCTGCTGGTGATGGCTTATCTTAAGTGATCACTCTCCTTACGGTGTGTATGATAAACCCATTGTTTCATGTTCTCTGTGTGTGTATATCAATCTACCCTCTGTTTTTTCAACCAAATGCATCCGATGAAGTGAGCTGTAGCTCACGAAAGCTTATGCTCTAATAAATTTGTTAGTCTCTAAGGTGCCACAAGTACTCCTTTTCTTTTAGTTCAAATGTAGGCTACTTCCCCAGTGGCCTATGGGAGGGACCCAGGCCTGGCCACTACTCTGGTTCCCAGCCCAAGGACCCTAAGAATAGCAACCACATGACATCATGTCCCTTTAACAAAAAGGCCTTCAGTTCCCAGGACCACTTCCCCATGACCCCAGCCTTCACCAATGCTTCACCCCTACTTCAGGACTCTTTTGGTCAGAACCAGCAGCCCGCTACAAGCTCTTCCTCATTCCCCCAGCCACTGCCAGCACTGAACTGTCCATGGTGCCGCAGTTCCCTTTGGCCAGCCAGGAGCACCATTTGCACTCCAATTCCAGCAAGGAATTGACTGTCTCTGGCTCTGCAGCTCCTTTTCATATAGCCCTCCTGAGCCCTAACTGGCTGCTCCCTGAAGCCTCTCTGATTGGCTGCTTCCCCTGAAGCCACTGTACTGCTTGGAGGACTCCTCTACCGCTCCTTTCCTAGGACAGTTGTTGCAGGACCCCACGGCCTCCAGCAAGGGCCCTTTGGGCCTAGTCTACACTATCACGCCAAGTTATATCTTTTTGTACAACAGTTAGTTTCAAAACAGTTTATCACCTAAATTACCAAGGGAAATGGTGGATTCTCTCTCACCTGTTGTCGTCAAATAAAACTGATTGCCTTTACAGCATACATACTTCAGCCAAATAAGTTATTGGCTTAATATAGGGATAACTGGGTGGAATTTAATGGTTTCAGATACATAGGAGGCCAGACTAGATGATCTAATGGTCTCCTCTGGCCTTAAATTCTATGAATTTATGCTCCTCCCATTCTTCTGGCCATTCAGTGTAAACTCTGCATGTAACACCAGCAGCAGACAGCTACCATCAATAATGCAGCAACCACTCACAAATTTAGGGGCCATTTTCAGCAGAACTCAAATGTCAAGGATGTAACCAACATGTAACAGAAAAAGCCATGTACCTAATGCAGACTGGCTGGGTTGATAAAGATTACGCAGCAGTAAAACACAGTTTTACGCAGAACACACAGTTAGAATCCACAAAGTAGACTCAAAAGAACAAGTTTCAGAGTAGCAGCCATATTAGTCTGTATTCGCAAAAAGAAAAGGAATACTTGTGGCACCTTAGAGACTAAAATTTATTTGAGGATAAGCTTTCATGAGCTACAGCTCACTTCAAGTATCTCAAGAAAGCTTATCCTCAAATAAATTTGTTAGTCTCTAAGGTGCCACAAGTACTCCTTTTCTTTTTTTCAAAAGTAAGACACTGGACTATGTTAATGATAGTGATGAAATAACTGAATATTTTGAGTTTTTAGTTTTGGAGATTTATTTATAACAGTATATGAACTTTAATGAGAAATATCAACCTCAATTCCATTTTAATGAAGAATAAAGAAAAGCAAAGGATAATAAAACTAATACTGTGACTCCTTTCTGAATTAAAGATGGTTGGATTGCAAAAAGTACACTGTTAATTTATAAACATACACAGCTCCAAAACAAAAATCAATAGTTTTATTGTATGAATGTATTTTAGAAGTACATTTAAGCAAAATAATTATATTTTGAAACATTGTCACTTTATTTAAATAATGTATTATAATCTGTTCTGGTAATTGTATGGTTTCAATATGTCAACTACATGCAGATATTCAAAATCAACCCTCCCTTCAGAAGTTAATAGGTACTTTAATCATCCTCACATGTAGCTATGTTACTGTAGCTCCAGTAATCTATCACAAAATAAGCATCATACAGTTTGCTTGGTGTAATCCTCCAGATAAGAAAGGGCCAGGAGAACATAATCAAATATCAAATGATCTATTTTTTAGCCCAAAACATGGTTTCCTAGATTTCTATTTCAAGAATCATAGATCTGGCAGGGACCTTGAGACATCTTCTAGTCCAGTCCCCTAAACTCAAGGCAGGACTAAGTATTATCTAGGCCATCCCTGACAGGTGTTTGTCTAATGTGCTCTTAAAAACCTCTGACAGGTTTTGAGCATCAGAGAAATGGAGCACAAGTCTCCAACTAAAAGCATGAGTGGGTTGACTCTCTCCCAAAAAGATTTTTTTTAATCCATTTGTCAGTAATTTAGTTAAATAGGTGCTAACCAAAACAAAATCTGAGAGATTTCTCAACCTCCCTAGGCAACTTGTTTCAGTGCTTAACTACCCTGACATTTCAGAAGTTTTTCCTAATGTCCAACCTAAACTGCCCTTGCTGAAGTTGAAGCCCATTGCTTCTTGTCCTATCCTCAGAAGTTAAGAACAATTTTTCTCCCTCCTCCTTGTAACCTTTTATGCACTTGCAAACTATCACGTGTGCTCCCTCAGTCTTTTCTTCAGACCAAACAAACCATTTTTTTTTTTCAATCTTTCATGTTTTCTAGACCTTTAATCATTTTTGTTGCTCTTTTCTGAGCTTTCTTCAATTTGTCCACGTTTCCTGAAATTTGGCACCCAGAACTGAACACAGGCCTTATTAGTACTGAGTAGAGTGGAAAAATTACTTTGTGTGTCTTATTTACAGCACTCCTAATACATCCCAGAATGATGTTCGGGGTTTTTTTTTGTTTTTTGCAACAGTGTTGCACTGTTGACTCATTTAGCTTTAGATCCCGCTTTATAACCCCAGATTCCTTTCCGCAGTACTCTTTCCTAGGCAGTCACTTCCCATTTTTTATGTGCGTAATTGACTGTTCCTTC
Organism: Dermochelys coriacea; assembly: GCF_009764565.3. Lineage (NCBI taxonomy): Eukaryota > Metazoa > Chordata > Testudines > Dermochelyidae > Dermochelys > Dermochelys coriacea. Next base: position 52,196,433 of record NC_050072.1, on the reverse strand, counting down.
CTAAGTGGAGTATTTTGCATTTGTCCTTCTTGAATCAAAATATAACTCCATAAAGAATTTTCTTCCATCCATGTGTGAAATAAAGGTTGAAAAATTCTACGTTATCAATATTATAAAAATGTGCTCGTAAATTGACTGTTCATTAAGAAATTCTGAACATTTCTGCCTCTTTTTAAAATCAACTAGAAACAGTAGAATCTTCAGATATTAAGCCATGTTGGAAGAATTTTGTTCCAAGAAGAATAATACAATAGCATAATAGTCAACATTACTCCTATATACAGTCCTTGGTTCTTATTTTATATTTGTACAACCACTTGCATAAGCTTTCTATCACTGGAAATCCTAAATCTAAAGTTTGTATATAGATATTCTACAAAGAACGTAGTCATTACTTGATGCTGTAAAATTATCCTACATTTTAGAAAATACTTATTTCAGTCTTTTATTCAATTGCACACTCCTCTGTCCTTTTCACACAGTCTCAAGTAGGTCAGCAATTTGAATTCCAATCTGATTTTTAAACTGGATTTTTCAGAAATTAACGCTATAATAGAATAACTTAGTCGATTAAATTGGATGAATGACTTATGACAAATCTTTTCATTCAAAGCAGTACAATACGGCATATGCAATGCTGAAACTGTTCTGTAAATTATATAAACCTGAGAAAATCTCTAGTCTACGATTTTTAGAAAGAGCTCAGTATTTTAAAGGGACTGATTAAAAATCAAATCCTGAAATATATTCTTATTTTATACTACCACAAGGTACGCAATTGGTCCAGTAAACTAAACAATAACTAAATAAGCATTTGTGAATTTGGTTCCAAAAAAAATCCACATTGTACGATACTGTATTTAAAGGCATCACACACAGGAATGTGCTACTCCGAGTTACTTACTAAATATTTTAAATCATGTCCTACCTACCAGAGATATAGGTCAGCTTAATTCTAACTTTTACATGTGTAAAGCAAAATTAAAATATTACATTTTGTATGTGACTTGCAGTTTTTGTACGTGGTTGCAATTAATTATGTTTAAAACATAATGGTTTGACTGAACCTTAAAATATAAATGATCTATGCAACTTTCTTTCATATAAGGTTTTAGTTTATATACATGTAGAAGTAAAATAATTTCAAATAAAGAATTTACCAGAAGATTCTTTTGTACTTATACTATATTGCCCAAAATAACTTCGGCTCCTTCAGCATAGAAATGATAGCAAACTATGTACAGTGGATATATTAAACTCAGATCTGCCATATCACAGCCAATTAAAAAAAATTCTAAAATTAAATCAACCAATCAGTACAATTCAATGTATAAGAAGTTCAATTCACATTAACCTATAAAACATCACATGCTGCTTTCTGCAGATTATGTCATACAGGTAAAAGATTAGCAATTAAAAATTCAAACAAAAACAAAATATCAGATATTCCGTTTAGGTGAAGAAAATATCTGAATTTAAAATTCAGATAACTGAACAGTTAGACGTGAACAGCAAAACAGAAGAAAATATTTCTGTGTGCACATTATGATGTACAGCATTAAGATTCTCAGGACTGAGGGTCTGCAGCTGGGCCTGGGACCAGCTCACTAACTGCAGCTGAAACCCCTAACTGACCAGATCGCTTGATTGGCAGAGTGGCATTGCCAAGACCGCTTTTAAGCCCAGCAGTAGCAGTTGGCCAGCAGGTACTTGGCCACACCTTTGATCTCTCCTATGTCTGCCTCGTCCCCAGTTGTGCCCCTGCTCTGCCTCTGCCCTGTCCAAGCCCCCTCCTCCTGGTTCTGACTCCAGCTCTGACTGCCTTTGCTCTGACAAGTAGGCATGGCCCTCATTGTTTCGAACATTAGGCCTGGCCGTGACAAAGGTGGCCTAAAGGTTTCTGGTTTTTACATAAGTAACAGGTCTTACCTTTCCTCTTCCTGGTGAAATAATGAGAAAAATCTAATATTCAATATCCCTTTTCCTTAAAATGGGGTATTGGGAGAGGTGCAATTCAAGTTTTGATCTTGATCTGTAACTGGCAAAAGTCCTCCAGCAAAAAGAGAGAAGTCAGAACCTGGTAATTCTAATTCCCTTTTGGGTAGGGCTAGAAAAGAATGGAGTCTTTAAGGCCTGTTTTTAATACATCATAAAGGAGCACGAAATAGGACAAAAACAATATATTTTTTAATTTGACTGTGCTCAGACTTAGTTTGATTGTAGGAGAATTTGTGAGCTGTAGCTCACGAAAGCTTATGCTCTAATAAATTTGTTAGTCTCTAAGGTGCCACAAGTACTCCTTTTCTTTTTCCTCACTTTGGATCTCTAGTCTTTACACACACACACACACACACACACACACACACTTTCCATATCGTAATTTGTTAGTGGTTTTACTTTACAATTTCTTTGACCAATTAATTCACACCTTTTTTCAGCTTACCCTCTTTCTGGCTTTTATTGATGTTTCTTCAAAACATAGCTTTCTGAATAAGACTGCATAATAGTTTGTGGGGTTAAAAATAGTGGGATGCTACTATGTTTCAGAAGGAAATAAGGAACAAAATGTTTCCCAGAAACACACATTGTCTTAGTGGAAGAAAACTAGTTCAATTGTCCTGTGGTTTATTCTGTTTGCTGTTTGTGCAAAATTGGTTTGCTTTAATCTTTTCTTATTGTTGTGTGAAGTTTCATTTCTTTTTCACAAAAAGAGTTTTCTGTTCATTTAAGACATAATTTGAAGTCAAACATCTAAAGCACTTTTCGGTGCTATGTGTATATCAAATAATAATAGATTTACAATACAATGACTAATCACACTGTAGCTACTCCAGTGTAATTACAATGTGGTTATGATTTTTGATACCTGTAATTATCACTAATTCAAACAACTAGGTATTTAACTATGTGAGTGAATTACTATTACCACTTCTCTGGTTTCGTACTTAATACAAGTGTCCTTACAACCAAGGTACATAAATTACATATCATTTATGTAGTAATTACTTTAAGTTATTAGTGAACATTTAGCTAATATGCATTAGTAACAATGTCAGGTATCACCTGTTCTTTCTACACAGAAAGACTAATACACTTTTTTAAAGCACACTTTCACCCTAAATAACTAAAACTTGCTGCCATATGAAAACAGTATTCTTGAATGGATCTAAAATTATTACTAATACTATGCAAGTTTTATGAATTTCTGTCACCACATCTGTTAAAAGAATGTGCAAAACATGCAAATAATGAGAACATTTGGTTATATTCAAAAACAAAAAATATATTTCTGCCACTTGTGCCAAACAAGGGAATTGTTATCTACGTTAGCTTACATGAATGAATGATTACTGCATTTACATAAAGCTAGAAACGGCGTACAATGGTACCAAAAACACAGCTAGCAAACTGAATAAATTCATGTTAGCATGATGCAATCGTTTTCTCAACTAACAGAGAAAGATCTCAGAAATAGGTTATAACCCTCACTTATGTACTTAATAGCGATAGTGATGCTACAGAATCTTTTTGATTAGGAGGAAAATTTAGCTCATTAAATCCTATGGCAGGATTGATAGTATTATTCCTAAAGTATTCCCCTAAGATGAGACTCTATTATTTAAATGGGTATCTAGTGAGCTTTGAACAAAGTCCCTCAAATAACTTGTTCTTCTGCCCAGCTATCTTACCATGGAGTCATGGGAGCAATGATGCAGTTAAGCTTGAAAAAAATATTTCCATTCTAACTCTAAATTTGGACTCCCACTTCACCCTCTTCCTATCTACTCACTCAACACATTTAGTCTGAAATGTCTCACTTTTAGCATCTTAGGTCACACTATAATTTTTAGGTGAGAAGAATCTGAATTTGGTTAATCAGTTTTTGAGTTAGGGAACCTTGAAAACTACAAGGTTTTTCTTCTGGGGGAAAATTTTTCTTACCATTTCTATAGTATGTCTTCAAACAAAAGCAATCTTGCTTTACCAACTTAAAATGTATCCTATGCATCAGTGTTTGACGAAGACTTGTGTATATTGCTGATTTTGCTATCCTTCAAAAGTCATGGCATTTGTGTTAACAGGACACTAATAATTTCTCCCTCCAGTCTGGTCAGTAGTATCAACAGTATTCAGATATAGATCTCATTAATTCCAAAATATCCAAGCAGTATTTTCAATTGAGACTATAATAACAAAACCCTTGTGAATGCCACGTTTATGAAATTCAGACAACAACACAACAATTTATACTTTAACAATTTTCATCCACTTATGCCAACATACCCTATGAAACTTGTAAACCTTACAACTAACCACAGTGAAAAAATAGAGGGATCACTAAAGATAAAGAAAAAAATATAGTGACTTGGGCCACTATGAAAACTCCCTGTGTGCTTGGTTCCTGTCCTAGCTCTCAGTCCACTTCTGCTTCCAGTTTGAGGATTTGATTCGGATATTAATTCTGGCTATGTTAAAGACTGCATCTCTGTCTATTTGCAAATCACAAAACCCAGAAAAAGCACATTACAGCCAAAAAACAGTGCATTCTCAATCAGATCTAGCTGTGGAACAAACTTATTAGACTAATCCAGAGAGTCTGGACATCCTGGAGTCATGCTGCAAAACAATCCTCTTTGATGGATCTTTCCTACCATAACCAGAATGTTATTTACAATAAACACCAGCACTTCCTCAGGAAACCCCTACCCAAGCTTCCTATAACTTAGGCAGAGAGAAGAGCCAAGGACTCCACAAAGCTCACTAGGGACCCACCTATGCCAATCTATTAACCTGGTAGGCACTCAGGTGCTATGGTAATGAGCACTAATACAAAACCCTTAGATAAATAATAAGAATACATTTTAGTTACGTTTCCAACATCAATCATGCCTATAATTTGCCACTGTTCATCTATATACCACACCAGATCTATTCATTAATCCATCATCCTCTTCCACTTTTGCCTAAGAATTCTGTTTCTATAACTTGCTAACCATTACTCACATTTATGGTATGGGCCTGAAACAAGCATCTTTCAACCCACCCTCCATTTACATACCAAAGATATTATCTTTCTCCTTACCATATTCCTGGACCACTTTAATATGTGAATACTCTTGAAATCTAGAACCCCTTCAATACTTCCAGAATCAGATCAAACCACCACTAGAATGCAATGCTACCCACACTTATGGGCCAGAGATTCTATATTACCCCATGAAATAGTCATATTGAACTAAAAATCACTTGGTAAGATATATTTACCTTAATTTCTAGTTTAAGCACCTATTCACAGCTCTAAGTGCTTTTATACAGTTAAATTATATAACCACTATAATAATATATTCACCATATACAATATAATAGATCTCTGCACAAAATATGCCAACCACATTTCTAGGCCTAAAATGATCTTATATTTGACTTCTCACTAGAGCTGTTGGGAGGATTTCCATTTTGTGGAAATTTTTGAGATTTTGAAGTTCGTTTTTGTTCCACTGGATTACAACATATATTCCAAACAAGAGAGTTCCAGTTATATTTTCTCTGCATGCACCTGTGTGCATGTCAACATAAATAATAGTGCAGAATGGAATGGAATTAAAAAATACAGTCAGAAATGGAGAAACAAAAGAAAAATAAATTACTTTTGTGGCTTCACTTGAAAAGAAAAATGTGATCTACTCGTTTGACCACAGGACTTCCTTCCACACTGAGAGACATGGGCTGGGGAGGGAAAGGCTCTCAATGCCAGTTCTTTTCCCATGTCAAATCAAAGAGCACCAGGGAGGAGTGCGGAGACTAGGACTGTAGTCTACTATAATTGGTTTTGCTTGGTTGCAGGAAAGAACTTGGGTTGCTTCAGGCTGTGAAGTTGGTCTTTAAACTTCCAAGCAGCTGCACACCCCTGCTTCTCATGCTTGTCCCACCACTATCAAACCATTGTGAAGAAGAACAGACAGATGTGTTCCTTTCTTTTCCTTTTCAATTCGTAGGGCTGCAGCAGTTGTGGAGCCAGTGCCTTTGCTCTGGCACCCTCTGCTGACAACCACCCAAGCAATTTCCAACAAAATGTAGGGCTCCCGGAGTGCCACAAAATAAAAGTAAATAAATATTTTAAAACTATTTTAACAAAATATACTATGATGGATATATCATATGAATATGCTCATATGCCATGATTCATTTTTACACCAAGTGAGGTCCAGAAGTTCCATCCATCTTTTCTAATCAGGAAAGGTCAGGCATATAATATATAGCTTAGTAAAATCAGATGCTACACTGGAGCTCTGGAGAGTACCAAATGTTATATTTACTTTAAAAAAAAAAAAAAAAAAGTGTTCAATGTGACCTTTGGAATTATAGGCCTTACTTTAGTATCAGAAAAACTGGTTGAACTAAAAAAAAAAAAAGTTATATAATACCTATAAGGAATATGATATGATACAGACTCACCAGCATTGCTTCTGTAAAGGAAAACAAACTCACTAGTATATTATGTTTTTTGAGTATGCCAATAAAATACTGGAGAACTGGATGATGTAATTTTTTTTTTAATTTTTAAAAACCCTTGACAAAAATCATACTACAGACTAACAAGGAAACTAAGCAGTCGTGGATTAAGAGGTGAAATATTACAGTAACTCCTCGCTTAACGTTGTAGTTCTATTCCTGAAAAATGTGACTAAGTGAAACGATGCTAAGATCAATTTCCCAATAAGAATTAATGTAAATGTGAGGTTATATCGATGGTAGGACCTCGGCTGGAATACCAGGTTCAATTCCAAACATCCTAGTCTCAATAGATATAAAAGAAATGGGGAAGTTCAAAGACAGGCAATGAAAATAAATGAAGGTATGGAAAGACTTCATTATTATTATTTAATCTATGAAGGGAAATTAGAAAGACCAAGACAGTTCAGTTTATAGAGAGAAGGAACAACAGGGAACACGCTAGAGGCATTACAAAAAAAACGTATTTTCAGAAACATTACATCAGGTGTTCCTATTTACTCTGTCATATACTACAAGAACAAAGAAACATTCAATTAAATTAAAAGGCAACAAATTTAAAAAACTGATAAAAGGAAATACTTTTCTGTACAACAAATGATTTAGAGACAACAAAAATATCCACAGTTATATTAAATAAATTAAAATAAATTAGGAATATAAACCTTCACATTTCAAGGCATAGGTCAAGCACTGAGTGGCAGGCTTAGGAAGAAAATTTCCCTATGAGCAGCTTATTCTTTGAAGCATCTGGTATTGGTCACTGTCAGAGAAAAAGATGCTGGTCTAGATGGACCACTGATCTGATTCTGTATGACAATTTCTAAATTCCTATGAGGCCATTGTTACTAGAACCTTCTTATGTGTGCTGTGGAAAAATAGAAACTGACAGATTTACAATGTTCACAGTTTAACATAACATTATGATCACACTTTTACCTCTTAATTATCTATCCTAAGTTTGCTATGGACCTCAGATCTTATGAAAAAATAAAGCTGTGCTTAGCAAGCATTATGATTCATAAAGCACAGACTAATTCTAAGATAAAGAATTACTTTACCTGGATTTCATAAGAGGTTGCGTCACCCATTTCTTTAGTTTCCGACGTCCAAAGGAAGTTTTGGTATGATCCAAGACCCACAATAGGCTGCCTTTTGTTTTCATATCCGTCTATGGTAAAAGTAGCAAGACTGGTTTTTATTAACTGAATAATTGCACATATACCTTAAATAATTACACCAATCCAAGTATTAAATAAAAAGCATTGTTTAATTTTATAATATTAGAATTAAACAAGAGCCTCTATTTTCACTTGTTTGCAAAAGTGTTATGTAACATATCTTCAACAGTGAGTCAGAAGATATTTAAGATTTTTTTCACCCACTAGCAAGCATGCTTTCTTACAAGACACCACAAAATGACCGGGATGAATTCTACAATGATGTTTGTAAGCATAAGACAGTGATATGGAGGTAGTGCAAAAAAAAAAAATACCACACTAAAATGACTTGAATGAAGTTGCTTGAGAGCTTCCAGACTCAGGGGGAGATTTTCAACGGCACTTGTGGCAGTGGGGTCCTTAACTCCCATTGAAAATCAATGGAAATTGAGGCCTAACTGCCATTTGTGGCTCTGAAAATTCTCTCCCTTTACAATTTGTTCCATTTAAAACATTTAAAGTTTCTGGGTGAGATTTTCAAATGGGCATAAGGGATTTAGATGCATAACTTCCATTAATTTCATTGGGATTAGTGCATTTGAATTCTGTGGATTAGTGCATTTAAATGCTTTGAAAATGTCAGCCTCTATCAATAAATTTATTACATTTTCCTCACCTGATTCTGTAAGATTTCCAGATTTTTCAGTGTTGTCCCATTAATTGTCATGTATTCAGCTTCACTTGATAACTGTTTAAAATTACTGGGGAAGAAACATTTCAGATGTCACATTGCAAGTGCAGAAAGAGACATCAGTGAAACATAAAACATCTTAAATCAAACATCAGCTGTGTGGTGCAAAATCAAGTAAAAATGGAAAGCAAATCAAATAAACTATACTAATAAAATAACTGAACGTAAATAATATCTTTCAACTAAAGATCTCACTCATGTGACTGATAGGGAAAATAAGGCACAGAGCATATGACCAACTAATTCAAGGTCACACAATGATCTAACGACAGAGCTCAAAATAAAACCCAGTTCTCAGATTCCTAGTCCAACACACTAGCCACCCCTCCCATCTGTAGGCCAGCAGGAAAATAAATGAAATGTTTTCTTTCACTGGTGTCCAGGGAAGTTTCTATGATGTTTCAATAGAAGAACAGATTTCAGTTTATTTCCCACTATCTAAACAGCATATGCAATACAGATAACACAGATGTTCTGAGTTCTAAGAATACATTTGATCATAGTCTACCATGACAATTATTTAGGGGAAAACAAACATCAGGATACGTTTAATGATTCCATCCTACTTTTAGTATGATGTTATCATGACCAAAATGATATTGCCTTGACTTCTTGACTACTCAGCAGAACAGACTAACAGGTTTCTAATGTTTGTACAGCAATTAAAAGCAATTCACAGAATAAAGCCCAGCTTAAAAAGGAATAAAGTAAGATATGAAAGTAATTCCTTATACTCAAACACAGGTGTGTGGTGGTCAGGACAGAAAAGGGAGTGCAAAATATTCACTAACATGTTTTGACAAATGAAGTCAAGATTGTCTAGCTTAGTAATACTGTTGACTGTTCCTTATACAAAATCTAGGACACTTGTTAGTCCTCTTAGTTTGGAGAGAATGACTTTTCAGGTAGGATTTACAAAATCAATCTCCCCCTCCCATTAGACTGTAAGCTCTTTGGGGCAAGAATTGTGTTTTCTAACTTTATAGAATGCATACCTGTGTGTTAATGCCACTGAATAAAATAATTATTACTAATAATAATTATTCTGGATTATTATGCCTTTTCATTGGTAAAGTCAGGTTAAGTCAACTACCAAAACAATCTTTATCCAAACCTGAATCCTACTAAACTTTTCAAAAACATCACACCACATCTCCCTAAGATCCAGTAGGTGAATAACCCACAAACGGAATTTTATTTGCATTTGATGTGTTCAGATTTTTTAAATCATGCTGCTCAACTCTGTTGCCACTCAAGCACATCTGTTCAGGGACTATGTCTCTTTACTTGTTCCTTAAAGCATAAAGGATGCATTTGCATATTACATAAATGTATAAAAAAAATAGTTGTAATACTTCGCTCTCATTTTGGTTGCTGGGCTTAGTGTGCGGGTGCTGGGGGACTGATGTTGGTGGCCTGAAATATACAGGAGGTCAAACTAGGTGACCTGATGATCCATTCTATCCCTTCTGAAGAAGAGTGGAATATTTCCGACAATGGAGCGGCAAATCCAGATGGGTCAAGGTAGCCTGAGCCCAGAGGTGATGGTACCAGAAAAATCACTGAAGGTTTTCCTCTCGAGAGCGCAGGCTTTTGCATAAGCTTGGGTAGCAGTACCATAGGATCTTGACATGGTGAGGCATGAGCAGGAGGCATTGGTACCATCTATGGGCCTTCTACTGCTGGTGATACTGGTATGGAAAGACTAAGCAGGTCCCTTGTGGCTGCATAGCATAGCAAATTAAGGGGATATAGCTGTTCAACGGTCCAGATTATACCCCAGAAAATGTGTCACAGGGGTTCACTGAATGTTGCGTGCAAAACAAGGTTAAGACTCGCAGAGTCTCGAGGAGTTTGCTGGTGAGGTGGATAGACTGGTGTGGCAGGAAGGAAGCTCTCTCTTCCTGAGGCAGAGAGATAACAGTGGTTTACAGTTCTGTGCTCTTTAAGAGCATCACATAATCCCCATGCCATGCTTACTTCTCAGAAACATCATACTATAGGTATGATAAGGACATGTGCCTTGAGTAATGTGGGACCCAAATTCCAGGGGCAATTTTGTGTTTAATCAACCAGACTCTTGTGCTCACCAATGAAGAGTGGCACAAGGCTAGCAACCCTGATGTGAACGGGGACTAGGTACAGGAGTTCAGAGATTCCCAGAATATAAGGGTAAGTCCGACAGCCAGGCCCTGAAGCTTTGAGAATCAGGGTTGTGTACAACTGAAGGGAACAGGATAACCACTTTCCGACTTATCCTGAATTAGTACAGGATTCTCAAAGTGACAGAGGAAGGATGATACCTCAATTCATCCAATTGCCTTTACTGCTAGAAGACAGTAACTAGTTAAATCAGGAAAGCAAAGAGGGAAGTCTCCTAAGTACAGCCAGAACATGGGGAAGTGGGGGAAATGGAGCTCAGATAGAAGCAGATCACACAAGGGCAGATGTTGTAATGGCACCCTAGGAATAAAAGACAACAGAAGGAGAACATCCCACCATGAGTCTTGGCTATTGATTAGTTCTCTCCTTCGGGGATTCTACCTACTTGTGTGCGCTGCCTACATGGTATCTGACCCACCCCCATCACTAAGTAATATGGTAATATCCGAACAGGCTAAATAATTACACTGCACAGACAACTTCTCCCATATAGGGGCAAGCACCTTCTGTACCTCATCTTCACTCCACTCATCTCTTATTCTCTTTCATTTACTTTCTTTATTCTTCTATTTGCCAGACACACCACTTCGGAGAGGCAGTTTGGACAGAACAGATGCACAAAGGTTCTAGGCTGAGAATGAAACGAAAATGGAGGAGGGAGGACCAACTTAGTCCTAAAAAGGACTAAAAAAAGCAACTACTTTGTGTACTACTTTCTGGAAGCTAGAGTCATTCAGCATACAAGTGTAGTGCTGTCTACAAAATGGTAAAGAGGAAAGATAAGAGGAAAGGGAGCACAATGCAGATCTTGCTGACTAACTAAATGAAATTTACCCTCTGAACAGAAGGTGTGCAGCATCAGGTGCATGCCCCATGTAAACCTTATCCTAAGAGCTTACGTGGTACTTTAAGTCATGCATAGGCTTTGTACTGGCCCTCTGCACAAGGGGGTGAATTTCACAGCATGTGGATAAAATTCTTGTTTAGTTATTCTAACGTTTTCCATCTTAAAATGCTTCTTTTTGGTTTATGAAAGCAAACTGTTTAGACGCAGTATCCACAATGCATACATATGAATTATTTCAGACTACAGATCCTGAAAGATGCATCATTTACTGGCCACTGGTCCCCACTATACTCTAAATTTCTCAAACTGGATATTTTTCTGCAAGTTGATTAATTCCTCTCAAACAACACTTCTTCAAGCTCTCATCCCTGAATGCCCCTCCTCTACTTGTACTACATTGATGACATCATCATGCGGACCCCCGGTAAAGAGGCCCTTGAAGAATTCCACCTAGATTTTAACTATTTCCACCCCACCATCAAACTCAGCCTGGACCAGTCCACACAAGAGATCAACTTCCTGGACACTACAGTGCAAATAAGTGATGGTCACAAACACTACCCTATGCCGGAAACCTACTGACTGCTATACTTGCCTCCAGCTTCCATCCAGGACACATCACACGATCCATTGTTTACAGCCAACCCTAAAATACAACCAAATTTGTGTCTCCGTCTGAGGGATTGAAAAACACCTACAAGACCTTTATCAAGCATTCTTAAAATTGCAATACACACCTGAGGAAGTGAGGAAAGACAGAGTGAGACGGGTACCCAGAAATCACCTACTACAGGACAGGCCCAACAAGGAAAACAACAGAACACCACTGGCCATCACGTACAGCCCCCAGCTAAAACCTCTCCAGCACGTTAACAATGATCCACAACCTATCCTGGAAAACGATCCCTCTCTGTCACAGACCTTGGGAGGCAGACCAGTCCTCACTTACAGACAGCTTCCCAACCTGAAGCAAATATTCACCAACAACTACACACCACACCACAGAAACACTAACCCAGGAACCAATCCCTATAGCAAATGTCGTTGCCCACTCTGTCCCCATACCTACTCTAGCGACATCATGAGAGGACCCAACCACATCAGCCACACCATCAGAGGCTCATTCACCTGCACATCTACTAATGTTATATATGCCATCATGTGCCAGCAATGCCCCTCTGCCATGTACACTGGCCAAACTGGATAGTCCCTACATAAAAGAATAAATGGACACAAATTGGATATCAGGAATGGTAACATACAAAAGCCAGTAGGAGAATACGTCAATCTTCCTAGACATTCTAACACAGATTTAAGAGTAGCTATACTTGAACAAAAAAACTTCAGAAACAGACCTCAGAGAAACAGCAAAACTAAAATTCATTTGCAAATTTAACACCATTAATTTGGGCTTAAATAGGGACTGGGAGTGGCCGGCTCATTACAAAAGCAGCTTTGCCTCTCCTGGAATTGACACCACCTCATCTATTATTGGGAGTTGACTACATCCACCCTGATCGAATTGGTCCTGTCAACACTGGTTCTCCACTTGTGAGGTAACTCCTTTCTCTTCATGTGTCATTATATAATGCCTGCATCTGTAATTTTCACTCCATGCATCTGAAGTGGTGTTTTACCCACAAAAGCTTATGCCCAAATAAATCCGTTAATCTTCAAGGTGCCACCAGACTCCTTGTTGTTTTTTCTAATAACTGACACCAAACTCTAGGAAATTGTGCTCTAAGAACTAACCAATACGAAGATTACAACCAGCATGCTCTTTGACTGTTGAAAGTACTAAAGATTAAGTGGGGAGATTTTCAAATGTGCCGGTGGGAATTAGGCACCCAACTCCCAACGATTTTCAGTTAAAATTCTGTGCCTAACTGCCCTTTGTGCCTCAGAAAACCTCTTGCTAGAAGTTATTCATCTTTTTGATAGAAAGATCACAGAAATAAAGGGTTATCTAGTCTTACAATATTATAATTAGAATATGCCTCCGTAATAAAGATGTTTCCTTATTCATGGTTGCATTTAAAAGCCTCTCCTGAAGAGTAATAAAAAATCTAGAGTACTTGATGCAAGAGAATCACCTCATTACTTATGTGGGGAAAAAACTATCCTGACAACTAGTTCCATGATTCTCTAAGCAGTCAGAACTGATGTTTAGCAGTTTGCAGGCACTCTTCATAACTCAAAGGAATGTCTTCTTTGTCTAAGCCTGCTTCCATTAGATCTATAAACTTGTTAGACTGAATGTTGTATCTCACAGCACACATCATGCTCACTGACTCATCAGTACATGCTCATTTGACCCAAATTCTCTCAGCAATTTTAAGTTGTCTGTCAGTGTGGCAGACATTTATTTTATCTGCTTCATGTAGAATTGCAGAAAATAACTTAATCTGATACACGCTGCATAAAATGCATTCCCTTTCCAGAAATTAACCTTATGGATTATTTTACTGACATCTTTAATGTTTATTTAATATGACTGAAGTTGTAGTTGGCCCAATATTTCTATATGTAACATGTTACTAACAATGAGCAGAGCCCCAGGACACAAGTAGCTACTAGAATGGAATCCCCATGTAAGATAGTCAAGGGAGTACAGGTTTCAGAGTAGCAGCCATGTTAGTCTGTACTCCCTTAAAAAAGAAAAGTACTTGTGGCATAATGCATCCGATGAAGGGAGCTGTAGCTCATGAAAGCTTATGCTCAAATAAATTTGTTAGTCTCTAAGGTGCCACAAGTACTCCTTTTCCTTTTTAAGCGACTACAGATTACTGGCATCATTTCTTTCAACAAAGCACAACAGAAGACAAGTTTCTCAGTACAATATCACCAATTACCTCAATGCTATGCATTTTCTTTGCAGTGTAATGCTAGGATATCAGGAAATCTTTAAATTTTCCATTCAGTGGCTTTCTTTGCTCAGGTTTCAGAGCAGCAGCCGTGTTAGTCTGTATTCGCAAAAAGAAAAGGAGTACTTGTGGCACCTTAGAGACTAACAAATTTATTAGAGCACAAGCTTTCGTGAGCTACAGCTCACTTCATCGGATGCAATATTTTGTATATTTTTTGGATGGAGGAAAATGCAGGGGGGTTGTAGAAGAAAATCAAATCCAAAAAAACCAAAAGTCCAAATATGTTATTCTACACCAGGTATATTTTATAAGCATAAGCAGTTTAGAATCAACACAATATTAGAAAAATGTTAGAGACTGACAAGACCAAATATCATCTCTTCTAAAATTTAGATTTTAAAAATTCTCTGTTATGCATAAAAATTCAAAGTTTTCCAAAACTGCAATAGTGAAAAGAACATTTGTCAGCTGCGAGATCTACCAACTAAACCTAAGCATTGTGTGTGTTTTGATTTATTGTCATGCCCACTATTGTTGTCTACCTGCGCACATCACTTTTACAAGACAGTGAAGTAGTGAAACTAGAGTTTTGTAAGAGAACAAAGCTGGCAGAGGGAATGGATAGTCTATTAGGAAAGTGGAACCTCAAAGTCACTTGCATGCTTGCAAACCGAAAACAAAGCTGGTAGGTTTAATTTCAAACCTATCAGCTTTGGCAATACCATTTTAAGAATGGGAGAGAATATTTTGCACAGGACACCAGAATGTAAGTAGAACATTTCAAAATTAAAATACATTTTTTATAAAACGTACTCTCAATCCCAATAATTTTTTTTTCTGCCCCTACATTTTATGCCAAACAGGACAACATTCTTTCTGCACCTTCTTTTATGCCGGTTTCAGAGTAGCAGCCGTGTTAGTCTGTATTCACAAAAAAGAACGCATCGGATGCAATCGATGAAGCGAGCTGTAGCTCACAAAAGCTTATGTTCAAATAAATTTGTTAGTCTCTAAGGTGCCACAAGTACTCCTTTTCTTTTTTTCTTTTATGCCTGCACACTATGTGATGAAGAAAGGTTTGACTGGTTACATCTTTCTAAACCCATCCTCCTTTGAACACATTTGAGTAATCCAGTTAGATATTTTCAAATAATGTCACACACAAATCTCTAGCATAATCCATATGCAGGACTTTTTAAAGTGAAAAGAAAAGGAGTACTTGTGGCACCTTAAAGACTAACAAATTTATTTGAGCATAAGCTTTGTGAGCTACAGCTCACCTCATCGGATGCCAGCAATATTGTTAATCTAGCCAACTATACTCTTAACCCAGCAGAAGAATCTGTCCTATCTCGGGGCCTCTCCTTTTGCCCCTCCACCCCCACGAACATGACACAGTTCTGTGGTGACCTAGAATCCTATTTTCGACGTCTCCGACTCAAGGAATATTTCCAACACACCTCTGACCAACATATTAATCCACAGAGACCTTCCTACCAACACTACAAAAAAGGATTCTGGGTGGACTCCTCCTGACAGTCGAAACAGCAGACTGGACTTCTACATAGAGTGCTTCCACCAATGTGCACAGGCTGAAATTATGGAAAAGCAGCATCACTTGCCCCATAACCTCAGCTGTGCAAAACACAATGCCATCCACAGCCTCAGAAACAACTCTGACATCATAATCAAAAAGGCTGACAAAGGAGGTGCTGTCGTCATCATGAACAGGTCGGAATATTTTTTTGAAGTGAAAACAAGTGGATTTCAGTAGCCATATATCTTTTGAGGAATTTTGCAAGATGCATTTAATCATAGGTGCTGACTCTGTGGGTGCTCCAGGACTGGAGCAACCATGGAGAAAAATTAGCGGGTGCTGCTCAATAGCACCCACCGGCAGCCGAACTCCCCCCACCCT
Organism: Dermochelys coriacea; assembly: GCF_009764565.3. NCBI lineage: Eukaryota > Metazoa > Chordata > Testudines > Dermochelyidae > Dermochelys > Dermochelys coriacea. The sequence continues at coordinate 52,180,214 of NC_050072.1, read as the reverse complement.
CCAGCACCTCTCACCTGCCAGCAGCCCCACTGACCAACTCCTCCCCCTCCCTCCCAGCACCTCCCATCTGCCGTGAACAGCTGTTAACAGCTGTTTCGTGGAATGTAGGAAGCTCCAAGAGGGAGGGGAAGGAGCGGGGACAGGGCACACTCAAGGGAGGAGACAGGGAAAAGGTGGGATGGGGGCAGAGCAGGGGCAGGAAGAGATGGGGTGGGGACTTGAGCACCCCCCTCCCACCCCCAACTAGTGGAGAAGTTGGTGTCTATGTATTTAATGTTTTTCCCTTAACTTATTACATGGTAGCTTACCCACCAATAGGGTACCACCCACTAAACTCCCTGGATTTGTCAATGTGTTTTACATGTGGATTTTTAAATAAGTGACCAGATTTACAGACTCAAAAAGCTCAAACATTTGGATACATTAAATACAAATGTGCTTCAAAAACTGTAGAGAAAGTGCATGAAATATTTTCGCAGGAAAATAAAATATTAGTGAGGCTTATTGTCACGTAAAAATCTTTAAAAAACAGCAGCAGATTTTTGTCCACAAAACAAAACAGACGTAAGTTGAGATAAGATGTCCGGGCTTTATTAACAAACTTTTTCATTTCCCCTCACAGTATCAGTTTCTTCAGCTTGTTTGTTTTTCCACTACATTTGGCTGTACTACAAGCCAATTTAAATACTGTTAGTACTGACTACAAGCATATGCTTTCCTATTCCTAATGATTTTTACTTATCACTTGATGTTCACTTGATGTTTTGTTAGTTTTAATTAGGAGCTCAACTGTAGAACATCATGTTTACAAAGACCAGGTTTATTCCAGAAGCAAGTGCATTAATTTTGTAGAAGGGAAGTTGCCAGCTATAATTTACAAAATGGCAGGTGGTTAAAGCCCTACTTCATTCACAATATTGTGGAAATTGTAGATCCTGCAATATTAGGCTTCAACCAGAATTCTGATTTTAAATTCAGAATTTTGCATACATTTTGAGTATGCAATTAGTACTGCACTAACATTCAATGCTTGTAAAATGGAAAAGGCTAAAGTGACTGGACTTGATTTCTACAGTAATTGTGTTAAGACTTTTAGTCTGAATTTTATATTGTACCTTTTTTTTAATTAACATCATATAGTTGCAGCAAAATGTCTGACTATTAAAAAAATTAGCAAGCATAACAATACTTGAGTGGTTTCAGAGTAGCAGCTGTGTTAGTCAGTATTCGCAAAAAGAAAAGGAGGACTTGTGGCACCTTAGAGACTAACAAATGTATTTGCGCATAAGCTTTTGTGAGCTGGAGCTCATTTCATCACTACATCCAATGAAGTGAGCTGGAGCTCATGAAAGCTTATGTTCAAATAAATTTGTTAGTCTCTAAGGTGCCACAAGTACTCCTTTTCTTTTTGATAATACTTGAGTGTTTTTCCTTAAACAAATAGGTCTGCTCTGGCTTTTCCAAATTACCGCTATTAATAAAGGTCCATTATTACTTTTCTGCAATTTTCCATGTCTTGTCTGCAACTCAGCCACAATTATTCAAAGATCATCCCGAGATTTAAGCAGGGCCTTACAGACAGCATGATTTTGATTTTCTGAGATTTATATAAAATAACTTACCTAGGGTTGTAAAGTATCTTTTCCAAATTAAATTCTTTGAGGTACATAATTACTGCTGCCAAAGAGCAAATCACAGGCTTATCCAAGTTTAGGATTATAGAGAGTTGTTGAGAACCTGCAAAAATATTATTTCCTTTGTTAAATGATTGACACTAAAACTTGAGACACGATTATCTATTTTTCAATTCAGTCAAGTAGAAATAGAAGATTTTATTGTGAAAGTGTTAAAAATATTGTTTATAAAACAACAAAAATTAACTTTTAAAATAACATTTACAAACTGGCACAGAGCAGTTTAGGAATTTCTTCTTAATCATAGAGTATCAGGGTTGGAAGGGACCTCAGGAGATCATCTAGTCCAACCCCCTGCTCAAAGCAGGCACAATCCCCAATTTTTGCCCCAGATCCCTAAATGGCCCTCTCAAGGATTGAACTCACAACCCTAGGTTTTGCAGGCCAATGCTCAAACCACTGAGCTATTGTGTTGTTCCAATGCAAATGAGGATATAAAATACTGGACTTTGCATTCAGTTCCCCCCACTCTCCCCTAGAAATTGCTGATTATCAGCCCAGATGATTAATAAATGTACAGACTAAGGCCTCGATCCTGCAATGTGATACATGAAGATGGTACTGGCTCTGCATGGGTGCACATGGTTGCCCATGCAGATCAGGACCTATTTTGTAAAGTTGCTTTCTGAAGGTGAAATTTTGCTTTTACCTATTACTGTCTACTATAACCTCCAACCCAATACCAAAAGTGTCAAATTTTGCAATATAATAAGGACTTTTACCAAACTTTACTGCAGAGAAACTAAAACAAGCATAAGTGTGCTTTCTAAACTGTTTCTGATTATCAGAGTGTTAATTAAGAAACATTTTCATAGGTTTTTGCCAAAGTTTCTTCACTTTTTACACAATGTGCAAATTTAAGTTTTCAAAATAAGTATCTTCAGATGGGGAAAAATATTAAGAATTCTTTAATACTAGCCTACTGTTCACTTTTCCAGATCATATCATCATTCTTGAAATTTGTGAAATTCCACATCTACTCTCATTCTTCTCCAATTGGGTCAAAGATATAGTAGAGGTAACTTCTCAGAAATATCTACAGTACTACATAGTATTTACATTTCTTCCTTTTTCCAGCCACTTTACTTGTTTTGCAACTATGTATCAATTCAATGGTTAGTTATTATTAAATATTTGTATTAGTCAGACCTAGATGTCCAAGCTCCATTGTACTAGCCACCAGTTCTGTATTTGTCTATATAGCAACTAACCAGCACTACAAATGTCAAAAGACGTTCTGAATGAAGTACCTGTGGTATTAAGCATTCCTTTTGCATAAAAATCAGTAATCAGCTGGAAAGCATGGCTGTATTGAAAATAAGTGCTTTCCATCCTTTCTATTCGAATTCTGTCATCTCGTAAACTGGAAAGAAAAAAATAATGCTCATTGGTTTTCAATTCTTAATCTCCTTTTATGAACAAGACTAAGAAAGGCTCTGACTTCAACTCACTGTTTTTTTCCTCTTTCCTCTCTTTTTATTGCTAAGAAGCCAGGGGATAGTAAATGAAAACATCAGTTATGGCATCTAATCTAAGAAGGATTCTAAAACAATTTTAGCTTATTTTTTTGTAATTAAAAACCTTCTCTCCATAAAACACTCTGTATGACTAAAGTTATACTCCCAAAAATGATTACCTAAAAGTGGCACCTTCCTACTCACCAGATCAGTTTCCTGAGTGTTTTCAGAAATATATCTTCTGATTTTAGTGATGAAACCAATTTTTACAACTCAGAATTGAAAAAACTCTTATCGTCAACATAGTTAAGAGGGAAGGAGCTAATATCTTCCTGGGGCTTCTCTACACATGAAACTTAATGTGAAATAAGGTAGGGTGTGAATTTCAAGCAGATTACTATTCCTGACTAACTACATTTGTCAACACTCTTATTCCAGAATAAGAATCACTTATTCTGAATTAGCTTAATCCATAAACAAACAAATTTGGAATAAACCACTCTTATTCTGGAATAAGAGCATCCAAACAAAATCAGGAATAGTTAATCAAGAATGGCTGTTGTGGATTAACTCCTTGTGACACAGTGTATGAATCCTACACCAGGCAAGAAGAGTTAAAGAGCAGTTTTAGGTTTAGGCAGCCCTGCCGCACCTGCAAGGCATACCAGTCTTGGAGAAGGAGCCTTAAAAAGGGAGAAGCCCATTTCAGTGGGACCCATCCCTGGGAGATGGACAGATCTCTCCCCATAGTTCCCAGGAAGGAGCACTGTGGAGAATGAAACTGGCAGAGAGTTCCTACACGATAGCCCTGAGGATACTGAGCTAGCCTACAGCTCACTGGGTATCTCCCGAAAGGAGGGAGGCCACTCTTCCCCAAAGTATTTCTGTTTTGTACACCTGTTCACTTCTGACACTTATCTGGGGAAGGGAGCATCATCTTTATTTGTCTGCACCACACCCAGCACAATGGAACCGTGATACTTCAGTGGAGTTCCTAGATATTACAGTAGTATATAATACATGCAATAGGAATGGAATGCTTTACAGACTGATAGGAGGGCCCTTCTTTTTGTGTATGGATCCCATATTAAATTAAAATTAAAAGATGGAGAGGTTATTCATCTTGTCCAGCAACTGGAGTTCTCCAAGATGTGTCCCTCTGTGGGTGCTCCACTTCAGGCGTGCCTGCGTCCTGCACCATTGATCAGAGATTTTTGGTGGTGGTGGTGCCCATTTAGCCCCGTGCAAGTGCCCCACACATCCTCAGACCCATGTTAACGCTATGTTGGGCTGCGTGGGCAAACCACCTTCAGTTCCTTCTCCGCCACAAAGTCCCACCAATGGAGACTCCAAAGCAGAAGGGAAGGAGTGCAGGTAGTGGAGCATACACAGGGACATAAATCTCAAAGAACTCCAGTTACTGCACAGGGTGAGTAACCTCTCCTTCTTTGAGCAGTGTCCCTGTGGGTACTCTACTTCAGGTGACTTCCAAGCAGTTCTCTTGTAAAAAAGGGGGGGAGGGGTTGGAGCACAGTCCAATATAGAAGAGAACTGTGTTGTCTAACAGCAGCGACAGCATAATGATTAGAAGAGGTATGAACAGAGGACCAAGCTGCCACTCTACAGGAGTCTGCAATTGATACATGCTTAAGTAGATATAAATAGGACTCTTGTTGAATCTGCTATCACTCTTGAAGGGGGTGGACATGATTTCTGATTATTATTTTTTAAACCACCACCACTGACACTAGTGCAGTGAGATGATATTTTCCTTCTTGTTCCTCTCGCTTGTACCAACCTACATTACTATCTACTCTAACAAAGTCATCCATTTTGCCAGTGATGACCCTAGGTCTAAGCTACCTAATTTATTATCTATGGCCACCTGAACAATTTGCAAGAAGTCAATCTTTGTATTAAATTCTCCAAAATGCACTGAATGCTACCTGGAGCAAAGAAGAGTGCAAGCCTTTGAGGCAGCCTTGCAAGAGAGCAGGTCTTTAAATCCTATCAACTCGGAGGCAAGACTAAAGAAATCTTTTTAAAATGGGATTTTATTTTTAGGCTCTATTTATTGTGTCTTCACAATAGTGTCTGCTTTCAAAACAGTGAAGTTTAGGAGTTCTCTGTTTAGAATTCTCTCCTGGAGAGAGAATTCCTTGAAACAGAATTCAAAATAGGAGGTTCTCCTCCACATACTCATAGCCCCACCCATCCACCCCTTTGATAGTTTGTTTGCTGGCTCTACCCCCAGCACTGATTTTTTTTAAAGTTTATATCTAATTTTTAATAATTAGTGTAGTCTGATGCAGTGAAGTGTCATTTTCTATCATTATTCAACAGGTGAATTTCTCGGTCATTGATGCTGTATATAAATTATCTCCCTCTATAGAAAATTTTGGCAAATGAAAGCAACGAACAGTATATCTTTGAAACTTGCAAAGTCAATGAGACTTAGGCTCCTAGTTCACTCAGGCACTTTTGAAAAAGTTACCTCTTGCATCAGAATAATGTTACAAAGATATGCAAGCAAAATAATCAAAGCTTTTAGAAAATGGAGGGAAAAAATACATTTAGAATATAAGAAATACTTCAAAGTAGAGCACAACATTTAAAATCAGACAAGAACTAACTCAGGTCTTTGTTAAGATCTTTAAGATACCTGGAATATGAATCATAGTATTATCGAACATCTGTTTGATACAGATGTAACTATGCTATACTTACGCAGTATGCTAACAATTTATTATGTTTATTAAACCAGCAGCTAGCCTCCCTAAAATTCACCAGGACATACAAAAACAAAATTTGCTTAAGAAATCATTGATGTTTTTGTAATTTATTCGGTGACATAATCCTTAGACCATTTTTCTGATTATAGCCCAATCAGTTACGACAACACTACTCCTCCAAAAACCAACCCCCATTTAAATCAGAATTTTCAACTTCCAGTCAACTTTCATAAACATCATTCTTTTCAAAACCTCTAAAAATGAGCTGCTGATAAAACAAACAGTTTGATATTGATAGTTTCATTTACTTGTGATTTAAAATTGAGAAGGACCATTAGAAGAAGCTGTTAACCTAAAATAGCCAGTCAAATAAACCGAACATTTCCAAAGAGAAAGCTTTTTTTTTTTGTGTGTGTGTGACACTGCATGTGTTTTGTTGTTATTCACCTTATAGTATGGTGATGACCACACACCAGATAATTGGTACCTTTTTCTCTTTCAGAAGAACTGATGTTCAGAATGAACCAATAAGGCCCTTTACTGGTTATCCTGTGTGCTATGCTGCACTTGGACTAGAAAGCAAAACAGTAGTCTCCATTTTTATTTCTTGTAAAGAGTTAAATGTTGATTTTTAGATACTAGAGACAATATGGGTGAGGCAGTATCTTTTATTGGACCAACTTTTAGGTATGTCCATCAGCCACTGTTATAGTTGAAGGGACTGTGAAATTAACATATCCATTACAACATGGAACACACATTTTTTTCTAATAGAGTGACATTTCTTAAATGTCTTTGAATGTACATATATTTCTAGGTCAGAGGTGGGCAAACTATGGCCTGCGGACCACATCCGGCCTGTGGGACCCTCCTACCCAGCCGCTGAACTCCTGACCCGGGAGACTAGCCCCCAGCCCCGCCCCTGCTGTCTCAGATCACTGCGCTGCTGGCACAATGCTCTGGGTGGCGAGGCGGCGAGCTCTTCCCGGGCAGCACAGCTGCAGAGCTGTGGCCTGACCTGGTGCTCTGTGCTGCGCCATGGCGTGGCTGGCTCCAGCCCAGCTGCACAGCTGTGTGTCCTGGTGCTCTGGGCAGCCCAGCCGTAGCGCCACCAGCCACCAGTGCTCCAGGCAGCGTGGTAAGGGGGCAGGAACAATGGGGGTTAGATAAAGGGCAGGGGAGTTTGGGGTGGAGGTCAGGGGGCCCGGGTGTGGATAGGGGTTGGGGCAGTCAGAGGGCAGAGAACAGGGAGGTTGAAGGGGGGTAGGAGGAGTAATCAGGAAGGAGAGAGGGCGTTGGATGGGGCAGTGGGGCACAGTTAGAGGCAGGGGTTCTGGGGAGGCCATCAGGGGACAGGTGGGGTTGGATGGGGCAGGAGTCCCGGGGGGGGCTGTCAGGGAGCAAGAAGCACAGGGGGGTCAGATAGAGGGCAGGAGCAGGCCACGCCTGGCTGTTTGGGGAGATACAGCCTCCCCTAACTGGCCCTCCATACAATTTTGGAAACCCGATGTGGCCCTCAGGCCAAAAAGTTTGACCACCCCTGTTCTAGGTGCTTAACGAAACATATTAAACACAGTACAAAAGACAAAAATACACAAAGAATCAAAGGTTTTCCTTCAGTTCACTTGGATTTAATACACTGCTTTCCTCAATGAACTCTAGTTACTTTCCCCACCATTTGCCTCCTAGAAAGCCATTTTACGATATTTACTTTAGAGGACTTCAGAGTTCCACTTTGTTAAAATACACATAAAAATTATAGTTTTCTGGTGTGTGGGGGTTTTATTTTTTTTAACCAACTAAAATGCATACAGAGCAATTCCCCATGTGATACTCATATTGCTTATTTAGAAAGCATAATGTGTTTCGCACAGCATGCTTAGTGATAGACAAGGCACTAAGACACAAAGTCTCTGTCTGAAAGAGCTTGGTTTTCTTAATAGCTGTTAAACAGTACGTGAACAGGCCCTACTTTTAGTATTTCCTTAAAATGCTTTACACCTGAAGTGGTCAAATAAAATGAAAAACCTTAATTTTATATTCTACCAATTAGTAAATAGCTGCTTTTGATACTTATTACTGAGAAACAGCTTTCAAGTAATGCCAAAAAACTTTTGTAAATTAGCATTCTGTTTTATAGTTTCATAGAATTTAAAGTCTGAAGAAACCATTAGATCATCAAGTCGGACCTCAAATAATACTTTTAATACTGCCTCCTGCATACAAAATGCCCTCCTGGTACATGAAGTCTCTACCCCTTCACACAGTTAAACCCCTCCTGTAAAAAACTTATTCTATGACATCAAAAGAAACTAGCTGACTAAATCATCAACTTATCTATTACATTTATCTTCTGAGTGAACTGTCATTTGCTTGTGTAAAGGGGTGGTCAGATATTGATAAATGAGGTCTGAAGGACACTGGTAATAAAGCTCAGAGCTGACATGAGGAAAGATCAGATAAGTTTCTTTCTGCCAACAGCGTCTCTCACAGTTCGGGACATGCCGGCTACACCCCCATCACTCTGCACGTCAGAGTCAGATCAACATTTTGGCACCACATGGTCTGGCCATACTCCCTCTGCTCCTGCTTGCTACCAGATGAGTTATTCTCAAGCTGCAAAAATTGTATAACATCATTAACAAATATTCCAGAGATAACTACGTACATTAGACAAAGGAGGACAGTCTGATGGTAACAATTCCACTTAATAACGGATGCTTGGCTCATGGGCCTTTCATGGTAAGTAGGATTATGAGAGATAAGCATTGCGGGTTTCCCCTTTGACCGTACCGAAAGGCAAGCCATCTGAGGTAAATAGGACCGCCATGGTACCGAGCACTGCAGTGACCTTGCTGGTTTCCCCACGTCTGCTGGCACTGACAGTGATGACAAACTGCCAGCAATACTGACACTGACAGGCTTAAGAGATCTCTGGCTAATCAAAATGCCTCTGGTACTGAGGTATCAGTAAGGTGTGATACCCCAGACGTCTAAGGTGCTCCCTCTAGCTCCAGACTCGATGGTGCGTCCGTAGGTAACAGAGTCAGTGGTGCTGGGTCCTGCAGTGCTGAAGCACTACAGTGCTTAGCCTTAGATAGCATTCTACTCTTAACACCATGTCTAGCAGACTTTGGTGCAGGGGATTTTCCACTCAGTCTGCTTCGAAGCCTTTTGCCTCTTCTTAGGTACTGAGGATAGTGAGCAATGTTGGGACTCAAGCACAGTAGGAGGCACACTCCTGACCAACACCGAAGCACTTGGCGCAGAGTCTGACCAACCTGGATCAGATGGAGGTTTAAAGGCCACCTCCATGAGTAGAAACTTTACAGTGGCTTCACAGTCTTCCTTTGTGCAAGACTTAAAGTCCCTAGAAATTTGACAATGCTCCCTGATACAAGCATTCCTGAGACAACTGAAGCAACTTGAGTGCAGGTCACTCAGAGGCATAGCCTTATTACAGGAAAATGCAGTGGTTCAAACCAGGTGAACAAGGCATCTTTTGGCACCAGAAATCAAACACAACTCTCAGATAGGGTAAAACCTAACTAGCTACACTAAAAACAGTAAACACTAAATTATGTACAACAAAATACAAGTGTACACAATACAAAGAGTCCACTGAGAGCACTTGCAAAAGCAAGATGAGCAGTTCCAGCAACCAAACTGAAGGAACATGGCAGCAAAGGGAGTTCAAACCGCCCTGACGTGTACCACTGAGGGAAGACTTTCCAGCAACAGTGCACAGGGTGTTCACACACCAAGAGTGGAATGGACATATGCAATCACTCAAAGAAGAAAAGTAAATTTGAGGCAATTTAATCTGCTAATTCCATTTCAGATATCTAAAAATACTGATGTACACTGTTCTTAGTGAGATCTAGTTTTGTTGGGTAGAAATTTTAATCAGCATTGAATATTGTATCCTCTTCATTAATTCCTCTTTAACCGCAACCATAGCAGAGCTAGCCCTCTGCTATAGAAATTGTGATTCCTTCAACATACTAAGCGAACTTGGCCTGAAAAAATAAAACTGTTTTCCCCAAACAGTTTAAGTTACACTAGCTTTAGCATCCATTTCCCTCCTCTTTGATTTTTCTTCATTTTTAAACTTGTCAAAAGGTAGAAGTGGGACCTTTAATCCACAGAAATCTAGTCTTTTTTTTTTTTTTTTTTCAAAAAAAAGATTCATAACCTTTAAAACTTCAGATCAGATTAACAAATATTGTCAAAAAAATTGCACTGCCATTGACCAAAAAACAAAAGCCAAATTCTCAATCAACTCTTCATTGTTTATAATAAATTTAAACAATATATGGATTTTTAAAGTCACTAACACCTAACACTATATGGATTTTTAAAGTCACTAACACTAAGCCTGACATTTTACGCCTAGATATTTAGTAGTGAACATATATTGTAGTGTATTTCTGATATCAGGTTAGATTACAATAAAAATAAAGTACATACTGTAAACATAACACTGTAGGCTTTTTCCTCTGCTAGAACCAAATAATATAATGCAAAATAGGCACAACAGAAGAAAACACCTCACTAAATGACAAACTATAGTCCACTGAAAAGAAATACAGAGCTATCATTCATGGAAAACAGCCTTTATTCACAAAAGCAGTGTAAAAGTGTCAAAATAAAAGGTACCGTTTACACGACTGTTCCAGAACTGTGGGAATTTGTTGCCAGGGGATGTTGTGAAGGCCAAAAGTATAACTGGGTTCAAGAAAGAATCAGATAAGTTTATGGAGGACAGGTCCATCAATGGCTATTAGCCAAGATGGTCCGGGATGCCACACAATGCTCTGGGTGCCCCTAAGACTCCAACTTTTCAGAAGCTGGGAATGAATGACAGGGAATGGGTCACTTGATAATTATCTAAAAAGAAAAGGAGTACTTGTGGCACCGTAGAAACTAACAAATTTATTTGAGCATAAGCTTTCGTGAGTTACAGCTCACTTCATCGGGTGCATTCAGTGGAAAATACAGTGGGGGGATTTATATACATAGAGAACATGAAACAATGGATGTTGCCATACACACTGTAACCAAAGTGATCACTTAAGGTGAGCCACTACCAGCAGGAGAGCGGGGAGGGGAGGAAGTCATCATCATCATCTGGACCCATGGAAAAGAAGCCCTTGAGGAATTCCACCATGATTTCAACAATTTCAATCCCACCATCAACCTTAGCCTGGACCAGTCCACACAAGAGATCCACTTCCTGGACACTACGGTACTAATAAGCGATGGTCACATAAACACCACCCTATACCGGAAACCTACTGACCACTATTCCTACCTACATGCCTCCAGCTTTCATCAAGACCACACCACATGATCCATTGTCTACAGCCAGTCTCTACAATACAACTGCATTTGCTCCAACCCCTCAGACAGAGACAAACACCTACAAGATCTCTATCATGCATTCTTACAACTACAATACCCACCTGCTGAAGTGAAGAAACAGATTGACAGAGCCAGAAGAGTACACAGATGTCACCTACTAAAGAACAGGCCCAACAAAGAAAATAAACAGAACGCCACTAGCCGTCACCTTCAGCCCCCAACTAAAACCTCTCCAATGCATCATCAAGGATCTACAACCTATCCTGAAGGACGACCCATCACTCTCACAGATCTTGGGAGACAGGCCAGTCCTTGCTTACAGACAGCCCCCCAACCTGAAGCAAATACTCACCAGCAACCACACAACAGAACCACTAACCCAGGAACCTATCCTTGCAACAAAGCCCGTTACCAACTGTGCCCACATATCTATTCAGGGGACATCATAGGGCCTAATCACATCAGCCACACTATCAGAGGCTCCTCTACCTGCACATCTACCAATGTGATATATGCCATCATGTGCCAGCAATGCCCCTTGCCATGCACATTGGTCAAACTGGACAGTCTCTATGCAAAAGAATAAATGGACACAAATCAGACATCAAGAATTATAACATTCAAAAACCAGTCAGAGAACACTTCAATCTCTTTGGTCACTTGATTACAGACCTAAAAGTTGCAATTCTTCAACAAAAAAAAACTTCAAAAACAGACTCCAGCGAGAGACTGCTGAATTGGAATTAATTTGCAAACTGGATACAATTAACTTAGGCTTGAATAAAGACTGGGAGTGGATGGGTCATTACACAAAGTAAAACTATTTCCCCATGTTTATTCCCCACCCCCACCCTCACTGTTCCTCAGATGTTCTTGTCAACTGCTGGAAATGGCCCACCTTGATTATCACTATAAAAGGTTCCCCCACCCCGCCGCTCTCCTGCTGTGATCACTCTGGTTACAGTATGTATGGTAAGACCCATTGTTTCATGTTCTCTGTCTATATAAATCTCCCCACTGTATTTTCCAAGGAATGCATCCAATGAAGTGAGCTGTAGCTCACGAAAGCTTATGCTCAAATAAATTTGTTAGTCTCTAAGGTGCCACAAATACTTTTCTTTTTGCGAACACAGACAAACACGGCTACTACTCTGAAACTTGATAATTACCTGTTCTGTTCATTCCCTCTAGGGCACCTGGTGTTGTCCACTGTTGGAAGACAGGACACTGGGCTAGATATACCTTTGGTCTGACCCAATATGGCTGTTCTTATGTACTGCCAGATGCTGCAACTGGATGACTGGGGTTGGATCAGTTGATGACTGCCCTGTTCTGTTCATTCCCCTTGATGCATCTGTCATTGGCCGCTGTGGAAAGACAGGATATTGGGCTAGATGGACTAGTGGTCTGTCCCAATATGGCCATTCTTATGTTTGTGTTATGTTAGGAAGAGGGAAACAAACTGAAAGGAACTACATAATCATTTTAATCAGCTTTTGATATTTCCCCCCCAAAAGCCAGTTATAATTCACAGCAATGGTAAAAAAAATAGGACGTAATCTCTGTAATAAGTCTATTGCAAAACACTGTAGGATCAGCTCAATTAGAGAAATTAACAACAAATAGTGAAACAACAGTTCCACAGCCACAAAAAAAAAAATCTACAGTGTCAGTTTCAAATCATGTTTTATATTCCTGATGTATTCAGCTCTAGATTGAGACAATTATGTTGCAATTTATAAATAACTGATTCAATATTTTCAAAAGAATTCTTGATAAACACAACTAAATCTGTTTACAGGGTTATTGTAGCTGCATTGGTCCCAAGATATCCAAGAGACAAGGGGGTGAGATAATATCTTTGATTGGACCAATTTTTGTTGGTGAAAGAGACAAGTTTTCAAGCTTACGCAATCTGAAGAGCAGCTCTCTGTAAACATGAAAACTTGTCTCTTTCACCAACAGAAATTGGTCCAATAAATTATGTAATCCACTTTTTCTCACAACTAAATCTGTACTAATAAGCCAAAAGTTTTTAAACTTTGCCTCATAAGTGACATAACTGAAAATACCACATAATTTGTTTTTATGCAGTGTTCTTCACATTAAAAACTGCTTTAGAAAGTTTAACAGCCAGACAACACTTAAGATTGCTACAAGGACAGAGACGAAGGAAACATACATCGGCATGGATATTAAATGAGATGTTAAACAACAAGTGGACATGGGCACTTGGGATCTTGGGTTAACATCTCATTCAAAACACATCAGGTCTAATACTTCTTCTTACCCTCACTTCTTGTCCATAGCACTGCAATGCATAATCTGAAGATACAAATCCAAACCTTGGTTTGAAATTTGAACCTATAACTTTTTGTCCCAAAAGACTGCATCATCAGAATATACATGTTTTATCAGACAGAGACCTGAAACTGGCATAGACCTCTATCAGAAAAGATATCTGAACCAAAAGCAGTTTTCTTTTCCTCTGTTCTTCTATGGTATATTACCATGATAATTTTAAAGATATGTCTATTGAAAAAAGCTTCCCTCCTGCCAGATCCTGCAGTGAAGCCATAATCATGTGTTTCTGTCACATCACAGTATGGTGCCATAGAAAGACTGCATCAACAAACTCAGTATTATGACTTAACTGTAGGGAGGAACATACTTAATTAAAATAAAAATCTTTGCTGCAGTAAACAAACAAGAAAAAAGTATTCCTGACCAAGCCTATAAAGGATGGACATGTTCAATGTTCAAGTATTTTTTCCCAGCCCATACTCAGCTTTTAAAGGGGGACTTCAGTATGAGCTGATCTCTGTAGTAGGAAGAGGGCCTGAAACATAAGCCCTTGTATCAGAGGCCTGAACTAAACTAGTGGTTAAAGCTTTGCTGCTATAAAGCAGAGTTAAGTTGTGAGCAAGAGGCAGGCCCTGCTCACAGATTCTGGCAAGAACAGGTCTGACATTGCACTAATACACAGTCCTAAGTAGTGCTAGGTACAAGAATATACACGCAGGCACATTCCAGAAGGGTAGTACCAGAACACCCTGATACCAGCACATTCCCCAAAGATAACAGGAACACACTGACCCATCCTAAAGATAAGGTCAGGATAACAGCATGATGGATAGAGATGTTTTGATCAAAACAGGTACAAGGCAATGGGTGGCACCCAAATATGTCAGAGGGGCAATATGTAGCTTGTTTGAATTGGGGTATAAAGAGGTATCACTGAGAGGGTGTCGGGGTAGGGCTGAGGGGATAATGGGAAGTCCTACCACTAACTGAGCCTGTCCATTGTCATGAGCATACGTGTGCTGGTGTACCTGTAATCATTAAACCTGGGCGTTAGCATCATGCTTCATCAACAGTAAACCTGCCCAAGCTTCTTTGCTGAAAACCAAGTCTGCTGTTTCTACTCTCTGCACAGAGCTAGGGAAGCATACAGAAAGAACACACACACACACACACACACACACACACACCCAAACAAGGATCAACAACCTCCTGTGTATTTATTGTTATATAAATTATGAAAAAATATCACTGGCCCTCCGAACACATTCAAAATTATTTGGAACCTATATGCACACATGCAAAATATTTAGTACTTTCTCACACAAACAAGTCTAAAACAATGATGAGCTAAACAGAAAAGTTGGAAGGTCAAAATAATTGAAGACCAAACATCTGATTTTAATTTAGATCTGAAATGAAGGCTTCTGCATCACTGCTTTCAGACTACGGTGACAGGTCATTATTCTTGGCAGTCAGGCAGAAAATTTGCAAACATTCTTGAATTTCTTGCTTAAAACAGCTTGTTATTCTAACTAGTTAAAAGGAAACATACTTGTCTTGAATATTCAGATAGGTTTTTTGTTGTCTAATTCTTAACATTTCTTTCTTACACCATTACTTCATGTACTTTTCTTGGCAATTGATGTCTCATGTTGTAAAAAGTTTTGGGAGTTGCTTTCTTTATAAACTGCATAGACACTGAACTTTCATATTTTCAAAACTCTGTTCCGCATTCAGTGTCAGTTAACTGAATGTCAGCCATGTTAAAAGCCTGAAAAGTCATAAGTAGCAAGACTAAACTTTAAAAAGCCTTAATTAAATTTCAGTACGAATATTGGGATTTCTTTAAAGAAGTTTATCAGTTCTAATATCAGAAACATTTTATTAGAATGTATATGTATAATTAATTACAAATTTCTTAAGAAAGTTTAATTATTTATTTGTAAGGGGAAATATAGAGAAATGCTACCACCCTCAAAGCCTCTTTCTCCGAGCTCTCAATATTAAATAACCTACTTGTCAAGGAATGTACTTACTTTTCTATATGCTTTTGTTTTATATTATATAGTTTGATAAATATAAAATAGCACACTATTTATACCTAAATTCTTAGCTAGGAGGCCAGTGTGTAAACCCCCTGCATAAATGTCACACACAAACCATAAAGGAAAGGTGGCAGAAACACATTACAGCTGTGGGGGGAAAAACGGTATTCCAATATATTAGTGTTGGTATTCAAGGCAAAATTCTACACTCAGAGCCACATAACAGCTTTGGGAATTGACGCTTTGCTCTCCCTACACAGGTAGGGCACCTAATGACAGCTGTGGGAATTCTGTAACAGAAAGAGCAAAATATCAGGAGAGAGGTTCACTATGGAAATCCAAAAGCAAAATTTTGTATGATGAGCAAATCCTGCTCCACCATCTCTGTAGGCATGAAAGTCCCCTTATTCAGTATAACTTATTGGAGAGTTTGGCTGTACCAGACTGGTGAAGGACAAGATTGGCAGAGCCAACACAGCAGCTGTATATGCTTGTACTCCATAGAGTACAGTTCCACAATAGCGCCTTTTGCACTATTGAAAATGGTGGGAGAAGAGATACAAAGTGGGCCAAGAGATCCTTTGCTACACAGTTCTACCAGCCAAATAGAAAACAAGGGTGCTGTCAGGGAAACTGAAGACTCCACAGCTGTCACTCACCTTGTGTAACCACTGCATAGCCTTCCCCACAACACATCTCAGCTGTGTGTATTTCATAGACTCAGGCTATGTTCCAGCAACAGGATTTGTGCCTTAGAAACTGAATTATGGAGTGGAATTCACCATGCTAGAGTTCTACTAATAAGTGTCTGGCTTATAAAACTTCAGCAGACTATCGAACAGGCTGGGGACTGCAGATCATTTGTCCCTAGGGAACTAAGATTCAAATCTGGTTGCCCAGCAAGAAACTATGATTGTCTGAATTTCTGGGCTGAGATCTCATTCTCTCAAGAAAATGAAATATAGTTGCTGCTGTGATTATCTAATAGCATTTCTCTGTTTGGCACTATCACATAAAAATTTCTCATTCTTTGGTGTGTGAGACCCTCATCTGGTCTTTAATTCAGTTTTATCCTCACTTTAATATAAAATGCCACTAACACAACCAATTTGAGACTGAGTCAGAACTGAGGCTATGTAATAGTTTACCTCAAATTCAAGTAAAAATCCCAAAACCTACTTAATATTATGGACAACTCTGTAAACTTTTTGGGACTGGAACGGTCTGTTTATGGCATATAGTGACTGTCCTGGGACCTCTAGGTGCTACCCTAAAAAAAAAAAGTATTAAGTAACAAGATGTTGCGCCTGACAACATCAGTTAAGTCTGGAATTGCAAAAGGCTGTAAAAACAAGCACTAGAGATACTATACCATCCTGAAAATCACATCCTATTGTGTACAGCAGAGCCATAAAGTAATTAAATAGTACTTATGACAAAGTGAAACCTAGCTTAATTAGAAATTAAAACTACTGCTCATCTTTCTAGCAAAAAAGAACAGCCTTTGAACTATGTACCCTGTAGCTCACAAACCTTATTCACCCTTTTAAAAAACATCCAGCTGGCTACTGCAACAGCACCTCGTTGCAAAGTTCTAAAAACTGTTATACAGTCTTCGCTATCTTGGCTGGAAAATTCAACTATTACTTGCCTTTTTATGAAGGATAACTGGCACCGAGCTATTCAACTGTAGCTACAAAAGACACCCAAACTCTAACTTCTCTTGTCACCACAGCCCTCTGACTAGGGCACAGACAACACATTTAAACTGATGCTCAGCTTCAAGCCCGCTCAGAGAAAAAAGTTCTTCCTTGTTTCATTCCCTTCTTCCAAATTATTACTCCCTGGCTGCTGGCTATCACCGAGGGCAGAGGAGGCTCCCCCTGGCTACCGCTCTGGTGGTCCTGGTGCAGAAGTGCTCTAAGTTGCTGTTCATTGCATTTTTATACACACCCCACGTCACATTAACTTTCACAATCACACACTGAAAGTGAGGGAGAGGCTTATGTGATGGAGAGGAGAGGTAAAGTGAAAAGGAGAGAGTGGCTGATGAAGAAGAGGCAATACTTAACGTATGATATGGAAAGAACAAGAACGGAAAGTGAGCCAATGGAGAGAAAACAGGAGCAAATTAAGAGGTAAATTAAATGACAGAAGAAATGGAAGTGAGACTGCTCTCATAGCTTCTATACTTTAACTCTGGCACTCATTCATCATCCATAAGCACACGAAACTGGATCCATTATTGTTGATTTTGGGTCATTTTTAATCTACAGATACCTGCAATACTTTTTTTTTTTATTGCTACCACAAAATAAAAATCTGACTCTCAGAAATACAAATATAAAAATGGGATAACAATTTTTAAGGCTTCTGCAATTAAAGCTGGGTGGTGCTCCTTCTGAGGTGGCCAACATCTGCTGAGTTTCTGGTTAGAGAAACCACTGCAGAGTCAGTTTGTCTTGCAATGGCCCAGTCAGTGCTGCAGACTCAACAAGTTAAAGGGGTTAGTAGGCCACCTCTTTCCCCTCTGTGGGTCACCAGGAAAATAGTCCTGAAGCTGCATCTAAAGTCTCTAAGACACTGACTTAGTAGTTCCTGATGGTTCCCAGCCAGGTCCTCATTCCATGCAATCTGAAACAAGACCGTTTCTCCTTTGCATTTCAGGAAACTAATTTTCATAGATGGACAAAACAATCATATTTCACCCTTGGAAAGATGACTTCAGCTCACTGAGGTGCCCAAATATGTCTGCTATGACAGACTATGCGTGCTAACCGAGGTAAACTACTGAAAGTGTCACCTTCAATAGAAGCCCATCTATCACTGTCAGAATGTGGGACAGGGCTTGGAGCGAGTCATTGCTGCTTCAGTGGCCATCTCTGAAGTACCTGTTGAGAAAGCATTCCTGCTGCAGCAGTGAAGGGGGAAAATGCAGCCATTCATCAAAACTGATTCAACAGTTTTCCACAGTATTTTAAAGATTTAAAACTTTAGACGGGGAAAGTAGGGGGAAGAGAACTACTACTGTTGGATACCCATAAGACACACACAACTTTAGTTATGTAGCACTTCCAACTACCGGAGCAGGACATTCTGTTTTACTGACTGTTGGTGTTATGTTCTAAAGAGGCCTCACTACTTGTTGACAGCTTAGCCTATCTCCATCCTACAGAAGGACAAGCCCACAAGTATTGACTGCCCAGTATGTCTTGAACTGAGAATTTATAATTTAAAACAAACAGCTTGAAGAGAATCTGGCACAGGGTGTTTATCTGTTGAAAAAAAAAAATTGACCTTACATTCGTTTTGCCATGTTTTTAATAGAAGTGTCTGGACAGAAACAGGGGACAGCTGGTGACTCAATTACTGTTCTAATTTATGTTTCCTTTGATAAGCTGCTACAGATTTAAAAACCCATTAAGTGTGATGAAAATGGACTTGTTGATTTTCCAATTAATTATTTTAGGCTTCCCTTGAAGATTTACAGAAATACTAAAATACAGTGACTTTTCTAATTTATGTATTAGAAATTCAAAAGTTTCAGTAATTGTCCATATTTATACAGTCCATATTTATATTGCTCCTTTAAATAACTCCCATAATTAAAAACACTTTAAATCAAAGGTCAAAAGTGGCACATCCTAACAATAGGCTACCCAACTTTATTTCAGACTATGAATAATTGACTCAGGAAAAAGGGAGAGCTTTCACAGTAGGTCACTTCGCAAAGTCTAATGTCATGAGTAATATCCAGAGGCTACAATAAATGTACTTTCCATGTTACTGCTTTGCAAGTTCGTTGCTATTTTGTGACCAAAGAGCTGACAGATTTAGCTCAGCACAGAGCATCTGAGAAATGATTTTACAAATAAAAGAATAAATTTCACATAAGTAGATGAAGGCAGATTCAGCTTGATGGATTGCTTGGTCATGCACTATCACAAACATGGATCAAGTTTCAGAATTGACTTGATATTTCTGATTGGTATGTTTTGAGAATCTGAGGCCTCATTTAAATGACACTATCTCTGGCAAGAGTTCAGTTCAAGTCATATTTCCAACACCACTTTATTGGTACCAGAGCTACAGGGCTTTAAATTGTGGAAAGAAGAAAAAATGGTGAAGTGTGAATGGAAAAAAACAAAAAAAAAAAACCAGCCCCTCATTCTTCTTTTTAGCCACTTTTCTTCATAGTCATGAAAGAAACATCACTGAAAACTTATACCGAGTCCTTTAGTTTGCCTGCCCCCAAGTCTGCAGAAGAGGTAGAGGAGAAACACAAATGTTAACTATCAATACAAAACATTAAACAACGTCCCTTCTTTCTCATACACTTGCCTTTACTATGGACTAATCCACACTGGCAACACTAAAGCACTGCTGCGACAGTGCTTTAACATGGCTTGTGTGATCGTGACAGAGCACTGGGAGAGAGCTCACCAACACCATATTTGACATCCTTATTGCAACCTCAGCAAACAAAGGATTGAATTGACATGGATATTTAATTATCCTTCCAAGTAACAGTTGAGAAACTCGTATCATTGTTGCCTTTTCGTACTTGTTCAGTACACGACTTTAGCCTCCAGGGCGCTACGGCTCTCTCTAGTACTTTTTATAGGCACTACATTTACACTTCCTTAAAGGCACAGAGCTCTATTCTGCATTCCTTGCACACACAAGAATCCCACTAATTTCAAGGTTGCCACTGAAACTAAGCCCAGTTCAATGGTGACAAAAAGGTAGCATCTGGTGACTATAAGGAATCCAAGACCTCAGTGGTACCGTATATACTTGTTGATAAGCAGAATTTTTTTTTAGTAAAAAAGGGAAGCATCAGAGAAGGGGGTTGGCTCATGAATGGGTATAGAGAGGGGGAGAGGTGGGACAACGCGTCCCCCCAACAGAGGGGGCAAGGAGAGGCAGCAGAGCCAGAAGGGAAGAGGCGGGGCCAGAGTCTCTCTGCTTCTGGCCACGCTGCTCTCCCCCCAGCCTCCGAAACAGCTGCAGCTCCGGGGTTGGCAGGCTGCGGCCACACCACCCGGTCTGGCCCACCGGAGCAGCTCTGGCCAGTCCAGAGACATCCTCTCCTGGCCTGCCCCAACTAAGGTGGGAAGGGATGGGATGGGGAGAGTGTGGAGGTCCCAGGCTAGGGGAAGTGGTCACAGGGGTTACTCCCCTGATTGCAGCTTCTCCCCCCCAAAAAATTTCCCCACCAGTTGCTGTCCCGGCCCATCACGGTAAGCCGCTGGCAGGAGGGGACACTTTGTTTACTTAGGTTTACCTCCATGCCTGCAGACGCTCAAGGTAAACAAACTGTATCAGCCTGCCATTGGCTTATCCTGATGGCCTGGGAGCCAAAGTTTGCCAACCCCTGAATAAAGGGTCGGCTTATGAATGGGTCATAAAAATTTTCCATTTTCATTTATCCATCTTGGGTGGGCCGGCTTATAAACGAACCAGCTTATGAGAGAGTATATACAGTAATTTATGTAGATTGTGATCCTACAGTAAGTGCACATTTAGAGCATAGCCAAGCACAGTAAGTGAGGCGCATTTATTTTTCAACTCTGGAAACCTAGATTGGACTCAAAACAGAACAACTCCAATGGTCTTAGCCAATTGCAGTCTCCCTCTATCAATCACAAAAACACCACATTGTTTGGTGTAGCTGGCAGTTTCTATTCTGCCTGGCTCAAACCACAGCTATTTGTCATTCACTGTCATAAGCAATAAATCCACTCTCAATTTAAAAATCATTATCTATATCTATAGACCTCTCGTTATTTTTTTCATTCTTCCAAATAATATTTTAACAATTAAGTGATCATTCCATTTTAATACAGCAATTACAAATTATTTTTGTAATTAGGCAAGCTCAAAGCACCAGCATTCACTCCAACGGCAGCTGTAGCCTCAAGATTGATCCTGGCTGTGTCTGAAATCTGTTGGCCACATTTAATTCCATAACCAGATTAGACAGCTCAAAATTTAAAATACAGCATGTACACTTTTTTCCAGTCCTTTACACCTCAGGCTTGAAGTCTCATTGTCCATATGTTAAGTTCTAGAACTTTGTACCAGTAACATGATGCCAAAATTTTAAACGAGTTCCCTCAAAAATTTTCTGCACCTGTGAGCAATACATGAACTTATACTAGTAGTCCATTAGAGAATGTGTCCCTGATAGCTCAAGATGTACAGGCCTCCACTAACTGCTGGAAGTCTCTCCAGGCTGGTATGAAGGGCTCATTGTAGGAGAGTAAGGCCCCTTGATTGGGGGTAGGGGTGTTGGCAGCGGGATAGAACTCCATATCCTCTCTAAGTAGCAGCTCTTCAAACTCAATGCTAGGGCTCAGGCAGGCAGTGACAGAGGGGAAGCCGACTGCTCTACACACCATTTGGCGATGAGCCAATGGCCTATAGCGGGGTAAGCAACCTATGGCATGTGTGCCAAAGACGGCACACGAGCCGATTTTCAGTGGCACTCACACTGCCCAGGTTCTGGCCACCGGTCCAGGGGGCTCTGCATTTTAAGTTAATTTTAAATGAAGCTTCTTAAACATTTTAAAAACCTTATTTACTTTACATACAACAATAGTTTAGTTATATATTATAGACTTACAGAAAGAGACCTTCTAAAAACTTTAATGTATTACTGGCACTAGAAACCTTAAATTAGAGGGAATAAATGAAGACTGGGCACAACATTTCTGAAGGGTGCCAACCCATGGTCTATAGCATTTTCAAGTAGCACCGCATGTCTGTTGCCCACTCCAAACACAACTGGTTTCCTCCCCTACGAACACATCACTGTGCACAAGTCTCAATTTTCAGTGATTCTTTGGGACACCCCTTAAGCTTAACTTACTTCCTGTACATTAAAGAATTAAGTGTGGGGAAGCTACATGTTCTTTTCAATTGTAACAATCAATTAACATTAATTTACATAGGCTAACATCTTCCAAGTTCTCTCTGCAAGTCAAGGAGCTAGTACCTCAGGTATTTTTTGTGGGGTTTTTTTTGTTTTTTTTACACGAAAGCTATGATTTTCCTTCATGGAGCCTAAAGGCCATCGCTAATAAGAAACTTACAGTTTCCATGAAGCCCATCCGAATATTCCTTACAGCATATCACAAAGTTAAAAAAACTGATATTTCTCCTGTATATATACACACAGGTGCAAATACCAATCCTACTCATAACTCTTTAAAAACAAACCAACTATTATTTCGTTTGGGGAATGAGGAAAAATAATTAAGTTGTATATGAAACAAAGCATGTTTTACAAAGTGTCTTAACTTCTTCAGTTTTGTAAATAATTCCATTTGGTATCTATCCAAACCCTTATGGCCATCCCAGAAAATTACAACAGCTTAACACATCAATTTGCACTGCAAATCTGAGTTTTAGGCATTTACACAATTGTTTACTGGAGGTTACATCATGCAACCAAGCCACTGAGATTTTTCTTTAATCCTAAAGCAGTGACGTGTCTCTGACGTTCAAACATTTCTAATTAAAACAAAAGTTGTAACTCCAAATTATTACTACTGAAGTCAGCATTTATTTCTGTTCACCATCCAGTCACATAAAGGACCTCAATTTTATTCTTTATGATTACAAAGGGGAAATTACTTACTAGTTATTCCCTTTTTCCCCGTTCTGATAGCTGACTAAGGGACAGAAAGCATTATGGTGCCACCTCCTGGAAGCAAGAAGGCAAAAGAATTCCTAAATCCCAACCCTAAGTACATAAACCTCAACCTAAACACCGTACCTTAGGTTAGAGAAACTTCTCGAGCCAGAGGAAATGGTACGCAAGATAGCAAAAATAGTACTAAACAAGCAAGAGCACATTAGCCAGAAGGGAGCGGGGGATGTAGGATGGGTGAAGAGGAGATTACAGCAAACAATTACTGGTAAATTATCTTGCTTTGTTGCATCTCTCCCACTTTTCCCCTCTTTGACAATGGATTAATGGACAGACAGCAGGTGTAGCAAGCAATAACATTAGGAGATGTATTTACCTTCTTGGGCTGCTAGCAGGCCCTTAGACAGCAAAAAGCAAAGAGGTCAACTAATACATATAAAGGAGCAGAGAGATGCTCATATTGTCATCTTACACACCTTGGAAATCAATGCTTCGATGTACACGGTCCATGAAGCGGAGCCTTCTCTAGCCAAATGTCATCTCTCAAACTCAGAACAAGACATCCTGATGATCTTGATCAAAGACCACAAGAACACACCCTTCAACTCTTCTAGTAATAGTGATTTTAGATGCTACTTCACCAGAAAGATAAAACTTGAGTCCAAGAAGTGCAGCTTGTCACACAGTGTATGGGGGGAGGGGGGGGAGAGGGGAGAATACCCAGGTTTGGACTGAAAGGAGAACAAATTCCAGGCAAAGCTGAAAAGCTACCTTTCTAGCAAGAACTGAAGATATGGAAGAGAGAATATGATACTTAAAGTCACTCACTTGTCAGACCACTGTCACTGCAATAAAAAAAGGCCATTGAAATCTGCCCTAAACATGCAAAAAAGGTTGTATCAGAATCTGTAAGATGAAGTACAGTCCCACTGGTGTACTGTGTCCAGCTGCTAAACTTTAAGAAAGATGTGGACAAATTGGAGTGCAGAGAAGAGCAACAAAATGATAAAAGGTTTAGAAAACATGACCAATCAGGAAAAGCTAAAAAAATTGAGCGTGACTTGAAAAAAAAGACAATTGAGAAGGGACCTGATAGTCTTCAAATATAAGGGATGTTGTAAAGAGAATGTGGTCAATTGTTCTCCCTGTCCACCGAAGGTAGGAGAAGTAGTAACAACAGCTTAATCTGCAGCAAGGGAAATGTAGGTTTGATATTAGGAAAGAATTCCTAACTAGAAGGATAGTTAAGTAATGGAGTACTTTACCAGGGAAGGTTGTAGAATCCCCATTGTTGGAGGTTTTTAAGAACAGGTTGGAAAGATACCTGTCAGGAATGGGCTGGGTGTAATTGGTCCTGCCTCAGCACAGAGGGATGGATTAGATGACCTCTCAAAGTCCGTACATTTTTGTTATTAAAATCATTGATTTAATCAATCCACCCTCAAAACTAACTAATTATTTCCATTGTCCAAGAAAATCAAAGACTAGATGTCTGAGATCCTCTTTCAGATTCTCAAAGGCAAAGCTGGGATCTGGGCCAGTTCTACATAGTCCAGTGCATAAGGGAGGTTTGAGAAGGGCCAAGCTGTGGACATCAAGCACATAGTTATGTAAATCCAGTATCCATAAATCCTACCACCTAAGAGATGTGAAGGACTGAGGACATTATTTCAGTCTAGACTTCAAACAGCAACTATACTTCTCCTATGTCCCGCCTGCAATTTGGGGGTGGATTTCATCCCCCAACTCACAGAGTTCTATACACAAAGTCTGTTTATTTTGGCTTTGAGCAGGAAAGGGGCATGTGAATTCCATCCTTTCTGCACTGTATTTCTGATGGAAGCCGTTTCTTGGCAGAATATCATGGATTTTACACAGTGATATTGTTCTGCCTACAACCTTGTCCATCACTTGCAGTATCTTTTTCCATACTAACTGTATACATGGGCAACAGGACACATTCAATCTCAGCTGTGTATTTGACACCTCCACCATAAATTATCTTCAGAAAGTCTGACTAAATAATCAAGTGCAAGTCCAGAATATTCAAGAAAAATGTAAGTACTAAATTACACGTAGTTTGGCCAGAAAATCCAACGAAGTATTTATGGCATTTTATTCTATTTTTTATTGTAAAGTACATTTAAAGCTGTCTCCCACCACATTCTAATTAGCTAACTCTGACACTGAACATGCCAATTGCAAGTTTGTAATACAAGACTCCAAAATCAGGTGCGTAGTCACAGTAGTAGAGTAGCATTTATCTACGGCGGTGATGCCTTTGAAGGAAATCCTGTGTTAATAGTAATATGTTGGAATATCTATAACTGTGGTAAATATAATTGGATATGCTGGCTGCCTTAACACATAACAAGGATGACATTTTGAAGATAGCATGAAGTATCACTTTCTCTTAGACATCTCCTAAAGAGGCACAAAACTGTTCATTTTAGCTGCCTGGTAAATAGTGATTAGGACACCTTTTTTGCCAGTATATGCATACAAGTAAGATCCTAATATAACTATCTGAAATAAAAGTATAAAAAAAATGTAAATCTGAACACTTCAAATCTAATGTTGAAACATTTGGAAAAAACCTGAAGATCACCAAAATGTAGAGTCTACTCCTTAATTTTGAGGAATTCTTCTGAGCTTGCATTTTACCTCAACAATTGTGTCAACACTCAGTCAACTGAGGAATTTGCTATCCAACATATGTCATAAAAGCTTAAAATGTTACTAACAAAACTAGCAGCTGCATTATTTTAAACCAAAGGTATTTTCCCTAGAACCAGAAGTCTCTCTTTTTACAAACTGACACCATGTAAATTGCTAAAAACCTGTCAATAAATCCTTTTGAAGAGAGATCTATCAATCAGGATATTGCTTTCAAGAAATATATATATGCACAACTGTTTTTTGCCTTTCATCAAACCATCTGCTAATCTATTTTTCCATTTTGGACAAAGAACAAGTCTCCTTGTTCCCAGCTGCCAGCAATTGCAAACCTCTACAAGTTGGCTAATTTGTTCAAATATTAATATACATCTCTTTCCCATAATTAGGCATCTGTCATAGAATTTTTGTCTGGTCTGGAAATGCAGACTGCACACAACCAATAATATTTAAATCTAGAAAAACAGAGCTACAGTTCAAATTCATATATTCTTGTTCCTCTAATTCCTGTATAAACACAGGAAAGCTGCTGCTACAAACCAATCAGTTAAAAAGCATGGCAGTCCTGCAGGATGAAGTTTGGGAACTCATGGGACCTGCCAAGTTCCAGCATCATCTTTGACTCCCGCCGTGAAAGGAGAAAATCCCTATGGCTTCTTTAAAAGCTAAGAAAACAGTTCCTTGAACATTTAGATACTTTAAGCCTTTAAAAAAAAAAGGAACACTACATTCTCAGAAAAAAATGGTGACCATAAGGGACGTCAGCAGGGCTTCGCAAGCTCACAAGCCACATTTAGAAGGATGATGTGCTCTTGTCCTATGGTCCCATAGGTATGCTATCCAGCTACAGCTTTATGGTCTATTTTTATCTCAGACTGAATACCACAATAAATTTGCCATTGAAAAGGAGCCTCCAGCCTTCTTTTGAAGCATCCGTCATTAAAAATATAAGGGAGATGTTGAAATGTAGATGATGGAATGGCCATAACACTTCTGTCCCACCAGTTTTAAGAGAGTCTAATAGGATAGAAAGTACCAAAACTTTCCAACAGGTATTTAATTCTCCATGTTCAACCAAAAGAGTGCTGTAGAGGAAAAAAGCCTCAAATCATTCAGAGATCTTAAAAGGTGTAAGATACACAATAGGCTCATCACCACATTCAGATACCACAGTGATGTGCACATTAGAATTACTTGTATTAGATAGATAGATCATGTCAGTTAATGGGGTATTTATGCAAACAGTGAACTGGGAAAGTTTCAGAGAAGGTCTTACTTTAGAAAACTATGCATCACTGCTGGCTTCCAGATCCAAAGTTGCAACATAATGTAACAACATACCTTACAGAGGTTATACTGCTGATAAGCCTCTCAGATTGATCCGACAAGTCTGATGGAAGTACTAGTTCAACTGGCTGCAAACGCAAAACTCGACTCTCTAATTCTAAGCGAGATGAGGAGTCCTGAAAACTGTCAAAAACTACTTCCCCAGTAGTGGGTTGGACTGCCTGTCAAATACAAAAATATATGGACAGAGTGTTTACCTTGCCATTGACAAACATCATATTTTGCTAGGGCAGCAGAAGCCAAAATGAATCTCTCACGCTTGATTCCGAGTGTGCAGGACAATTTTTGAGTATTTGCCAGCAGGCGCACGTAAAGCTCAGAGAATAGTTTTGGTTAGTCAACCGTTATAGGTTTTAACAAATCAGCAAGGAAATTTCACACACACTTAATGGTGTGTTACACAAAAACGATGACTCCACCAGTCCCACAATTTCTTGGTGACATTGGAAGACTAAAAATAAGTACATATTTCAAAGGTAGAGAACATAGGTCCTATCCTAACAATTTTGAAAGCCCAAATGTTAGTCTCAACAGGATGATAATGTTGTCTTAAAAAGTGTTAAGTTTGAATAGCATTGGTTCATTTTACATGTCATTGCTCAAATTCTGTCACTATTAAGGGGCAATGCAAATCCACATAATTGAAAACCTATGGATTTTAGACAGGATTCTCCCTAAAAATGAGATGCCTTTTTAAAATGTGCTTTTACAACTGAGGGGGGACAAGGTGGTTCAAGTAATATCTTTTATTGGTCAAACTTCTGTTGGTGAAAGAGACAAGCTTTTGAGCACTCTCTCTCTAATATTCTCAGACTGACACAGTACACCAACACTTATAACTGGGACAGATACATACTGGATCAGATACCACAAAAGACAAGTACAATCAGAAAACCTGTAAATAAAATGAATGAATGAATGAACGAACAAACTATCAGTAGACAGAGTGTCAGTTCTCATTTTAGTCACTGTTTTCCCAGTATATAGTTCTCATTTCAGAATCTCCAAAGAAAATCAGAAGTTAAAGTCTAAGATGACTGTGAATCTCTCATTACTAAATTTTTGTGAAGGAAGAGCAATTTACTGAGGAAACAGATGCAGTCAACAAGTTTAAGTGTCTTGAACACTTATAAGGGATAACATTTTCAACAGTTTACAAAACATTTTAACTAACATTGTCTTTTTTTTGTATTTGAATAAAAAACACTGTTTTCAAGCAATTATGCATGAGCAAAAGTGATATGCCTTGTATACCAGATATATAATTCAGGCTATCAACTCAAGTGTTTTTGATTATTTTTTATATATAAAATGCCTCATTCAATTCACAAATGAACCGAAAGACATAAATAGCATTCATTAAACACTTTGCATTATATCTTATAAACACCGTTACTGTCAGGGGAGACAATCACAAAAGAATTTTAAAACACAGAGATAAATCACAAAATAAGCCCTAACCATAAACTCAGATTCCTCAAGGAAGACAACTTACCACTATGCCTATGACAACATCCCCTTTCTTCTTGTCTCTTAAGCTTTCTTTATTTTCACAGATACAAAGAAGATAGTTATCGGAGACATCAGATGTTATTTCTTCAACACCTACAGGATCATCTAGCTTCAGCAAAGGGTTCACATTTGATAAATATTAAAAAAAACAACTAATAGTTCACATGGATAAAACCAGTGATGGTTGCTGAAAACAATTTTCTTTCTGGGATAAACATAATAGTATTCCAGATACCCAACACAAACACCAACTTGACAGAGGACAGCCTCCTTCCTACATAAAACTGACTCAGGTGGTATGATACTGGTCAATTTCAAATTCCTGACATAGCACCAAAATCAAAGTTAGTTATGGCCTTAGGCCCATGGCCACTGACAGAGCCCCACAGTGTATGCATACATATCATCATCATCTCAACAAAACACCAGTCTTTATCCTATGTCTGGAGTCTTCCATTCAAACAATAGCAGGCTGCTGCAGATACTAAATTCCCTACTGTCTTTGTGCTATCCCTGCTCAGTAAGTAGCACTTGGATGAAATAGCCTACTAGCCAGCTTGTAAAACTTGTGCAATTGACAGTAAAGAGCAAAATTTGCTGATGAGCATCACATGACAGCAAGCTAGCACCTGATGTAGTAGCAACAGTCTGCAACGGAGACCACTAGTGTCCTAGCAGTAGTAGTGGCGGTGGAGAGCAAAAGATCACCTGCATTTATGTATTCCATTCAAACCATGCAAGGTGTCAGTCATTCAGTGTTGTTCCTCACTCCACTGGCTTTTACCTGAGCCTTCCAACACATTTCAAGAGTAACTAGAGTCACGCTGGTGTCTCCAACAAAAACAAAAAAAACCCCAACAACATTATAATGCCCTTGCTCCATTAAACAAATTACGCAGCAAATTGCTTCCCTGATTTGTGGGTTTTAACTTCTAGTACCCCTTTCCCTAACTGCAGTTTTAGGATGACCTAATCAAGAAATAAATAGAAGATGTGTTTTCTTTTGTCTCGTCTCCCTCCTGGTGCAAAG
The DNA here is from genome assembly GCF_009764565.3 of Dermochelys coriacea. NCBI lineage: Eukaryota > Metazoa > Chordata > Testudines > Dermochelyidae > Dermochelys > Dermochelys coriacea. The sequence continues at coordinate 52,150,396 of NC_050072.1, read as the reverse complement.
AGGGCAAGTGTACCAAACCTGAAGAATGGCTGGCAGGAAGTAGATAGGAGAATGGGTTTAGTCACAAGAAGAGGGAAGTGGATGAGACCACACATCTTGCGCTGTATAGGGCTAGCTCATCCTAATTTAGTGAGCTCAAGTCAATTTTCTTCTTTAGCTCCTAGTACCCAATAACTACTTAGTGTGAAAAATGTAAAAGAATCTGTGGGTGCTGACTGGGAATGGTCACAAAAAACAAAGAAATGGACAAATTAAAAGGAAGAAAGAAAGAGCTATGCTCGTTAAAAGCTGTTTTTAATTCATTTTGATATCCTATTTCAGTTACAAGGATTAAGGACAGGCTACCAATGTTAGATTTTTCATAGCCCATTGGCTTTCAATTCAGGCTCACCTCATTTTATATGAAACACTGTTGTTACCAGCATCAATAGTTCCTCTCCCCTCTTATTATTAGGCCATAGGACCCACTTGTGTTTGTTTTAACTGTATCCACCTCTGAACATAATTAAATCTAGGTGCCAACGCAATCTCTGTTCTATTGCAACACACTTAGAGAGAGATTTCATTCTTCATGAAATCTGGATGAAGTCCTACCATAGTCTAAAATTTGGGTATACTTGAGTATCATTAGCCTTGTCTTAACAGCATAGCAAACTGTTCAGAAACCTTATTTGATGCTGCCATTGATTTCTTTTTATATTAAGTGTTGGCCACTAAATATGCACCAGTATAAAGGATCTACAATTTGACTGGGGGGGGGGTCATATAAGTAATTCCCCCTGGGCTATGCAAAACAGAAAATCTTGCTCTCGTGTTTACTGCATACCCAAAAAGATTAGAGGTTAAGATGAGGAAGCCCTTGATTCTTGAAGTCTCATTTCTAGCACAAAATTCCTTATGCTGATTTCCAGAGGTTGACTTTAAAAAAAAAAAAAAAAAAACAAAAACAAACTACTGGAACTGGATGCACTACCATTTCCAAAAAGTGCTCCAATAATGCAATCCCGCAATAGATTCCAGTGCTATTGCAAAAGATCTGAAACTCACAAATATGGACAGTTTTAACATTTCACCATCCTCTATTTCTCAGTCCTATTGAATAAATTTCTGCTGTAAATACAGAAGTGACAACAGGTGCAATACAGCCAGAACTTTCCCAATGCAGAGGAGCAAAAACATTCAGCACTTCCCTCCCACCCACCCACGCCCATTAATTAACAGGAACATGCTCTCTTATACTGAAGGACTATTGCAAAAAATCTCAAACACACACAATCCATACTGAACATTGCATAACACAGAGCACAATGAAGGTTAGTATAAAAGCAAAATAATTAACACATCAAAAAAGATATCTTCTCCAATAAGTGTAGATTTGGTATAGAGTGCAGTCAGTTTTCGAGTAAAGAGAGAGCTTTTATTTTCTCCAGCAGCCTTCAGTGCTGCAGTTTCCATTTGTTTTACAACTCCCACCTATAATGTGCACAAATAAAAAATATGTTAACTAATGAAGGAAAAAGGATAACCAACTTTAAACAACAAAAAATTTAATTTAAGAGATACAAATATTAAACCATAATATGCTTGTGAGGGGAGGAGGACTAGAACCAGCCCTACTAATTCAGACCATCAAGTATGACAGAATTGCAGCTTACCTGCAACTTCCTTTCTCCTCTTGCCCTTACTGTCTCATGGTTTATACTGAAACAACTTAGCTTGAGAGGTTGGCCACCTGTCAGAGAAGAATTGCTGCAACAATTCTTTCAATGTAGATAGTAAAGTTCACCAGAACATCAAGATATAAGAGGTACAAAAAAAAGTCTTGCATGATCATAGAGGGGAAAGAAGGGAAAGAGATTAGCAACAGAGAGATTAACAACAATGGAAAAGAAGGGAAGAAAAACCATGGGTTGAGAAGAAAAAAAAAAAAAGAGGAAAACAGAGAGAGAGAGAGATGGATGGATGGATGAAGAAAGTGCTTTCTGTCCTACTTTCTATCACTTACTGACAGGCAGAACTGCTTCCAGAAAAGTCAAATGGACCCTGAAATATTGTGAGATCAACAGAGGAGACCTGAATCAACATTATTAAAAATCATAAAGGTTCCAAGACATTGTATATAGAAAGCAATGAATGCAAAGGAGTTTGTCATACATTTTTCCAGTAAAATATTAAAAGGTTTCATATTTTTTATCTTTCAAGTGAGAACATCCATATGACATCAACAAATTATTTCGGTAAGGATTGATACTATTTTGGTTTTAACAATATCTAATTAAATAAAAAATGACCTTATATCCTTTTGCTACAAGTCGCCGTATGTGAACAAATAGTCTATGGGTCGGTATACTGGCAGTCATAAAATTGTGATCCTGATGACAGTAAATGTTTAGCTCCTTCGCTGCAATCTGCAAAGTATGAAAAAAATAGTCAGTCAATTAGGCTCACTCTTACTTCACATTCCCTGTCTAGATTCTTTTGGCAACTGTGATAGAGCTGTGTGAATACAGACTTGTCAAAAAGTGATACTGTAAATCAGCTAAAAGAAAAGGAGTACTTGTGGCACCTTAGAGACTAACAAATTTATTAGAGCATAAGCTTTCGTGAGCTACAGCTCACTTCATCGGATGCATTTAACCGCATTTAAATGCATCCGATGAAGTGAGCTGTAGCTCACGAAAGCTTATGCTCTAATAAATTTGTTAGTCTCTAAGGTGCCACAAGTACTCCTTTTCTTTTTGCGAACTAACACGGCTGCTACTCTGAAACCTGTAAATCAGCTATCAACCAAAACTATGGCGGTGTATTGTGGAATGCTAAGCAGGAGAACTGAGGTACTAGAAGTCTAAGCATGGAGCAAGCATTCATAATCTCAGAATCCTAACCAGAACAGAGGACTCCATTCCCACAGGCTTTACTTGTTAACTTATCAGGGTGGATAAAAAAAATCAATTATTCTTTTTAAAAAAAAACACAAAATTACTTTGAGTTAAACTGGGTTTTTTATTTAAATTAAATGCATTTTCTATTTTAAAATAAACCCATTTAAAATTAAAATTGAAAATACAATGGACTACAAAAAAAGACCTAAAATTAATATAATCTATTAAAATAATTTAAATTAAGTACAAAAAATAAGAAGCAGTACCTATTTGCTGCTGAAGTTTTAAAGATCATCAAACCACTGAACTGATGAAAATCACCGGCCAAGCCAGAGTTTGCTGAAATGCTAAATGAGTTTTTGACAGCACTAGCATCTTCTGCAGGTGCAGAAGGAATATTTTTTTCATTCTTATTTAACTAGTTCAGTTAAATGACCTGTTCATTTCAAGTCAAAAACAATTAGAAGTTGAAAAAAAGCAGGAAAGCTAGTTTTCTTCGTACTATCATTGAATAAAAAAAGCTAGGTCTGAAAGGAAGAGATCTACTAGTCTTGAAAGACATAGTCCCCAGAATCTATCAGTTCAACTTACTAAATACATATAATACTTCCTTTGTTTAATAAATCAGTTAGCTTTAAATGCAAAACATGTTTTGATGAACTCCACTAAATTTTTTTTTTTTTAAATGTACCCAGTACATTAAAGGAGTTTTATTGAACTAATAAAAACAATTTTAAAATACTAGTCCACTTCAACTGAATTTTAATTTCTACAGAGAGAGTGCTTGACTCAAAACACAACCAAAAAATTAATCTAGTAAAGATGATACATAATAAAAAAATTAAGAATCTGAATAAATGTATATTAAGTTATATAACTGCTTATATAAATGTGTTGATATAGTGTATTCTTCTGGTTATCAAAAGGAAGTACCAAATTTAGTTGGCTAGAATTAGTTACAAATCAACCTGTTTAAATGGTTACCAAGGAGAATGAACCTTTATTTACAAAGGTAACTAAAAAGTACAGAAGCAAAACAAGATTAAAATTGTTAATTTAAAATCAAGGTTTCCTGCTTAAAAATATGCTTTAAATCAATGATTGAAACCACTGATTTAAATCAATCCACCCTGTAACTTACCCCATGATACCGTGAATGAATACCAAGGGCCAAAGAGTTCCCATTGAAGTCCAGTGCAAGAATGCAGTGTAAGTTAGGTTACCTTGATAAACCTAAATAACTACTGAGCCCGTGAAACTGCACTCATCACATTAGCATCCAAGCACCCTCACAAAAACAAAAATCACAGCAGCCGCTAGAAACATGACATAACACAATGATCCAAAGACATTTTTCTTTCCAGATGCCAGCTCTGTGCTTTGGACAAGCAGATAGGTGTTAACCAACCTGAATGGGCTTCAGGACAGTAAATCTGCTAGCAAATAGGTAGACCAAATACCCAGAACAAAGACAACTGGGAAAATGAAACCTCCAATGGCTAAGCAAAAGTAGTTTTCCCTTTGCTCCTAATTATATATGTAAATAGCTCAGAACAAAGGCTAAAACAGTATTAATGATTTAGAGAGATGAGAGAAAGGATGTTTATGGGCCATTTTGTGGTTTGCAGACATGTAAGCCATGCTCCTTTGCCATTTTTGCCTGTTCATATAGATTACAGTTGTGCAGATAAAGCACCAGATACAATTTCATACCTAATTGTGTCAAACATCCCCTATTAATTTCTATATAGCCCTCTATTAATGAGGGTAGTAGCTATTTTCACAAATATATGCAATTAGGGCACTTGGACATTGCATTTTTCAGAGAGAGTCATCAGGTTACTGTCAAGCTAAATATTTTTATTCTGATAATTAGTTCTATGTCATAATACAGTTCACCCTCAATTTCTTCAGTTTAACTTTGGTAAACAAGGTAATGTTATTGTAGAATCTAATATTTGCTGATTTGTCAGTACTTCAAATAGGGAATACTGAAATATTGATGTATCTTTTTTGTGGTACAAAAAAATTTTTAAATTGACACCTTTAGATTTAAAGAGGGTAGATCTTTTGTATCTTGATTACAAGTGTTATTCTAAATTTAAAGAACTTTTTCTATCAATGATGGTGGCCCTCCACACAATGTAACAAAGTGAGCAACAATAAGTGCTCTTGGTAAAACTTACTTACCTCTGCATCTTCTCCAAAGAATCTATACTTATATCCACATTCCACGCACAAAATAGTATCTTTATACTGTTCTTTCATTTCTATGAACTGGAGTTCTAGTGGAGTGTATATGCTTTTGGTTTTTTTATTAAGGAGGTTTATATTAGAAATATTTTGAGAACCTTCATAACTCTTACATGATGCTGAAAATTGACTAAGACTGAAGCATGACTGTTCCTGTGAACAAAAAAGAGGTATTACAATAATTATGGAGGAACACTCAATTACTGAATACTTAAATTAAACTTTTTAAAACATACAGTTTCGGCATCCAGAACTGGCTGTCATACAACCGTGCTGAATATATTGAAGCATTCTTTCAGGTTAAAATAACAATTCTGAACCTACTATCAGCTAGTGCAATATATATGCATAAACAATAGCCGAAAACAAAGATCATGAAAGGAAAACAAAGGCTAGAAAGGGAAGAAAGAAAAGTTCTGTGACTGATCACATGACTGCATACGCTCAATCCCACTCCACACAATGACCTTCCAAGAGGTCTTCAATTAGCCTCTCCTTCCATCAGTTGTCCATGTAAACAAAATATAAAATGTCAAATCTTATCAAATTTGGTATCTTTCCTTCAACCAAAAATGCAAGTTAACTGATCTAAACTAGGCAAAATAAGTATGGAAGATAATATAGAAGTGCTGGAAGTAAAGCTCTCCTCTGCTGAACAACAACCTGCCAATCCACGAAAAAGCAGTACATCAAACAAGCAGTTATGTGCCTTGACCTCTAAATCCCCAATCTGATCCAGGTGAGAGATTCTTGTGCCCATATGGAGCCCAATAAAAATCAGTGAGGCACCAGGCTGATACAAGGTTCTCCTACTTCAATCAGATTGCAGGATCAGGACTCAAATATTTAGCAAGTACTCCTATTATAGCCTGTTTTGAGAGCATAGGGACACTATATTTAACTGTGCAGATATCATTCCAATGTTTTTTTTCCAATATAAACCTATCTCCAAAATACGTTCTGGTCTAACCACATCTTCCACAGTGGGGAACATTATAGAGTGTTAACAGCCTTGAATCCCACTGGGATACGTTACATTCCAGTAATAATTTTGTATTCGTTTCTATCCTTATTATAACACCTGAATTGAACAAGAACTCAGTTGAAAGTCACATTGGAAAAGATGTGTACGCAAATATGAATAATCTCACCACATCCAAAGTACAGGATATGTTACCACCATTTTCTATCTTCTAATCTTTAAACATTTCTTATTTAAAACAAATTTCATTAAAACTTCAGTTACATTATTTAAGAATATCACTGAAGAAGATCAAGAGTGGTTTTATTTACTGTGTAAAGAGTTAAGTAAAATGCTAGAATATGAATGTCAGATTCTACCATTGGTACGATATTGCATAATTTCATGTTGCATTCTGTCACATAGAACTTAAGAAAAACCCAGCGAAGTCTGTATTTTAATCATAAAAAGCAATCCAAACTGCACTGTAATTCAGTGGTCCCTGGAACAGAAGTACTGCATACCTTCTCACTGATCTGAGAACCTGTGTCCTGAGAATGAAGAGCACTATTCATTTCCAGGGTTCTTTCCACAAAAGTAGGACATTTTTCCAAGTGCACAGATGGACTCCCTTGTAAAGTATCCATCTGGACTCTGTTACATGGGTGCTTTGAATCACTGCAGAATTCTCTCAGTTTGTTTAATGTTTTCACAGATATGGAGGGCCTGGCGCATTTCTTAGGCTCTTCTTTATTAGTAAAAATACACAAGGAAAATATATTAACAAATTACCTTGCAATTAGGATTTCAATGAGATTGACATCAAAGATGAGAAAGACAAGGTAGATAAGGTAATATCTTTTACTGGACCAACTTCTGCCTGTGGAAGATACAAGCTTTTGAGCTACACAGAGCTCTACTTCAGGTCTGGGGAATGATGGATAGTGTCTGTGCTAAATATAAATTGGGACAGGTGGTTAAGCAAAAGGAGTACTGCATGTTGGAGGCAGTCATTTGAAATTAAAGTAAACAACTAGGAGTAGCTTGTTCTGTGTAAACGTTCTGGAATGGGCATTTAAGGGAACCTGGTAGTGTGGTGCATTACAAAAGAAGGCAGTACTCAGCATCATTAATCTAGCATAAGTATTCTTCTAAATAACTATTTGTTTAACTGTTATAAAAATTACATTCACATTAACATTAAATCATAATCACAGTCTAAAACAACTAATATTTACATAGATATATAAAGAAACAGGATCAACTTAAAAATCACACTTCTTACTATTTTTGATCTACTATTGCTACAATTAATACCTACCTGAGGGTTGGTCTACATTGAAAGCTTACATAGGCATAAATATCTCTTTATGGGGTATAAAAAAAAAAAAAATCATCTATACTCGTAAGAGATGTAACTATGCCAATCCAACCCCCAATGTGTACAGCTCTAGGTCAATGGAAGAAGTATTCCATTGACCTAGTTACTCGCCTCTCTGGAAGGTGGATTAACTACAGTGACAGGAGAACCGCTCCTGCAGCTGTAATGAGTATCTACACTGAAGTGCTGCATCTGTGCCGCTGTAGCATTTTAAGTGCAGAAATAGCCTTAGTGCTGCTGTAGCACATAAGCACAGGTAATTCACCTCCCTGAGAGGCTGTAAATAGGTCAACCGAAGAATTTTTCCACTGACCTAGCACTGCCTCCGCCAGGGATTGGGCTGGCTTAACTACATCACACAGGAATGTGGCTTTTTCACACCTCTGAACAATGTAGCTGGGTAGACCTAACTTTTTAGTGTCAACCAGGCCTTAGATTGCGTCTTGAAAGACATTAAAGAAAAAAAAATTCCAAGTTTGCTTGTTTTGTGAATGCGACAGAACTTTGAATATAATCAGCTTCACTATTTTCCCTGTAAAATCTGTGAGGTCCAGGACCACAAAGAGACTAACATTTAGGCACCTAGAAAAATCAGTGAAACAATGGGATCACAAAGCCTGAGCTAGGTGCCTAGCCTCCCTATACAATGAATGGGGAGAGACAGGCACCTAAGAAAGAGATCCACAAAAGCCAACATACTAGGTGGGGAGCGGCCTAAGGGAGATGCCAAAGAAAGGGGGCAATAGTCTTTGGAGCAGAGGGACTGGATCTCCCACATGAATGCCCTAATCACAACGCTACAGAACCATTCTCAATCACACACTCTGGCCTAATGACTCATGATTTATCCAAAGAGGAACAGCTTCAACAGGAGAGACTACAGAATACTCTGACGTGAGTCTCCTCTAGCACAGTGGTTAGGGCATCCTCTGAAAGGTGGGAGATGCCTGTTCAAATCCTCTCCCCCCTATCAGGGAAAGGAAGGAATTGGATCCGAGTCTACCACAACCTAGCCGAGTGGTTAGAGCACTCACCTAAGTTATATGGGATGCTCTTCCTCCTCCATCTGGATTTTTGAATGGGTCCCAGTCCACTACGCATACTCAGAGCACACCTACTGGACCATGCTCTGCAAGAATATCTACCCTTCCCTGATATGAGAATCACATTGCCTAGAGAGGCAGCAGCCCACAAGCAGAAAGTAGGCATCTAGGGAACTTTTACAGCAAAAATGTAGGTACTGACTGAGTTTAGGCAGCTACAGGATTAGATGGCAACTGAGTGGGGGTTTTGTGGATTGTAAAAGTGCCTAAATCCAAATACCTTTTTGGATATGGGCCTTAGTTTCCCATTTCTGTGCATCTCACACAGAAGGCAAAAAAAAAAATGCTTTTAATAGAGCAAAGTAATTGTAAAGCTACAAAATCAGTAGGGGATCTGAGGCCAGTGTATCATCTGAAACTACTTTAGCTATTCTTTTTTCCAAATACACTATATTTCAAGTTGATAGTACGTCTCAACGTATTTTCACTCTTATTTCTGATGTACTTTCAAGCACAATAAAAATGTTCGCAAAAAAGAAAAAAGGAGTAGTTGTGGCACCTTAGAGACTAACAAATTTATTTGAGCATAAGCAATGCATCCGATGAAGTGAGCTGTAGCTCACGAAAGCTTATGCTCAAATAAATTCGTTAGTCTCTAAGGTGCCACAAGTACTCCTTTTTCTTTTTTGCGAATACAGATTAACACGGCTGCTACTCTGAAACCTGTTATTATAAAAGTGTTGTTCCACATCAATACAGTCCCTTTCTATTTTGAAAATGATTCTTTCCTCAAAAAATCTTTAATGGAGTTAATGAACCTATTTATTCACTGTCTTGTTTCTCTACCAAAATTAATTTGTTAGTTAAATGCTTCGTGTAGAAACAGAGCACAACTTTTTTCTTAAATTAGTTTCAACATAATTAGCAACTATGATTTCTCAACAACTAATGGCACTTTAAAATATATACACTGAATTCAAAAGCTAGTCCCTAAACTATATGACAATGTAATTTTAACTTTTGACAATTAATAACTATTTACTCAATTTAAGTGCCTGCAAGTTTTTGTTTACAATGAACTCACCAACATCAAGAATCTTCACTGCATCATGGCCGTCCTTTCTATTACTTTGTACTGGTTTTGTCCTCTTTTTACTAGGTTCATTGTTTTCAACAGCTCTTCTCTTATTTCTGCCAGACTTAGAAGTCTAAAACATTAATTTTTTAAAAAAGTTAGTTTATTTTCTTCCCTTGTCATATGCTGGAAGAATGAAAAATAGACACCCAAAAAATAGACTCTCTCTCTGCAGAATAAAGTAAAAACACCAATTTAATTTTCTATATAACACTTAGAAATTCTTTGCTCTTTTAACTAACTGTATATGTATGCATACAATGGTTTTTATAATTGGCTAGATTTCTTCAAAACAGATACAAAAACTAGTTACTCTTGGGGAATTCTGTGCAACTGCTTGTGCACATAATTAATGAGCCACACAATTTTAATTTTTTGCGCAAAAAAACTGGTCAGAAAGTTGTTGCAGTTCTGCCTTTTGCCCACCAGAGGATGATGTGGTGCTAAAAAAGAGCAGCAGTTCCTGGCCAGCTATGGAAGAGGAAAAATCTGCCTTCTTCACAGTGCCTGTCAGGCCAGGTCAAGAGACAGGGAGTCATAGATGGGTTCATACAGGCTTGTGGGGGAGGACAGATTGGGGCAGGGGCTGAATGGGAGGGGAGGTGCAGAGCCACGGTGGGGGGGGGGGGAAGAGGTGCAGGGCCACATAGTGATGAGGGAGGGAGTACAAGGCCACATGGGAGAAGGGGGATGGCTGAGTGGGAACACAGACACATCGGAACAGGAGAAGGGGTTGCAGGGCCACATGGGGATGTGGGGGGCATGGGTGTCTATGTGGGGGTGGAGGGACACATGGGGATGCAGGGACACATGGGAACAGGAGTAGATGTACCTGACTGAATGGGAACGGTTAGGGCTCAGCCAGGGTCTCCATGGAAGGACACTCCCTAACAATCCCTCCCTGCCCCCATCCCCAAAAAACCTGTTCCATAGTTTTCTTACCCTTACCCAACAACCCTCCAAGTTCACACCCTAGCTCCTTCCCAGCAATTACTTCCCTCTCCCTCAGCTCCTCCATTACCCGACTCCCTCAAGCTTTTGCACTGCTTCTGCAGGGTGTGGGAAATATGGTTCTGTATTGTAGTTGAAATGAATTATTACTCAGAGTTCTGTATTAATATGCCTAGTAAGGAAACTATTTGTCAAAAAACATTCCCTGAATCTCTTTTTGTTGTCTGTATTGTTACAGACATACTTGCTAACAGATATTATGAAATAAATGACCAAAAATAACTGAAACTGGTGTGGTTATATTGTGTTATTTTAACAAATAAAATATGCAGAATTTGAAAATGCTGGGCACAGGATTTTTAAATTTTGTTGCAGAGTTTTTAATTTTTTGGTGCAGAATTCCTCAAGGAGCAACTAGTGTACTCTACAGATAGTAGAAAGAACAAGGTATTATTGCAACATAGCTCCAGTCACTAGCTCTACTATGTCTACATGTTGGACAAAATCCTTATCCCAATAGAATAGCTGGCGCAACATCCATTGACTTCAATAGGACTAGGATCTGACCCTTTGTGAGCAAAATTACCATTAGAAAACTTTTCACTGCCCTACCTGAAATGACTTGGGCCTTTACCCTGCGCTGAGCTCTGCAGAGACACACCCTCAGGCTTATTGGAAACTGGGGCCTTGGTGACCTAAATTATAGTGCCATAGGTGAACTTAACACTTTACAACCACATAAAAAGATAAAGTCCTTGATCCCCTTAAACCTCACAGTGAATAGACATCCATGTTACGAACCTCCTCCCCACAAGTAGTATTGATTACTCGTTCTTTGGTAGAGAAGACAAGAATTAATAGTGCATGTAAACTGAACAGAACTGAGGGATATTGGTTTGGTTAATGTTGCATCTGCTGTCAGGAGAGAGACGATTTCAGTTACCAGGACTATCCAGCCAGCATCTTCCATCCATAACTAATTCACTTACAAAATTATCTTTTCTGTATCCATAGCACTTTGTACATACAAAGTGTGATGAATACACATTTCAATGTTAATTTATCAAAAAGGATTTTAACTATTTGTTGCTATTCATACCGATGAGATTTTTCCTATGTACTAACGTGTTTCAAATACGAGTAATATTTTTTGTTGGTGGTGGAGACTTGACTTTGGAGAACTTGCCTAATATAGGAAGGCAGAACCGAAACTTTAAAAAGGCTTACTACCGCAGTTTATTTTAAAATACTTTTTAAAGGAAAAAAACCCAGAAAATCATTTTTGACTGCTGATTCTTAAACGATGTGATCTTTAACTTTCTTTATGGTCAGTACATTGATCAGATTATAACTTCTTCATCCATAAAATATTCTGATTGATAAAGATTGCATGTGTATAATGGTTTCAGTTATTTCTTTATATTTGACTATTTCTTGTAATATACAACATGTGCATACTGTCATTCTACAGTTCCAGATACATTTAAAAGCAGTCTGAGGGTCTCTTTTGACACTTCTAACAATAGTAACATTTTCCCCGACAGTATAAAACAGATGGTTTGTGTATGTCATTGGGGAAATCAAAACTTCATCTAATCCTGCACCCAGTTCAAGGTCTGTTATAAAAAAAAGTCACTTGCCATGATATCTATGTCTCTCTGAGAGCATTGTCTGTATGGGATATGTCCCTTCCCTCCCCGCAGAGCTGAGCTTCTAGAATTTTCTAAAAAGTATTGCCCAGTGAGGCTGCATGAGCACCATTTTCTGAATATGGGCATGGAACACCAACTGCCCACAAAGAAACCTTTTTTCCCTGATGAGTAGTGTAAATGTTTTTATAGACTGCAGCAGAAGTCTCCTAGACTTCTATAGAGTATGCCACATCATGCTCCATACTGCAAGGTAAGGTGATTCTAGATTAGAAGATAAGACTTGAGAGAGAAGGTCTGATGATACTGAAAGAAATGAAGGCTCCTGAGAGAGAGAGACAGACAGACAGACACATCAGCATACAAATACTGTCAGGCCCATGCTTTATTACGGAGGGAATTCTGCATCACTGTGCACATGCAGAATTCATGTCTTCCACAGATTTTTTTTTCTCTGAAGAAGATATAGTCTGCTGAAGAAGTGCTACAGTTATGTCCTTTACCCATCAGGGGCTGCTGTGGCACCAGAACAGAGGACAGCCAGTTTACCAACAGCAGCAGTCAGCAGCCAATAGGGAGGTGGAGGGGCTGCGTTCCTCACAGCACCCTGTTAGGAGGCCTGGAATATGGGGGGGGAAGGAGTGGGGCACACAGGGCTGCGGTTCAGAAGAGCTAGTGGCAGGGGTAGGGGCTGACTGGGAGTGAGGGTGCAGGGACATATAGGAACAGAGGATAAGGTTTGCAGGGACACATGGGGATGAGGGGCAGGGGTTGGCTGAGTGTCTGAATTGTAGTTTAAATAAATTATAATGCAAAGTTATGTATTAATATTCCTAGTAAGGAATCTATTTGTCAGAAAACATTTTCTGAATTTTTTTGTTGTTGTCTACATTTTTACAGACATTCCCATGGACAGGTATTTTGAAATAAATTACCAAAACAATTGAAACTGACATGATAATATTGTATTATTTTGAAAAATAAAATATGCAGAAATTTGCAATATTGTGTGCAGAATTTTTAGGCTCAGAATTCCCCCAAGAGTAATGCTTGAGCAACATTAATTTACACTAACTTTCTTTCCAACAATGATAAAGGACCTGCACTGGTGGTTTACTAACAGCAAGGGAGATTTAGGATTTTAAGAAAGTTTCAGCACCCCAAGTCTCAATTCTCATTGCCAGTAAGCCACTCTATCTGACACTGAGTTGGGTGTCAGGGTCATTCCTGATTTGCCTTGAAGCTGAAAGCAGCCTCCTCTGTCCTTCACAGGTATAGACAGCTCTTCAGATGTTATTTCCAGATACTGAGTTTGAAAGGTCTCCTCATTAAGGAAGGCACTGAACCAATGCTGTTTGTTGATGCAAGCCTAACAATGCAAAGGTCTTCCAAAATGAGCAGCAAACAGAGGAACGGTAAGGGAAAAACAAGAACTCCTGCCTCCAGATACATGGAAGGGCAAAACGCTCATAACTTAAATCTGCCTACTGTACCTGGATCTTTGGAGGTCTGATCAGCAATGACCAGAAATGTCCCAGGACAGTGGGTCAAGAATAGAATCATAGTTGTGCAGTCAAGCAAACTACTTAATACTTACTATCTATAATACAGTTAATAAAAATTAGGGAAATCTGGAATTATTTTTTAAAAAGATTCTAAAATCACTCCAGACTCAAAGGTACTTATATGCTCACCTGACTCTGGAAAGGGGAAAAAAATTAGGCACTTGGGGTCACAGCGCTTTCATAAACTCAGTTGCAAATATCAGATGCTGCAAAGATAGTACTTGTGTGGGCCCAAAAAAAAGCATTGCTTTCCAAAAAACTTCTAAAGCTCAGAGGAACTGGAGTAGGGGATGCAACCCACTGAGTGGGAATATGCAGTAGCCACTTCAAAGAATCTTGAGTATTGCATAGTACAACTCTCAGAAAATAAACTTAAAGCAACCTTATCAAATCCTGAACACCTACTCAGCCAGGGCAAATAGTTGTTCTTAATAGATTTTTTTAAATTATCATCAATCACCATGATACGGAGCTTGATAAAAAAAGATACTGTGCTTAGGCTGATAGATTTGCATAATTTGGCAATGTTGATTTTAAATTTAGTTTTTTTCAATTTTCAGCTTTATAAAAACTAAATATAAGCAAACACACAACATAGGGTCTCCTAGAAGCTTGAGTTCATCTTACACTTCAGTGTTGTGTGTGTCTGCAATATCTCAGCACAAAAGCAAATAGGGATAAAGGTAGACTTTCTGCTTCACTGCATTTCCTGGCTCTCTCACTCAAACCTTACATTATCTGGATTTGAGTTAGGGAGAAGAAAGTGAGATGTTACTACTCCCCCTGCCCTAGATAATCATACACATAAAAGGAACACAGTTTCACCTGCTTAGGGTATACCAAGTAAATATTGTACGTTAGAAGTTCAGAATGAAGTTTAATTCAGGCTATGTCTACATTACAAATTACTTCAGTATAACTTATGTCGCTCATGAGCGACAGAAATTATACCGACCTAAGCACCAGTATAGACAGTGCTTTGTCAGCAGGAGAGCTTCAGCCACCAACATAGCTACCACCTCTCAGAGAAGAAGGAGTTATTAAGCCGATGGGCAAGCTCTCACCCACCCACTAAAGACTTGTACACACTAGCGCTTACTTTGGTATAACTCAAGTGGCTCGGGTGTGGAAAAGTCACCCCCCTGAGCAAGGTAACTTACAGTGGCCTAGTCATCAGCGTGGAAAGCTTTATGTGGGCGGGAGAAGCTCTCCCACTGACATACCAACTACCACTCAGGAAAGTGGAGTAATTGTACCAAAAGGAAAGGGCTCTCCCGTCAGCATAGAGCACCTGCACTGGCAGCACTGCTACATCAGTACAGTCTGGTGTAGACTAGCCCTTGGACCGCCTTCATCAGAAGCGCTGCAGCGGTGACAAGACAGCAAACCCCCCCCAGCACCGCCGCCGACCTCGGCCATACAGCTCTGGTAGGGGTGTTGCTGGCGGGAGAGGTGAGGAGACTAGCCCGGCAGTTATAACGGCAATTACCCAGGCACCACAGCAATTAATTGGCGGTGGCGCGAGAGGCCCCCGGAAGGCCAGGGCCCGCCGTGGGCGCCGGCAGGGGTTTGTTTATGGCAATGTGTGGGGCCACGCACCGACCCAGGGTCACACAGCGCGTTAAGAAAAACCCGCCCCAGCGGTGCAGCCCCGCACCCTACACCCGTCACGCCGGCTGCTACTGCGCCCCTTCCCCGCGCACCGTGTGCGGAGCCACCGCCTGGAGCCCCTCGCCGCCGCCGCTCGCCGCGGAGCAGGCTGAGCAGCCGGCTACGCGTAGAGACCCCACCGGCCGGAAGAATTTACTCAGCACCGACGGTCCAGGGCCGCTGGGCTCTCGCCCCCGCGGCATGGTTGGGAACCCAGAAACCGGCGGCTCCCCGCACGCCAAGCGCCCGTACGCGCCGCCGAACACAAAGTGACGTGATCACGGCACCACGTGCAGGTCAGCGGAGGACGGCGTTAGAGGGAAAAGAGGTTGAACTGTTGCCGGGGCGGGGCTCTGGAGAGAGAGGTGATTGGTGCTGTCCCTGACACGTGATGCTTTGCAGTGAGCGGCGGGCTGTCCCTCCCCTTTCCCCAAAAAGGCAAGGACGCCTAGGTCGCTCTGCGCATGCTCACCGCTCTGAGCGTGGGTTGTGGCGCGCTAAATCCAAAGTCTGAACCAAGCGGGAGGCTGAACAGGCGGGAGGTGAGAGCAGAAAGGAAGCGCCATGGTCCGCCCCTTAAACTCCATAGCCGCCGTGTGCCAGAACATGGGCATCGGGAAGAACGGAGACCTCCCTTGGCCCCGACTCAGGTAGTGCGATCCGGGCCTCTTCGTCCTCTAGCGAGAGCTGCGCAAATGGACTACAAGTCCTAGCATGCCATGTTGCCATGCCTATGGGCCGGTTGGCTTGAGAGGGAGCGTGGCATGCCGGGATGTGTAGTCTGCGGGGAGGGGGTGTTGGCGCCGCGAGGCAGGAGAGCGGAGATTCAGCGAGACTGCGTGGGGCCTTTCGCCTTTGGGTGTCTGAAACCAGACAGGTTAGTAGCCGCAGAACAGGGGCCTTCTGCCGGGCTGCGTGGTCTCCTCCGGGAAACAAGCGTGATGGGTCTCAGGCTCGTTCCCAGCAGTTGGCGGGATCCAGGCACGGGGCGGGGTTACTCACTTTCACGGGACTTAGGTCGCAAAGGTCAGGTTTCAGGCATGTGATCCGGCCTGTACGCAGCTTTGTACTGTTGCTTTCTATGCATCTGTCATAAACCTAGATGAACCGAGGACTTCAGCATGGCACCTCGGGGGCAATACATGTGCTTACATTTATTTAAAATTCATTTAAATTCTATTTTTACTATCAACAAAAGAAATCCAAACACATTTTTCCTAGTAAACCCACACTTGTGATTTTTTTTTCTTGTTCTGTTGATAGGAATGAGTTTCAGTATTTTCACAGAATGACTGTGACAACCACTGTAGAAGGTAATGTTTGTGTTTTCACTTTTTATGCTTCTACTTATTAAAACTAGTCTCTGTGATGACACTAAATTGAAAAAAAGAAAAGGAGGACTTGTGGCACCTTGGAGACTAACAAATTTATTTGAGCATAAGCTTTCGTGAGCTACAGCTTGCTTCATCGGATGCATTGCTTATGTTCAAATAAATTTGTTAGTCTCTAAAGTGCCACAAGTACTCCTTTTCTTTTTTGCAAATACAGACTAACACAGCTTCTACTCTGAAACTAAATTGAAAAGATTAGTAACTTTCCTGTCTATATTGACTTGATTATTGTTTTAGTATAAAATAAGTTAATACGTGTATCTTTTCATGTGACAGTTACATAGCTATTTACACTGATCATGTCTTCTGCGTCTTGCACTGAACCAAGTTTACTTAACAGATAAGTATGTCTGTCTACTTAGTGCACATGCTGTATTGAGATAAATTTTCATAATGGGGTTGTGGGGTTTTTTTGAGAATGTAATTTGACTGTCTGAGTGAAATTCTATTCATTTGCAAATTACATAAGCATAATTAAGATATAGAAATAGATAGTTTTTTTTTCATCTTGCTTTTACCTGTCTGTTAATAAAAGTAGAAATGGAACTATTTAATTTATTGCAGACTGTAACACTATATTCTGAAAAAGTTTGTTTTTATTTTCTCTAAATCAAAATGGTGGACCGTCACTTTTGGGCTTGGGAAACTAGCACTGAATGGTGGGATTGCATCATTATGCAGGTCTGGCATAACGAGCAGTGGCTGCTGAACTTTGGGATTCAAAAAGCCACCTTCCAGCGACTGTGTGCAGCAGAAGAATACCAAAATGAGAAGATTGTGGCGATCGCTGTGTGGAAGTTGGCAACCTCAGGCTGCTACCGGTCGATCACGAATCAGTTTGAAGTTGGGAAGTTTACCATTGGGGCTGTGTTAACGCAAGTGTATACAGACTAACACGGCTGCTACTCTGAGAGCCATTAATGACATCCTGCTACAAAGGACTATGACTCTTGGCAATGTGCATGAAATAGTGAATGGCTTTGTGGCAGTGGGATTCCCTAATTGCAGAGGGGCAATAGATAACACGTCTATTCCAATGGATGAGCTGCGATGGTGTCCCTAGACTCTGTTTGCCAGAAACTGGGAATGAGCAACAGGGAATGGGTCACTTCATGATTATCTGTTCTATTCATTCCCTCTGAGGGCACCTGGCATTGGCCACTGTCAGCAGACAGGATACTGGGCTAGATGGACCTTTGGTCTGACCCAGTATGGCCATTCTCATGTTCTTTATGTAAAACTTTTTAAACTGAATATTTAAAAAATTCAATATACTATTGGGCTGAATATCAAAACTAGGAGTTTCAGTATGAATGCAAACTGCATAATTAAATTGTTATGGCATCGATTTTTATTTTTATTTTTTTTTTTTTTAGGGTTTAATTTAAAAAAAAAATGTTCTATTTGACCCCACTAGTTTGGTGTGTCATCACATTTAGGAATCTTGGTTCAGATATGATCTTGAATAACCTTGGCTCCTCTGGAGTGTGTATACCAGGTCCATATTAAAGATTGGGTTTTGTGATTTCTGGAGAGGTTGTGGAAAGATTATATTGCTCTGTGAGCAATGCCAGCTAACTCACTATTAGAAGACTTTCCACCTTCTTAACTGGATACATCATAATATTGAATATTAGCATATGTCTTAACATACGCTAGACAATTTTATCGTAGGTCAGTTACGTGTTTTTTGTATTCCCTATACATATTGATTGTGTAGAGTCTGTATCTAAACTGACAATGCTAGTTATGTGCATTCAAAAATTTCTTAAAAAGTGTGATGAATTACACTTGCATGGAATGACTTATTGCTTTAAAGTCCTAACCATCTCATTTTGTTTAGTGGTTTCAATTGTATGATCAATTGACTGAGTTACTTTGTAATTTAAATTATTTTAAATTATCTAATCCACAGGTCCCCCGAATTGGAGTGCGCTCCTGTAGGGGGTTGCAAAGGAATGTTCAGGGGGCACAGCACCCACTGAGGGAGGGGAGGGACCACTACCCAGCCCCAGCTGTGGCCTCCTTTCCTCTGTCCATGACCCCAGCTCCCAAGGGGGGCAGAGACAGGAGTAAGGAAGGGGGGGTGGGCACCATGAAAAGTTTGGGGACCACTGATCTAATCCCTTTTTTGAAAAAGCTCTTTTATTTCCATAGATCATTTTTCCTCTGAGAGACTTCCTTGTAATACACTTCCTTTTATAAGGGCTTGTTTACACAAGGGGGTGGTTATTGTGACACTTTTGCTGTACATCTGGCAAAGCATGGCACACAAACTACACCAACAGCATGCACATGGAAAGCCTGTTCCATTTTTCAATTTGTGTGCTCATATGGTGGTGGTTTTTTTGCAAATTGAGAATTTTCAGAGGGTATCCCATGGTCTGTTGCTTCACTACAGCATGCATCCTGGGACTGATCTCACTGTGAGTCAGAAAGGCTCCTAGCTCAAATCTGCATAAAATGGCTGCCACCATGGGGCACCCAGAACAGAAGCTAGCATAGTTAACACAATAATAATTAGTAAATTGCAAAGATAAGTAGTTACACGCTGAAGTTCCCCCCCAGAAGCATCTGCCTCTTCAGTCCTGCTTTGAGCTTCTGGCTGGGACTTGGGCTTCACCAGTGCAGGGCAAGAATTGGGTTGGGTTTTAACTTGTTGTGCGTCAGAGTCCTGAGTCCCAGACAGATCCTGACTTTCAGGAGACAACTCCTCTCCAGCTTTGTCCTGCTCGTCCTCCAGTGATTATTGCCAGTCTTCCTCAAGTGGGGGTGGGGAAGAGAGCTGGGAGCAGGATCCACAAACTGTCTGGGGTGGGTGACTGTATAATTGTGTGAAATCCAGTCCAGTTATTCATAAAATGGACAGGTCACAAATCCTCTGTCTAATATTTTCCTTGCATCCCTAATTTTAATGTAGACCCTCCTGAACTGCTTGCTCTTTATTCAGCACTGGTAGGTGGCCCAGTCATGACCCCTCACAGACATCTGCTTTGCAATGTCCACAAACAGGCTTTATTACAATAGCTGTCCACAAGCTCTTCCTGCACTGATGCTTCTCCCCAGATGGCTGTGAGATCTATGGACTCAGCACCGCCACAAGCAGCAGCATCTTGTGGTGTTTGTGGAGCAGAATTGCCATAGTAGCACAAGAATGCTGAAATACTCAAACCCAGGACCAAATTAGCTAAATCTGGCCCCATGTGTCAGCTTTTAAATGAGGGAGTGGGTTTCCCTGGGAACTTGACATCCTAGCAGGCGAGGGTACGTGTGTAAGCAGATTGGTCAGTAACAGTCAACCTCCAAGCAGTGGGGAATAGCCATTGCAATAGGCATGCAAATAGTGATGTGCAGCTGTTGCCTGCACACAAACAACAGACCAAACTAATTCAGTTTGCAGCAAACTTAGTCCAATTTGCAAGAAGATTCCAGAGTGCAGTAAGTGCAGAGTCAATGCACTATGATACATTCTGTCTCTAAGGTGCCACAAGTACTCCTTTTCTTTTTATGTATGCCAGTGTTTTAGGTGCAGATTAACTCGCCTTGAACTAGTGCAAAACCTCCATGTAGTCAAGCCCTAATGTACTCCTTTAGAAGCATCCTAATATCTAATGTTAATTGAGAGAGGTTTCCTTTCTATAAATCTAATTTAAAGATATTGCAACAATTTTTACCTGATGTTTTCATTCTTGTAAATTTGCCCAACTATTATGGAATGTTCTTGAACAGTGTTCCTTTTAAAGTTATAAATGCTTGACCACAAGCCTAAATCCACCCCCTTTCATCTCATAGTTCAATAGTTGCACAGCTTGGCATGACATAGTTCAGATGCATATTGATATGTATCTTTCTATTTTGTTTTCATTGTTGCAAAGAGAAACCTCAAAGTAAAATGAATGGCTTATTAAATTAGATTTCAAAATGAAAGTATTACTTGGCAGTGGGGGTGCAGACTAGTTCAAGAGTTTATACAAAATAGCATTATCACTTGTAGCTGGGGTCCCAGATCTTAAAAAAATAAAGTTTCCAAACAAGTAGAAGCTTTGTTTAGCAGCATTATTGTGCTTGTGTAGATCTTCAGTTTACACCTAATTCTGTGCATGACTGTCAGTGCTTTCACATGAACGCTTTAGTTTTACACAGTGCATCATAGAGTGGTGGTGTTCTACTAAGCTAGTACACTAAATGCTGGTGTGAATATTCTCATCTTTTGCCACTAACATTTTAAAATGGTGATGTTAAGTTTGACACACAGTCCAGCTTTGTAAAACGGTCCCATTTAGTTTCAGGTTGTAGGTAAGTTTGTCTCCTAGCTTGCATTAGCTTCCTGGAAATGTTTGAAGTGGCAAAATCATTTTTCTATAATTTTGTGGGATGTAGATCCTACATTTTTAGAGAAAGAGATATCTGAAATGCTTTTAAGTTTAAATGTCACATGCTGAACATGTTATTATTTGTTTCTAGTGAAAAGAACCAGAGTTCCAGGAAGCTAGGGCCCAATCAAAGCAGCAATGAAGCTGTTCTCTCTTGGATAGTATAGATATTCTGCTGTTAATTATAAGCCATATAGTTATATTTAAAACTGATGGGTTTTGTTTGTCTTTTTAAAAAAGTGCATACCAAGGCCTTGATCCTGCAAACACGCATGTATGTAAGTTACTTTATTCACATGAGCAGTCACAGGGTCTGGGCTTAAGTTTGATCTTTTACTTACATTTAGTCTTGCTAACGTTTAAAATTTGCACTTAAACATATTAACTGTTTTGTTTAAATAGAATTCAAAGGAGATTGGGGGATAAATCCACTAGATGTCACTAAACCACCACCTCTGATTCTGTACTAAGTTGAAACCGTTTTTAAAAAATGTTTTGTATATTACACAGGTAAACAGAATGCAGTGATAATGGGTAAGAGGACCTGGTTCTCAATTCCTGAGAAGAATCGCCCCTTAAAAGACAGAATTAATATAGTGCTTAGCAGAGAGCTCAAGTAAGTACAAATCCTGATGATCTCATAAGTAAATGATAATCAGGTTAAATTTGATTACTATTTGTATAGTGTGTTAGTGTTTCATAACTTAACTTTTGGAGCAATACAGCTGTGAAGTGTCTGTCTTGAACTACGTGGAATCATTTGTAAAATAACATTTTGTAGAGGGGGTGGGATAAACAGAACATGCAGCCTGTCTCTTATGTTCCTCATAAAAAACAACTTCTGTTAAGTTAGCTGTAGTCCAGGGGTCGGCAACCTTTCAGAAGTGGTATGCCGAGTCTTCATTTATTCACTCTAACTTAAGGTTTCGCGTGCCAGTAATACATTTGAATGTTTTTAGAAGGTCTCTTTCTGTAAGTCTATAATATATAACTAAACTATTGTTGTATGTAAAGTAAATAAGGTTTTTAAAATGTTTAAGAAGCTCCATTTAAAATTAAATTAAAATGCAGATCTTATCAGTTTAGTGTGATCCTTGCCCTTGCTTTTCCTTGCTGAGTTTTCCAATATCTAGCACATACTTAGATACTTTAAGCTGCACAAAGGCTTCTGAGTGATCAGTTGTTAATCTGCTCTGAGGGGGAAAGAGGACAGATTTCATGTGTGAAAATACCTGTTCACACAGGTACGTGGCTCCAAATGCTGAAAGCATTGCAAACACAAGTTTCTTCAAACAGTTAAATTTCACTGGCAGGGACATCCAGCAGGTCAAAATAAAGGCCCCATTGATCTCTCTTGGTAGCTTCAAGTGCACTCCACAGATCTCCAAACTTTGATGCCCACAATTCTGAGCTTTTCAGGTTTAATTAGTAAAGAAAGCATTGGGCCAAATTGCTGGAAATCTTGAAATCTGTCAGAAAATTCTGATTCCAGTTCTTGCATGTACAGTCTAATCTCAACAGTTTTCTATAATTCAAACGCAGTGCCTTGTTCCACGTGGCGTGATAGTGATGTAAGCAGCAAATCAGGACTTAAAAATATTCCAGTACAGTGGCACTGGAACAATTTTTAAGGTGCGGGTGCTGAGCTGCGCCCCCTCTTGCCCCTGTCTGCACCCCTCACTGCCCCAGGCTGGGGCCAATGGGCCACAGCTGGGGGTGGCTGCAGAGCCCTGGGCTTGCGGCCAGGACCCCAGGCCAGTCGCAGAGCCCCCAAGACAGGTGGCCAGGACGCGGGACTGGTGGACGGAACTCCGGCTGGCAGCCAGTACCCCAGGCCAATAGCAGGGCTGGTGGCTGGGACCCAGGGCCGGCAGCGAGCTGAGCGGGGCCGGTGGAAAGAACCCCAGCTGGCAGGGGGCTGGCGGACAGTACCCCAGGCCGGTAGCTGGGGCCGGCAGCGAGCTGAGCAGGGCTGGCAGACAGAACCCCAGCTGGCAGGGGCCTGGCGGACAGTACCCCACGCCAGTAGCTGGGACCCGGGGCCGGCAGCGGACTGAGCGGGGCCGGCGGACGGAACCCTACCTGGCAGGGGCCCAGTGGACTGTGCCTCAGGCCAGCAGTGGAGCCCCCGGGACTGATGGCCAGGACCCGGACAGTGTGAGTGCCACTGAAAATCAGCTCGCGTTCCGCCTTTGGCATACGTGCCATAGGTTGCCTACTCCTGCTGTAGTCAATCTTGTTGATTTGTATAGAAAATCCTTTTTGTGTTTGTCTGTCTTTCCTAAGACTCTGAGCTTCTTGAGGCAGGGACCTCCCCTTCTAGTATATCTGGAAATAACTTAGTGTGGGCACTACCTCTTCTATTGTGTATAGGCTTTCATACCATACATCACCATGGTACCGCAAATAAATGATAACTCTGCCTGATAAAGTAATTTTAAGAGGTGATTGTATTCAGTTATGCATATTAAGGAAGTTTCAGTGTACCTAGTGGTGGTTCTGAGTGCTAACGTGTTCCTGTTCCAAAAGGTGCTAGTAAAAGTTGAAAGATTCCCCCAATTTTCTTGTGTCTAATGACTAAAATGTATTAAGTGCAAGATATGATCAAGCTTCAGACTTAGCTCGTTAGTACAGTGAGAACTGAGTAGCATGTCAGTAGCAAAAGTTTGAAAATCTTACTTGGTCCTTAAAGTTCAGTAATTTTCCTCCACCTGATCCTGACTTGTTTCAAAAATGTGGCTTATCATAGGTGCCGACTTCCTCAGTTCTCAGGAGATGCTTCACCCTTTCCCCCACCCTGCCTCTTCCCGCCTATCCCCACTCCTCCCCTTCTCTCAAGCCCTACTCTTGCCCCTGCTCCTCCTGCACGCCACTGAACAGCTGATCACAGGATGCGCTGGGCGGGAGGGGGAGGCACAGATCCGTGGGGCTGCTGGTAGGTGTTCAGCGCCCACCATTTTTTTTTTTTCTGTCAGTTTTCCAGCTCCGGTGCACCCACAGAGTTGGCACCTATGACTCATACTTTTCCTTCAGTAAGTTTTCTGATACTTGTATTAAGATTATTTCTTCTTCAAGTAATTGCACATGTCCATTCCACCATAGGTCTTTAATCTGGCCAGTTTTAAATTTCAGTACTGGAGCTACACTTCCATCTCCAGGGTTTAAATCATGTTCATGTGGCAAATTGATGTTAGTGAGTGACCCACACCCCAGCTGCCTGAAATACTTGAGGAAATCCGATGTGAGTGATGAGTGTCACATTTGCAAAGGATTTAAGACTAACTCAGAGAAGGACAGAGTAGCCACCCTCAAGTGTCCCCATATACAGTCAGCGTTCTGTCTATCCTTAATACCATCCTTTTTCAGAGCAGGCACCAGATCCATAAGAGTTTGTCTGAAGTGCTCTGCCTGAGTTGTCTGCCACTGGAGCAGAAAAAGAGGCATAAGATTTCTGGGGACTTGGTACATCACTCAGCAAGATCATCAGTACTGAACCCTCTCTAAAGGCAAGAATTTCTGGAGGGACTCTAAGAAGAGGCACTTCCCAAAATAGTCTTAATCCAAGAAGAGGAGGTCATTAACCTGTGCCAGCTCCATTGAGATGGACTCCTGAAATATTCACTGGAGCTTCTTCATGCCATCTTCTGGAGAAACCGGAAGTCCAAGAGACTATTCTGGTACAGTTGACACTGGAATGGTATGGAGCTACTCAAGAGCTACTTAACTTCTCAATATTGGTTCCAGTGGTGCAGGAAGGCTTCCAGCTGGTTCTGGTGATTAGGCTTCCAGCCTTCAGGCTTCTGAAGCTTGCAGTGCCATTGCAATTGACTCTTTCCTTGCCTCATAAAACGGTACTGTCAAGAAGAGGGAAGCTGACTATGATTTCTGGTACTACCATCTTCAGCGTCGGGCTCTCTCTCTTCTGGTGCCAATGAGTTCTGCTCCCCTGTTATCAGAAGTCTGATTCTTCATCCTCTTCATAAACCACAGGTTGGGTCTTGTGTCTCAGCCTAGGTACAGTGTACATTTTCCATCGGAGACTTATGTGCCATGGATCTTACAGCAGCCACCTGTCAAGGAGCAATGGCTTGGTTAAGAATGGACCCCAGGACCATGTCAGAGGCCTTTCTGGACCCTATGTGGTTTTCCTCCCAACCCGCCAGGTCATCCTTTCAACCACCTCAGTCTATCAGCACCAGAGACAACATCTTTCTATAGTTGATACCAGGACTGGTACTGAGCAAGTGGAAGACATTCCAGCAGTTCCTCCAGCACATGAAATTGAGCAAATGCTGTCTCAGCATCTATTTGCATCCTCTTACTCATCACCAGATGAGGCTGTAGAGGTAATGAGTAACTCTTCCACATCAGAAGATTATAGCACTTACCAGGACTTATTAAAAAGATTGGGCACAGTCCCAGGATTTATTAAAAAGATTGGGCACAGTCCTAGATATCTAGGTGGAAGAGGTCTGTGAAAAATCCCCCAAATTGGTAGATATTTTGGTTTCAGTAGAACCCACCAGGGTGACTACTGATCAATGAGGCAATTTTGGAGACAATCAAGCTATTGTAACAGACCCCATCTTTCCTCCCCGCTCCCAAGCGAAAAAAGGCAGAGAGGAAATACTGTGTCCATTCTAAGGGTTTTGAATATCTGTACAGAGACACCCCTCCAGGCTCTTTAGTAGTTGCTACAGCTAATGCATTGGAGAGGCAAAGACACCATGCATCGGCTCCAAAAGGGAAAGATTCAAAGAGGCTAGACTTTTTTGGTTGAAAACTTTATTCTGCAGCAGGTCTGCAGGTTAGCCTTGCAAATCAACAGGAACTTCTAGGTCAGTATGACTTCCCCTTGTCGGAAAACATGTTGAAGTTTTAAAGACAGGTTACCTGACAACTGCAAACAGGAATTCATTGTGATTATGGACAAGGTCAAGCTAGTGGCCAAACAGCTCTTCAGGCTAGCTTGGCTGCAGGTGACTCCATGGCTCAAGTCATGGCATCTGCCTTAACTTTGAGAAGGTATTTGTGGCTGCAGTCTTCTAGTCTCCTGCCAGAGGTTCAGCAGCAGAGGCGCCAGAATGGGGTGGTTCATGGGGCCATGGCCCTCCCACTTTTGAAAGTGGAGGGGTCTAGCCCATCCACTTTTCACCACTGGCCTTGCCCCCTGCCCCTCCTCAACTCCTCGAGCCCCCCCTCCCCCCAGGCATGGGTGAGCCATGGACCCTCCATCTGCCTGAGGTGGGGGTGCCTGAGAGCAGCCCATGTTCCTGACCCCCACTCAGGACAGATAGGGGGTCCACGGCTTCCTACCGCTGCCCAGGCAGTTCTTACCATGGCCCAGCTGCGCTTCTTCTGCTCCCATGGCCCCGCCCCCAGGCCAGGAGCTGGAGCCGGAGCCAGGTCAGGGTAAGAGCCATGCAGACAGCTGTGGGGAGCTGCAGACCCCACATCTGCCTTGGGCAGAAGACATGGGGTGGGGACTGCTCTCAGCCCCGCTGCCGATGCCCCTCCCCCCGACATCAGGCAGATTGAGACCCCAGGCTCCCTGACCTGGCTCTGGCTTCTGGCTTGGTTGTGGGGGACAGGGCCTCAGGGGGAAGAGGAGAAGTAGGGGGTGGGGCCACAGAGGGAGAGAGGCCTCACACACACTCTCTCTTTCAGGAAGAATTCATCACTCCTTCAGCAGACCATCCAAGACCTCCCATACGAAGGACCTTTCCTTTTTTTGGACAAGGTAGTTGATAGGCTCCATAGCCTAAAAGATTCAAAAGTGATGCTAAAGTCACTTGCCAGGCAACCACCACTACCCTCATCTCCTGCAGCAGCTGGTTAGTCCAAACAAGGGTTTTGATATGTTGGTTAAGGACAGACTACTAGGCCCCAGAGTGCTATCTGCTCCTGCCACCCTATTTGCCAATCATTTATCCCACTTCCTAAGGGCTTGGTCCCACATCACTTCAGATTTGAGAGTCTTAAGCACGGTGGATTTGATCAAAGACTCTCTACATACACACCAATCAAAGAAAGAGCCCACGTGTATGGTGACTCGGTCAGCTTGTTTTCTCTAAGAAGAAACTGTAAGTATGGACTCAAGGAAAGATCCTTCATCTCTGGACTATCTGAATTCTAACAGAGCAAAATAACTGAACAAGAAGACTGAGATCCCCAGAGTTATTCTAGGTAGCCCTGAGAGACTTTTTGGAAACTGACAGATTACTACAGCTCTGCTACCATTTGGAATTATAGACTCTGATTCACCTATACATATATTTTACATGATTTAACCTCTCAATAACTCTTATTTCTTTTTCTTGGCTAATAAACCTATAGTTAGTTTACTATAGAATTGGCCTACCAGTGTTGTCTTTGATGTGAGATCTAGGATGGGTGAGTGAGTGGTCTCTTGGGACTGGGAGTAACCTGGAATAATTGTGATTTTTATTTTTTTGAGTGTAAGTGACCATTTCTCACATAGTCCAGCTTGCCTGGGTACCAAGGTAGACTGGAGTGTCTAAGGGAACTATCTGTGACTCCACCATAAGACTATTATAGTACTTTGGGTGTTCACATTTGGTACTGGGTTTGTGAAATCTAATTATAGAACATACCACCAGTTTGAGATGGCTGCCCTGCTTTTGACAGTCTGCCCTGATGTAGGCATTCATGTTTTGAGCTACTCTAGACATTGTGACAATGGTTATCCTAGTTTCCATTATTCCTTCAGTGGAACAAGGGGACTGATATATTCCCCTGGACTTGAATGACACTTACTTTCATGTAGCGAACCACCAGAAGTCTTTCAGATTCGTGCTATACGGGATCCACTACCAATTTACAGTACTTCCATTTGGTCTGTTGGTAGCTCCTTGCATTTTTACAAAATGCAAGGAAGTGATAGCAGTATTCCTTCAAAAGTCAAGGGTCCACATGTTCCCTTACCTGGACAACTGGCTAGGGAGAGGCCAGTCCAAGTTTCTAGTACGATCCAGAATAGCCATTATGCAGTCTATCTTTGATGCACTGGGTCTCCTAGTCAATGTGGACAAATCAATTCTGAATCCAGTACAGAGAAAAGAATTGATCAGGGCAGTCCTAAGCTCTACAAAGGTCAAAACTTTTCTGCTGCAATCAAGGTTTGAAACACTGTGGAGCTTAGTTATGGAACTAAAAACACATCGTGTCACTACAATATGCAGCTGCCTCAGGCTCCTAGCGGGGAGGGAAGATGGAGTCTGTTAAATGCTGCCATGTGCCCTATGTAGTGCAGTACTCCAGACTATACCTCAGAAAGCTACAACGATGGATAGCTTCAGTGTATTCCCCAGCAGTCATCGCTTAGATATAGAATCATAGACTTTAAGGTCAGAAGGGACCATTATGATAGTCTAGTATGACCTCCTGCACAACGCAGGCCACAGAATCTTATCCACCCACTCTTGTAACAAACCCCTCACCTATGTCTGAGCTATTGAAGTCCTCAAATTGTGGTTTAAAGACTTCAAGGTGCAGAGAATCCTCCAGCAAGTGACCCGTGCCCCTTGCTGCAAAAGAAGGGGAAAAAAACCCAGGCTTCTACCAATCTGCCCTGGAGGAAAATTCCTTCCTGACCCCAAATATGGTGATCAGTTAAACCCTCTGCATGGGGGCAAGACTCACCAGCCAGACACCCAGGAAAGAAATCTCTGTAGTAACTCAGATCCCACCCCATCTAACATCCCATCAGAGGCCACTGGGCATATTTACCACTAATAGTCAAAGATCAAGACATAATGGTTCTAGTACCAATACTTATCTTGTCCTCTCTGGATTGGGGGACAGACCGACTGCAAGTTTGTATGGGTGGGGGGAGTCCCTTTGTTCCCCTGCAACCAGCACATACCTTAGTCACAGATGCATTGTCCCTGGATTGGAGAGCACACATGGAAGGAGGAGTCCTGTTACCCACACACAATTCTCTGTTACTTGCACATTCTAGGGGCAACCACCCTTACCCTGTTCCTAGGGCTCAGGGCGTAACCTTCTGTGGGTTTGCAGGACCTTTTACCAGTGAAAAAGCCTTACACAAAATATCCTTATCCTCTATTTATTAACAATTACTAAGCAGAATACACATGCTAAGCATACAATGCTATGCTCACCAATCCTGATCAGGCAGGCAGACTTTCCGTTAGCCAGGCAAGGTCAGTCTCATCTGGATTCTGGCTGCTGCATGTCACAGTCATGCAGAGGATTCTTAGCAGCTTTGATCTTAGGCTGTGTCTTAGAGATGAGTTCTTCTCTTCTTCCAGGTCTTTCCTTCTTATGCTTCTGTTCCTTCTGCTGGGCTCCTTGGACCCCAGTTTATATAGTGACAGATTTCAGAGTGGTAGCCATGTTACTCTGTATCAGCAAAAAGAACGAGGAGTACTTGTGGTACTAATTTAAATTTGTTAGTCTCTAAGGTGCCACAAGTACTCCTCATTCTTTTAGTTTATATAAAAAGAACAGGAGTACTTGAGGCACCTTAGAAACTAACAAATTTATTAGAGCATAAGCTTCCGTGGGCTACCGCCCACTTCATCAAATGCATAGAATGGAACATATAATAAGAATATAGATAGATACATACATACATACATACATACAGAGAAGGTGAAAAGAAAAGGAGTACCCGTGGCACCTTAGAGACTAACAAATTTATTAGAGCATAAGCTTTCGTGAGCTACAGCTCACTTCGTCGGATGCATTTGGTGGAAAAAGCAGAGGAGAGATTTATATACACACACCCACACACACACAGAGAGAACATGAAACAATGGGTTTATCATACACACTGTAACGAGAGTGATCACTTAAGATAAGCCATCACCAGCAGCAGGGGGGGGAAAGGAGGAAAACCTTTCATGGTGACAAGCAAGGTAGGCTAATTCCAGCAGTTAACAAGAATATCAGAGGAACAGTGGGGGGTGGGGTGGGAGGGAGAAATACCATGGGGAAATAGGTTTCAGAGTAGCAGCCGTGTTAGTCTGTATTCTCAAAAAGAAAAGGAGTACTTGTGGCACCTTAGAGACTAACAAATTTATTAGAGCATGGGAAATAGTTTTACTTTGTGTAATGACTCATCCATTCCCAGTCTCTATTCAAGCCTAAGTTAATTGTATCCAGTTTGCAAATTAATTCCAGTTCAGCAGTCTCTCGTTGGAGAGAAGGTGAAGTTGCCATACAAACTGTTAGAGGCTAATTAATTAAGATGAGCTATTATCAGCAGGAGAAAAAACAACTTTTGTAGTGATAATCAAGATGGCCCATTTAGACAGTTGACAAGAAGCTGTGAGGATACTTAACATGGGGAAATAGATTCAATATGTGTAATGACCCAGCCATTCTCACTCTCTATTCAAACCCAAGTTAATGGTATCTAGTTTGCATATTAATTCAAGCTCAACAATTTCTCGTTGGAGTCTGTTTTTGAAGCTTTTCTGTGCACAATTGCCACCGTTAAGTCTTTTACTGAGTGACCAGAGAGGTTGAAGTCTTCTCCTACTGGTTTTTGAATGTTATGATTCCTGATGTCAGATTTGTGTCCATTTATTCTTTTGCGTAGAGACTGTCTGGTTTGGCCAGTGGACATGACAGAGGTGCATTGATGGCACATGATGGCATATCACTCTACTTGCACTACATTGAGGACATCATCATCTGGACCCATGGAAAAGAAGCCCTTGAGGAATTCTACCATGATTTCAGAGGTCACAGAATCCGTGACAAACACGGAGCCTTATTTATGGCTAACACCATTAGAAAAGGCTTGCAAAAAGTACTTCTGCATAGTAGAAAGTCTTCAGACAGGAGTACTTAGCTGGCTATATAGAAGCATCCAGTTCCACCAGAACGGTGTTCGTCTGGAGCAAGCTCCCATCCAAAATATGATGAATTATCTTCTGAACCTAAAACATCAAGGTCTAGCGGTTAGTGCTATCAAGGTTCATCTGGCAACTATTTCAGTTTTCTATCTGTTGGTGAACAACAAATCTTTTTTTGTTTGTTTGTTTGTTTTGTTTTTTTTTTTTTTTTTTTGTTTTTTCCCCAGTCCCCTTGCTATCGGGTTTTTGAAAGGCCTGGACAGAATATTCCCACAGGTACAAGAACATATTCTCCCATGGGAGCTGAACCTGGTATTTGCAAACTTAATGGGACCATCCTTTAAACCACTCGCGACTCATTCTCTACTCCACCTCTCTGTGAAGGTGGTGCTTTTGATCACAATTACCTTGACAAGAAGAGTGGGCAAGTTGAGAGCTTTGGTTTCAGAGCTTCCCTATGCAGTCTTTAAGGACAAGGTTTACCTTTGCTTTCACACCAGGTTCCTGACAAAAGTGGTATCCAACTCTCATATTAATCAGGCAGTCTATTCGCCAACTTTCTTCCGAAAGCCTCATGCTCATAGAGATGAAGAAAAGCTCTGCTCATTAGACATCAGAAGAGTTTTAGCCTTTTACCTGTACCAAACTAAGTCATTTAGATCATCACAATTGTTCATTGTGGTGATGGACAGAAGGAAAGGCCACAAGTATCTGTTCAGAGGATTTCCTCCTGGATTTCTTTGTGTATTCATTTGTGTTACCAGGTGGCTAATGTCACTCCACCAGTTGGAATGCTAGCCTATTCAACTAGGGCAAATGCAGAATCTGAAGCTTTTCCGGCACAAATTCCTATTCTGGACATTTGCAAAGTAGGAACTTGGTCATCAGTACACACATTTGCTTTTCATTACTCTATGGCCCATCAGTCCAGGAACAGTAACAGATTCAGGCCTTTTGTTCTACAGTCACTGTTCAAATAGACTGCAGACCCACCTCCAGATGAATCTGCTTCTGAGTCACCTACAGTGGAACAGACATTTGTAATCAGTTGAAGAAGAAAAAATAGTTACCGACCTTTCCGTAACTGTTGAAATGTGTTACACATGTCCATTTCATGACCCACCTTCCTTCCCCTCTCTGTTGAAGTCTGTACAGCAAGGAGAAA
Source organism: Dermochelys coriacea (assembly GCF_009764565.3). Taxonomy (NCBI): domain Eukaryota; kingdom Metazoa; phylum Chordata; order Testudines; family Dermochelyidae; genus Dermochelys; species Dermochelys coriacea. The sequence goes on along the minus strand of NC_050072.1, from coordinate 52,118,149 downwards.
TTGGGGGGGGGGGTGTTGGGGACAGCTCCATCCTGTATACTTCATGCAGAGATGCGTAAAAGTAGAAGGCACTTGAGGCACCCTGACAGGTAACGGGGAGGTGAAGGGGGGATGGGAATCTGTCAGTCATGCACTGGGTACACACTCACCTGCAGTAGAATGAATGCATGGAACACATCTCAAAAAATAACTAATAACCATTTATTACCCCACATAACATCATTACTCTAGTTCCAATATATGAGTGGACAGCCTAATTGTTGTCCATAATGTTAATTTTTATATAAGAGAGAGGTTAGGGTATTTCTAGGAGCCAGGGAAACTACTGTAATTTTATTCCCAGTCACCTACGAATCTTCAGAAAGGCTACTGGATTGCTTAATGAGATAGAGATGAAGTGCTTGCCTATGCCACCAGTTCAAATCCAACCCAGGCCAACTACAAAGGATCCCATGCTGCAGTGTGTAATATACAGGCAGATTGTTGTGCTCACATGGAGCCCCATTGAAATCAACGGGTATCCGTATGGGTTCAGCAGTCCATCCTCATACTATACAGGGATTGCGGGATCAGGGTCAAAAGGTGTTTCTCTCTGAGACTTTTTAATGTCCCATGTCATAAATTGAATTTGAATCCAATTCTCAGGGAACAGGTATTCCATGTTTCTCACTCTCAGGCGCATACATCATTATAATTGACATTAATTAGCCAACTTATTACCCAGGTCTGGGCCTGGAAACTATTTTACTCTCATACCCTTGGAGCTGACCCCTCTGGAACATTGTTGGTGGGATAGTCATGGTTTGTTCTCCACCTGTTCTGTGGATGACCCCAAAATCCAGAGCAGTCAATTCAGTGCTCTTCATGTGTGCATTCTTGAATTCACTTTAACATATCATATATGTGTGTATCAAATCTACATACAGACATTTTGAGCCTTTCATAATCTCCCTAGTCCCTGCATTTAATCACATTTCTATAGTTTCTTGACTGCTTGGTAATTTGATTGCTTATGTTGCTTTTTGCAGGTTTTCTTTTTCTATTTAGTTTTGTTTTGTTTTGGGCAGTAATAGCCTTTAAGGAAAAACATATACTTCCAGTTTCTCAGAGCCTTGCTCCATGCTTCTCTTAAGCTACCACACTCCCTAGTGACAAGCAACTCCCCTTTTAACAACAAATGTTAAGTTGTAAACATCCGTAACCAGAAGCCAATAAATGTAAATGTCTTGCAGGTTGGATAATTCTTCATGACTCTTTCTCCATTCTTCCCCATTTTGAGATAGTCTATTAATTTATTCCCCTACCCTGCTCAGTAGAGCCAAATAAAAAAAAAACTGTAACATGTCCAAACACTCTTGAAATTATGCTCTTCACATGCTAAATGCTATTCATAGTAAATTGAAGCCAAAATAACATAGAAAGGAATTCCACTTGGCAAATGTGTAATGCAGATTAGAGCTTTTCCTAAAGTGATGAGGATGTTTATTCATTTTACGTATAGCACTCTGTGAAGTTAATTTTTGCAGCTGCTAGAGTCATGCTCTATTGTTACGCTTTTCTGTGCAAAGATTGTTGTTGTTTGCTGGGGTAGGGGGAAGTAATTGTTTTCATTAATAAGGAGACTGGAAGTGCATTAAACGAGTCAGAAACCTTTTTATTGACCAAAATTGTTAAAACAGTTCAAGAGACAGGACTGCGTGTAAATGTTTGAGAGAACATATTGACTACAGGAAATCTGATAGATAGACCACCCAAACTATAAAGAGTAGCAGCAGGGAGAAAGTATGTAGCTAATTTTAGCTACATTACACTGTGCTGCCCATAACTGGGTTAAGCAATGTCACACATCTGCTCCTAGCCCTACAGCATTTAAAAATTTCAGTAATCATCCAAAATTTTAACTTTCTCAAGAGGATACCCAATTCAGTATTGTATCCCCATCAGCCATTGTATTGGTCTACAAATGGAGGGCCCAATCCTGCTCTTCAACAAAACAAACAAACAAAAACGCCTGGGCATACACATGTAACCGTAATATGTTGCACATAATTCTGTAGAGGATTTGTTTTCTTTTGTTTATGGACATTTGACTAGAACAGTGGCTCTCAGCCTTGCCACACTACTGTACCCCTTTCAGGAAGCTGATTTGTCTTGCGTATTCCCAAATTACACCTCACTTAAAAACAACTTGCTTACAAAATCAGACAAATATACAAAAGTGTCACAGCCATTATTACTGAAAAATTGCTTACTTTTTCCTTTTTATCAAATAATTATAAAATAAATCAATTGGAATAAAAATATTGTACTTGCATTTCAGTGTATAGTATGTAGAACAGCATAAACAAGTCATTGTCTGTATGAAATTTTAATTTGTACTGACTTTGCTAGTGCAACGGTAAGTATCTAGATGAATTGATGTACCCCGTGGAAGACTTCTGCATACTGACAGGGATACACGTATCCCTAGTTGAAAACCACTGGACTAGAACAAAAACTGGTGGAAAATATTGCAAGAGAATACATTTTACATGATATAAATTTTATAAATCTTTTTCCTAAAATAGTCAAAGACCTGCACAGACCAGATTTATATTAATAGAATTGTGTGCATTGACAGATGTTTGTAGTACCTAAAGTACTTTAAAAGCTAAACTTTTGGGGCACAGCTTCAAATCTGCAGGTAATGACTGCACATCCAGTCAAATAGAAGTTCAAATTAGCATGTCATCTTTGGGGAGAGAGAAAAATTAAAGTAACTTGGGTTTTTTGTCAGGGGTTAGAGCAGGGGTTGGCAACCTTTCAGAAGTAGTGTGCCAAGTCTTTATTTATTCACTCTAACTTAAGGTTTTGTGTGCCGGTAATACATTTTAACGTTTTTAGAAGGTGTCTGTGTCTCTCTCTCTCTCTCTCTCTCTCTCTCTCTCACATATACATATATATATATATATTATGTAACTAAACTATTGTTGTATGTAAAGTAAACAAGGTGTTTAAAATGTTTAAGCAGCTTAATTTAAAATTAAATTAAAATGCAGATATCAGTTTAGTGCAGTGGTTCTTAATCTGGGGTGCACGCACCTTCTGGGGGTGCGAGACATGCAAGATTTTTTTAGAAGGTAAATCTTTGAAAACACAAATTAAGCACAGGCATATAAGTACAACTACTTTGTTTCATCAAACCTATATTTATTAACATACATTTTTTTTTAATGATTACTGTAATATACAAAGTTTTTAAGTTTTTCCAGTTTTTAAGCTAATTGTAGTGTAATTTTTTTATAAGGGCTGCAGAGTGCTGGGCCTAGGCCAGGAACAGAGCCCTGGGCTGGCTACCGGTACCCCAAGCCAGCAGGAGGGTTGAGCAGGGCCAGAGGCCCGGATCCCGGCTGGCAGGGGGCCGGGCGGCTAGAATCCCAGACCGGCCCCACTCAGCCCGCTGGCAGCCGAGAGTTCCGTTCACTCAGGCCAGCAGTGGGCTGAGTGGGGCTAGTGGCAGAGACCCTGGCTGGCAAGGGGCCAGTGGCTGGAACTCCAGACCGGCAGCAGGCTGAATGGGGCTAGCGGACAGAACCACAGACCGGCAGCGGGCTGAGCAGCTCAGCCCGCTACTGGTCTGGGGTTCCATCCATCGGCTCCTGCCAACTGGGGTCCCGGCCGCCGGCCCTACTCAGCCCGCTGCCAGCCTGGGTTTCTGTTCACCCAGGCCGGCAGCCGGGACTCCGGTTGGCAGCAGAGTGCCAGTAAAAATCGGCTTGCGTGCCGCCAGTTGCCGACCCCTGGGTTAGAGAGAGGGGATTGTTGTGTGTCTTTCTTCATTATGAAAAGCATTAATGTAGTAGGAGTCAAGTTGAAACAGAAGTCTGGTAGTTTAATTAGACTTATCAATCTATGTCTGTTGTGTTATTTAAATAAATATCCAATACAAAATTTAAACCCCATAATTTATAATACAACTTAATTAGTTGTTTGTTAAAATAAAATGCTGATTTGTAATGCAGAAGATTCTATTCCACTGTACGGTGGGAACTTTTAATTAAAACTTCTTATTTTTAAAAAAAAAGTCTGCCTTGTTGCTAAAGATTGTGCTAAATGTAAAATGTATTTGGACATGTTTATAAACAAATTTAGACAAAATATAAAGTAGCTACTTAAATTACACTATCATGGCGAACACACGCTACAGCTATTAAGCAATAACATTTTATTTTCTAGGGAAACCCCAAAAGGAGCACATTACCTTGCCAAAAGCCTGGATGATGCTTTAGTTCTTCTGGACTCACCAGAGTTAAAAAGTAAGATAGACATGGTTTGGATCATCGGAGGCAGTTCCGTTTATAAGGTACAGTTGGAACACTAAATTAATACTCTTAAAATGATATTGTGGGACCATGAGAGGTGGGAGCCAGATGGCTCAGCAGTTAGCACACGCATACGATAACTTGTAATTGTATTGATCAAGTACTTACGACAAGACTAGCACTGGGGGATGCTCAAACCCATATTGGCTGGCTCCAACTGGATAGGCAGCTACTAGCAACAAACTCTCAAGAGTTAACCTTTTTATATCTTATTTACCACATACCTATGATTATGGTCACTATTTCTCGAATCCTTTCCTTTGCTAAAACCAGTTAGAACAATCTTTGATAACTGGGGCTTCTTTAAAGACTTTCCTCCTATCTTACAGCCATATTCCAGGTCCAGTATTTGCAATCAAACGTACCATCTTTCAAGGCCTTTCCACAACTGCTACACATCTGCACTTTACAACAAACTGCAAAGCATGTATCAATTTTTAGCTAAACTAATTTAATCCTTTACATATACTTATCTAATCCTACAGCTGGACTGCAGGAATGGCCCTGCAATTGCAATTCATGGCCACTAGAAGGTACTGTGGACCTGTATGGAAGCAAAAGGGATTCTGGAAAGAGCAGGCAAGCAGTGAGGCGGCAGCAGCAACAAGCAGAGATAGTAATGGAGACAGAAAGTGAGGCGTGTACCTAGTGTTGGCCCTAACCTCCTCCACCTACCAACCAGCCATGCTCCATGCAGACACTCCCATCCCAAACCACTCATCTTCCCCTATCCACACAACAGGTTTCAGCTGCCCCTGACACCATCCCTATCCCCAAAAAGCCACCTCTTTAACTATTATCAGCTTCTTCTGGACACTCACTCTCTCCACACATACACCCTCATACCAAATTTAGTCTGGTAATGTTTTTGAGCATGGAAAAAATTATCAATGATCATTGATTCTAGATCAGTGTTCTGCCAACCTCAGTGTGTACTTGACAAAAAGGTATGTTTCTTGAACCCCCCTCACTATAACTGATCAAAGTAAATGTATATCTTTTCCCTGTAATGGAAAATAAGGTGTCACTAAGTTCTTATTCAATCATAAGTTCATTTAATAATTGTAAGAAATACATTGTTTTAAATAATATTTTAATCTTTCACATTATTATCACTAATTTGCTATCTTGAAATCGTTTAGTGCAGGTTTTTTTCCCCCACAAGATACTTACCTAGCTTTATGCCCAAAGTCTCTTGAACAACTTTGTAAAGGAAAATATAGAAATAGTAGTTACCCTTCATTACTCAACATCTGAGCCCTCTGCTTCCATATTTAATGAAGATACCTTTTTTGGTGGAACTCTTTTCAGATTTGGCATAATTACAAAATGGGAACAAGAGAGTTGACTTGGCTGCTGTCAAGGTTTCTTCCCCACTCTGAACTCTAGGGTACAGATGTGGGGACCTGCATGAAAGACCCCCTAAGCTTATTCTTACCAGCTTAGGTTAAAAATTTCCCCAAGGTATAAACTTTGCCTTGTCCTTGAACTGTATGCTGCCACCACCAAGCGTCTTACATAAAGACCAGGGAAAGAGCCCACTTGGAGACGTCTTCCCCCAAAATATCCCCCCAAGTCCTACACCCCCTTTCCTGGGGAAGGCTTGATAAAAATCCTCACCAATTTGCATAGGTGAACACAGAACCAAACCCTTGGATCTTAAGCACAATGAAAAAACAATCAGGTTCTCAAAAGAAGAATTTTAATTAAAGAAAAGGTAAAAGAATCATCTCTGTAAAATCAGGATGGTAAACACCTTACAGGGAAATCAGATTCAAAATATAGAGATTCCCTCTAGGCAAAACCTTAAGTTACAAAAAGACACAAAAATAGGAATATACATTCCATCCAGCGCAGCTTATTTTACCAGCCGTTAAACAAAAGGAAATCTAACGCATTTCTAGCTAGATTACTTACTAACAATTGTAAGGCTGCATTCCTGATCTGTTTCCAGCAAAAGCATCACACAGACAGACAAACCCTTTGTTCCCCCCCTCCAGATTTGAAAGTATCTTGTCTCCTCATTGGTCATTTTGGTCAGGTCCCAGCAAGGTTATCTTAGTTTCTTAACACTTTACAGGTGAAAGGATTTTGCCTCTGGCCAGGAGGGATTTTATAGAACTGTATACAGAAAGGTGGTTACCCTTCCCTTTATATTTATGACAGCTTCTGTCTGCAATTCAGAAGAAAGGGCAACGTAAGCAGAAGTAATTTCTTCTTGCACATCCAGTGGTTCAAAATATGTATTTTAATGTTCCCTTCTCTGACAGTGAATTAATTCTGTACTGTAGACTTCTAACCTAGTTAACTATTTATTTTTATCTTGTGCACTGTTTTTTGCTGCCTTGCAGACAACAATGCTATTTGGAACCACAGCACACCTACCCTTGTTTAGAAAAATAATAATTTGCAAGGTGGATACGATAAACAGACTTGATCAAAAGCGGCTTGATCAACATAATAGAATCTGATTTTAAATTTAACTGTTTCCATTATTTCAAGTATCTAATCAAAAGATTTTGTGAAAGCTTGTAGCTTACTGAGAAAAATCTGACAGTTGTGTACAGAGTTGTGCATTTAAACTAGCATTATGATTTTAATTACAAGTGTTAGATGAAAAGTGAAGGTAATATTTTTAGTGCTTACATCAGGGATGTACTGTAGTTGTGTGATAAGGACTTCCGGAAGATTGCCATGTAGAGATGTGCAGGTAGAAAATTATCTGTGTGGATACTAAATGCCTGCTGTTAATTTAAATGAATCATTTTATCCATTGATAGTAGATATCTGCTTTTTAAAGCTTTATTTTGATCGTATTACTTTGTGTGACTTAATGAAGATATAGGGCCAGTTTTTGATTATTAGATGCACGCCCATGTTGGAAGTAATAATGAGCTCTTAAATGGGAGATTCAGGAGACAGTGTGCCTCAAAGACAATGCTGCCTGGAGATCCTGAGAAGAACAGCCATTGGATCACCCTTTAAAATAATGTAGCCTGTGCTTTTCTCAGCTGGTCAGTGTGAGAGACCCTGGCCTTACCTCTTCTCTGCCTCTTCTGGTGTAGGGATACTTTGGTGAGCTCATGGACTACAATTGTTTCTGTTCTCTGAATCAGTGTGCAGGCAAGAGAGCGGAAGTACTAGGAGATGTCTCGTGACTCAGATGGCTTTAAAAACATAGACTCTAAAGGAAATATTGTCCAGGGAATTCTGGCTTGTCCACTTTTCACTTCAGAGGAGCCTTAAAGAAGCAAGATCTTTCACATTTCTATAGACCCCATCTCAGCAGTGTATAAACACAGCCAGAGTGGACGCTCTCAGAATCTGCTTATGATCCAAACATCACCTCATGCTGCAGGGCAAGCTATCAGCATAAATGAGTTAATTTACACCCAGATTAATCCTAGACAACTGGGAACTTCATCCTTCTACTTTATTGATCATACCTCCTCAGATGCACTTTGTGGCCATTGACTTCAGAATATTGTCAGCAGGTTCAATGATCTCTGGGACGTTAGTGATAAATATCCTGTTTAACCACTAGACTTTAAACCGGTAAGTGTCATCTAATGACTTCAGTCCTTTCCATTCCTAACTTCCTGGAATACTGAAAAGGCTGGTGTAGGAGAGAACCATGATGTTTCTGGTATCCCCAGATTGACCTTTGTTATCTTAGTATTCACAACATGGAATGAGAGCACTGACTTCCCTTTTAAGCCTTTCTCTCTGGAATAAGCTGTCACACTAATGTGTTTTGAGAAGTCTGTTCATCTGTGTCTCATGGCATGGACACCAAGAGGTTAAGGATTGTGTTGGGTTATTCTGTTTTTTCCCTATGGATACAGGTTATACTTGTTAGAATGCAACTGGACATCCAGCAGGCCCCAAAATGTAGGCCTGTTAACTTCAGAACTTTGATATCTTCCTCTCTGTGCTGGGGCGTCTGCCCACACTGGCCCATAAGGGGTTAATAGAGCTTTAGGGAGGCTGCCCAGGAGGCAGCCAATCAGAGGGGAGCTGCAAGGAGTAGTCAATCAGGGCCAGACTTGCCCATATAAGAAGGGCTGGGGAGCAGAGCATCTTCAGTCACTCCCCGGAGCTTGAGGAGGCTGGCTGCCTTGCAGGCAGAGAACAGCAAGCATCTGGCAGGCAGAGACCTGGGGAGCTAAAGGCAGCTCCTGGCCAGCTGCAGGGATCTGCAGGCTGAGGCCCTGAGGCAAGGGCAAAGAGAGTGCTGGGGCCGTGGGGAAGTGGCCCAGGGAGATCTACAGAGGAGTCAGAGGGGGCGTCACAAGCAGCCCTGGGTTGTCATCTCTCCCTCCCCACCCCCACACTTGTCACTGAGGAAGTGGCTGGACTGAGGGATGGCGATACTGTCCCCTGGAAGGAGGGGACACTGAGTGTTGCACAGATGGAGGGCTGTGTCATGAAGAAGACACCGCAGTCCTTGGGGCAACACAGATCCAGGAGCAGAGATGACAGCAGGTGAGATACCACCAGAAGAGAGTGCAGAGCTATTTTCCAAAACAGCTAGTAGGAGGCACTGCAGGGGTGAGTCCCACCCTGTCACACTCTCCTTCTGCCATCTGGACGGGAGGTTGGTTCAGGAGTTTTCCAAGAAACTTAATTAAGCTATCTTTATCCAGTATGCCTATTTTATAATTCCAGGTTGACTACATCAAGCCTAATTTAAATCCAGCAAGAAATCACCATATTATTAAATTGTTTGACTGCATGATATATATTATTATTTTTGTTTAGGGGAAGGAATGGGGCAGCAGGGAAAAAGATTGGGAATGGATTTGTTTGTTTTTGGTGAAAATACTTCAGAGGTGTATTTTAACTACTCTATCTTGGTATTTCTGCACTTCTATTTCACTATACACAAATAGACTTAAAGATGACCTGCTGCAAACGCATACTTCTAAGAAAACAGCTTCTTAAATATTATCTTTTCCGATTAGCGCCAAATTCACCAGTTGGTGATAATTAATATGGAGATTCCCAATTTGTTGTCGTCTTTCTGTGTGGATCCTATTTTTGCTGTAAATGAAACACAGCATATTGTAGAGTGAGGAATTACTTGTTCTCCGTCAGTTTCACCATGACACATTGAGGAGCAGGAAGGTCAAGTTAAATTCCTTGAAAGTTAAAGCTCATTCTAGAATGGGTTCCACACATGATGATAAACCAAGAAGTTTTATTTGAAGAGTGGATAACCATTTTAAAAGTGAGAACATTAACACTTTGTTCGATTCTGTTGAAGATAATAGCAGCAATTTGATGGTATAGCAATTATTTTTCAAAAAGCATCACATGGTAAATTGCACTGTAAAAGTCTAAATAAATTATTCACACCTTAAGAAACTCAGTTGCAGAATTAAGTATTATTATTGGCAGCAGCTAAAGCAGCTTATTGGCAAGGAGTTCAGAATATACCCTATTCCCCTTTTATTTATCTGTTCAATACCACTAGCCTCCCCACACGCACATTTTTCCTTATTTTAAATAACAATATCTGACATTGTTCATGGATCAGTTTCCTTTCTCAATCTGATTTCTGAATCTTGTTTGCTACATTTAATTACAAAAAGTATTGTGCATCACAGTAGTTCTCAATCTCTACCATTCTGGGACCAGCCTTTCTAAACACAACCTCCTCCAATTTAGCAATTTGGAAAGGGTAGGTCATTCAGCCAGGAAAAGCCTTGTGCGCTTTGAGTTCAAACAAGCAAATCAAAATTTTGCCACATAAAAAAGACAAATTTCAGTGTGCAAAAGGATCTGTAAATGTGGAGTGTCTGTTTCTTCACCTAAAACAGTGAAGCATTGGTTAAAGTTCACAACTTTTGTAGTCTTATGTACGTTTCTGTTCTGCTGGAATCCACTTTAGGTCGAAAGCTCCCAGGTGGAGTGAATAATGTGCCCAAATTACTTGGGGTGCAATAGATTGAATGCTAGTTGCTAGATCACTGTGTTTTCCTACCATAACTCAGGCACAGTCAGTGCAAATACCAATACAGAAATGCCACCCTAACTCAGCTGCAAAAACAGATTGCTAGAAAGCTTCAGATATTCTCCCCTCTATGCCCCCCATAGCACATCTTGTCAGTGGGCTGCAAAAATAGGAAGTGTTCACGTATGGATCCTTCCCACTCACACTGGGAAAATGATAAAGTTGGACTGCAGACATCTGTGGTTTCATTCAGTTCTGTAGAGAAGTGGTGGTACTGCTCACCTGAACTCCTACGAACTGTCATGAACGCTGGCAGCCATTTCCTGCGTTTGTCATTTGATTGCATCCTAGGAGGGGAATTGCTTTAAACTTGACTGGCCACAGCAGAAGACACCTACCTAAGATTAGTTACATTGAGACACAGGTTGCAGTCAATGTTCCCTGTTTATGAGGCTTGGTAGCTTTTACTGTTCATAATGATACTAAGTCTAATAGTTAGATGATTTCATATTTACCGGATAGCCATGTATTAACAAAGGATTCTGCTTTTATGAACCAATAAGCCTTCATTTGAGGAATTCAGTGGATGGTTGTTTGATTTGGGGGGAGGGATAGCTCAGTGGTTTGAACATTGGTCTGCTAAACCCAGGGTTGTGAGTTCAATCCTTGAGGGGGCCATTTAGGGTTCTGTGGCAAAAATTGGGGGACTGGTCCTGCTTTGAGCAGGGGGTTGGACTAGATGATCTCCTGAGGTCCCTTCCAACCCTGATATTCTATGCAAGTATCTATCTCCTCTTGGCTCAGTGGTCCCTCTTTTCAATGGCTGTATGCACACCCAGAATCCTTTGTCTACTACTGTAACACATCTTTGAAGTTTGTCAGCTACTGCAGTACATTCTGGTGTATGCTTTGGTCTGTGTACAGTGGAGAAGAAAGTCAAGCTAGAAGCACATATACACAGAAGGAGGGGGAAATGGTAAAAAAGGGCAGAAGGAGGATGATTGTGACCACTCTGCTGCATGGAACCTTGCAGAGAGCATAAACTGTATTCTGGTTATCGTCTCCTTAAGCAGAAGCTGCAGATAGCTCCCAGCAAGGCAGGGAGACAAATCAAAGTGTCAAATACCTGGCTGTAGCAAATTCTGAGCGAAAAAATGCTGTGCCGTATTGGACAAATGCCAATTTTCATAGCTGTAGAATTTGCAGAGTTCATGAGGCTTTGAATGAGCAGAACATAGCAAGCCACACCTATGGTATTGTTTCAGGCTACCTGCCAATCCAGTCTGGCACGACTGCATCAGTTTATGCTGTTTTGTTGTTTAAATTCTCATCTCTAGTTTTGTTTAAAAAAAAAAAAATTTTTTTAAATGGAGGAAGAGGTAGGCTGATTGTGATGCCCCTGAAATTTGTTCACGTCTCCATTTCGGTTTGCAACGTTATACAGTGAGAATAACTGGTTTATCAAGCTACAGTGGTTCTCGCAATTTGCTCAGCAGATCATTGATTAACCAGTAGACCTAAAGAATAAATGGGAGGAGCTGGTCAAGTTTTTAGGTTGGCTAGCTAATAGCCATGCAGGTCCTTCAAAGGTTCTGAAGTAGTGTTACTTATTGAAAGAAATGTTACTCCATTTCTTTATAAATTTTATTTAACACACTTAAACCAAAAATAAAATCAAGAAAATATTAAAGTTGTTAATAATAAACTAAAAATAAAACAACACAGCTATCAAATCAAAGTCAAATCAATGAATTAGTCAACATCAGAATGGAATTAAATCATAAAATGAGTTAAGTAGTTCTAGAAATAGCATCCCCCTTAGAACTTAAAGAATGATTAAGAAAATGACTATCCACTTGGTTATAAACCCAAACTAAAGAATTTTACCAACCTCGGTCTAATCTGTGATTTAGAGCTGATTAAAACCTTAATACTGAAACCAGATTAGGTAATGTCTAAACCACAACTTCAGAGCCAGTTAAGATTCCTTCTTAGAATTCTGTTCTGTTGTGGCAGTTAACCTTTTCTTCCAGCTTGAACAGAGGTGATATTATTGTGACTGTAATAACCAGGGTTGTGTGGCACCTCACTACCACCTGCCCTTAGCGTACGAAAGCCTTGTCTATGCCTACGGCGGGTCAACTTCTGAACTCAACCAGTCATAGGCAACACAAGCACTCCTCTCTGTGTCTAAAACAGGCCTTGTTCTCTCTCTACAGTTTAGCGATAGGCACGTTCCAACCCTCAAGCCCTTAGATAATCTCCCTGGAACATAAAGCCCCTATTCCACTGGTCACTGATAGTATTCACAGATTCGCTATTTCTAATGAAGCAGTACATACCAGCTTACCAGTTACACAAAAGATCACTGCTCTGCTCAACAAACAGCATTTAAATAAGTTTATAGTGAAAACAAGTGAAAAATTATTTAAGAAAGGATAGAGATTCAATTCATAGCAAGTAGAAGTATTGAAAACAAATGGTTACATGTAAAGTAAAATCATAACAGGCATTCTGGAGCCTAGACTTAATTAAAAGGTACTCTCAAGTATTGCTTCGCAGCGCTTTCCAACCAGGCAGGTTGTAATCCCTTTTTCATAAGACAAGACATGTGGTCAGCTTATCTCCAAGGTGAAGGATCCAAAGTGTACTTCTACTTCCAAGATATACTTCCACAATCCATTGTCTTTATTCATAAATAAGGCTAAGATTTTGTCATGGATATTTTTAGTAAAAGTCATGGACAGGTCACGGGCAATAAACACAAATTCACAGACACCCCTTACTAAAAATACCCCGACAAAATGGGGAGGTGGGTTCAGCTCAGCACTCACCCCTGCTGGAGCTCTGAGGGTCCCTGACTGCTGCAATGATTGGGAGCTCCAGGTTTACCCCCTACGCAGCAGCAGGGAACTCCAGGGCGTTCCCCGCCACCTGCAGCAAGTGAGAGCTCCAGGGTCCCCCCTCTCCCTGCACGGGCTGGGCTGCTGCACAGTCCCCCAGCCTCCCATCACAGCTAGGCAGCTGTGGGGGGTTCCCCCACCAGGGCAGGGGCTGAGAGCTGTGGGGGGGGCACCTGAGATCTCCAGCCTCAGGGCAGAAAATGTCACAGAGGCCAATGGAGGTCACAGATTCTATGACATAATCATAGCCTTACTCATAAATGACTGTCTAGGAAGGAAAGATGTGGACAAATTGGGGGAAGTCCAGAGGAGAGCAACAAAAGTGATTAAAGGCCTGAAAATATGATCTATGAGGAAAGATTGAAAAATTGGGTTTATTTAGTCTAGAGAAGAGAAGACTGAGCACAGACATAACAGTTTAATTACATAAAAGGTGTAATGTGGAGGAGGGTGAAAAATTGTTCTTATTAACTTTTGAGGATAGGACAAGAAGCAATGGGCTTAAAATTACAACAAGGGTGGTTTAGGTTGGACATTAGGAAAAACTTTCTAACTGTCAGTATAGTTAAACACTGGAACAAATTGTCTAGGGAGGTTATGGAATCTCTGTCACTGGAGGTTTTTAAGAACAGGTTAGACAAACACCTGTCAGGAATGGGCTAGCTATTATGTAGTCCTGCCCTGAGTGCAGGGGACTGGGACCTATGGAATCCCTTTCAGTCTTACACTTATGTGATTCTATAAACAGAATCCTCTCCTGCTGTTGCTCTCTCCCTGCTAATTTCTTATCTTGTAGACTTCTGTAGTCTTTCGACAGGTGTCAGGCTCAGTATGCAAATAGGCCTCTGATGTAAGACATACAATGCTCAATACACACATGACAGAGAGATTTCAGAGTAGCAGCCGTGTTAGTCTGTATTCACAAAAAGAAAAGGAGTACTTGTGGCACCTTAGAGACTAACAAATTTATTAGAGCATAAGTTTTCGTGAGCTACAGCTCACTTCATCGGATGCATTTACATGGTAACAATGGGTGTTACCATACACACTGTAACGAGAGTGATCACTTAAGGGGAGCTATTACCAGCAGGAGAGTGGGGGACCTTTTATAGTGATAATCAAGGTGGGCCATTTCCAGCAGTTGACAAGAATGTCTGAGGAACAGTGGGGGAGAGACTGCTGAATTGGAATCAATTTGCAAACTGGGTACAATTAACTTAGGGTTGAATAGAGACTGGGAGTGGATGGGTCATTACACAAAGTAAAACTATTTCACCATGTTTATCCCCCACCCCCACCCCCCACTGTTCCTCAGATGTTCTTGTCAACTGCTGGAAATGGCCTACCTTATCACTACAAAAGGTTCCACCACCCTCCCCCCCCCCCCCCGCTGTCCTGCTGGTAATAGCTCACCTTAAGTGATCACTCTGGTTACAGTGTGTATGGTAACACCCATTGTTTCATGTTCTCTGTGTATATAAATCTCCCCACGGTATTTTCCACTGAATGCATCCGATGAAGTGAGCTATAGCTCACGAAGGCTTATGCTCAAATAAATTTGTTTGTCTCTAAGGTGCCACAAGTCCTCCTTTTCTTCTTATAAAGTCTGACATTCCAGAATTCCTTCAGGTTGGCTAGTTTCAGAGTAGCAGCCGTGTTAGTCTGTATTCGCAAAAAGAAAAGGAGGACTTGTGGCACCTTAGAGACTAACAAATTTATGTGAGCATAAACTTTCATGAGCTACAGCTCACTTCATCGGATGCATTCAGATTGGCTGTTGACCTGAAAGGCAAGGCTTCTCAGCCTTATCCTTGATTCTCAGAATTTGCAAACTTCACTGAATCTTGCAACACCTCCCTCCAAGTTCTTTGAAAAAATCATTCATGAGGCTTACTGTGGAGCATGAGATTTGGTCCAATGAGGTTCAAATGATAATTTATTCTAGCTAAAGATGAGAGAAAGGTCTCACTTAAACCACTAATTTTAAAAATATTTGGGATTTTACATACCACAGAGACTAAAAATCCACAAGCCTCCAAAAATATAAAAAAATCCAAACATAAAACAACTTTTGAGGATGCAGACTGTCTTGTAATGCCACCATAAGACCTTTCATCCACACGTCACCCGTTTATGAAAAGTCCAATACAAATATCATATAAAAATAA
Organism: Dermochelys coriacea; assembly: GCF_009764565.3. Lineage (NCBI taxonomy): Eukaryota > Metazoa > Chordata > Testudines > Dermochelyidae > Dermochelys > Dermochelys coriacea. The sequence continues at coordinate 52,102,761 of NC_050072.1, read as the reverse complement.
CTGATGAGAAAAATTCCTACCAACAAAACCATTCATTCAGCCAGCCAATCACTCACCCACCAACAAAACTAAAAAACACTGAGTATATGACTAACGGCCTCACTTGTCTTGCATACAAGACTCTTTCGCCCAGTTTCAATATTATTGTATAGGTCAAACAGCTTATTTCCTGAAGTTTTTAACTTGAGAGAGGAAAGTTATTTTAAAGCCTCTCAAGATTAAACATTTAAAATATAAGTTGTTTAATTTTATATACGGTCTGTTCTGAGGCTATTTCTCTCAGAAAACCACAGCAGCCAAACAGTCAAGGATGTTTCCTACATAATAACTTTCATGTATTATTTGATTACATTTTGGAAAATGAATTGTTAATTTGGCAACAGAAGAAAATAGGAAGGCTTACTGTATTTGGTGGACTGTAATAATGGAAAATAAAGGTTTTAGTACATAACACCTTTGGCAACAGTGTATATTTTTCTGCATTGAGCTTTGAACAGGAAAACTCTAAATGTGTGCATATTTTTGGTACTTATTTTAAACTAGAAAATCAGTTTTTTGTTGGATTTTTATTAAAGATTCTCTTTTCTAATGCTCTTAGACTTGAATCCTAGTAACACTGCAGTGGCTTCTAAAAGACTTATTATCCAATATGCACCTATCTAGGTGTCTAATGTAAATATTTATGTAATAAGTAATTCAAAATGGCAAATATATTCATGTGTTTGGTGGGTCTTTTTTCTCCGTCTTATTTTTGCATTAATTAAGAAGCATCCATTTACAGTTGCTTATTATAGCAAGTCTCTTGCATATGATTAGCTACCCTCTTTAACTGAGCACTTGTTGACTAGCTATACAGGTCGGCAGGTTCTGAAGCCCTTGTTTGTTGTAAATGCCACATTTGCTAAGCTTCAAGTTTCAATATGCAATAAGAGTCTTCTTTCCTTGGGTGGGGGAAGAAAAAGCTTAATAACTTGCATCACTATCTTTACAGATACTTTAGAGGTTTTTTCCTTATCATACTAACATTTTAAAATGAATATTTTCTTTTCTTTCTAGGGTTTTATACCACATAGCACCATAACATCTGAGCATTTTACAGATTTTAAAAAGAAATACATAGTATCTGTTTTTCTCTCTCTTGCTCTCTATTCCCTGTGTGGAGAGAAACTTTAGTTTCTGTGCTTATTGTGGGAGAAAAAACTAGGTTATAAAAGTGTGATTTACATTTTGTTTTTGAGGTGGAGAGGTTTTTTTGTTCTGATATCCCCGCAGTGAGATCCATAGTTATGGGACAGCTGCAGAGAAAGCTCTGTTTCCTGTGTTCATTAGCCACACTTTTGTGGTTGACAATTCTATTGTTCCAGTAGAACTTCTGTCAAAGAACATCATCCAGAAGTTGGTTGGGCTGTTTACAAAGAGGGCTTCAAAACTCAGGACTGAAGTCTCTCAGACTTAAACCATTTAGTGGGGAACCAGTATAAAAAGCAGAGCACTGAGTTCTTGCATCCTCTATAGACTCTGTTGCTAAGAAGGTGAACTGGTATAGCGTGAATCTTAGAGCATACGCTTTCTTTTGAGCTACAGCTCACTTCATCGGGCAAGTGAGCTGTTTAGCGCTCAGGAAAGCTTTAGCTATAATAAGTTGTTATCTCAAGGTAATTGCCACAGTTATAATTTCTTTTGCAAATACAGCACTAACACGCTGCTACTCTGAACTTTGAACTCCTTGGAACCTTTCTAGGCTGTCATTCCATCCTTAGGTATAGGCATCTTGTAGCAATCAAACCCATAGATTATGAATTTGTGGTTCACAATAGCCAATCTGATAAGGGATTTTGCCCTTCTTATAAAGGCATAGATGGAAGAGTGCCTTTTTCATAATGGATGTATAAATAGCTATGCTTATCAGTGAGGAATGGAAATTTTATGTCCTGTGTAATGCAGGAGATCTGACTGGATGATTATAATGGTCCATTCTGCCTTTATAATCTATGGGAAAAACTCTGAGGCTCCAGATGTATGCAACAATCTGAAAGTAGGCAAATTTGATGGAGGGTGGCTTTATCGTGGCACTGTTACTTTTTTTGCACCAGAATTACCTTTGTCTTGTGTAGGGTTAGTTTCAGACAGCTACTGCTTATGCAGATGCTGATGAATCCTGGCACTTGGATAGCTGGAAAATTATTTTTTACTTCTCTTATTTTATTTCTGGCATCTGAATTCATGTGGATGCAACTTCCCCTTGTGGCTTCAAGTAGATGTATTAGGATGAATGAGATGATGGAGGTGGAATAACAATTTCCCCCTCATGACCTCTATATGTATTCTGAGAGAAGGTATTGGAACCATTTTAGTGCAATCCCCCTAATATCTCTTCTACACATGATCTTTTCATTCCAGTTGATAGCACTAAATGCCACGGAGATCAAGTATTGTAAGAATGGATCTGTATCCCAGTCTGTACACAAGAGTAGCTCATCTGTCAGCATAAGTGCTGCTGTGGTCTTGTCTCAGCCACAAACTAGATTGGTGGAGGGGGTTATAATATCAGCAGTGGACAGATAGAATTATTTATTACTGTTTAAAAGCCTTATTTTCTTTTGTAGGCATGTCTGTTTAAATAGTTGAGATCTCTCCAGTATTCTTTGGTGGTAGGTTTTAGATGAGTGATGGTATCCTGTCACATACTTTAGAAAAACAGGGTGAAACCTTGCAGTATATTTTTTTTTTAAAGAAAGCAGAAAAGCAACCTTCTAACATGACAAAGAATCACAAAAATATAGGACTGGAAGGGACCGTGATAGAAATGTAGTTATATATTCATGTAGCCCAAAACAACCTGCCAGTGCTTACTCTTATGAATGTACATATTTGGTTTGACATGCTCCTGGAAAAAATGATGAAGGCAAAGTATGAGTCAGAGATGCAATCGCAAATCATGTAAATATTAAAGGCTTTTAAATTTCCTTTTCAAAGGTACTTGCTGAGATGGTAGGGGAGGATTTAGAAGACTGTTCTTTGAAGAGTAGTGGGGGGACTTGAATGAGTAAGTGTACAAATATTTGGCAGAAGGAGCAGCTTTCTAGCAATAGATAATTGGCCAATAATTTATAGAATCTTTAGGTGCTAGATAAGCCCTCCCAAATTCATGGTCCATTTTTGTAAATTTCACAGTAATAGCATTTTAAAAAACTTGAATTTCATGGTTTCAGATATTTAAATCTTAAATTTCACCATGTTGTAACAAAATATGCATATATTTTAAAAACAACAAAATATAAACATGTAAAGCCCTTCAGATTCAGCGTTTCACAAACTTGGGGGTCCCAAACTAAAAGGGGGTTGCAAGGCTATTGGGAGGATGGGGTCACAGTATTGCCACCCTTACTACTTCACAGCCTTCAGAGCTGAGTGGCTGGAGAGCAGCAGCTGCTGGCCAGGTGCTCAACTCTGAAGGCAGCGTAGAAGTAAAAGTGGCAATACTATGACCCCCTACAATAGCCTTGTGACCTCTTTTTGGGTCGAGACCCCCAGTTTGAGAAACGCTGTGTACTTTTGTATACTTTTACCCTATAGTATAGGGTACTTTTATAATAGAGGGTAAAAGTACACAACAGACCAGATTTCACAGGGGAAACCAGATTTCATGGTTCGTGATAAGTTTTTCCTGGCCATGAATTTGGTAGGGCCCTAGTGAGAGAGGATTCCAGTTGTGGACAGCATAGATAGTGATACTCGTGCTGTTTTGCTGTGCAGGGGTTCGTGGGCAAGCTGTGCACTGTCTTTTGTCCCTACTGGAGCAAAAGCAATTGGACCTAGTGCAGATTTCCACCTCTCACTAAGTTTAATTACTGCAACTTGATGGAAAGATTTTTTTTTTGCCAACTCTCACAGTTATCAAAAACATTGTAGTATTGATAGTTTACTAAAAGTTCCAGCTTTTGCAGACAAATGTTTACATGAGAATCCAAGCTCCCATGTATTTTTTTTAATTATTTTCAAACCCTTATTGGTGCAGAAAACAGTTTAAAAATGTGACCCAACTACACCTTGTAGACTCAAAAATCAGAAGGCAAATGAAAAGAATTTAAGATCTCATGATTTTTGAATGTTTTGGGATTGGCAATTGGGAGACTAACCCAAGAATAAGTGTCTCAGATACTTGTACTTTGTTTTAAATTTTTGGCAGAAGTAAGGGAAGTGAAGTAGGTGTGACGGGTTCACCCCGCCGTCCACCATCCTGGTGCCACCTGGAACTGGGTTATCAGTGAGTCCTCTGTCTCACCAGCCTGGACTCCCTCTCACTGTGCTGCTGTGACAAGCTGCAAAGCCCTCCAAGTTTGCCCTCACCCAAACATCCACAGGCAGGGGCCACACCCACTTGTGTTCTTGAACGCTGGGCTAGCCACTGCATGAGCCAACAATAGAGAGGCTCCAGCCAAAATACCTCCAGCTCCCCAGACTAGGACCCCAGGGCCATACCATCCGGCCCTGGTCAGAAACCTAACCAGTATGAATTTATTACCCAGTCCATCACTTCTACAAAGATAAGTGGACATGCACCAACCCTTGTTCCTGAGCTGAGATTTTTCCCCAAGCTGTTTTATATATATTTAACTAAAACAGATTTATTAACTACAGAAAGATAGATTTCAAGTGATAGTAAACAGATCAAAGTAAATTACCATAAGAAATAAAACAAAAACACAATCTAAGCCTAATATATTAGGTAGGGTTTTAATCAAGCAGTTTCTCACCCTGTTAAATAGTACAAGCAGTTTGTTGACATTTCATACACAGGCAGGACTTTCTTCTTTCTTGCCTGGGACCAGTACTCCGCCTCTCCTCACCCTTTCCCTCAGTTCAGTTTTTTCCTCTGATATTTTCAGCTGTTGTGTTGTAGGGAGAGTGGGGTTCCTTCATGTTGTCACTTCGCCTCTTTTATATCTTCTTCCAACTTGCTGGAAAGCTCTTTTGCTGTGGGTCAAACAATCTCTGAGAGGTTTCTATTGTACCCAGTTCCTGGGGTAATCCTTGTGAGTGTATGTATTTCCTCAATAGGCCATCAACATTGTTTGGCCTTTTTATTGTTGTACCTGAAAGGCTGCATGTGGATGTTCCCAACCTCACAACATGTTTCAGTAGCACATACATAGCAAAACTTTAACTTCATATACCTTGATACCACATACAACTTAACAGGATATAATGTTCAACAGATTAAGACTTTTAGAATGATACCTTCATAGGGCATACTTTGTACAAAACAAAATCATAATCATATCACCATGGTGAATATGGGGTGCAGCCTTTTTCCTTGGGGGCACAGAGTGTCATAGTAGGTATTATCACCATTTAAAAGATGAGACTGGGACGAAAAAATAATTTGCCCAAGATCATACTTTAAACTGGATGGAGCCAGATATAGAACTAACATTTCTTGACTACCAGTCCTCTTCTATAATCACAATACATAGAAGTCTCTTAAGTTTCATCTGTATACATAGTGTCAATTTATGGTTCCTTATACAGTTACTGTGACAAATGTTGCCATTCTAAAACTCTGATCTCCTGGTTCTTTTTGGACATTACTCTGGGGATGTTTGGTGCAGATATTGAGGACAAGAAAAATGGAAAAATGGCAAAGAAAAGTAGCATTTGAAATGAGAAATCTACTGGATACTTTTTTATATATATGTTTGACTAAAAATAATTCTCAATCAAAATCTACATTAAAAATCTCCATGACAAAAATAATCTTCCCTTTTCCTAGTTGTGGTGTTGTAGAAAGAAACTAAAATTTTAACCCTTTGTTTTGGTTTTTCAGGAAGCAATGGACAAGCCAGTTCACCAGCGATTGTTTGTGACAAGAATTTTGCAGGAGTTTGAAAGTGACACATTTTTTCCAGAAATTGATTTGAAGAAGTACAAACATCTCCCAGAGTAAGTATCAAGATGTGTTTAATAATCTGGTATGATGGGCTAAGTTCACCTTCAAATAGCAGAAAAATGAAAGACTTCCAAATCAACTTTGAATTATTTTTTATACTCATTTAGGGCCATATTCTGCTCTCATTTACTGCTATGTAAATTTTCCAGAATTTTTTTTATTTGAATATTATGACCCAGAAAGAATGTGCCATGTCTTAAAGGGAAAAAGTAGTTTAATTCAAAAGAATTAAATTAATGGAGTCCTTGTCCAATGTAGTAAAACAAATTAAAGCTCCAATCCTATAGCCAGAAATGTAAGCCTAATGCTCACCTATGTAAAGTTACACAGATGTGTAAATCTTTGCAGAATCAGAACCTTAAATTGCTTCACCTCATTTGACAGAAACACCCTGCAGTTGTCTTTAAGGGCTGGTCTTCACTTCCACATTAGCTCGAGCTATAACTGAAGTTTTGCTCCTAACTCAAATCCTGTCCACAGGCACAAATGTGGTTCTTTAAGATTGATATATCTGGACTGTTTGGAGGTGCAGGGAACTGGTTGAAGCTCAAATACTGCTGATGCTGGAGCTAGCAATGCAGTTGGGTTGCAGCATCTCAAATTTATCAGCTGCTAAATCCAATAATTCTGCTACTAATAAAATCACTTGCTAAAAAATTGAAATGTAATCAGCATTCCCATGTTATGGATGGTTTTCAGACTTTTCCAGTTTGTTAGAAGTGTTGCAGGTGATAGTCTATTAAATTTTGGGTTTTTTTTTTCCCCTCTCCCCAGATATCCAGGAGTCCCTGCTGATGTCCAGGAAGAGAATGGCATCCAGTACAAATATGAAGTGTATGAAAAAACTGTTTAGACATAGTTAATTTGAGGTTTATTGCACTAATGCATACTGTCAACATACATTAAAGTTTCATTATTTATACATTTTGTATAGGTACCAGAGAAACCACAATTCTTTCTGAGTCTAGGCAGCTGCTCGAAAGCACGTTCAAGTTAATGGAAAGACTCCCATTGACCTCAAGGGGCTTTGATCTGACCCAAAGCATAGGGAAATAACTATGGTATCTCCTACCTTGTGTAGTAACTAAAAGTAAATTTTAACTTTTGTAATGGCAGCCACAGCGCTATATTACACACTAAACAAATATACTTTATCTGTTTAAAAATCTTCTGGTATGGAGAAGGATGCTTTCTGCCATAGCCATATCTTACTTGAATGCTGCTGCAAGAGGTAGACAGTCTTAACCCTTTTGGCAAACTGGTCCATTCAAAACTCCACACACAAAAAAGTCACCTCAGTTAATCAGCATTCATCAGCAGAGGAGAAACTGACAAGTTATAGTAGTAGATAATTCCATCGTAAGATGTACACTGTAGATATGGGTCTGGCTGAAGACAATTAGGGGTCCTGTTCAACCCTCCTTACTCTGAAGTTAATGAGAGATTTTCCTGAGTAAGGAATGCTAACTAAGGCCAGATCCAAAACCCACTGGAGTCTATGGAAAGACTACCATTGACTTCAGTGGACTTCGGCTCAGGTCCTGTTACCTCTAGAGATAGCATTTGTGTTTGTGATTTAAGTTCCAAATACCATATATGTTCCTTGGTAAATAGGATCTTACCATAAAGGCAGTGAGTTCAGAAATGAATTTGAGACCTCTGTTCTCCAAGGTGACAAATCTTTTTAATGTGGGTGAACATTCCTTAGTAGAAGATCTGTAGAACAGAACTGACAAAACTTGAGTATGAAAAGAGAATTTACATACCAAAACCAAGGTGGGTGACAGTTCCAGAAACTAATTTGAAGTTGCCTAATACAAAATATCATATAAACTTACATATAAACTCAACATAATCAATGTATACACCATTCTTTTCACTCATGGTTTATGTAGTTACCAAAAACCTGAGTGGAAAAATACAGCCTTGGTTTGTATAGTTGAGTATAATTTTTATAAGCCAGAAACCTGATGGTTCAATTACTTTTTTTTAATCTATTAGCTGGGGATATTCTGGAGTAAAAATATGCTAAACAGAATGACGTGTGCCAAGGTAGAAAAATCAGTGTTGATAAGAAAGTGTCTAATCTGTCATAACAAAGTTGGATAGTATTTTTCAGAATTTTAAAACAGGAGCATGAAAAATCAAGTTATGGTCAAAGCAGCCCCCATAATTCCTATCCTGAGCTATCACTAGAATTTTTTTCCCCATGCATGAGAATCAGGAGAAAAAAACTAAATAGGCTACATTTCCAAAATGCAATTTCAGTTTTTTAAAAATATAAAGGCTGCTCTTGTGTGGAGCTGAGAGATGCCGAGGTGTTACAACTCACTGACTTGAACAGGGATTGAAGACAGCACTTCAGAACCTCTGAAAATTAGACCATTAGTTGCAGATCTGAATATAAGCACGTCCTGTAATGTACTAAGTGCTCCCCGCGCAGCTTGAGTGCCCTTACCTCCCATTCAATTAAATTATTACTTTTAAGCTGCTGAGTGCCCTTACGCTGAAAGACCAAGCTCTAAGCAAGGAACATCACAGATAGTGTATAATTAGATCTTTAACCCATCACTTAAATAAAAAGTAGCATACCCTTCAGTTAGGTGACAAACAGAATAAAGGAAGCAGGTAGATGCTAAACAGAACCCAACCTAGTTTAACTGGTCATTTATTCTGGAAGACTTGAATTGTGTTTTAAAAGTACAAGTATTAAAACTTTGAGAACTTATTGAATCAAAAAGATCAGTGTTATGAAGTCAATTTCTGAGCTTGATTATGTACATTACATAACTTAAAGGTGTGGTGGTGAGAAGTGGGTAATTTAAGTCTGAAAGCATAACGTGCTGAGAAAACACAAGCATACTTACTTAATAATTCATAGTGATACGGAAGCTAGAGGCCTCGGGAAACAGCCTCAGGAAGGATTCTGCATAGATAGCCTGTGTACTGTCCGTGCCCTTCCCCCTCCCCACCGTGACCCCCCAGCATCATATGTTTACAGGCTGGAACCCTTGACTTGTTCTGAGTGACAGACCTGCCTCTCCCTCCACATTGAAAAGTTCCAGGGAAACTGCAAGTCCCTATCCTGTTGCCCACTCCTCTTCATTTATAGAAATGATCTGACCCTTTGTCTTTAAATGAAAACATAGTCAACCTATAATCATTCATTTTACTGTACTCTATTGGCTTATTTCTCCCTTAATGGAAAATACTCTTCTGTAAATTAAACTGATAAGAAGGAAGTTTATCATTTCCATCGACTTAACTCATGTAATATTTTTGATCATTTATTGTTCCTATAGAAATTGCATTGTCAATTTGCCATTTGGACTTACTACTGAAATAAAATCAATTTTTAATAAGAGTAAGTTTTTTGTATTTTGTTTTATGTTCTTGAACCTTGTTTTTATTAATAAATTTGACCACTTCAGACTGTTAGTGTTCCATGTGGAACTGAAATCCTGTCAAAAACAGACACATAATGGGACTCTGCTTATTGTATTCAATATATATAGTCAGACAATAGTGTGTTATGCCTTTAACATTCTAGAACTATTAACATTGCACTACAGTACGGTTAAGGCCAACCCTAATACCATTGATTTCCATGGGAGCAGGATTGCCATTAGTGCATTTTACTGCATATACTGAATATTATTGTAGTACAGCAGCGCCTATCTACATCCTCTAAAATTGATGTGGTTCATGGGATTTATTAGAATGTATCGTGGTTCACCTCCTGGCTGCCCTATAGTTAAGGGTTGCACTGCAAAGTTCAGTTTTAACAGAAGCAACAAACTTTTTTATTTTGTAAAAGTCTAATTGAAATGGCAAAAACCAAAACACAGAATATAAACTTTGAGTACTATTTGAATTTTCATGGTGGCTTGATAAAAATGAATTGATATAAAGGATAAGAGTTTGGACAATTTTTCCCACTTGTTTGTCTGTCTTTTCTTTGTACTTTTTGTCAGATTTAAAGTACTCTCATCTCTGTCCATTGGCCACATCGTTGCGCCGCGTGTGCAAATTTCTAGCACATGTTATATATCAGCAGTGTTTGTCTACAGAATATTTCCTAGCAGGATACCTGCATGCCAAGTCAGACCCACTGAATTTTGATGACAAGTCTACCACAGTGCAAACAAGACAGAGAGAGGGAGGGAAAGGGAGACTCCCTCACCAACAGTAGTGACCTAGCAATGTTAAGGCAAAATAACCTCCCAGGTGCATGGAATGAATAAGTCAGATGTGGTGGTCTGTTGGTGTAAGTGATATAAAACCACACACGGTCACTGTTAAGATTTTGCATTAGAGTATAAGTTTGAAATTGAGGCACATGTGCTTTTGGGTATTTGTTGGAGATGGAAATGAACATCTAATGCAGCATTGAACTGTGTTATCAGTATTATAGGTGATGTGCATTCCTTTCCACATTCATAAGTGTTCTGCCTTAATTACTAATTTCCCTACTTCAAAGGTTTGGGGTGAATGGGGTGCATTGTGCTGCAACCTTAATGGTCCCTAAAAATAGTTTTGGATGCTATATAATGGATTATATTATTGCAAAAGTAATATTCCTTTAAGGCAATATCAGCTTCCATAGCACCCCTTTGTGACTTGGTACGGCATTACTCACCCTTAGATTCTCTCCAGGTCTTCAGTGGTCAGTAGCCACCTCTGACATGGTCCAGTGCTGCAGTGACTTAGCCATCTGGCTAAGTCACACAGAAGTGTCACACCTTCCAGGTTATCAAAGTTCCAGAACAAATATAGCAAACTCAAAAGAAGGTTAATCTTTCTCAGCCCTTGAATGGACCCAGTTTTTCTATGCATTGGCTGTCTTTTCTAGCCAACATGGATCCAGGCTCCCTGCTTCTGGCCTACCTTCCCTCAAGGAGACCCTGACTGGCAGTAATCTGGCTTAGTTTACAGGCTTTTCTCATTAAGTAGGAGCTGAAGATCATCTTCCCTTCCTTGTCAGCCTCCAACTGAGCTAGGTTCTCCCCTTTTAGCTCCAATCTCCAGGCCTGACACCTGCACTTGTAGCATGGCAGGGTTGATTTGAGCCAACAGGGCTCTCGTTAACCACTTCTTGGCCAACAAGGGGTTTGTATTTTGTGTTTTGATTGGTTCTGATGGATTTTAAAGTAAAATGATCACCTTTTGATTAATAGGTTTGAGGGATTTTAAAATTGTATATTTACACACAAAGGAGCTGAAAGAAGGTATAGTTATTATCTTCAACTTGCACTCTGTTGGTTTGTTTTTCTTGTTAAACATCTCCATTTGCCCAATGATATGTGATATAAACCATTTTAGTTTCCTTTAGCACATGAGTTTAAGCTAGTTGTGATGTGCAAGGAGTGGAATGTAAGTTACACATTAAGTGGATGCCAGCCTGCCACTTTTGAGGCAGCCTAAATTAATGTAGTTTAGATATTCTTAATATTAAGTTACTTTGAGGTTCCCCAAAGATTGATTGATACTTGCCTTTAATTTCAGCCCAGTAACTTATTTTGTCAAACATAACAATAATACAAAGGTTATTGGCAGTTGAGATTTGTTTTGAAAAGTTGCATTGGATTCTTCTAGGCCAGTACTTCTCAAGCTATCTGATGTAGGGAACCGGCAATATTTTTTTTCCAATATGGACACAGACCTGCAGCTGATGGCTCGCAGACCGGCACCAGTCCACGGACCACCACTTTGAGTAGCACTGTTCTAGGCCATATTCATGCTGCTCCACTTAATTTTGGAAATTCAAAAGCTATGCAGAGATTGTGATGAACCAGAATTAGGACTGGAGAGTAAACATAAAGCGCACAAATCCAGACTGAACACGTGAAAGAAAACAAGGTGGTTATGCTAAGGAGTTTAATCCAGCATCCACTTAAATAGGACAAGTGATTTTATGGCAAATCAGATTTGCCATAAACTTGCATTGGAATCTGGATCAGGCCCTAAGTTCTTGAAGTCCACCAATGAAGACACAGGACCAAATTCACTGAAGTTAACGGTAGTGCAAGGACCTAACTAGGACAGAATTTGGCTCCTAAATATGCAGTCAGCCAGCAAATTTCAGAAACTGGAATTTGTGATCAAGCCACTCTTCATTTACTCAAGTTCAAGTGCTGAAAAGATGGAAATGGAATGAAACTGGGCTCTATTCAACTATGGTAATTTCTTAGCAGTGAGTTGCCCGGCAAATTTACTTTTACTCCAGTAGGACATGGAATATTTTACTTGCCTTTATTTAACTACCTTATATTTATTTCAGCTGACACTGAAGATTGCACATTTAGTCAGCTCTGTGAAAGATAAAGTAGTTATTGCACGTATCTACTAGAACAGCGGTGGGCAAACCACGGCCCAGCCCACTTTCTAATCTAGCCCTCGAGCTCCTGCTGGGGAGCGGGGTCAGGAGCCTGCCCCACTCCACGCATGCTGTGGCTCTGTATATGTCCCCCCCGGCTCCTAAGCATAGGGGCAACCAGGGAGCTCTGCCCCCGCTCCAAGCGCCAGCTCCGCAGCTCCCATTGGCTGGGAACTGTGGCCAATGGGAGCTGCAGGGGTGGTGCCTGCAGACGGGGCAGTGCGCAGAGATGCCTGGCCAATGCCACACCTCCATATAGGAGCTGGAGGGGGGACATGCCTCTGCTTCCAGGAGCTGCTTGAGATAAGCACTGCCTGGAGCCTGCACCCCTGAATCTCCTCCCCCGCTCCAGTCCCCTTCTTGGCCTCCAAACCTCTCAATCCCAGCCAGAGCACCCTCCTACACCCCAAACCCCTCAGCTTCACCCCAGAGCCTGCACCTTCAGCTGGAGCCCTTACCCCCTCCTACACCCCCATCCCATGCCCCACACTGGAGCCCCCTCCTGCACTCTGAACTCATTTTTGGCTCCACACCACAGCCCGCACCCCCAGCCAGAACCTTCACCCCCTCCTGCACCCCAACCCCCCAATGTCGTGAGTATTCATGATCCGCCATACAATTTCCATACCCAGATGTAGCCTTCAGGCCAAAAAGTTTGTCCACCCCTGTACTAAAATAACATTAGCAACACTATCAGAAGCAAATGATAAGCAGTTTTATTCTAGTGACAGCAAGCTGAGGAAAAACACACCAACTTTGTTACAAGCAAATCAAGAGATGAAAGTTTTATTGTGGCCATTTTTAACTTTTTATTTTCTTCCTATGCTTTATTTAAGAAAATTCACCACAGATAGTACAAATCTATGGGAATTATTCAGTTTTAATTGTTTTTAAGATTGTGACTAAATGCATTTTAAGAAACTGGAAAACCTTCTGCCTCACTTTCCAAAGAGGCTGAGCACCACAATTTGCATTGAGTTCAGCAGGAGTTCTGAGTGTTCAACACCTCAGAAAATCAAGCCAGTTTGGTGTATCTTACTGGACTACTGTGCATGAAACAGAAGAAACGGTCGTATTCCTCAGCTTTCTTTCCCATGTCTTTAACTTCAGAAACTACTAAAAACTATATCAGATTTGCCCACAGGCCAACATGTTAACAATTACATTTTCATATTCTTACTTAGGTTGAGCCAGTATATCTCATGCAGATCTACAGAATGAGCTAAGAAATTAGCACTGAATGCATGATTGCACAATTAACATTTTGGCAATTATTCATCTGACTTAAACCATGTAGAAAATGCCCGTGGTCTCGAGTTTGTTTAACATACTACATATGAAAAATTTGCTAACTGGAACCTATGACTTATGAATTGATTTTTAAAAAAGTAGTTTTAGGGCCAGATTGTGCCATTCCTTATTCATGCTGAATAGTACCTTAATACAGTGGTTCTCAACCAGGGTTACATGTACACCTGGGGGTACACAGAGCTCTTCAGAGGGTACATCAATTCATCTAGATATTTGCCTAGTTTTACAACAAGCTACATAAAAAGCACTAGTGAACTCAATACAAACTAAAATTTCATACTGGTAATGACTTATTTAAACTGCTCTATACTATACACTGAAATACAAGTACAATATTTATATTCCAATTTATTTATAATTATATGGTACAAATGAGAAAGTAAGCAATTTTTCAATAACAGTATGCTGTGCCACTTTTGTATTTTTATGCCTGATTTTGTAAGCAAGTAGTTTTTAAGTGAGGTGAAACTTGGGGGTACTCAAGACAAAATCAGACTCATGAATACGCTGCCTTAATACAGAAAGAAACAAAGGGGATTCTTTGCATAGTAAAGTACTACATAACACAAGTGAGTTTGACACAACCTGGCCCTTAATTCTTAAATACAGAATGATATTAGCTGTTTCTTCATTGTTAATGGTACACCTGGAGAGTTGTTTTTGCTCAGCTGTACTACATAAGGGATTTAAGATCAATATTGGAATAAAATATTGGCTCCATGAGGGAAGGGCAAGTGGTTATGCTTTGTTGTGTATATTGTTACATTTATGTACATTTGTTACAAGAGGACTGAATACCAAGAATATTTCAGGGTGGTAGGCAAATGAGGCTAATGTCTAATTCTCATATTTGAGACTATTTTGTTACTCTATTTTAATTAAAAATTCCAAAAATTTAATTAAAAATCTCCACGTGGGCACCAATGATACTGCCAAGAATGACCTTGAGCGGATCACTGCGGACTATGTGGCTCTGGGAAGAAGGATAAAGGAGTTGGAGGCGCAAGTGGTGTTCTCGTCCATCCTCCCCGTGGAAGGAAAAGGCCTGGGTAGGGACCGTCGAATCGTGGAGGTCAACGAATGGCTACGCAGGTGGTGTCGGAGAGAAGGCTTTGGATTCTTTGACCATGGGATGGTGTTCCATGAAGGAGGAGTGCTGGGCAGAGACGGGCTCCATCTTACGAAGAGAGGGAAGAACATCTTTGCCAGCAGGCTGGCTAACCTAGTGAGGAGGGCTTTAAACTAGGTTCACCGGGGGAAGGAGACCAAAGCCCTGAGGTAAGTGGGAAAGCGGGATACCGGGAGGAAGCACAGGCAGGAAGGTCTGTGAGGGGAGGGCTCCTGCCTCATACTGGGAATGAGGGGCGATCAACAGGTTATCTCAAGTGCTTATATACAAATGCACAGAGCCTTGGAAACAAGCAGGGAGAACTGGAGGTCCTGGTGATGTCAAGGAATTATGACGTGATTGGAATAACAGAGACTTGGTGGGATAACTCACATGACTGGAGTACAGTCATGGATGGTTATAAACTGTTCAGGAAGGACAGGCAGGGCAGAAAAGGTGGGGGAGTAGCACTGTATGTAAGGGAGCAGTATGACTGCTCAGAGCTCCGGTACGAAACTGTGGAAAAACCTGAGTGTCTCTGGATTAAGTTTAGAAGTGTGTGCAACAAGAGTGATGTCATGGTGGGAGTCTGCTATAGACCACCGGACCAGGGGGATGAGGTGGATGAGGCTTTCTTCCGGCAACTCACGGAAGCTACTAGATCGCATGCCCTGATTCTCATGGGTGACTTTAATTTTCCTGATATCTGCTGGGAGAGCAATACAGCGGTGCATAGACAATCCAGGAAGTTTTTGGAAAGCGTAGGGGACAATTTCCTGGTGCAAGTGCTAGGGGAGCCAACTAGGGGGAGCGCTTTTCTTGACCTGCTGCTCACAAACCGGGTAGAATTAGTGGGGGAAGCAAAAGTGGATGGGAATCTGGGAGGCAGTGACCATGAGTTGGTTGAGTTCAGGATCCTGACGCAGGGAAGAAAGGTAAGCAGCAGGATACGGACCCTGGACTTCAGGAAAGCAGACTTTGACTCCCTCAGGGAACAGATGGCCAGGATCCCCTGGGGGACTAACATGAAAGGGAAGGGAGTCCAGGAGAGCTGGCTGTATTTCAAGGAATCCCTGTTGAGGTTACAGGGACAAACCATCCCGATGAGTCGAAAGAATAGTAAATATGGCAGGCGACCAGCTTGGCTTAATGGTGAAATCCTAGCGGATCTTAAACATAAAAAAGAAGCTTACAAGAAGTGGAAGCTTGGACATATGACCAGGGAAGAGTATAAAAATATTGCTCGGGCATGTAGGAAAGATATCAGGAGGGCCAAATCGCACCTGGAGCTGCAGCTAGCAAGAGATGTCAAGAGTAACAAGAAGGGTTTCTTCAGGTATGTTGGCAACAAGAAGAAAGCCAAGGAAAGTGTGGGCCCCTTACTGAATGAGGGAGGCAAGCTAGTGACAGAGGATGTGGAAAAAGCTAATGTACTCAATGCTTTTTTTGCCTCTGTTTTCACTAACAAGGTCAGCTCCCAGACTGCTGTGCTGGGCAACACAAAATGGGGAAGAGATGGCCAGCCCTCTGTAGAGATAGAGGTGGTTAGGGACTATTTAGAAAAGCTGGACGTGCACAAGTCCATGGGGCCGGACGAATTGCATCCGAGAGGGCTGAAGGAATTGGCGGCTGTGATTGCAGAGCCCTTGGCCATTATCTTTGAAAACTCGTGGCGAACGGGGGAAGTCCCGGATGACTGGAAAAAGGCTAATGTAGTGCCCATCTTTAAAAAAGGGAAGAAGGAGGATCCTGGGAACTACAGGCCGGTCAGCCTCACCTCAGTCCCTGGAAAAATCATGGAGCAGGTCCTCAAAGAATCAATCCTGAAGCACTTAGAGGAGAGGAAAGTGATCAGGAACAGTCAGCATGGATTCACCAAGGGAAGGTCATGCCTGACTAATCTAATCGCCTTTTATGATGAGATTACTGGTTCTGTGGATGAAGGGAAAGCAGTGGATGTATTGTTTCTTGACTTTAGCAAAGCTTTTGACACGGTCTCCCACAGCATTCTTGTCAGCAAGTTAAGGAAGTATGGGCTGGATGAATGCACTATAAGGTGGGTAGAAAGCTGGCTAGATTGTCGGGCTCAACGGGTAGTGATCAATGGCTCCATGTCTAGTTGGCAGCCGGTGTCAAGTGGAGTGCCCCAGGGGTCGGTCCTGGGGCCCGTTTTGTTCAATATCTTCATAAATGATCTGGAGGATGGTGTGGATTGCACTCTCAGCAAATTTGCGGATGATACTAAACTGGGAGGAGTGGTAGATACGCTGGAGGGGAGGGATAGGATACAGAAGGACCTAGACAAATTGGAGGATTGGGCCAAAAGAAATCTATTGAGGTTCAATAAGGATAAATGCAGGGTCCTGCACTTAGGATGGAAGAATCCAATGCACCGCTACAGACTAGGGACCGAATGGCTCGGCAGCAGTTCTGCGGAAAAGGACCTAGGGGTGACAGTGGACGAGAAGCTGGATATGAGTCAGCAGTGTGCCCTTGTTGCCAAGAAGGCCAATGGCATTTTGGGTTGTATAAGTAGGGGCATAGCGAGCAGATCGAGGGACGTGATCGTTCCCCTCTATTCGACACTGGTGAGGCCTCATCTGGAGTACTGTGTCCAGTTTTGGGCCCCACACTACAGGAAGGATGTGGATAAATTGGAAAGAGTACAACGAAGGGCAACGAAAATGATTAGGGGTCTAGAGCACATGACTTATGAGGAGAGGCTGAGGGAGCTGGGATTGTTTAGTCTGCAGAAGAGAAGAATGAGGGGGGATTTGATAGCTGCTTTCAACTACCTGAAA
Source organism: Dermochelys coriacea (assembly GCF_009764565.3). NCBI lineage: Eukaryota > Metazoa > Chordata > Testudines > Dermochelyidae > Dermochelys > Dermochelys coriacea. Next base: position 52,085,215 of record NC_050072.1, on the reverse strand, counting down.
GGGGGTTTCAAAGAGGATGGCTCTAGACTGTTCTCAATGGTAGCAGATGACAGAACGAGGAGTAATGGTCTCAAGTTGCAATGGGGGAGGTTTAGATTGGATATTAGGAAAAACTTTTTCACTAAGAGGGTGGTGAAACACTGGAATGCGTTACCTAGGGAGGTGGTAGAATCTCCTTCCTTAGAGGTTTTTAAGGTCAGGCTTGACAAAGCCCTAGCTGGGATGATTTAACTGGGACTTGGTCCTGCTTTGAGCAGGGGGTTGGACTAGATGACCTTCTGGGGTCCCTTCCAACCCTGATATTCTATGATTCTATGATTCTATGATTCCACTTCAAAAGCAATTTCCACTATATTCATGCCCTAATGAACCAGGATTTTTTTAAATGACAGTATATACACAGAGTATTTAATTTTTCAATGTTTTAATGTTCATTCCCAGATATTTTAAGAAATTCACTGTGTGGAAATCATTTCTTAAGACAGGTGTTCTAAACATTTACCATGAACAATTATTTTCTTAGCTACAAGACTGACAACAAAACTGAATGGCTTTTCACCCCAATCCTGATTTTTCTCAATGTAACGGATTGCTCACAAGTAACTTGGACATCAGATTTCTTGTCCATATGAATCAGAAAAAATGAAGTAGAAAGAGTCTTTATTTGATTTTTTCCCAAAAAAATAAGGGGAGAACAGAAAAAAGACAAAAGAATAAAAAGACAAAGGAATAGGAAGGGAGAGAAAGGAGAGGAAGGAAAAAGGTTGGGGGGAAAAGAGAATGACATCTCAGTTTCCATCTGCTAGGAATTAATGAAAGGTTTTTAACAAATAAGCTCAAATCTTCTCAAATTTGTCTGAGGTCCCTGTTCTCCGAAACATTGCCTAGTTTTCATCTGCCAGGTCAGCTGTGTGCTACAATCACTGTGATAGAGAACCAAACTTTCCATGAGTTGGAGAGTTTTCAAGATGGTGGGATAGATCCCAAAACAGTTCTGGGAAGTAATTTTTAAGGTGATATCCATTATACGCCTAGGGAGGTTGTGGAATCGCTATCATTGGAGATTTTTAAGAGCAGGTTAGACAAACACTGGTCAGGAATGGTCTATATAAGCAGTGGGCAACTTGCAGCCCATCAGGGTAATCCGCTGGCAGGCCGCAAGATCGTTTGTTTACATTGACCATCTGTACAGGCTGCAGGTTGCCCACCACTGGTCTAGATAATATATTCTTGCCATGAGTGCAGGGGACTAGACTAGATAACCTCTCAAGGTCCCTTCTAGTCCTAAGAATCTATGATTATATTAATCTTTCAATCTACTTCTACTCAGAAGGACTGTATCCTGGGACAGGCCCAACACATGTGAGCCAGAGTGGCTCCAGAAGACCGATATCTCCAGCAGCAGCAGGCCAATGCACTGTAACCTGTGTCCAGACCATTGTGAACAAAATACAACTTTCTGCTGGATCAGCCTTATTCATAGATCTGTAGGAGAGTTTTTATGATTTACAAGGCACTTCCCCATTGGCTAGGATTGAGAGATATCCACAAATCTTTGTTCCAAACCTGGCACAGGCAATCTAAATAAGAGAGGGTCTTTTGGGGTCAGGAAGTTGTAATAAGCTACAACTAATTGGGTGAACCTACAGAGCTCTCTCCAGAATTGCTGTTGATGTGGAGTCTCTGGTACTCCCATCACATCAGTTCTTGAAGGACATATTTGGTCCTGCTTAAGGAAAGAGAGTCATTCTTGTAAAAGTCATTTAAAAGTATTCAGGTCTGAACACTCAGTACAACCAAGGCTTTCTCTGATTCCCCTGCTCACAGACACACATGCTAGCTTTCATCAAGCTAGCATAAGTAAAAATAGCAGTATAGCCATGGTAGCACTAGTAGCAGCAACAGAGGGATGGCCAAGCCGTGTCAAGCACTTACCCACCAGTTTCAGACAGGTATGTATTCAGCACAGCTCAGCTGTACTTCCGCTGGTTCTACCAGTGCTATTGTGGCTAGACAGACATTTACACTCACGCTAGCTTGACGAGAGCTAGCACAAGTATATTTACATGAGCAGGGGAATCACATTCCAAGCTTGCAGTGTAGACATAGCCTAACAGAACTGAATATGGTTTTCTAACCAAAACAGCATCCCTTTTGAGAGCTTGGATAAAATTTGTTGTAGAAAAACATTGTGTATTCTACTACTCTGGGGACTGAAAGTACATAATTATCAACTATTAAAAGAGCACATTTCCATTTTGAACTAATCAATCAGTCTACCATTTTAATTATGTCTTGATAGCTTTGGAGCAAATGCAAACAAAAAGTGAAAATAGATCCCCTTTATAACTAACATGTACAGTATTATTTAAAGTTCGTGGTGTTGCTTAGTCAGCTAATAAAGAATTAGTGAACTGTAGGAAGCTTATATCAATTATTTATCAATTAGACTTGCAACATGATCTAGAAACTTCCCTTGTACTTTCAGTAGTATATTCTGATAATGTGTGGTTGCACTTATCACTGGGAGGTAGAGTTAAGAAATGGGGGAAGATAAGTGTATAGTGGTCACCAGGAAAAAGCTAGTTTATTGGAGAGTGCTAGAAATGATACCACGTTTTCACCCCTAAACTCACTCTGGGAAGTAAGTGTGATAACTATCTGGCATTTGGTTGTAAATGCCGAGTTTAATGTCTGCTACTGTACCTTGACTGACTTCACAATTAGAACTCCTAAGAGGACCACATCTCCTCAAAAATCAGTTCCCTGACTTGAAAAATTTTGTATTTTAATTAACAACCATCCCCTTAAAAATGTTACAGAGTACTATAAATAGAAAATATTAGTAATTTAAATTTTAATATAATCCTCTCTGTGATTATTTAGTTCATTCCAGGACAGCTAGCTTCAGATAATGACTAGTATTTCATTAAAAACTTCTATCGTAAGGAAGTCAGATTCTTGACCTAAATCATTGAATGTAAGGTCAGTGATGTACATTTTGTCACAGCTTATTGCACTGCCTGTGCTAACAGCTGTTCTGATAAAATCACTGGCCCCAATTCTACACCAACTGAAGCAAATTATATGAGCTGAGGGAGAGGTAATTGTTGAAATCATACTGCAATTCCCCATTAATAATACATTCAATAAAGATGACGATTTAATGAGTTTCTCTATTATGTGCCACTCTGCAAAAATATAAAGCTGTTTTAATAAAAAATATTATACTTGGGTAGCACCTTTGATATTAGAGAACCCTCTGTATGCTCTCCAAACTCTAAGACTCACAACAGCTCTGTAAGGTGTCTCCATTTTATAGAGTGAGATATAGAGGTTAATTCATTGCCCAAACTCACAAGGTAAATCAGTAGCAAAGCTGAGAATAGAAACGATTTGACTATCCTCCCTCATTGTTATGCTGCTAATGTTTCGTGTGTGGTGTGTTGTCCTATGCAGCGTTTTCTGCTGTTCTCAACAAGCATTTTTGTTATTTTGGTGATTATTTTTCTTGCTGACAGAAAATTAGATGCACCAACAGATTAAATTAGTAAAATAAGGGATCTTTTGATCATACTTCTTTAATTAACCTTGTGGGAGGAGGGATATACATTGTTTATGAAAATGTGCCCTTCCTGTGAACTGAATTTTAATAATTTTTACATCCGCCTTGTTCATTTCAATTTAGTACGAGTACCACTTCTTTTTATAATGCACTTTAACTGTGAGTACTCAACAGTACCTCAAATAAACTGCCACTTTATGCTGTTGGAACAATGTGCTGCGGGAAAAATATGACAAATTTGCATATTTTTAAACAAATGGTTCAAACTGTAGGTCACCAGGGTCCTATCCAACCGTTCTCCAACATCAAAGACCATGTTACACACTGCAAACAAAATATAAATTGTACTTCAGATATCTTTCACTACTGTAATCTCCTCCTTTCTGGCACAGAAGACTCACTTTGGCACACCTGTTTAGTCTACTCAAATTGCTGCTGAAAAATAATAATATGACCCACTTTTCTGACAAGGTCTAGCCCCTCTTTCCTTCCCCTCACTGGCTTCCCCTTCACTTTGTATCAAATTGAAGCTCCTTTTCTTAGCCTTCAAGGCCCCACTTATCCTTGCTTCTGCCTCTATCTTCCCTTGTCTCCTTGATCCCCTTCACTCTGCTTAACCAACATAACCAACTGAATCCTTCATGACTTCTCTCCCTCATCTTCAGGCCTTGTTCCATGCAGCTTGGAACAGCCAGACCTGGTCTGCCTTTCTCCTTTTGAGTCAGTCTTTAACGCACTTCTTCCAAAAGGACTATATAAGCCTTACTGCCATTTTGCTACACCCAGGGAGAAATATTAGCTAATCAATCTGAGAACAGATAAGCAAAATGTTATAGCTAGAATAATTTCATATACTCAACCAAGAAACTAACAAGTCTCAAGCTGTATATGGTGGCAAACTATTCTTAGGGCTTTTAAGATATAGGATTTTTATCTTTTGTGATTCGAACACCATCTTCCTCATCCATCCCAGGTATGGCATACAAAATGTGGGAGAGACCCAACATGAAGTAAAAGTTGTACAGAAAATGTTAAATGATTTGTAGTTAACATAAATAATTTTCTGCAACTCTGAACTCTCTTCCATTCATGAATAAAAATTTGATGTAAATAACTCACAATAATGAAAGGGGAAGAACTGGTCTGTATGTGATGAAATGGAATCCAAAGTGAATGCCTATCACAATGAAGGACAGAATAGTCTCCTACAAATTTCTCCACTTAACTGCTCAGAGATGGTGAATGGGTCAATGTGGGTCTGTCTGTTCAGGAGCCATGTTCAGAGAATAGATAAGTTGCCCACTTCTTTGATTTTTATTTTTAGATAGTAGGTACTCGGTATTTTCTAAAATCAGGGCTTTTTAAGATGTCTAAAATTATGCAGAAAAAAAAAATCAAGGTATCCAAAATTCAATAGTCTCTTTTGAAAATATAGTCCATAGTCAGAATTTACACAGGACATTCTTCAAGTTTCTACCTGTAACTACATTTTACTGCTTTCTCCAAAGAGCAACAGGATACAATTGCCACACTTGTCAGGGACGCTTAAGCAGGCCCTTACTCCCATAATTCTCCCACTCCATCAAAGTGGGAGACAGTTTTTTATTTTGTTGCTTGAAGAAAAAATAACTTATGCAAAATACAACTTTCCCACACTGTTTACTCTTTTATATTATTCTCCGGATTACTACACGATGCTGTAAGAAGCCATAGATTTTAATTGTGTTCCAATACATGGGAAAATGTGGGGCTTTTTCCTCAGCTCTATGCAAGTTAAGTGCAATGAATAGCGTAGCATGGTGAGTGACAGCATAATTACCAGTCACTAAGGAAAGTATAGTACAGATATAATTTAATCCCCCTCATTCATGCTTTCTTGAGAACAACGTGTTCTAAACATGTTAAAAATTAAATATAAAAGAATAGTAAGTGCTAGCAAGACACCTAAAACTAGAGGGTCTGCACTATAGGTGAAAAAAGACTACCATTGACATTACGCTAACTTGCCTGTTTCTATTAAAAATTTAGAATTGAGTTGTGGGGCACTTTTTGCATCAAAAATGGAAATTTAGTCTTTTTAAATACCTTTTTTTGTGGGTCAATGTTCTAATGCATTGCCATGATCAGACTGCCCTCATGAGCAACCTCAGGCACACTAACAATAGGCCTCCATAAAGTATTTGTGGAGAATGAGGGAGAGATCTGTATTTTGTATCACTGTTATATATACACTCAGTTTACCTCCTTGATGTTATTCTGTGTGACTCCATGGAGTTAAATCTAATGAGGTTGTTAGAGGAGAACAAAATGGAAACAAAACAATGACAGATAAGGCATCTCCAGGGAAAATACCAGGGGTCCTTAAGAGACCATGAGTGACCTATTAATTGGGATATGCCTACCTGTCTGTCTCCAGCCAGGTTAACAGTCTGTTTTTTCAAGGCCAGGGCCTAAGATAAAAGAACACTAAGGCTACAGCTACACTACGCAGCTTTAGTGACACAGCTGTGCTGCTACAGCCGTGCCGCTAAAGGCCGTGCAGTGTAGCTGCTGTTTGTCGGCAGGAGAGAGCTTTCCTGCCAACAAAAAACTTCCATCCCCACCCCCGCAAACAGCAGCGGCAGCTTTACCGGCAGGAAAGCACTCCTGCCGACAAAGCACTGTTCCCACCGGTGCTTTTCGATGATAAAACTTTTGTCATTGGGGGCGGGGTTGAACAACAAAACCCCTGAACAACAAAAGTTTTGCCGAAGAAGTGCCCTTCCCTAGAGAAAGGGTGTGAGTAGGCAATTGCTGCTCTGAGAGATGGAGAGAAATCTCAGGACAGCTGTCTGTTTCTCCCAGCCTAGAGATAAAAGGTAGCTGGACTAAGTGGTGCTTACCAAAATTTACCAGGAAAGGATTAAGTTCAGGTGAGACCAGAGGCATATACACTGTTGTTATTTTAACTCTTTTCTCTGCTTCTTATGAACATTTGTTTTGATTATTATAATATTTGTTAAATTGTATAGGCCTTTCCCATAAAAGTATTATCAGAAGTGCAGTAGTCATTTTTTTAAAAGTTAGTCTTTTGACATGACCAAAAAAAATACTCCAACAACCCTTGAGTGGAAAACACAAGGTATTTCAAGCTTCAGGTAGAGGAGTAAAACCGTATCAAAAAATTATCTGACAGCACAGTAGAATGAAAAATCTGAGACAAAGAAATAGCATGCCAGCTATGGGCTCTTCTGCAGATTCTTACTGTAACTCCAGTTTTCATTTGTATTTCTCTCTTTAACAGAACCTATCTTTAAAATATTTTTAGAAATAAATTGAACTTTTTGTCAAATTTTCCACTTTCAACACTTAAGGGATATGTATTTTAATAGAGAAGTATTATGTATGATCTTCAGCAAACTTGGTTGCCCATCAAAACTGGTAAAGGTCATTCGTTTATTTCACAAGGGGATGCAAAGTCAGGTACTTTTTAATGGAGATCTCACAGACTCCTTTCCCATTTCAAATGGAGTCAAACAAGGCTGTGTCCTTGCTCCTGTACTCTTTAACCTCTTTTTCACTACAATTCTCAAGCATGCTACAAACAGGTTCAATGGAGGCATATACATCAAATACAGACACGACGGTTAAGTCTACAATCTTATGAGGCTTAATGCAAAAACAAAAGTAACAGAACTACTAATAAGAGAAGTTTCAGAGTAGCAGCCGTGTTAGTCTGTATTCGGAAAAAGAAAATGAGTACTTGTGGCACCTTAGAGACTAACAAATTTATTAGAGCATAAGCTTTCATGAGCTACAGCTCACTTCATTGGATGCATTTGGTGGAAAAAATAGACTTTGATTTTTCCACCAAATGCATCCGATGAAGTGAGCAGTAGCTCACGAAAGCTTATGCTCTAATAAATTTGTTAGTCTCTAAGGTGCCACAAGTACTCCTTTTCTTTTTAATAAGAGAAGCACTCTTTGTGGATGATTGTGCCCTCTTAGCACACACGGGGGAGATCTCCAGTGCATTGTAGATCACTTTGCTGAAACATCAAAATTGTTTGGTCTCACAATCAGCCTGGAGAAAACTGTGGTGTAGTATCAATCATTTTCACCACTCCATGCCATATTTCCTAGCATATCCATTAATGGAATCCAATTAAAGCAAGTTGATAATTTTACCTATCTCGGCAGCAGCATGTCTAATGATGGATCTCAACAAAGATCACAAACAGGATACAGAAACTGTCTCAGTCACTAGGAAAGGTACGTATAAAAGTCTTGAAATCCCACAACATTACCCTCTTAACAAAAATAAAACTTTATAATGTTTTTGTGCTTACATCTTTCCTCTACAGCTGAGAGACCTGGACACCATATAAATGGCATATCCAACAGCTAGAGGGCTTTCATATGCTATCTCTGCGCGCCATTATGGGGATCCACTGGCAAGACAAAATTACCAATCGGAAGTTCTCCAAAAGTCAAATGCCACAAGCATTAAGGCCATGCTAATAAAAGCCCAACTACGCTGGGTTGGTCACATCATTAGGATGCCTGAATACTGACTCCCCAGAAAAATTTTCTATGGAGAATTGGCACAAGGATATCGGAATCAAGGCTGCCCCAGAAAGCACTATAAGTACAGCATCAAGAACAGCATACACTTTGGTGCAATAAAATCAGATGATCTCGAGAAGGCTGTGTCAAATAGATCAGCATGGCAACATACAACACTCAGAGCTTTCCAAGCCTTTAAAGAAGACAGAAATAATTGATTGTTAGCTGCAAGAGAAAAAGTGTCATACTACTGCTAAAGCTACCAATTTGCTCACCAATGACTTTGTCTGCCTGATCTGCTCATGAGCATGTGCCTCAGGCTTTGAACTTCAGAGTCACTCCAGAATCCACAAAAAGAGAGAGCATGAAAATATCATAATTGAACCAATAGACTACATGAGAACCATTACCAATGACAGTCACAATTTCAAATAACTAGCAAGTGAATATATCTGGTGCTAGAAGAGTTAAATCTATTTCTCAGCTGACTTGTTAGCAATTTACTTAATTCACTTAGGCATTTTATTTCAAGCGTATTCTAGCAAAACAATAACCACCCATCTGTTACACAATGGTCTAACACGTGAGCTGTGAGCCATAATTTCAGGTACTATAAAAGTGGAAAAAAAGGAAGGGAGATGGACTCAGGAGCATTGCAAAAATATATACTCTTAACTTTAGGTCCCATAGAAACTGAAATAATTTGTTACAAAAATACCCAAACAATGACAATATAATTATGACTATCTTTGAGACCTTCTGGAGGATGGGAGAGATACCAGAGGAATCTCTGGAAAAGATTGGAAAAGGGCAAACATAGTACCTATCTATAAAAAAGGAATAAGGACAACCCAGAGAATTACACACCAGTCAGCTTAATTTCAATACCCAGAAAGATAATGGAGCGAATATCAATCAATTTGTAAAAACAATTAAGAGTCCTTGTGGCAACTTAGAGACCAACACATTTATTTGGGCATAAGCTTTCGTGGGCTATAACCCACTTCATCAGATGCATGAAGTGAAAAATACAGTAGGCAGGTATAAATATACAGCACATGGCAGAGGGGCATTGCTGGCACATGATGGCATATATCACATTGGTAGATGTGCAGGTAGAGGAGCCTCTGATGGTGTAGCTGATGTGGTTAGGTCCTATGATGATGTCCCTTGAATAGATATGTGGACAGAGTTGGCAATGGGGTTTGTTGCAGGGATTGGTTCCTGGGTTAGTGGTTCTGTTATGTGGTGTGTAGTTGCTGGTGAGTATTTGCTTCAGGTTGGGGGGCTGACTGTAAGTGAGGAATTGCCTGTCTCCCAAGGTCTGTGAGAGTGAGGGATCATCCTTCAGGATAGGTTGTAGATCCTTGATGATGCATGGGAGAGGTTTTAGCTGGGGGCTGTAGGTGACAGCTAGTGGTGTTCTTTGTTGGGTCTGTCCTGTAGTAAGTGACTTCTGGGTACCCTTCTGGCTCTGTCAATATGTTTCTTCACTTCCCTGGGTGGGTACTGTAGTTTTAAGAACGCTTGATAGAGATCCTGTAGGTGTTTGTCTCTGTCTGAGGGATTGGAGCAAATGTGGTTGTAACTTAGGGTTTGGCTGTAGACAGTGGATCATGTGATGTGGGCTGGATGAAAGCTGGAGGCATGTAGGTAGGCATAGCGGTCAGTAGATTTCCGGTATAGGGTGGTGTTTATGTGACCATCGCTTATTTGCACTGTAGTGTCCAGGAAGTCGATCTCTTGTGTGGACTGGTCCAGGCTGAGGTTGATGGTGGGATTGAAATTGTTGAAATCATGGTGGAATTCCTCAAGGGCTTCTTTTCCATGGGTCCAGATGATGACGATGTCATCAATGTAGCACGAGTAGGGGCACTAGGGGATGAGAGCTGAGGAGGCATTGTTCTAAGTCAGCCATAAAAATGTTGGCATACTGTGGGGCCATGCAGGTACCAATAGCAGTGCCACTGACTTGAAGGTATAAACAATCCCCAAATCTGAAATAGTGATGGGTGAGGACAAAGTCACAAAGCTCAGCCACCAGCTCTGCCATGACATTATCGGGGATACTGTTCCTGATGGCTTGTAGTCCATCTTTGTGTGGAATGTTGGTGTAGAGAGCTTCTATATCCATACTGGCTAGGATGGTGTTTTCAGGAAGATCACCGATGGATTGTAGTTTCCTCAGAAAGTCAGTGGTGTCTCGAAGATAGCTAGGAGTGCTGGTAGCATAAAGCCTGAAGAGAGAGTCCCCACATAGCCAGACAATCCTGCTGTCAGGGGGCCAATGCCTGAGATGATGGGGAGTCCAGGATTTCCAGGTTTATGGATCTTGGGTAGCAGATAGAATACCCCTGGTCAGGGCTCTAGGAGTGTGTCTGTGTAGATTTGTTCCTGTGCTTCTTCAGGGAGTTTCTTGAGCAGATGGTGTAGTTTCTTTTGGTAACCCTCAGTGGAATCAGTGGGTAATGGCATGTAGAATGTGGTGTCAGAGAGGTGCCTAGCAGCCTCTCGTTCACACTCCAACCTATTCGTGATGGCTACAGCACCTCCTTTGTCAGCTTTTTTGATTATAATGTCAGTGTTGTTTCTGGGGTTGTGGATGGCATTGTGTTCTGCATGGCTGAGGTTATAGGGCAAGTGATGCTGCTTTTCCACAATTTCAGCCCATGCACGTTGGCGGAAGCACTCAATGTAGAAGTCCAATCTGTTGTTTCGATCATCAGGAGGAGTCCATGCAGAATCTTTCTTCTTGTAGCGTTGGTAGGAAGCTTTCTGTGGGTTAGTGCACTGTTCAGTGGTATAGTGGAAATATTCCTTGAGTCAGAGATGGTGAAAGTAAGATTCCAGGTCACCACAGAACTGTATCATGTTTGTGGGAGTGGTGGAGCAGAAGGAGAGGCCCCAAGATAGGACAGACTCTTCTGCTGGGCTAAGAGTGTAGCTGGATAGATTAACAATATTGTTGGGTGAGTTAAGGGTACCACTGTTGTGGCCCTTTGTGGTATGTAGGTGTTTAGATAATTTAGTGTCCTTTTTCCTCTGTAGAGAAGCAAAGTATGTGTTGTAAATGGCTTGTCTGGTCCAACTCTATCCGCATATCTATTCAAGGGACACCATCATAGGACCTAACCTCATCAGCCACACCATCAGGGGATCATTCACCTGCACATCTACCAATGTGATATATGCCATCTTGTGCCAGCAATGCCCCTCTGCCATGTACATTGGCCAAACTGGACAGTCTCTATGCAAAAAAATAAATGGACACAAATCAGACATCAAAAATGGTAACATTCAAAAACCAGTAGGAGAGCACTTCAATCTCCCTGGACACTCATTAACAGACTTAAAAGTGGCCATTCTTCAACAAAAAACTTCAAAAACAGACTTCAGCGAGAAACCGCAGAGCTGGAATTAATTTGCAAACTTGACACTATCAAATTAGGCCTGAATAAAGACTGGGGAGTGGCTGGGTCACTGCAAAAAGTAATTTTCCCTCTGTTGATACTCGCACCTTCTTGTCAACTGTTGGGAATGGGCCACATCCATCCTGATTGAATTGGCGTTGTTAGCACTGACCCCCCACTTGGTAAGGCAACTCCCATCTTTTCATGTGCTGTATATTTATACCTGCCTACTGTATTTTTCACTCCATGCATCTGATGAAGTGGGTTATAGCCCATGAAAGCTTATGCCCAAATAAATTTGTTACTCTAAGCTGCTAGAAGGACTCCATGTTGTTTTTGCTGATACAGACTAACATGGCCACCCCTCTGAAACCAATCAATTTGTAAGCACCAAAAAGAAAATAAGGTAATAAGTACCTGTCAACATGGATTTGTCAAGAAGAAATCATGTCAAACCAACATAATATCTTTCTTTGACAGAGTAAAAAGTCTTGTGGATGGGGGTGAGAGAGGCAAAAAGCAGTAGATGTTAAATACTTTGACTTTAATAAGGCTTTTCATACGGTCTCACATGAGTTTCTCATAAACAAACTAGAGAAATATAGCCTAGAGGAATTGCTATAAGGTGAGTACACAACTGACTGGAAAGCCATATTCAGAGTAGTTATCAATTATTCATAATTGAGCTGGAAGGGCATATTGAGTGGTGTGCCACAGTGATCTGTCCTGAGTCCGGTTCTATTCAATATGTTCATAAATGATTTGGCTCATGGCATAAAGAGTACACTTATAAAGTTGGGGGATGGTACAAAGCTTGGAGGGATTGTAAGCGAGTTGGAGGACAGGATTAAAATTCAAAATGACTTTGACAAACTGGAGACAGTCTGACTTAAATAGGATGAAATTCAATAAGGAAAAGTGCAAGTACTACACTTAGGAAGGATTAATTAATTGCACAAATACAAAATGAGAAATGACTGCCTAAAGAAGGAGTACTTCAGAAAAGGATCTGGGAGATATAGTGGATCACCAACTAAATATGGGTACACAGTATAATGCTGTTGCAAAAAAAAAAAAAAAGTGAACATCACTCTAGAATGTATTAGCAGAATTGTTGTAAGCAAGACACAAGAAGTAATTCTTCCGATATACTCAGCACTGATAAAGCCTCAATTAAAGTATTGCATCCAGGTCTGAAAAGAAAAGATGTGGAAAAATTGGAGAAATTTCAGAGGAGAGCAACAAAAATTATTAAAGGTCTAGAAAACATGACTATGAGGAAAAATTGGGGTGGGGGAAAAATTGGGTTTGTTTAGTCTGGAGAAGAGAAGATGGATAGTCCTCAAGTATGTACAAGGTTGTTATAAAGAGGATGGTGATGTATTGTTCTCCTTAGCCACTGAGGACAGGACAAGAACTAATGGTCTTAACTTGCAGCAAGGGAGATTTAGGTTAACAAAAACTTCCTAAGTGTAATGGTAGTTAAGCACTGGAACAAACTACCTCAGGAGGTTGCAGAATCTCCATCACTAGAGGTTTTTAAGATCAGGTTAGACAAATACCTGCAAGGTATGATATATAACATTGGTTCTCAAACTTTTGTATTGGTGACCCCTGTCACACAGCAAGCCTATGAATGCGACCCCCTTATAAATTAAAAACTTTTTTTATATTTAACACAATTATAAATGGTGGAGGCAAAGTGGGGCTTCAGGGTGCAGGCTGACAGTTTGCAACCCCCGCCCCTTTTAATGACCTTGCGACCCCCTAAGGGGTCACAACCCCCAGTTTGAGAACCCCTGATATACAATACTCAGTCCTTCCTCAGTGTGGGGGATTAGACTAGATGATTTATCGAGATCCCTCCAGGCTTCCAAGTTTATGGTTTATAAACTAAAGTACAAATAAATACATAAAATAAAACCACCACCACAAAAATAGACTCAAACCAAGTGTGATGGGTTCAGTCACAGAGACCCCCCTTGGGACTGCCACCTGATGTGCTGGAATTACCTATGAGCCCATTTTCCCTGCCAGCTTAGGGCTCCAGAACCCTGCTTTGTTAAGCCAGACACCCTGGCCTATTCTACCAAAGACCCAGGTCTGATCCATGCCCTCAAAACTGCAGACTTTAACCAAAAACTGCTTAGCAGGTCACCTATTTCCAGAACCCAGACCCCAATGGGATCCAAACCCCAAATAAATCTGTTTTACTCTGTATAAAGCTTATACAGGGTAAATTCATAAATTGTCCGCCCTCTATAACACTGATAGAGAGATATGCACAGCTGTTTGCTCCCCAAGGTATTAATCGTTACTCTGGGTTCAATAATACACAAAAGTGATTTTATTAAGTATAAAAAGTAGGATTTAAGTAATTAACAAGTAATAACAGACAGAACAAAGTCAGTCACCAGGTAAAATACGCAAGTCTAATACATTAAGAAACTGTTTACAGGTAAAAATCTCTCTCATGTTCCAATAAGCTTCTTTCACAGACTAGACTCCTTTCTAGTCTGGGCCCAATCCTTTCATCTGGTACAGTCCTTGTGAGTTCCAACGGACATCTTAGGTGGAAACTAGGGGTGGTTCTCAGCCTTTCCAGACTACTATACCCTTTTCAGGAGCCTGATTTATCTTGCATACTCCAAGTTTCACCTCACTTAAAAACTACTTGCTTACAAAATCAGACATAACAATACAAAAGTGTCATAGCACACTATTACTGAAAAATTCCTTACTTGCTCATTTTGTCTATATGAAATTTTAGTTTCTACTGACTTTGCTAGTGCTTTTATATAGCCTGTTGTAAAACTAGGCAAATATCTAGATGAGTTGATTTACCCCCTGGAAGATCTCTTTGTACCCCTAGGGGTACTCATATCTCTGGTTCAGAACCACTGAATTAGAGCAAGAAAGTTCAGTAGAAAATAACAAAGACCTAGAGCCACTCACTACAGCTGTTTATGCACAGATGACCCAGACCTTTCAGGTGAGATTGTACTCAGATGGTGAGCCTGAGTGGTCACCCATGCTATAACTGTCACACTGCTACTTTTAGGCATTAGCTCAAGCAAAGCTAGTGTGTATACATCTGCCCAAACTGAGAATTACACCTCCCAGTTGTTGTGTAGATATTCAGCGATTAAAGAATCTTCCCCTTACTTTTTTTAATTCCCACCTTATTAATTAAAACAATGCCTTGAGGCTTATCAATATTTAGAGTGACTGCTCTGATCAAACAAACAGAATACAGGGATTTAGGCCCCACCTAGTCAGGAATGTGCTTAACTCTCATTGACTAAATTGAATGCAAGTATGTGCTTGAGTGCATTCCCGAATAAATATGCTTTCCTGAAATGGGATTAAGTACTGTGCTGAACAGAGATTGATATAAGAACATGCTTAAGTACTGTCCTGAATTAGGACTGGCTTGAAAAGGCAGGTGGCATGAAAAATCCAAATTCTTCCATCCTGATTTACATATTTTAGCAAGTGCATGGCTAATTTAGCAAACCTAGTGCGAAGTATTTTCCTTTAGCAATTAAACTTAATGAGCTATTGATACCAAATGGAAATCTTTTTAAAAAACCAAACAAACCATTATTTATAAACCATTCTGCCTATAAAATAGGTCAGTGGTTTTCTGTGTTTTCTTCTTTAGTTTTTATTACCAAAGACATTTGCAAGAAAACAGTATTTGATTTTTAGAAGTTCATCTGTTCTTACTGATTATTCCTCCCCGGAAGTCACAGAACCCCTTTTTCCCATAGATAAAACTTCTGCTGGAGAAAAGGGTACTTAAAAATACAAGTAACAGCCTTCCATGGTGTCAGTTACATTGAATTGCAGCCTCATGGAAAGGGAACTGCTGCTTAGGTGAAAGAACCACAGGAAACTGAGACCCTATCCCATAGACCCTCAACTTTACCAGCTCCTGTGCTGTGTTGCTATTGATCGCTTAACTCTGGGGTTCTTAAACTGGGAGTCAGGACCCGTCAGCCTCCACCCCAAACCCTGCTTTGCCTCCAGCATTTATAATGATGGTGTTAAATATATAAAAAAGTGTTTTTAATTCATTGGGGGGGGGTCACATTCAGAGGCTTGCTATGTGAACGGGGTCACCAGTACAAAAGTTTGAGAACCACTTCCTTAACTGCAGTTTAGCACTGGTGTTCCCTTTTCAGGGAGTAGTGTTGTGATGGGGAATTTAATGCTGGTCTGAGTAACATTAACATTTTCCACTTTTTAAGGGGCATTCCTCTAATGGCTGCTTCTCTTTGGTTGTCAACAGTCTTCAATACTCATGGATCCCACAGAGTGCTCTATTCTATTGAGAGTGGAAAGTCACTGTATCTCACGTAAGGTGGAGACGTGCACAATTAGAAGACTGGAAGGTGGACAGCAACATCTTGCTACCCACTATGTTCAGTCATCTAACTACTATCATTCTAAAAAGAAAAGGAGTACTTGTGGCACCTTAGAGACTAACAAATTTATTTGAGCATAAGCTTTCGTGAGCTACAGCTCACTTCATTGGATGCATATAGACTAACACAGCTGCTACACTGAAACCTACATCATTCTAGATATTGACTTGTAACACATTTAAAAAAAACAAAACAAAAAAAACTGCCTCTCACACAGTCCTACCATGGGGTGGCAGTGTAGAGGAAGGCCCAGTATTACATTAGTCCCACAATCCCTTGTTTAGTGTGGTAAGTATTTTCACAGCTACTAATAATGATGTCAACAAACAAAGGACTAGGCTGTGACTCCAGGAGCAGATGAACTCTTAAGAAACTAAAATATTAGTTGAATGCAAATAGACATTAAAAAGCAAAGTGAAAAATACGAAGTTTGCACTTCATATAAGCACAACTGCCTCTAAATAGAATGGATCAATTTAATCCATAGAGTAACTTCATTTAAACCAGTGGAGTTATATTGGGCTAAACTAATCCCCAATATATTTCAAAGTTTTCTGTGAGGCAGCAGAAATAAAGCGTTGCACTGAATCTCCAATACATTATTTTGGTAGAGCCTGCTTGAAAGAAACTCTCAATTTTATGAAGTACAAGGATACAAGATTCAGTGATCTAATCTCTTTGCCTAGCCTTCTTGTCATTTTTTGATGTTGAGAAATTCTCAAGCATAAAGCAGCATCCTCTTTCAGTGAAGAGTTCAGGTTGTCAAGAAAATGTTCACCAATTTAAAGATATTCCACTTAAAAAATAAAAAAAACCTAACATGAGTGTTTCTAATTTTTGGTTTCTGATTAGATCATTAACCACACAGAGGGTTCATCTCAGAATGGAGTGATTGTTTTATTAAAAAATACTTTGGGGCTAGCTGCTATTTCAAATCAATTAAATTGACTTTGACAGAGTCTTAAGACTCAGTGCCTTTCATCAAATAATTGTCTTTCTTGACATGGGCTCATATAAAACTGATTTTTCCCTTACTAATTCTGTTCTTTTTGAAGTTCACAGGTATACTGTCTATTGCACAATTGATTATTTACTTTTCTACTATACATTTTCAGTTTTCCTTAGAAAGTCTTGAAGTGTGCTAAAAGGACAAACATATGTATTTCAGCTATAATTTAAATAATAATTACTTGCACGCAATATTTTATATTTCCTTCATATGAAAGAAATCCATATCCTTTATTTGCTCAATCTAGCCATTTGGCAAGATGGCTACGGTAGCTGAATGCAGATCAATAAAAATAACGTCTCAGAAAAAACAGCTTTATAGTAAAATCTTGAGCATGTGGTTTGTGTATGGATTTCAAATATGAGCCTTTAAACACAGAAAATAACTGCCGATGTCTTGACATGATATATACACTTTTTGTCTTAATAAAAAAACAGAATCCTTGACCAGAATTTATTATATAGGAACAGGTATTTTATAACATGGATTAGGAGGAGTCCTTTGCTACAGTCTGATTATACCGATATGCCTAGTGCTACAATGTCATATTGTCTAGATGTGTATTCTTTTACAATCTTTAGTTTTGGTACCAGTACACATCTGAGGGGGGAAAATAAACTCTAGACATTCCCATACCCTATTTGGGCCATATGATTCACTCTACAAGAAGCAAAATGCTGACAAGAGTTAATAAATGAGCCAGATACTTAACTGGTGTAAAACCATGTAGCTCTAACGAACTAGCTTATGCTGTAGCCCTATCACTTGGTTATAGTACAAGAAATTTAAAGGTAAATTCTGTCAACAGATGTCAATGGAGCAAGATTTTGTTTATTTATTGTGCAACATACTCTAATATTATTTGAAAGTCCCATGTGCCCCACTTGTGGCTATTACTCATGCAAGTAATCCTACTGTCTTCAATAGGACTAAAGGTAAAAGATATTGGGCCCACCTTCTATCAGACCAACTTCCACTTGTGAGAGAGACAAGCTTTCAAACTTATACAGAGCTCTTCGTCAGGTCTAGGAAATGTACCCAGAGTGGACTAGTTCTTTAAGTGTTGTAGGATTGGGTTATTTTTTATTTAAGCTACTAAAAAAATACACCAAACACCAGAGAGAAAATATCGGTCCTGAAAGCCAAATGCGTACGCTAAAAAGGTTACATTTATTTAAAAAACAGGGGATGAAGTTCATGCCCAGTGTTACTCTGCTGAAGTAAATGAAGTAACAGTAGTGTAAATGACAGCAAAATCAGGCCCAAAAGTTTCACTTGATACAGTCAACATTACAAAAATGGTTCAGAGATAGTCGAGTAAATTACATGATGAATAGAAAACTTGGTATCTATAAATAGACAAAGAGAGTACCAATATAATTCCATGTAGAGCTTCTAATGACTCTGTACTCCAGACAGAGTGGTGGTTTATCCTCAGAATCTCAAAAGAGAATTGTTACCTTTGATTGTGTTTTGATTCTTTTTGTTCAAGATATGGCTTTCCTCTACACTCTGCTACTGCTCTTCTCTCTTTAGCCTTCTCAGATGGTGGCTACAGCTCTTTAGACATCCTTTCCCTTTAATTTTTTTAAACAAACAAGTTAATTTTGTGTAAAAAATTTTGTGATTCTTGAAAATATTTTATTAACAGTTTATTGATTCATTACTGTCAAATGTTCTATTACAGCAAAATGTGTATATTTATACATAAAATGTTAAAGTGTATTATTCTACACAAATAAGCAATTAACTCTTGCAATGTTAACTTCCCATCTTCTTTTTATTCACCATAACTAAACCAAAATAAGGAACAGTATTAAGAAATAAATATATTTTTGTGTTTATATGCTTGTTTCTAAAGTATGATGAATAAGTGGTAAGTTTAATAGTTATTTATAAATTCTTTAACTACACAAGAGAAGAATGGCTCCACTTTTCCTTTGAAGAAGCTCTTGGTACTGTGTGGGTAATATTTAAAGGAGCTGAAAAGGTAGAAGTGCTATGGATCATCCAAAAGACAAATAAGTGGAATGGACTAATAATAAACATTGACATCATCTTTATAATAATATTTATACTTACAGTAACTTAACTAATACTGCCTCAATGCTGCTATATTCCCTTATTTGATATAAGAAAAGGAGTACTTGTGGCACCTTAGAGACTAACAAATTTATTAGAGCATAAGCTTTCCTGAGCTACAGCTCACTTCATCGGTTTTAATATAACAAACAACATACTAGCAATATTACTAGCATACTAACAATTATTATGTTTATATTAAAATGTAGCTAAAAGGAACAAAAATATGCAATATGAGCTTCTAACAATATTCCTAAAAGTTCACTTTTCCGAACTGTTGAAGTAGTTTATTCTTTCTTTCTTTCTTTCTTTTTAAAAAAAGACTCTGACCTCCGCTACCCTAAGCGGACTAATTTAATGAGCAAGGCAAACAAGGACAAGTGGGCGTGTAAAAGAGTTGCAGTAGCTACAGTGGGGAAAATGCTCCCAGCAGCAGCACTGATGAACCATCCAGAAGTGTACACCGCCCCCAGGTCTTATAGATCGCACGCAACAACAGGTCTGAGAAGAGCAGTGACCTTTCTAAAGAGCGCGTGCTGCGTGCCTATGCTTTTCCCAGCGTGTTCAATAAAGAGCTGGTATTGACAATGTGGGGATAGGTGGGAGGGTGAAGAGGAAAAGTAAGCAGAGATCGTTAAAGAGCCAGCGCACAACAGCCAAGCATGTCCTTGGACAGTCTTAAAACTCGGGTCTTCAGACGTCAAGAGAACAAAGAAATTAAGCGATTCCCGCCCAACCTTGATGTTGGTTAACACGGTGCGTTGTTCACAGCGATTCACGCAGTTCTAAGCCTCAGCCAGAACATTGACCTGACCTCATCGCTTGCACTTCAAAAAGGTAACATAACACGATTCTTCTTCACAGCCCTCTTTAAAACTCACCACTGGCGATGCCTCGGAAGACACTTGAGCGCGGCGAGGCAGTCGCTGCTGCTTTATTTTCCTGCACGGGTTGGTCTCTCGCCTCCCACCGGCGTGTGTTGTGTTCAGCTGGTGAAAACACCTGTCGTCATCTGCTGAGGCCGTGACCCCCCCGGAGGCAGTGGGTGCCTAAAGAGGGGTTTCAGAGGAGCAGCCGTGTTCGTCTGTGTTCGCAAAAAAGAAAAAGGGGGACTTGTGGCATCCGATGCAGTGAGCTGTAGCTCACGGAAGCTTATGCTCTAATAAGTTTGTTCGTCTCTAAGGTGCCACAAGTCCTCCTCTTCTTTTTGTGGCACCTTAGAGACTCGCCAATTTATCTGAGCGTCAGCTCCCTTCATCGGATGCCTTCGGTGGAAAATTCAGTATTTTCCACTGAAGCGAGCTGTAGCTCCCGAAAGCTGACGCTCCGATGCATTGGCGAGTCACGAGTCCTCCTGTTCTTGTTGCTTGAAGAGCGCAGCACGTGGCGCAAGGGGCCTTGCTCCGCGATTGGCTCCCCCCGTAGAGAGGAATCATGGAAAGAGGAGCAGCCCGCCCGCGGGGGCTGCTTCCATTAGCTTTGCTTAAATAAAGTTCACAGGTTACGTCTTTGCCCTGGGCCGCCGGTGAGATGCGAGGGGTTAGGGCGGGAAGCCCCGGGGGCCGTTCAGACGGCGGCAGGGACACCGCTAAGCCCCCAACAGCCGTTGGGGCCGGAGGGCCGCTGAGTGGGAAGCGCCGCCAGGGAGCCGAGGGGCAGGCCGCTGAGAAGGGACGGGCGGAGTGCTGGCAGTTTAAACAAGCGGAGGGGGCAGGCAGAGGGGAGGGGTGGCCTTTGGTGACGCTCAGGGGGGAGGGGGCAGGTTTCCGGCAGCAAGTAGCTGTTTAGAAGGGGTAAGCGGAGAGGTGAGACCTGGCCCTTTAACATAGGGGGCAGGAGAGGCAGGGTGGGTGCAGCCGTTGAGGGGTTGTCACAGGGGTGTCTAGACCCCAGGGGTAGTAGGTGACCGGTGCCGGGCCCGGGCCCTTGATGGGTCAGCGCTGCCCCCGCCGCCTCAGACACCTACTCGCCCCCCCACACGCACCGTTCCTGGCTGTGCCACGGGGCGGGGGCGGGCCGCGGCGCTCGGGCTGGGAAACGTTGCCGCCGCTCCCCTTGCGGAGCGCGGGGGCGGCCGTTGCGGAGGCAGCTGGGGCAGGAGGAGGCAAGTGGCAAAGCAGCCGCAGCAGCGTCGGGAGGCGTCTCCAGAGCGGGGACTCTCGGTTGTTGCTGCCGCGCCGCATTCCTGTGCGCAGAGCTCGGCTCATCCTCCGCCGGGCTCCCGGGGGCGGGAGACGCGCCTGTCCCGCAGGTAAGAGCCGCGTGGATGCGCCGCTTCCTCTGTAGCGCCAATCTCTGCTCTGACCGCCCGCGCCGGGCGTTGCCGCTCTCCGGGATTGCGGGAGCGAGGGGTCGCCTCTGTCTGTGCATTTGTCCTGCTGGGGCCATTCCCCTTTTTCAGCGAATTTGCAACTCTCTCCCTTTCTCTTCGGTGCATATTCGCTGCTGGTAGCGCGGGAACTAAATGGCATAAAGTTAGTGCAGTGCCGCTCAATGGTATAAAGTTAGCGCCCAGCAGCGATGGGGAAAGCGGCTAGGCTAAAGCATGAGATTTTAAACAGTTCAGACTCCGAAAGGCCTTCCCCCCCCCCCCCGCACCGTAAGACAGCTGTTGAAGAAAGCTCCCGATTACCTAGCTGGCCCTTGACCTGGTCTCCAAATTCATTATGTTGTTCTGCACTCAAAATACTCAAAAGTTCCTAGCCTTAAGGAACTTCCTCAATATTTGTAAATTTTGATGGATCCTCCCCTTCCGCTCAAAGCCACTTAAGTTGCTGTCCGTATTCGAACAGCGTTCCCTCTCTGGGAGCGTCTTTCTCCCCACCACCGCTTCGCTGACTTTACCAAGAGCGCTGCAGGTGATAGGCTAGTTTGTTACTCTTGTTTATTGAAAATAAACAAAAAATCGCGTTTGTTCCCACGTTAATTATATTCTGGGATCCAGTGGCGAGATGAAGCTAATGGGGGGGGGGGGGGTGAAATAAATGAGAGAGTTTCTCACACGTTTCAGCTGGGTTTGCTGGAGAAACTCACCTTTACATTTTTCTTTCAGTAGCAAGATAGTCTATGCTCTTCAGCTGAAAGGATATTTGTGGGATTTATTCAAAATAGGTTAGTTTGCAATACAACCAGGAAGTCCACAGGGGTGGTTTCTCAGGCGTTCTGTTGACTTAAGTGATGAAGAATGGAAATGCTATTTAAGAGCCCAAACATTTTCCATTGTAACCTGCAGGCTCTTATCGAAAAAAGCATGATACGTTAGTCCAAATAGCTCCATCGCTAGAGAATCTGCAGGTGCATTATCTCTTCCAGCATCAGGTAATAGGGAAAAATCATGAATTGCAACACTGGAAAGAAGAAAAACTCTATTAATACAGTCCAAAATAAGAGATGTGCTCAGCTCTTAATGTAGCTCATTTTGGGGTTACAGTCAGTTTTATTTCATGTTTCAAAATGTTGTTGGGTATGGTACGTTTACAGTAAGTGTGCTCACGAGCCTGAAGAACAGTTCCAGTTAGACTGTACTGATTTTTGCCTTGCCTTGTTAGCTCTTCTTGCAGCTGCCTGTGTTTAAAGGTTACTGGGATTAAAGAATCCAGCATGCTTTGGGATGTTTTTGTTGGAACAAGATTCTGTGAGGCACTTCAAAGATTAAAAGCAAATCCAAGTCACGGGCCTTTCAGTGAGGAGGCAAGAAATTTTTAATGGAAGGGTTTAAAATGTGTGTGGTGTTCTAGGCTTGCTTTAAAAGTCCACAGAGAATATGCCTAAAAAGTATAAAGAGAAGTTGAATTTTCTTTGAGTAGGGAGATCTAGCCAATTTATTCCTGTTTTGCCAGGTCAGACTAGGATGCCATGCTACAAGCACAATCCACAGCAAGCATAATGTACTGCAGAACCCCAGACCACCATCTCTGACCAGTACAGATTTTCTCTCTTGCCCACTGCTCCACTCCACACCCCACCAGTTGCGAAACAGGGAATTCATTAGTTATATAAAACCAATTCCAGAAAACTCAAGTTGTGACTCATTATATACAGGAAACAGGAACTGTGATGGAGGAGACTGCGTTTAATAAGGTGGCTGGAGCATTCCAAGCTTTCTTAAAGACAAGAAATCTTTAGGCCTGGTTTACACTACAGAGTTAGGTTGAACAAAGCAGCTCTCATCAACCTATCTCTGGAAGTGTCTATTCTACAATGGTGCTCCTGCCTATGTAAATTGCCTACTATGTCGACTTTGGCTATGGCTACATTACAGACACTGTCTAAGCTGATGGGAGAGAGGTCTCCCATCAACTTAATTACTCCAGCCCCCACGAACTGCAGTAGCTATGTCGGTGGAGAAGCTTAGGTTGATGTTATTTACGTTGCTCAGGAGGTGGCTTATTCAGACCCCTGAGCAACGTAATTTATATTGACACAACTGGTAGTGTGTACATAGCCTTAATAACTCCACCTCCATGAGAGGCATAGTACTTAAGTCAATGTAGTTAGGGTGACGCGGTATCTGTGTAGACGCTGTGTTACTTATGTTGCCTGTTGGCTGTCAGCCCCACGGGACTGTTGTTGCTATTGATACACTGGCAAATTTTGAGATGCGTCCTCAAAGGATAGGATCTATAGTACACAAAGCTTCAATGAACAAGATTTAGGAATATTTTATTGTTATGGGATATGTAATTCTAGTTTAATTTATCAATCTATGATGAATTACAGTATTATGAATTGGGTTTCTGTTGGAATTGTGGTCTTTGGTACAAACAAACATATTTATACATCTATCCTTGAGCACAGGGCTCCTGATGGTGTAAAATGTACCTAAAAGGGAACCAATAATTAACCAGTGCGGGCTCAAAAAGGGGGTGACAATGGCTGGGGAAGCTTGTGTCCAGTGCAGCCAGGGGATGTATATTCCCATAGAACCTCTGTCAGAGCGGATCCTTTGCCAGTTTCACTTTAAAACATTTTGGTGAAACATTTTGGTTGGGTAGCACCTGATGGAAGATCCTTATGTTCCCCTAGGAGGAAGGCCTCTCCAAAGCATGAGTGAATCAAGACCAATTCCATATTATATAGTTCATAGTATATCACTGTAGCATTTTCTTTTTATTACATTGTGCTTGACTTTTGAAGTTCTAAGTGCTCATCACTTCTCAGGATCAGGCCTCTTATTTCCCTTTTGTTCCCCCCCAAGTGGAAAAATATAGTTTTTCTATCAATCAAATCCTGCTTGTTTTACTCATGGGAGTAGTCAAAATGCCCTGTAATGAGGCAACGTGCCCCAGTGGATAGGTGACTGGACTGCGAGTCAGGAGCCCTGGGTGCTGTTCCTGGCTCAGGCAGCTGACCTATTATGTGACTTTCATCAGGGTGCTTTGCCTCTCTGTGCCTCAGTTTGATGCTTTAGTAGAGTGCTTTGATATCTACAGATAAGTGCTACATATTTACACAGAGTGAGGCAAGCAGTTCAGGCCCTATGATTTATATTGTAGATATGAGATAAATGTTAAAGCATCTATATTTATTTATATTCACACATATTATTGGTGCCAAGAAATAGAAAATAACTTTTTAATCCAAAAAAGTTAAAATTCTAACATCTGTTACGTAAAATATATTACTATTAAATCTGTTTTTGGAAACCTAAACTTAAGTTTTTTATGGGATGCTATTTAATTTAAGAATAGACCAGGTGGGTGTGGATGCATTCTCTATCAAAAATACACCTTTCATAAAAATTCACCTTTCTATCAACTGGAGCAATAGACAACTACAGTACTCTGGAATATTCCCTTCCCTTCCCCCAGTTTTTGTCAGTGATCACACAGAGGAGAGGGAATTTACCCCTTCGCAGAGGGCCAGCACAAGGTCCATGTACCACTTAAGCCCTCAAAATAGGGCTTCTGTGGGATAAAAGTGGTGAATGAACCTTGTCCTGGCCCTCTGTGCCAAAGTCAATGTCATTCCAAGGTGAACACTTGGTTTCTTGCTCTATCACATTGGAGGACAGCTCCGTTTTCAAAAACACTACCATATATGTCTACATTCATTGTTTTGTAACAAGGTCAGTGATAGTATGTAATGCTAAGGAGACAACACAGCGTGAGCCTGGATTAATACAAATATTTTAAACCATTAACTGAAAGCTCTCATTGCATATGGTGATACTGGATTTTGCCACTTACTAAAACCAGATAATTTACATCTATACAGCATGTTAAAGTAGAATGAATTCAACTGAACAAGAACATTCCTGCAATAGAAGTTCCATGATGTTTATTTAAATTGATTTATATTAAACTTGCATTTTGAAAGAGTTATTAAAAAGTCATCTTTTGAGTCTCAGGATTCAGAGTAAAGCTCCAAGGGACTAAAAAATGAATGAAAATTGTTTTTCCTTAGTTGTGTTTTGAAACATTACAAACATCTTCATTGTATGGGTCATACTCGACATTAAAATATGAGTTTTTGAACTTTAATGTTGTCTCCTGAAAAATAGCCTTTTATCTATGAAATAGTACAAATTGCAATGTTATGTCTAGACAATTAATAGTCATATGTTTGAAGAAACACTGTGCTACAGATGGAACTGAATTCCATTTCTATTAGGACAACATTCTAAAATTACTAAGAGTATAGTTGTAGTCTGAAAAGTTACTAGCCTTGGTATTCAGCAGGAATAAAGAATATTTGTTTTTAATTAAAGCAAAACAGAAAAAAAATTGAAGGGACTGTTTTTTCAATATTTGTGAATTAAAAAAATATGTAGGGAATCAGCTTCTTTGTAATACCTTGTTTTATCGTAACTAATCAGCATTTTTCCCTCTGCTTTTACAAGAGGAGAGGAGTCAAAATTATCTAAACCTGCTAGACGGTTCCTTTGCAGGAGGTTCCCTCCTGCCCTCTAATACCTTGAAAAGTCCTCCACAACAGCTCAATGGAGTTAGAGTAGGAAAAGTAGAACTAGTGAGCACGCACGACAGACTGACCAGAAGTAATGACAGGTTTCAGAGTAGCAGCCGTGTTAGTCTGTATTCGCAAAAAGAAAAGGAGTACTTGTGGCACCTTAGAGACTAACAAATTTATTAGAGCATAAGCTTTCGTGAGCTACAGCTCACTTCATCCGATGAAGTGAGCTGTAGCTCACGAAAGCTTATGCTCTAATAAATTTGTTAGTCTCTAAGGTGCCACAAGTACTCCTTTTCTTTTTGACCAGAAGTAGAATTGCTTGTGCTAAGGGCCTAGAGACCACTTGACTTTAAAAAGAAGCACATGCAGCTGGACCTTGATACTAGCATTAGGAGCTAGTTTATAGTCTTACTGTAATTTAAATTTACTTCCAAATTAAATACATCTGTTAATACCATAATATGATGCTATTATTTAGGGGAAAATGTAACCAAGTGTTCATGTCAGCTGCAACAAAACAAATCCATTACTTTAAAAATGGAAAAGGATACATTTGAGACATTTTTATTCCTCTTATATTGTAAATGCTTTTTTCAGTAGTTTTTACAATTGATTTTGTGTTGACTCTATATTGATACTTTAAGTTGTTATTTCCTGGGGGTGGGAGTGAAGTAATTTACCTCTCCTTAGTTAAACATAAAATTAAGTTACTTTTAGTTATATCTTTAATGTCTACTGTAAATACAAAATAAGACAACATTTTTCATTACAGTGAACTCCTACTCCATGAGTTTAAAATATCACATTTTACTTTTGTTATCAGGTGTTTTTCTTCTAGAGTTGATAGTATATGCTGAGGCACTTGATCCTTCTCAGTCCAGTGAGCCCCAAGATGCATGAAACATACCGTATGTCACCCAAATACTGCTATTTCAGCCTAAGGAGTGTATTTTCAAAGCAGCACAAGGATGGTAATGTACACTCAGAACTATTGTTTTGTATTAGATGTTTACTAATTTTCCTAATAGTCTTTAATGTGTATTAGTATTTGATTTTGTTGTTCTATTATTGCCCAGATTTGTGTTTATACTTACTTGCACTCAATTTATTTTATAGAATTTTTTTGAGGAAAACCACAATGCAAAAAAAAAAAGTGTTTGAAATGTGATAATCTAATGCTGATGTGAGAAAATACTATAGGATTACTTCTGGTCTTGCATCCATTGGTGTACACTAGGAATAGCTCCCATCTGAGTGGAATTATGTCAAATGAGTGAAATCAGTGTAAAGCTAGTGTAAGTGAGTTTAGCATCACTTTGTGAATACAGTACGGGATGTAATATAGGCTACTACTGAATAAGCATGAACATTAAAAAGGGAACAGTTGTTCCTTAAAGATGTAAATCAATGATATGGCAATATAATTTAATATTTAAAAACTTTGTGTTTGTTCATGAAAATGGAAAGATTGTATCTTCACAAATTACTATCAAACAGGGAAATTATAGGCTGGTTAATCTTTTTCCTATTCATTCTCTCTGAAAATTAGGTGGTGTTTTCAACAGCTAGGGAAGAACAAGGGCAAGACTGGTATGATGGATGAAGCAGTAGAGGTATCAATTGATGGGAACTCCCTTATAAAAGCTGTCTATCAAAGCAGACTTCGCCTCACAAGACTGTTGTTAGAAGGTGGAGCGTACATTAATGAGAGTAACGACCGAGGTGAAACACCTTTAATGATTGCTTGTAAAACACAGCATGTGGACCAGCAGAGTGTTAGCAAAACAAAAATGGTTAAATATTTGCTGGAAAATAAGGCAGATCCAAATATACAGGACAAATCTGGAAAGACACCCTTGATGCACGCATGCTTGGAAAAGGCTGGCCATGAAGTGGTTTCTTTATTGCTGAAAAATGGAGCTGACCTAAGTCTGCAAGACCATTCTGGTTACTCTGCACTTGTTTATGCAGTAAACTCTGAAGACCGAGAGACCCTGAAAGTTCTCCTAAATGCTTGTAAAGCAAGAGGAAAAGAAGTAATCATCATTACAACAGACAAGTCTCCATCTGGAAGGCAGACAACTAAACAGCACTTAAATTTTCCTCCTGCTGACATTGAGGAATGCCATTCTCCAACTGCCTGCACTTCCCCATCAGAAATAGAACTTAAAACATCTCCACTTTTAAATTCATGTGAAACAGAAAAACCTCTTTTTAGCTTTAAAGAACCAGATCAGCCTGGAAGCATGCGAAGTATATCTGAGCCAGTCTCCCCTACTAGAAAACCAAATTTAACACATGTAGGACCCAAGCTGGCACAAGTGCAACGTCTGCATTCTGAGTCTTGGATAAAAAGCTCTCTGTTCCATCAGAATAAAATTTCCTCTTTACAAGAAGAACTTCAGGATATAACTCCAGAGGAAGAACTGTCTCTGAAAGTCAATGGACTAGCCTTATCTAAGAGATGTATTACTAGACACCAAAGCATTGATGTCAAAGACACTGCTCATTTGTTGAAAATCTTTGATGAAACTGGCTCAAAAAAGTTATTATATGAGGAGATAAATTCTCAGTCACCTTATCCTAAGAGAAACCATAGCCACAGTGAAATTCCTGTAGATCAGGATTCAGGTTCAGTCCAAATAAGATTTGTTTCAACTCTGAGAAGTATTATTCAAAAAAGAAGTTTAGGGGCAAATCACTACAGCTCTGATTCTCAACTAACTACTAGTCTGAGTCCTGCTACCACAGAAGATAGCAAATCACTTCTAGGAAAGAAAAAGATTCTCTCTCCTTCTCCCTCCTTGTTATCAAGTTCCAGAGAATTGCTAGAGAACATGCCTTCTGGTCCACTGAACAGGAGAAACCATTCTATTTTAGAGAGACGAGGGTCAGGAGCCCTCTCTTTAGATCATATTGCCCAAACTAGGCCAGGTTTCCTTCCACCTTTAAATGTGAATCCTCATCCTCCAATTCCAGATATTAGTTTTGGCAACAAGACTTCTGGAATTGTTTCTTTGGGACAAAAACCCCTAATTCCAACAGCACCTGCATTTCCCAAGGAGTTCAAAAGTAACAAAATGTTGGTAAGGAGGCAGTCATTACAAACTGAACAGATTAAGCAACTCGTGAATTTTTAATAGAGTACTAAAGTGTTAACAGATTTATACAACGTGTACATACTTGCAGTTTTATTCATTTGGAATAAATATACCCCTGCACCACAAAGGCCCTTAACATGGGACTCTTGGATAGACTCTGGGATGAGTTTCATCTTAGATTTAGCTAATAAGTGTGAGAGTAGCAGCCGTGTTAGTCTGTATTAGCAAAAAGAAAAGGAGTACTTGTGGCACCTTAGAGACTAACAAATTTATTAGTGCATAAGCTTTCGTGTAGCTCACGAAAGCTTATGCATTAATAAATTTGTTAGTCTCTAAGGTGCCACAAGTACTCCTTTTCTTTTTGCTAATAAGTGTGTTCAGCTAAATGTACTCTGCTGCTATAATCTGCAAAATGACAAATTATATTTTCACCATATTCTTCACAATAGAAAACCAAAACACTATGGACCTGATTCTCTGTGTCCCCATACTTTGTGAGTCATTGACACAAAACACTTTATATTCTGATTTGGTAGCATTTTACACTCAGTTTGTACTCACTTTGCACAGATGTTAATTTCTCTTAACTAGGGGTCACCAAATAAAATTAATAGGAGCCGGAGGGAGGACATGCTGCTGTTTCTGGGAGCTGCTTGAGGTAAGCACTGCCCAGATCCTACCCCCCGACCCTCTTCCATGCCCCAACCCCCTGATCCCCCCTCCTAACCCCTTATTCCCACACCCCAACCCCCAGTTTCATGAGCATTCATGGCCCGCCATACAATTTCCATACCCAGATGTGGCCCTCGGGCCAAAAAGTTTGTCCATCCCTGATTTAAGGGAATGTACACAGAAAGAGGAAAGGTTTTTTTTTTGTTTTGTTTTTTTTTAATATATTAGCCACTCATTTTTAAATGGTGATAAAGATAACTATTTGGGGATTTTGTAACATACCTAATTCTTTAAACATTGGATTAAATTCTGTATGTAAGTCTAACCACTAAATGAATGTTCCGTTTTAAAAACGGTTTCTCAGACAGGTTCCTGTCTTAAGATTTCCTTCATGTTTAAGAGCATTCAAACATCATGGAATTACTAAGTGCTTTTGACTTTAACAACTTACAGTGATTTGAGCTGTGCTACAAATAGGGCCCTACCAAATTCCCAGCCAAGAAAAATGCATCACAGACCATGAAATCTAGTTCACACCCCCACCCCCTGAAATCTGGTCTTTTGTATGCTTGTACCCTATACTATACAGATGTCACAGGGAAGACCAGCGTTTCTCAAATTGGGGGTCCTGACACAAAAGGGAATTGCAGGGGGGTTGTAAGGTTATTTTAGGGGTCATGGTATTGCCACCCCTATTTCTGTGCTGCCTTCAGAACTGGGCAGCTGGAGAGTGGCAGCAATTGGCCAGGCTCCCAGCTCTGAAGGCAGAGTTGCCACCAGCAGCAGTGCAGAAATAAGGATGGTGATACCATACCATGCCACCCTTACTTCTGCGCTGCTGCCTTCAGAGCTGGGCAGCCGCTGACTGAGGGTCCATCTCTGCAGGCAGCATCACAGAGGTAAAGGTGGCAATATCATACCATGCCATCATTATTTCTGGCTTGCTGCTGGCAGCAGCTCTGCCTTCAGAGCTGGGCTCCGAGCCTGCAGCCACTGCTTTCCAGCTGCCCAGCTCTGAAGGCAGTGCCACTGTCTGCAGCAGTGCAAAAGTAAGGCTAGCAGTACTGCAACCCCCCCCTTACAATAACATTGTCACCCCCCCAACTCCTTTTTGGGTCAGGGCCCCTACAATTACAACACTGTGAAAATTCAGATGTAAATAGCTGAAATAATGGAATTTATGATTTTCAAAATCCTATGACCATGAAACTGACCAAAATGGACTGCAAATTTGATAGGGCCCTAACTATAAACTTGCCATGTGTACTTTCTTGCAGAATGTGAACATTGGGTAAAATATTTTAATAAAACAGATCGTATAATAAATCAAATTAAATATTTAAATGTCTACTTTATTTTTTTCTTCTGCCGGTGTATAAGTGTCAGTATAAATTGTGACCAAAATGCATCCCTTGCCTGTTTCATTTAGGCCAAGTACTGAAATTTCTTGCACATGAGTTCTTATGCCCCAAGAAATTATCTTTAATTGAAATCCAAAATATAATATGGTATTTGTAAAATGCCAATAACTTGTCTGACCAACAGGTCATGAGTATTTTGTCCCCATTCTGAATGTGAAAAAAATTTTATACTGTGCAAAAAAAAGGCCTGATACAAAGCTCATTTAACACAATAAAAATATTCCCACTGATATCACTAGCCTTTGGCTCAGCCTCTATACGCCCCAGAAAAACTGAAGAGACTGTATGGTAATTAATTTTACTGACTTGGAGAGAACATCCAAAAATAACTCTCCTTTTGTATAATAATTTAGGAGGTGTTCAGCCAAGCAGCTGTGGTTTTGGTATTACACCAGTTGCCTCAACTGTACTGCCATGTCTCACCATAAGCAGCCTAACCACCTGTGGTAAATGTACCAGAGAGGGAAGCTCCAACCTTATCCCAGTGGGTGAAGCCCACTCAAGGGCTCTCATATCTTTCTCCAGGAGCCAGACCTAGGGTCAGATGAACTAATGAACCCCCGCCACACACAAACAAACCCAAGTGTGACAACCACAAATGCATTTGCCTCGGATCAACCTCATTCATGATCTATAAAAAATAATCTAATAATTAAGGATCTTTTACAATATTTGACTCTGACCCAATGAAAGCAAGATTGAAAAGACGCCCTCCTCACCCCAGAATATCTAATACATGATGACTGGACAGCATCAGACACCTGTCTCTGACAGGCATTCCACCCTGTAAATTGCTGCATTTTGTTCAGTACAGAACGTCATGGAAATGCATAATGTGCTTGGTGCCGCTACAGTGTCCAACTGACAACACGAGAACTAATCTAACCCTTCCTTACAACATTAACATTTAAAAATGCCAAAAAAGGCTTATTGGCCATAGGTGGCCATTTAAGATGCAGCAATCCATTGACAGTCTTCAATTAGTCCAATCCTGTCCTCTGTTGAAAGGATGCTTGCCCTGCCAGGGAGTTTTTTGGGGTGGTAGTAGTGAGGAAATAATTCAAATGGAACCATGCTGATCATGACCAGAATTTCTTAGGAGCAGATGATTGGGGAAATTAGGAATGGTGGGGATTCTAATAGCAATGCAGAAGAGTGGAGGAAAAAAAGTTAAACTCATTTATCTTATTTTTATGTCAGGTCATCGATCAGTTCACTTTGATTATTTATGATCTACAGAATAAATTCTGTCATTTGTTTTTATGGTTAAGACCAACAGAAGAAAACTGCTACTAGTATCAGATGCTAAATATTTACAGTGAGGAGTCTTTTAGAAATGCCCAAAATACTTAAGAAATAAATAGCCATATACAAAACATGACAAAATGGTAAAAAATGCTAGTGATTTCATTTTTAAAGCATTTATATTTCAAGTATGTACATCTTTAAACAGAACTGTTGTGATCGTAAAAATGGAAAAGACGATTACTCGCCTTGTTATAACTGTTGTTCTTTGAGAGGCGTTGTTCACATCCATTCCAACTAGATGTGTGCGTGCCATGTGCACGGTTGTCGGAAATTTTTTCTCTTAGCAGCTCCAGTCAGGTTGGCCTGTAGTGATGCCCTCATGGCGCTCAATTTATGACCCTGCCGTCCCAATCTCCCTTTGGTTCCTTCTTGCCAGCTACTCCAACAGAGGGGAAGGAGGGTGGGTATTGGAATGGATGTGAACAATGCCCCTTGAAGAATAACCGTTACAAGAAGGTGAGTAATCTTCTTTGAGTGATTGTTCACGTCTATTCCAATTAGGTGACCCCCCAATCTCTCCCACGGGGGTGGGGTCGGAGTTAAGGAATCACTGACTGAAGAACTGTTCTACAGAGAGCTGCATTGTCTCTAGCATGCTGTGTGATGGCAAAGTGGGTGGCAAAGGTATGCACCGAGGACCAGGTAGCCGCCCTGCAGATCTCTTGGATGGGTACCTGGGCCAGGAAAGTGGTGGAAGAGGCCTGAGCCCTTGTTGAGTGGTCCCAGGGCTAGGACCTTGGTGAGGTCATAGCAGGCACAAATACAGTCCTTAATCCAGGAAGAGAATCGCTGGGAGGAGACCAGAAGTCCCTTAATCCAGTCCGCCACAGCTACAAACAGTTGGTTTGAGTTCCTGAAAGGCTTTGTGTGCTCCATGTAGAATGCTAACACTCTCCGCACATCTAACGAGTGAAAACTTCTGCTCCTGTGCATTGGCATGCAGCTTGGAATAGAAAAATATCATGACTTGGGGAGAAAAGCTGGGTGCAGCCTGAGTTGTACCTTGTCCTTGTTGAAGACTGTGTTTGGGGGGGGGGGGGGTCAGAGATTAATGCTTTTATCTCAGATACCCTCCTGGCCGATGTGATTGCAACCAGAAAGGCTACCTTCCACAAGAGATACAGAAGAGAACATGTAGCGAGTGATTTAAATGGGGCTCCTATAAGCCTAGCTAGGACCAGATTGAGATCCCAAGTCGGTACCAGTGGGCAAGACTGAGGGTATAAGCGCTCCAGACCTTAAGGAAATGGCCCACCATAGGACTAGGGAAGACTGAACGCTCCAACTCGCCAGGGTGGAAAACTCAGATGGCTGCGAGGTGCACCTTGATAGACAATCTGGCCAGGCCTTGCTACTTCAGGTGTAGGAGGTAATCCAGGATGAATGGTATAGATGTCCGGAGTGGAGATGCTCTACTGAGATTACACCAGCATAAAAACTGTTTCCATCTGGCCAGGTAGGTGGCTATGGTGGAAGGTTTCCTGCTACCAAGGAGCACCTCCCTCGCCAATTCTGTGCACTGGAGCTCCCTTGTGTTTAACCATGAAACTTCCAGGCTGTGAGGTGCAGGGCCTGGAAGCCTGAGTGAAGCAGGTGGCCATGGTCCTGCGTAATCAGATCAGGAAGGAGCAGCAGTGCAATGGGAGTGCTGACAGCTCCAGAAGTGTGATGTACCAATGTTGGCGCAGCCAAGCTAGAATGAGTAGAATTACCACTGCCTTGTCCCTGCGAATCTTGAGGAGAACCTTGTGGACGAGTGGTATCGGAGGGAAGGTATACGGTAGATGGTTCCCCCAGTGCATTGTGAACGCATCTGAGATTAATCCCAGGCTGTGTGTTTGGAAGGATAAAAACATTGGACACTTGCTGTTGCTCCTTGTGGCAAATAGGTCTACCTGGGGAAACCCCCACCTTTGGAAGAGGGAGTGGATGACGTCCATCCAGATAGACCACTTGTGACTGCAGAATGACCTGCTGAGGTAGTCTGCAAGCTAGTTGCGTGCTCCCGAGAGATAGGACGCCTCCAGGTGAATGGAGTGGGCTACACAAAACTCCCACAGGTGGAGAGCCTCCTGACAGAGAGGGGAGGAATGGGCTCCGCCCTGCTTGTTTATATAGAACATGGAGGTGGTGTTGTCACTCAGCACTGCCATGCAGTGACCTTGCAATATTGTATGGAAAGTCTGACAGGCTAGTCTTACCACTCTGAGTTCATTTATGTTGATGTGGAGCAGGATCTTGAACTGTGACCACATGCCTTGAGTCTGTAAGTGTCTTAGGTGTGCCCCCCAACCAAGGTCTGACACGTTTTTGTTAAGATCATGGACAGTTGAGGGATAGTGAATGGGACTCCTTCGCAGACCATACAAGGGTCCAACCACCATCCTAGGGTGTCTAGACTCATGGCGGTACTGTTACTACCGAGTCCAGACCCGGGTGATAAGCAGTAGTAAACCACATCTGGTATGGTCCGAGTCTCATCCTGACGTGCTGCACCACATAGGTGCATGCTGCCATGTGTCCCAAGAGGCTGAGGCATGTCCTTGCAGTGGTGGTGGGGAATTGTCTGAGCATTTGAATGAGATGTGACAGGGTCTGGAATCTGGGTTGTGGCAGGATGGCTTTCGCCTAACCGAGTCCAGCACTGCCCCCAATTAATTCTATTCGTTAGGTGGGTGACAGTTGATTTGCCTACAGTCAGGAGGAGACCCAGCCTCTGGAAGGTCTCTCTGACTAACAGGACATGGGATTGCACCTGCTCGCTGGAGCTAATTGTTCAAGTAGGGGTATACTTGCACCTGTCTCTTTCGGAGAAAGGCTGTGATGACTGACATACACTTGGTGAACACCCCAGGGGGCTGTTGATAACCCGAATGGGAGCATCGTGAACTGATAATTTATGCGACTGACAATGAACCTCAGGAAGTGTCTGTGGGGTGGCCAGATGGCTATGTGGAAGTATGCATCTTTCATGTCGAGGGCAGCATACCAGTCCCCCCAGATCCAGAGAAGGGATAATTGTGCTCAGGGAGACTATGCGGAATTTCAACTTTACCATGAACTCACAGGTCTCTGATGGGTCTGAGACCTCCCTTTGCCTTGGAGATTAGGAAATAATGGGAATAGAATCCCTTGCCCTTAGCTCCTGAGGAAACTCTTCCACTGCTCCTGTGGTGAGGAGCGCCTGCACCTCCTGGATAAGGAGTTGCTCATGAGAGGGATCCCAGAAGAGAGATGGGGAAGGGGGGTGGGAGGGAGGGGATATGATGTTGCACTCTATATGTTTATGGAAATATGCTTTAGTGTAAATATGACGCAACTGGAATATATTTTGTGCTACACATGCCAGGTAACATATCTTTGTTAAGGTTATGATCTACTGAATATATTTGTCCTATTTGTACGCATGTATCATTTATATATCTGAAGTTATGAGCATTGGCTCTAAGCTTGTTTTTGAAGTGTTTGCTGTAGGAAACGCATAAGGGAGGTTTGGCCAATATATTGTGAAGAAGTTATTCAAGTAATTGGGAATACTTAACTAACAATGGACTTTGGGAGACGCCAATCCATATCTGAACTTTCCTGGGAACATTCAAACTAACATGTAAACAATAGCGTTGGCCTGCAAAAAGCTGACTCATTCATGAACGTGTGACTTGCCCAGGTGGCTACAAACTCCATCTTGTTGCTGTGATTTTGCACAGAAGAACAAAGGGGTTTCCACCCACAAGAGAGAGAATATAAAAGGCCTTGGAACCCTCTCTATTTTGTCTTAAGCTGGCTCAAGAGATAGCCTCTCCACCCCAAAGAGAAGCCTGAAAGAAAATGGAACAACGGACTGTAACTATGGGGGTATAAGTGATTACAGGACCCAGGCCATAAACGACAACATTGGTCTGAAAAGGATTGTACCTGAGATAACATCTAAGTTGAAAAGTTACTATCTGTAACGAGATGCTTAGTATTAAGTTAGCCTTGCGTGTTTTGTTTTATTTTGCTTGGTAACTTACTTTGTTCTTTTTTCAGAGTAGCAGCCATGTTAGTCTGTATTCGCAAAAAGAAAAGGAGTACTTGTGGCACCTTAGAGACTAACAAATTTATTTGAGCATAAGCTTTCGTGAGCTACAGCTCACGTCATCAGATGCATTTGGTGGAAAATACAGTGGGGAGATTTTTATACACACACACACACACACACACACACACACACACTGGAAACAATGGGTTTTGTCATACACACTGTCTTATTACTTGAAACCACTTACATCCTACTTTTTATACTTAATAAAATCACTTTGGTTTATTAATTAACCCAAAGTAAATAAGTAATACCTGGGGGAGCAAACAGCTGTGCATATCTCTCTATTAGTATTATAGAGTGCCCACAGTTTGAGTTTACCCTGTATAAGCTTTATACAGAGTAAAACTGATTTAAGCGGGGTTTAGGCTCCTAGAAAGCACTCAATATTCAGTCTGGGAAAGTCCCTGTTAACTGAGAAGCCCCTGGCCCTGCATTAGCCTGAGGGAGGGTTGGAAGGCCTGCATCTGGAATTCGTACCTCTCCAGCCCTGCAAAGGGTGGGGTTGGTATTGCCTGTGCTGTTGTACCAGCTGAGGTTTGAAGGGCTTTCTCGGGGTAGCAGGTGTATGCATCCCCAGAGATTTTATGGTTGTCCTGGAATCCTTAAGGCTTTGAAGCCTTGAATCAGTCTGGTCACAAAACAGCCCTGCACCCTCAAAGGGAAGGTCCTGCAGGGTCTCCTGAACTTCTAGGGGAAGCCCAGATGCTTGGAGCCAAACTGTTCCCCCTCATGACCACCCTCAAGGTGATGTTGGCCAAGTCGAGTGAGGCCTGCAGGGATGTCCTGGCAACTGTCTTCCCCTCCTCGACCAAAGCCAAGAATTCAGTCTTTGAGTTAGTGGGAAGTAACTCCTTATATTTTGACATGGAGTCGTAAGAGTTAAAAGTATACCTACTGAGAATAGCTTGCAGGTTAGCTGTAGACCCCCTGCGGCATACATTTTCTTGCCACAGAGGTCCATCCATTTGGCCTCTTTAGCCTTAGGAGCTGGTGCTTGCTGACCCGGTCCCTGACACTCCTTCTCATTCACCACAGAGACCACCAACCAGGGAGCAAGGGTGTGGGGGGGAGAACAAAAATTCATAGCTCTTAGAGGGAACAAAGTATTTTCTTTCCACACCCCTGGCAGTTGGTGGAATGGAGGCTAGAGTCTGCCACAAAGCACTATAATTGTTGCCAATAGTCTTAATTACTGATAACACCACTCTGGATGGGCCCTCGAGCATAAGAATGTCCACCACCAGGCCCTCTGGCTCAATGACTTCCTCTGCCTGTAGGCCCATATTATGGGCAATGTGGCGGAGTAGGTACTAGTGGGTCCTGTGGTCGATGGGCGGAGGCCCTGAAGTTGAGGCCCCTGCCACCGCCTCATCAGGAGAAGATGAAGAAGAGGTCAGTGGAGGCATAGGGTCGTCACGACCCACCATGTGCTCAGGTTGGTTCGGGGCAGCGTTGGTGCTAAGTGGCTGAGCATGGTCCATTGGAACCTTGGATGAGGGTGGATCTGGGGCTGGTTCCGATGTGCCTTCTGTAGTAAGCAGGGATGGTCTAGATAGAGCCGCCTCTGCGATACGAGGGGTGGTTCTGTCCACCGGTGACAGTGCCCGGTGATGCCTCAACCTAATGGACTAGAAACCCTGCAAGGGGTACCCCGGGTCTGATGATAAGCCCAGGGAGTCCAGAAGGGCCATTGTGCAGCGGGTGGCCATTGAGGTTGCCAGGACAAAGGAGTGTCTCCCACGCTTGTCCGACCTGTGCCTACTATGCTATGAGTAGTATAAGCTGTCCTCAGAGTCCGAGGAGGGTGATGACCATGGCAGTATCGAGGATCCCTGCACCAGTGGTTGCTGCTGAGAGGAGAAAGTCAGAAATTGGTGCCACAACAACTGTGTAGACAAATGGTGTCGGCTTTCTCATTACTTAAACTGGTGCCACAAGTCCAGTGCTGGGTAGCGGCTCCTATGTTCCGGTGCCGTATCACGGTGCCGGATTATAGAGAGTGATTGTGACCGGTGCCGGAGATCCCGAGTGATGCATTCCCTGGGTCTTGCTGTCATGTGCCGGTGGTGAAGTAGACTGGGAACAGTGCAGTTAACAGTACCAGACTGTAGAGGAAGATGGCCTCATTGCTGGTTTGCCTCTAGATGGCACCCATCTAGGCGGTGCCAGGGGCTTGTCTCTAACAGCAAGGGGCTGAGGCAGAGTACTTCCTATGAGGTCCCTTGCCAACTCGAAAGTATCTGGGGTGGAGGGAGTTTCCAACTCCTCTACCAAGTTGAGCTCCGCTGGAGAGTCGCTGGATGCTGGATTCAATGGTGCCAACTGGGTCACCAGAGACAATGGCACAAGGTCTTGCTGTTTGGAAGTTAAGTCCTTCCTCTGAAGCAGCAAGGTCTCCCCTGGGATTGTCTTGCTCTCTGAGGAGAGTGCCCTCTGTCGGCCTTCTTATGGTGCTTAAGGGGAACTGGGGATGTTAACCAGTGTCAGGGTGCCACACTGTGCTGTGGTGCCAGGGATCTTAGGTACCGGGGGTCTCTAGCACCAGAGTCCTTCCTCGGTACCGGTTCACAGACCGAGGCCGGGGCACTGTGCATCAAGCTCGAGTCTGGAACTTGGCAGTCAGGTGCCGCAGGATACAGTGTGGCTTCCATCAGTAGTTGTGTCAAACAGAAGTGGCGTTCCTTCCTAGTCCTAGGCTTGAAAGTCTTGCAACCTCCCCAAGACACCTCAAGAACGACTCGTGAGGGTTATTGTTTGGCATAGGCTTCTTTCATAGACCGCAAGATTTAAATCCTTGGGCTTGAGGCATGCCCTGGAGCCCAAGGCGGGGTGAGGGGAATGATCCGCTCACTGACTATATTACTAACAATAACTAAAACAAGAAAATAAAGAAATATTTCTAAAGAAAAACTAAGAATGGCTAAGGGAAGACTTGCAGGCAAGCAAGCTAATGCAGTTCCAATGCTGCCACGGACGGTAAGAAGGAACTGAAGGGGCATCAGGTCGGCAGGGTCACATATTGAGCGCCATGAAGGCACCACTCCAGAGGGCTCCCTGGCCGACCCGACGGGAGCTGCTAAGGGAAAAAGTTTCCGACAACCATGCCCGCGGCACGCGCGCACTTAATTGGAATAGACATGAACAATCACTTGAAGAGATATTTCTGTGGGTGGGTGAGTATTCTTTTAAACACAGATTACTGGTTTTAGTAAAATATACACACTATACATTTTGGTAAGCCTGACTATTCAAATCATACTGCAAGCTTAAAAAGATGAAAGAGAAAACAGTATGTTTCTTTGGCAACAATGAAACAAGGTTAGCTGGTTTTAATTTTCTCTCCAAAATTTCACAACACAATAGAACACAAAATATAGATTAGACAAAGTAGTACTAACCTCACAAGAAACAACCATCATCTGAAAATGCATATTCAGCTTCTGTATATGAAAAATTTTAAAAAATTCAGTGTACTTAGGATAGTAAATTATTGTACAAAAAGGAGGGTTATGCTGGATTGTTTTTTTAAAAACTGGTTCATGATGTGTGTTTAAAAAAGAGTACTTGTGGCACCTTAGAGACTAACAAATTGGAGCATAAGCTTTCGTGAGCTACAGCTCACTTCATTGGATGCATTCGGTGGAAAATACAGGGGGGAGATTTTATATACACAAAGAACATGAAACAATGGGTGTTACCATACACACTGTAACAAGAGTGATCAGGTAAGGTGAGCTATTACCAGCAGGAGAGCGGCAGGGGGACGGACGGACGAGCTTTTGTAGCGATAATCAAGGTGGGCCATTTCCAGCAGTTGACAAGAACGTCTGAGGAACAGTTGGGGAGGGGGGAATAAACATGGGGAAATAGTTTTACTTTGTGTAATGACACATCCACTCCCAGTCTTTATTCAAGCCTAAGTTAATTGTATCTAGTTTGCAAATTAATTCCAATTCAGCAGTCTCTCGTTGGAGTCTGTTTTTGAAGTTTTTTGTTGAAGAAGTGCCACTTTTAGGTCTATAATCGAGTAACCAAAAAGATTGAAGTGTTCTCTGACTGGTTTTTGAATGTTATAATTCCTGGTAGGGATGCTCTTCTCCAGGTAAGAGAAGACTAAGATATATTATTTCTCAAATCAGTAGTGAGTCCTGTCTCAATATATCACAAGCCTTGTCCATATGGGGAGTTTAATCAGCACTAACAAATTAGTTCAGTATGAAAATGCCTGCAGACACACAATGCAATTTATTAGAGTGCAATAACTCTGCATTTAATACAAACTCTGGAATCCTCTTTCAAAGTGTGTTATGTTTGATGCAAAGTGAGTTAGTCCAGTGAATTTTCGTGTGCACACAATGCTACCGCACATTAGTTTGGCAGTCCTCCAGCTCCTGTACCATACTGCTTTGCAGATGTCTGTTATTGACTTTGTTTACCTGCATGCCCTCCACTGTTCTGAGGTCAAGTTGACCAGATGTTCCCTACCCTGTTTAAAAACTGGCAGGGGAAACAATTTGTCCATTTGCTCCTATCACATTGCTGCAATATCACTTCAGAAGTCTTACGACATGCCTCAAGCAGCTGCTTGGAGGTGTGATGCAACCCTAGATCTCATCGCTATCTAGGAAGAAACGTCAGTGTTGCAAGCGCATATAGCCAGCCACCAGAATAAAGATCTTTTTGTGGACACTGCTAAGCAATTGAATGCGAGGAGCCACAACCAGGATGCTAACCAGGGATGGATATAGAGCAAACAGCTCATAGACTCAGACTTTAAGGCCACAAGGGATGATCATGATCATCTAATCTAACCTCCTGCATATACCCATAACCTTTGGCTGAGTTAGCTTCCTGAAATCATGATTTAATGACTTCAAGTTGCAGAGAATCCACCATTTAATCTAGTGACCCATGCTGCAGAGGAAAGTGAAAAAAATCTAGAGTGGCAGGAGAATTTTACTTTTTTCCTATCAACTTTTTATTACATTTTTATTTATATATATATATATATTAGTGACAAAGTCCCAAGCCTGTATTGGTGGGCCTCTCGCTTCCAGGCGGATTCAAAGGCCTCAGAACCCCATGAAGGTCCTCAATGTGACCTCCCTTTCTTAGTGTAATGGCAAGAGTCACAGCCTACCGAGCTATTTTCATCACAGGCCAGTACGGGAGGGGGAATACCCCACAGTCTCTCTTGCTCCGTTGAGATTAATAGATGCAGTTCGACCTCCCGCGTTTACCAAGGCCTGCTTCCCCTCTCAAGGGGTTTCTGTGAGGGACGGGGGGGGGAAACCCGGGCCCACCCTCTACTCTGGGTTCCAGCCCAGGGATCCTAATGGTAGCAGTTGTTAGCGGCTTCCCCTTCACCACTGGAGCTGCTTTGACTCCCTGAGCCACTTCCCCATGATCCCCTTTTCTAGCTTCATCCTTACCTCAGGCTTCAGCAATGCTTCCTCTCCTCCAGCTCTTTCCACCTGGGCTTACCTGAGGGAACTGGAAGGAGAGCTTTTAAACAATATAAGTGGAACCTTGGTTGGTTCCAGCTGTCACCATTAGCCTAACGGCCTTAATTGCCATGGTGTCTTAATTGGCTTGGAGTAGTCTTTGTTTGGCTATCCAGGGAACAGGGACCTACTCCTTCTGAAGGCTGATATACCTGCCTTCCTGAAGCGCCAGGGTCGTACTCTCTGTGGTTTTGGTGGCTAAACGGGTCACTAAAGTCAACAGGACCACTCTCTTATATTCTTCTGGTCTGAGTCTATCACAATACACACACACACACACGCACGCACACACACACACACAGAAAACAAACTATACATAAACATCTCATAATATATTAACTGTTTACTACCTAAACTTAGCTATAGTTGAAACATTATATATAATATGGTTAAAATAAATCAATTATTTGTATTATACAATTTACAAACGAAGAAAGTTTATGAAAGTCCAACTAGTTAAAAATATTAACGTAAGAATAGAAGCAAAATTCAGAGGAAGGGGATAGAAAGGGCAAGGGAAGGAAGTGGTTAGAGAAGTGAGGCTCACGCATTTAACAGGATCGTTAAGATATTTCCAGGAGGCATCCCATATTGCTGAGAATTTTTCTTGGGTATTGGTTACAGTATACTAATTCCTTTCATGGTGGCCATGGCCAAGCTTATGATGTTCACGCACTAGTCTTCAAGTGGTGGTTGTTTTTGGGATTTCCATTTGATAGTACTAGTCTTTTAGCAATTATTAGTGCTCTGCTGAGCCAAAGTTTTTCAGAATTATTTAGCTTCCAG
This sequence comes from Dermochelys coriacea, assembly GCF_009764565.3. Taxonomy (NCBI): domain Eukaryota; kingdom Metazoa; phylum Chordata; order Testudines; family Dermochelyidae; genus Dermochelys; species Dermochelys coriacea. Next base: position 52,042,386 of record NC_050072.1, on the reverse strand, counting down.
TTAACACTGATTAGGTTTAATGTTACAATTAGCTTGTCACAATTTTATTTGATAAGAAAAAAATGAACTTTGCAATGAAGCAATGAACTCTGCCCAAAACACGCAAAGAGAATTCCCAGACCATATGGATTAAATTAGCACCTGCAGAATCCCAGTGCTAACATTTACCTGACTTAGTAGCACCTACTTCTTAATAGTCGGAAAGGGTTCCAATGCATCCTTCGTATCATTTTTTGCTGGATTAATCTTAAAACGGAACTCCCAGGAATAGTTCGGAGCACTGGCTGAAATTTGTTTCCATTGGGTAGTAGAAAAAAAATTGCCCTGGTTCCTCCTCCTGGGTTGTGTTTTTTTTTTTTTTTTTTAATAGGGAATCTGTTTAATTCCAATTTGCTGGCCAAGTATGCATGCCGTTTTGCCATATGTCTTGGCAATCTGGGTAATATTTGGAGAAATGAAAGCAGTTCAGCTGGATCAAGGGTAGCACAGGCATTGGGCCAAACAGATGAGAGACAATGTTTAAGTTGAATATATTGCCACTCTTCCTTAGTCTCTAGACTGAACCTTTTTTTTTTAATATTGTAAAAGGAGAAAAGTATCGCTTTGAACAAGTTGACTAGGGTCAAAATCCCTTTCCTTATCAAATCTGGCCAAATGGAGGGGTTGCCTGCTATACAGAGTTTCGAGTTACTCCAGCTGAAGGCCTTGGTATGTATTTTTAAATTTAGTAGCCATTGTATGCCAAGTATTTCTGACAGCCACAATAGTTGACAATCATTCTATTGGGAATTGGTAGTAATCAGAGTGCAGTGCATTGGAAAGGGATGAGGAACAACCAATTCTGCTTCCAGCTGGAGCCAATCAGGGGCTCTACAGCATGTGGGAATGAGCCACTGTGCACTTGGCTAAGAATTATTGCCGGATGGTAAAATTTAAAGTTGGGAAATCTAAAACCATATGTTTTGATAGGGATCTGCCATCTTTGTAAGGGAATTCTGGGTTTGTTACCATCACCGCACGAGAAGAAGAGGAAGTTACTCACCTTGCAGTAACTGAAGTTCTTCAAGATGTGTGTCCCTGTGGGTCTCCACTCTAGGTGACGGTGTGTCCTAGTGCTGTTGATCGGAGATCTTCGGTAGCAGTGCCTGGTCGGAATGCATGCACTCAGTTGGTATCTCCCATCTTGTTGGAATCTTCCTGAGTGCACGTGTCCCGCACCCTCCTCAGTTCCTTCTCTACCGAGGAGAAATCATACTAGTACTCCAAAGTAGAGGGGAGGAGGGCAGGGAGTGGAGCATCCACAGGAAGACACATCTTGAAGAACTTCAGTTACTGCAAGGTGAGTAACTTTTTCTTCTTCTTCAAGTGCTGTCCTTGGGGGTGTTCCATTCTAGGTGAATGTATAGCAGTACCCACTACGGTCGGTGGGACTTTGGAGATGCGGCAGGGAGTACTGTAGAGAGTACTGTATGGCCTACTATGGTGTCTGCTGGGGTATTTTGCGTGATAGCATAGGTTTGGCAAACGTGTTCAGAGGACCATGTAGCCACTTTACAAATGTCAGGAATGGGTATGTTATATAGGAAGGCAATGGATGTTGACATAGCTCGAGTGGAATGAGTTCTAATGCCTTCAGGCGGTTGAATATTTTGACAGGATCTGATGCAGTTAGAGATCCACTTAGACGTTGTTTAGAGAGAGTTGCACCTTTCGATCTTTCAGTAATGGAGACAAAGAGTCGTGGGGACTTACGGAATGGCTTAGTCCTATCTAATAAAAGGCAATTGCTCGCCTGACATCAAGAGTATGCAGGGTTGCCTCTTACAGAGTCTCATGAGGTTTAGGCTAGAAAGTAGATAAGTATATTGGTTGGTTAAGGTGGAAGGTGGATCCCACCTTAGGGAGAAATTGAGGATGTTGTCTCTGAAAGACTGTCTTTGGAGAAGGTTGTGTAGCGAGGATAGGCCATCAGGGCACTTATTTCACCTACTCTCCTTGCTGATGTTATTGCAACTAAGAAAGGTACCTTCACGGACATATGAAGAAGAGACGAGGTAACCAAGGGCTCGAATGGAGGTTTCATGAGATTGTGAAAAACGAGGTTAAGATTCCATGTAGCTGCCATGTAGCTGGGTAAATTTCAGGATAGAGATTTTGTAGGCCCATGAGAAATCATTTTATGGTGGGAGAGTCCGTGGACGACGGGAGGACATGCGGAGTAGGTAAGAATACCACGACTGTCTGGGCCAAGCCGGGGCACTAAGTATGACCCGTGCATTATCGTCTATGATCTTCCAAAGAACCCTGTGTAGCAGAGGGATTGGTGGGAAGGCGAACAGAAGAGAGTTGTTCCACAGGATGAGGAATGCGTCTCCTAGGGATGCAGTCCTGAGTCCCGCTCTGGAGCAAAACAGGTGACATTTTCGATTCTGGGTTGTGGCAAAGAGGTCTATTGATGGGGTGCCCCAAAGGGAGAAGAGCTGTTGAAGTATTGCGGGGTGCAGTTCCCATTTGTGTTCTGTCGAAAAGTGCCTGCTGACTGCATCGGCCGTAGTATTGTGGCAGCCAGGTAGGTATGAGGCAATGATTTGTATTTGATGTTGTGTGCACCAATTCCATATCGGGATGGCTTCCATGCATAGGGAATGTGATTGGGCTCCCCCTTATCTGTTGATGTAAAACATACATGCTATGTTGTCTGTTAAGACCAGAATAGATTTGCTCTTTATGAGGGGAAGAAAGTGAAGGCATGCTCGTCACACTGCTCTGAGCTCGAAGAGATTTATGTGTAGGCGCATCTCTGATGCGGACCACCGGCCTTGTGCCCTGTGTCTCCCTAGATGCGCTCCCCAGCCAATTAGGGAAGCGTCCGTGGTGAGCATGAGCATTGGGGATCATTGCTGGAAGGGAACGCCCATGCAGAGGTTTTCTGGTCTTGTCCACCAGCGTAGGGAAGCTAGAACATTGGGAGAAGGAGTTAGCAGGATCCCTAAGGTCTGTCTGTTGGGTTTGAAGTTGTAGTTGAGCCAGCCCTGAAGACATCTCATGTGTAGCCTGGCATGCTGGACCACGAAGGTGGTGGCTGCCATGTGACCAAGAAGCTGTAGACAGATTCTTGCCTGTGTCCTGGGATGAATAGAGAGTTTGCGTCTGAGCTGCGTGATAGTGAGGAATCTGTGACATGGGAGCAATGCTCTGCTTCGGACTAAGTCAAAATGAGCTCCAATGAACTCGATCCATTGTGTAGGTGTCAGGGCGGATTTCTGGATGTTTATTTGGAGGCCTAGGCTGTGAAACAGGGAGATGGCAAAATGGGTAACCTGAAGTGTCTTGCCATAGGAATTTCCCTTGATGAGGCAATTGTCCAGGTAGGGGAAAAAGCATGATTCTAGGTCTGTGGAGGTGAACCACAACCACAACTAGAGTCTTGGACTCTCTGTGGAGAGTCTGAAAGGAAGAACTCAGTAATGAAAATGGTCGTGACCGATTGTGAATCGTAGGAAGAATCTGTGAGCAGATGAATTGGTATATGAAAATAAGCATCCTCTAGGTCAAGGGGCTGTGAACCAGTCCCCTTGATCCAGTGCAGGAATTATTTTGCCCAGTGTGACCATCTTGAAATTTTGTATCGTCATGAATTTGTTCAGTCCGCGTAAGTCCAATATAGGCCTCCATCCCCTGGTCTTTTTCTGGGTCAGAAAGTAACGGGAGTAGAACCCTTTCCCTCGATGTTGTGTCAGCACAGTTTCCACTGTGCCTAGTTGTAGAAGGTGAGCCACTTCTACGCAAAGTAAGTGCTTGTGAGAGGGGTCCCTGAAGAGGGATGGGGAAGGAAGTAGAGTAACCGGATTGAACTATTTCAAGGACCCAGCGGTCCTGTGTAATCCGCTGCCAGGCATGTTGGAAACTCTGGAGGAGGTGGCCAAATGAGCAAGTAGGCGGTAGATTCAAGGGGAGGTCCTGCAGACCCTCAAATGTTTCAACGTTTCAAAATTGTTGTTTATTCCCTGCTGGGTGGGAAGTGGTTGCTTGAGCTTGATTTTGTCTATGCTTAGGGGGTCTAGTGCGACTTCTAGTTATGTTGTATGATTTGGGTTGTGGCCAATAATACTGTTGTGTGCGCGTGGTCTTTGGTAGTATTGGTATTGTTGTCTCCTGGGAAAAGATGGGTGAATGCCCAGGGTGCGCAGTGTCACTCTAGAATCTTTCATGGTGTGGAGGAGTTTTTTTTTTTTTTTTTTTTTTTTTTTTTTTTTGGAGAGAAGTTTATCCTTATCAAAGGGGAGGTCCTCCACTTTGGTCTGCAGATCTTTAGGGATGCCAGATGCAGAGAGCCATGAAGATCTGTGCATAATCACAGCAGTTGCAGTAGTACTGTCTGCTGTGTCTAGAGCTGCTTGTAGGGCCGTTCTGGAAATTAATTGGCCCTCAACCAGGACTGACTTGAAGTCTGCTCCCCTATCCTCTGGAATGTAAGAGGCAAATTTGAAAAGTATATTGTAATTATCTAAGTCGTAGCTGGCGAGGAGGGCAGAATAATTCGCAATTCTGAATTATAGAGTGGAGGACATGTAAAGCTTGTGACTGAAGACATCAAGGAGTTTAAGGTCCTTGTCTTGCGGAATGGGCTGATATTGCAGCTGTTTTGTCCGTTGTGCAACTGCATCCATGACAAGAGAGTTCAGTTGCAGATGAGAAAATAGGAAGTCAGCGTCCTTAACGGGAACATAGTATTTACGTTCAGCCTTTTGCAAGTTAGTAACAAAGAAGCTGGAGTTTGCCAGAGAGTGTCAGCTAGCTCCAAGAGTGCCTTGTTGATGGGGAGCATGATTTTTTGAGGGCACAGAGGTTTGAAGGATTCTGAGGAGTCTGTGTTGTGTTTCCTGAACCTCTTCTAAGGGGATGTCTTGACAGAATGCCACCCTCTTGAAAAGTTCTTGAAATTGTTTACAGTTGTCAACGTTCTGTGCAGGTGGAGGGAAGAGGGCTCCATCTGGAGCTGATGGAGAGTCAGGGGTCGGTGAGTCAGGATATGGTCCATAGCTCATGTTCTCAGGAGGGGGTTCAGGCACTCTAAAAGTGGATGGAGCTGGAGATCGACCCACAGAAAGAGTTAGTGGTTTGGTAGAAGAGGTCGGAGGGTGAGTGGTAGGAGAATGGGTTTCAGAGTAGCAGACGTGTTAGTCTGTATTCGCAAAAGGAAAAGGAGTACTTGTGGCACCTTAGAGACTAACAAATTTATTAGAGCATAAGCTTTCGTGAGCTACAGCTCACTCATGTGGCCAAGGGTACAAGGGTACCACTGAGGCCAAGGCAAAGGGTAGGAGAACCCAGGTGCTTTGCACAGAGGGGTGAAGTAGGGAAACTGAGACTGGTGGTTGTGAGCTGTGACCTGAGATGGAAAAGGTTCCGGTGGAGGAGGAGAGGCAGGTGGGGAGAACTCCACCTGCTGCTGTACATCAGGTTTGCTATCAGTAAAGGTAGCCAGTTCAGGTGGGGAGAGCAGCTGTTCAAAAAATGAGCCGTGTGTGTCCAGGAGCAGGGAGTTAGGCTCAGGTGGTACTGAGAGGTCACCTTGAGTGAGAAACTGTTGCTCCTGCTCCCTGGTCTCCGCTGAGCCTGAACTGTGCTCTAGCGCATTGTCAATTGAAAGCCTCGTTGGTGCCCCGGGGCATGTGGAGGAGCCCTGCAGGGGTCCGCTGCTGGTGCTGGGGCGCGAGGCAGGCTCGGAGCCGACGTTCTTCCCGGCCCTGGGGCAGAGAGCGCAGTCGGCACTGCAGCTATTTTTAGCTCGGAGGGGGTTGGTGCCGATGTTCTTGTCGGCACCGGAGCAGAGCGCGCAGTCCGCACCGTCGCTATTTTTAGCACTGAAGCGCTCGGTGCCGTGGAACCCTTCCCAGCACCGGAGGTCGGGTTCCTGCCTCTGCGGTAGCCGTGACTGAGGCATTGTGCCAGCCTGAGGCGCCTGCCTGCTGCGCTGTCAATACAGAGGGTAAGGATCTCGCGGAAGACCCTTTACCCTTGTTAAAAATCTCTCCTCGGAGACTGTTGGGCTTCTTGCCTCTGCTACAGAGAGGATGAAGCCATGCTCTCAATTGACTCTGATCTGGCTGGGGAGCATGAGGGAGAGGGTTTAACCTTACCTGTCTCCCAAGGCAGCTGCAGAGATTTTTCCATTAGTAACATTTTAAGCCACAGGTCCCTGTCGCGACGAGCCCTGGTCTCAAGGCTTGCACAGTGAAGGCATTTTGTGGGGATGTGTGTTTCGCCAAGGCACTTCACACATCATGAGTGTCCATCAGACCCTGGCATGGAGTCCTGACAGGAAACACACTTCTTGAATCCTGAAGCCCCTGGCATATTGAATTAGAAATGGCAGGGGAAAGTGTCTCAGCGGGAGACAAGCCTGAGGCTAAATTTTTTTTTATTTTTATTTTAAACTAAGTAACTAAACTATGTAACTATTCTAAAGGAAGGGAAACAACTGGGATGTAACTAATAACTATTTCTATGTTCTTTGTTACTGTTTCCTACAGAGACCAGGGAAGAGAAGCAGCACTGCACTGAGTCTCGTCTTCTCCGAGGATGGTTGAGAAGGAACTGAGGAGGGTGCGAGACGCATGCACTCAGGAAGATTCCAACAAGACAGGAGATGCCAAGTGTGTGCGTGCATCCCGACCATGCACTGCTACCGAAGATCTCTGATAAACGGTACCAGGACACACCGCCACCTAGAGTGGAGCACCACAGGGACAGCACTTGAAGAAGAACCTAAACAGGTTGTCCATTTTGATCAAATAAAAAGGAGAAATATGGATACAAAGGGAATTCAGGCTAAAGAGGATCCTGGGAAGAGCATTCATTTTAATTATGCTTATTTGTCCTCAAAATGGAGAGAGATAGTGCCTGCCATGCATTTAAATCGTTTGCTAACTGCATGATTCATGTTGCGAGGCTTTTGAATTTCCTTACGGAACAGGATGCCAAAATATCTGAGGTTTGTCTGTTGCCATCTAAATGTTCCTATAGAAAAAGACATTTCCAACTAAATCCTATGAGATCTTAATTGCTTCCAATTTATCCTAATTTATCTTTTAGCCAGAGTATTTACCAAAGTTACCTATTGTTTGTAGGTTTCAGAGTAGCAGCCGTGTTAGTCTGTTTTCACAAAAAGAAAAGGAGTACTTGTGGCACCTTAGAGACTAACAAATTTATTTGAGCATAAGCTTTCGTGAGCTACAGCTCACCTCATCGGATGCATTTGGTGGAAAAAAAATTTGTTTGTAGGAGAGACTGACCCAGATTTTTAATAAATGGGATGACATCTGCATATTTTAGGATTTTTGTCTCCTGAGTCCTTGAAGTTCCATACTTAGTGCTTGTCAAAGGCTTTCTCTGCATTGAATGAAATGATTGTATGGGAATTTCTAGAACGTTGATGGAATGCCATAACTCTAATCAACTGACGTGTTATCTGAACCAGGCCTTTTTAAAATAAATCCCACTTAACTGGGGAAGTATATCACTCATTACATTTTCAAGCCTCTTAGCAATATTTTTGGAAGGTATTTTTATAACTGTATTGATTAAGGAGATGGGTCTATAGCTGTTACACTTTTGCACATCCTTACCCAATTTTAATAGTATACTAATTAGGACTTGGCTTCTCTCAGACCAGGAGGTAACATATCTTTCTTTAAGGCATCTTTGTAAATGTCTAACAGCTAAGGGGTCAGAATTTCTTTGAAACTTTGACAGAATTCTATCGATAGGCTATCAGGGCTGTGGGTCTTTCCTGGACTCATTTCCTTCGTGAGCTTATTTCCTTTGATTGCAAAGGAGAGGCCATCCTGGTCTGCTGCTCTTCTGAGATTTGTGGGAGATTGAGTTTTAACAACATTATTCAGTTCTTTAGGGTCAAGTGGTAAATCATTACTCTAAAGAGCTAGATAGAATTTCAAAAATTGATAATTGATTAGTAAGAACCTGCCCTAGTTTTGATTTGAGTAATACTATTTGGGACCTTTGATCTCTCACTTTTAATCTGTATGTGAGAATTTCCCCCACTCAGTCCCCTGACTCCCAGTATGGTGGTTTGAATCTAAAAAGAGAATTCAGCATGTGCTGAAGTCAGCCTATTTACTTCATCCCAAAGATAAATTATTTTTTAAAGATTTTCTTGAGAAGGGTAGTTTGCACATTCTAAATCCATAGCTTTGAGTTGTTTGATCAATTCCAGGAGCTGAGCCTAGCTAGCCTTCTTCCTACTCGCTGAGTAGGAAATGATCCTGCTCCTACTAAAAGCTATTAATGTACCCCATAGGGTGGATCAGGATCTTTCTGGTTTGTCATTTGTTTAGAAGAAAAACCAAATTTCTTCTGTGACATAGTTCTGAAAGTATTTATTTTTCATAAGAGTTCCGTCTCCATCTTTTATGAGTCCAATTAATATCGGGTGGGAAAAACTGTAGTATCATTGGGCATGATTAGAGATCATGATAAACTTGTTTGCATTTTTAAGCATGGAGTCTACCAGATTAATAGAAATCAGAAAGAAATCTATTTGTAAATGTGAAGATGGGGAGGGGGAAAAAAAAGTAAAAATCCTCAGAGTAGGGTTCTGCAACTGCCATACATTTTTTTTTTAATGCCAATTCTTCCATATAATCTTTTATAATGTTCCTAGATGTGACTGTTTACATTGGGGCCAGCCTAACTTGTCTAAAAAAAAAAAAAAAGAGGCCAATGCCTCATTAAAATCTCCTGGTATGATGATTTATTCTAGTGGGTTAGTAATTAATTTAGAAAAAAAATCATTTAAAAAAAAACAACTTGAATCATTTTAAGTTGGTCCATATAGGTTAATTAAGATATACACAGAGTGAGATCTTACCTTCACCAGCAACAATCTACTTTCCTCATCTTTATTTATATCTAGAATGTGTAGTCTTTTGTTAAATAATATTTCTACACTTTTGGCTGCAGAGAAGAAATTGTTAAACACCCATCCATCCCTCCTAAATTTCTCTGTCTGAAAGTCATTGAGGTGCGTTTTCTGTAGGAAGAAGAAAAGGAGTACTTGCGGCACCTTAGAGACTAACAAATTTATTTGAGCATAAGCTTTCGTGAGCTACAGCTCACTTCATCTGATGCATTTGGTGGAAAATACAGAGGGGAGATTTATATACACACACAGAGAACATGAAACAATGGGTTTTATCATACACACTGTAAGGAGAGTGATCACTTAAAATGAGCCATCACCAGCAGCGGGGGTGGAAAGGAGGAAAACCTTTCATGGTGACAAGCAAGGTAGGCTATTTCCAGCAGTTAACAAGAACATCTGAGGAACAGTGGGGGGTGGGGGTGGGGGGAGAAATAACATGGGGAAATAGTTTTACTTTGTGTAATGACTCATCCGTTCCCAGTCTCTATTCAAGCCTAAGTTAATTGTATCCAGTTTGCAAATTAATTCCAATTCAGCAGTCTCTCGTTGGAGTCTGTTTTTGAAGTTTTTTTTTGTTGAAGGATAGCCACCCTCAGGTCTGTAATCGAGTGACCAGAGAGATTGAAGTTTTCTCCGACTGGTTTTTGAATGTTATAATTCTTGATGTCTGATTTGTGTCCATTTATTCTTTTACGTAGACACTGTCCAGTTTGACCAATGTACATGGCAGAGGGGCATTGCTGGCACATGATGGCATATATCACATTGGTAGATGCGCAGGTGAACGAGCCTCTGAAAGTGTGGCTGATGTGATTAGGCCCTATGATGGTGTCCTCTGAATAGATATGTGGACAGAGTTGGCAACGGGCTTTGTTGCAAGGATAGGTTCCTGGGTTAGTGGTTCTGTTGTGTGGTGTGTGGTTGCTGGTGAGTATTTGCTTCAAATTGGGGGGCAGTCTGTAAGCAAGGACAGCTGTAGCTCACGAAAGCTTATGCTCAAATAAATTTGTTGGTCTCTAAGGTGCCACAAGTACTCCTTTCTTTTTGCGAATACAGACTAACATGGCTGCTACTCTGAATTCTGTAGGAAGATATCTGCTTTCAGTGTTTTCAGAGTAATCATTCTTTTTCTTTTTAGTCGGTGATTCACCTCTTTGATGTTCCAGGGAACACAATTTATTATAATAGCTAGAAAGAGTTTTTAGGTCAAATATCTCTCTATCAAGTGCCTGAATAGTGTCATTGCTTGGGCCATTGTTAGGTTCAAATTTCAGAAAAGTGTATTGGTTATTCCTCACTGCTCTGGGGACATGAAGGGGAGGGAAAGGGGAGAGGATAAAGCAGACTAGGAAATGAAAAAGATTGGTATAATGTGGGAAACAGAAAAACAGAGAAAAAGAAAGGAAGTGATGAAAACTGACCAAGGATCACAAACATGCATATCTCTTATCCAAATTGAAAAAAGACCTAAATCCAGGAGGTTTACAAGGAAGTGGCCTCCCCCCCCCCCCCAAACACACTCAAATAGGGTACAACTGGTTTCCCTTTAATTTCATGAAGCAGAAATAGTCTTATATCAAGCGAAGGCATGGTTTCTGCACTGTTTGCAACAAAAGAAAAAGGGGAAGGAAGGGGAAGAAGGCTGGCATCTAATCTTAAGAACAAATCTACAGTGGATACATAAATTACACAAATTGTTTAAATATTCTTATTCCAACACAAATAGATCATTTGCAGATAAGGGTTCATTAGCAGAACAGTTCTGCCTAAACTCTGCCTCTGAGAGCCTTGTCCACACTGGATTATAGTGTGAACATCACTGCCCAATAGTTACATCAGCAATGTAAATCAGTGTGATGGGGTTGCTCTACTCACCACTGGATGTACTGCCTCCTGGTGGTTCTGTAGATTGGCTCGGTCATGCCAATACCCCTCCAGCAGTTACACTCCATCAATTTCTCCTCTGCAACCCATTTCTCACTCCAAGAACTGTAATGTCTTTTTCATGACTCAGCCTTCCGGCCAGGTCACTATTGTGATTCCCTGTTCCAGAGGGAAGTGTTTCAAGCAGTCTCAGACAGTCTTCCACTTCACTGCCTCACAGTGCCACTCCTACAGTGGCCGCCAGGGGAACCCAGGACCACCATATACTCCAGGTTCTGGCTCAGGGACCCGCTACACAGCGGCCAAGGTCCATTCCCTGCACCTTGCTGCCTTTCCCTGAGCTGCTTCCATACCTCCTGGCCCTCCCCACTCCTCTGGGTTTGCCAGTCTTTTCACTCCCTCCTCCCAGAGAGTAACTTTAGTCTACTGTTTTTCAAACTTTTTGATACAAACGACTGACTTACTGCCTTCCTAAACTGTGTCAGGGAGATCTCAGTGACTGGTGCCAGTTCACTGACTAGCCATTGAGTTGCTTAATAAGTGTTTCTCATCTCTGCAGCCCCCACAGACATAGCTCCCTTTCCCCACCACTACAGACTCCTTCCCTGCAGTCCCCAGCTCCTGGGCTTTGTACAGGCCCCTCCTGCTCCTGTTCAGCTGAGCATCATTTAATCAATCCCTGCTCCCTGGCTCCTTCTCCAGGTGCAGCCTGGGGAGCTAATTGACCTCCCTGGCCATCTTAACCCTTTCAAGCCTTGTGTGAAGTAGACAACCCATCACAAGCAGCATAACATTTATTTCAGCTCATTTAACAAAAATAAAAACTAAAGAAAAGAACCTGAACGAGCATTGAGAAAACACCTGACAGTCTCATAACAACACATTCTCAGGTTTCAGAGTAGCAGCCGTGTTAGTCTGTATTCGCAAAAAGAAAAGGAGTACTTGTGGCACCTTAGAGACTAACCAATTTATTAGAGCATAAGCTTTGGTGAGCTACAGCTCACTTCATCGGATGAAGTGAGCTGTAGCTCACCAAAGCTTATGCTCTAATAAATTGGTTAGTCTCTAAGGTGCCACAAGTACTCCTTTTCTTTTAACACATTCTCAGTAATTTAGTGAATCATAACCAACAATAATAATTATTCTTAGATAGGATTTTAGGAAATCAGATTTCTTTACAGTTGGGGAATTGAAAAGATTTGTTGTTAAACTGAAGTTGTCATTACATTGTTTAGATCTGGTATCTCTATAGAGAACCTTTCCCAGGTATCTGCCTGGCAGGTCTTGCTCACATGCTCAGGGTCTAACTGATTGCCATATTTGGGGTCGGGAAGGAATTTTCTCCCTGGTCAGACTGGCAGAAACCCTGAGGTTTTTTTGCCTTCCTCTGCAGCATGGGGCACGGGTCACTTGCAGGTTTAAACTAGTGTAAATAGTGAATTCTCTGCAACTTAAAGTCTTTAAACCATAATTTGAGGACTTCAGTGACTCACTCAGAGGTTAGGAGACTATTTCAGGAATGGGTGAGGTTCTGTGGCCTGCAATGTGCAGGTCATATTAGATTATCATGATGGTCCCTTCTGACCTTAATGTCTGTGAGTCTGTAAGTGTACCTTTAGGGCAAACGGATTGAATATTTCCAGATTTACTAAAAACCCAAAATCTAGGAAATTAGATGGGGATGAAACAAAAGGGCAGGGGGGAAAGAGATTAAAAAGGAGGGGGCGGGGAAGAGGGTTGGAAAAGGTACTAACTAGGAGGGAGAGTGCCTCAGACTGAAAACAAAAATCACACTTCCCTGTAGAATAATGCCAATACATGGAAGTAAAAAGTCCCCAGGTCCAGTTAAACAATTTGCTTAGAGTCAGGATTGCAAAGGTGGATGTGCTCCTGGTGACTGGAATCGTGAAGGGGTAGGGTAGAGGCAAGCAAAGTACGTACATCCATATTGTAAGTACTCCAACCTGCTAAATGCAGCAGCCAGAGCCCACAGTTGCTTCTTGAGTTTGGATGGAGGGTCAAAATTCAATAAAAAATAGGATCTTTCTCTCCACCCACTTGTTCCCTTGCTGGCTCCCTCTGCAGCTGAAAGTTAAAAAAATGAAACATGATAGTGGCTCCAACAGTCAATCTCCCTATGCTAAATTGGTTGGCTATGGATCAGTAACATTAAGGGGTGGCCAGCTACCAGATGGCAGTGGTGACCTGGTTCTTAATGAATATGGGCACTGCATGTTGATACACTGCCACTGCAGCTCAGAACTAGCTGAACACAGATCTCAAAAAAAGGTCACCTTTGCCATCCTTAAGTTCACTTACCACTGCTGCTCAACCCATGTCTGCAGAACAATCCTTTTCCACCAATAAACACTGGTTTCCCGAGCACGCACCATGTGAAGCTGCTCCAGGAATGGCTGTTGTAGTAGCTCAGTGTCTTTCTCAGCCGCCTTCTTCTGCTGCTGGAAGAGCTGCTGTTGCTCATCATCTGTTTGGTGCTGTGGCAGGCAAAGTCTAAAACTGAAGTCATATGGCTCTAACAGCCATAATACAGTCCAAACAGCCTCGGTATGTCCTAAGTTACAGGAAAGCTGTGTGGTGTATTGTTGGGTCCGTGCTGGCCGATAGCAATTCAAAAATGGGACTAGCCCACCCAAAGAGGGAAGCAGCTTGGGACAGAGAGAGCAGAATCACGGGATTTTTTTAATGTCTTCTGTAAAACATTTTTCAATCCTAAATAGACTCAAAGTTCAAAGAATTAAGACAGAGTGTTTATAAAACAAATCAGTTTCAACAAACATATTTCAGGAGTTCTTTGTGTGGGTTTAAACTAATGGTTTTCTTTGGAAAAGGGAAAGGGAGTGAAAAAAGCCATTTTTATGACTTAATTTATTGCTGTGATAACACATCCCAAGCATTATGACTCTGGAATAGAGAATACCCTTACGTTATTTTACACAACTAGGTCTTTCTTTTAAAATGAGTATTTTACAAACTTTATTTTTTTAAGATAAGAATATTCTCTATACCAGACTAGTATCTCCTTTTTGAGACTTGGTGCTTATCATGGGTTGACAGAAAGCAAAGATCTCATAGAAATTCCTTAGCTTGAACATTTCATATAATAAATAAGCAACTAAAACATAAGCATATAATCTGTTTTCTCCAAGCATCACAGTAATGGGAATAATGGTATCTCTTAAAATTCAGTAAATGCACAAGCAAGTTTGTAATAAATAAAGATTGTTCACTGAAGTTCTTTGAGTGGTCTCTGCACATTAACATTCCACCAGTCATAGGCAGCTCAGACAGTGGAACTTAGTTAACAGTGCTCATTGGACTGCATGCACGCCTCTCCGGTCTCCAGTGTGTTCCTGAACAGTCTAAAAGAGTGGCTATAAAAGGGGCACAACTGCATCCTCAGTTCCTTCCTACTGCTTCCTCAAAATGAAGACTCTGAGGAAGAAGGGAAGATAATCAAGATGTGTGACTATGTAAAGGCACATCTCGAAGAACTCCAATGACAGATAAGTAAGTGACTTCTGCATATGCCCAGTATGCAGTGCTATACAGGAAAGTGGGATGAGAAGTGTTAATAAAAAAATTATTGCATACTGGTCTATCAAATTGAGCATCTGTTCTGGACTGCAGGACTAATGAGTAATACATTTGATCAAACCCATCTAACTAATGATTGTGGTGATATTACCTTTAGTATTACATGCATAAGTCACAAATAGTTTTGATGAATGTCTAAAACTTTTAGTCCTATCAAGGTAAGAGTCTAAAGTTCTTTTTATGTCTAGAGTATGTTAATTTGTCTCCCACTTATGTGTATAAGGTATGGGGGATAAAATGGTACGTTTATGGACTGAGTGATATGAAAATCTGTAAACACTTCTAAAAGAAATTTTGGATGAGAACGTAAAACTAACTTATTCTTTTGAAGCACTGTGAATGGAAGACTAATTATAAGAGACTGTAACTCACTTATTCTCCTTGCAGATGTAATAACAATAAGAAAAACTGTCTTACTAGATAAATTAAATAAAGAACATTGTTTCAATGGCTCAAATGGGTGTCTCATTAACCTTTTGAGGACTTAATTAAGAGCCCAACCAGGGGCTGCAGCTTTCAGTGGAGGATACAAGTTAAGACCTTTTAAGAATCTCTCTGTTTCATGACCAAAACAGGACTTATTACTGAACCCAGGCTGATGTTGAAATAGCTGTTAAGTGTATCCAAATCAAAGAAACAGACAAACCCAACAATTTACGATGAAGTTAAGTCCTCTATACACTGCATTGAGACAGATAATGGTAATATATGCTTGTTTGCCCACATGCTAAACCTTTTCCATTTTTGTTTACACTTTTTAGAAAACTCAAGATGGGAGTCTATTACAATGTTCTGAACTGATGCTCAGCAGGTAAGTTCCAAGTCTTTCAGGAACCTATCCCCCAGTGCAATAAGGTGGAGTGCAGTGTTTAAGTATGGGTGATTTACAATTCCATCTTTTTGAGTTAGTCAGTCATGAACAATGGCGAGTTTCTTGTAAAATCCCAAGAAGATTGTCTGGGCCAAGCAGGTGCTATCAAGATAATCTTATCTTTGTCCTATCTTATCTTCTCTATTACTCTCTGTAACAGGGAGACTGGAAGAAATGAACATAGGAGAATGTGGTTCCAAGGATGGAGAAAGGCATCAGAGATGGATCGATCATATTTCCATGACCTCAAGCAAAATATCCAATCTCAGTCTGGTTGTGTCTGGGGTTGACCCCAAGAAGAGAAGATTTCATGTATTGCTGTGTCTTTGAATGATAATTTGTGATCATCCACCTTTTGTCTATTCAGTTGGTTTTTCAGACCATTCTGTTGCCCCACCAGATGCATCACTACAGGGTTAAGCTTCTGTGTAATGCACAATTCCCATACTTTTATTGCTCTTCTGAATAGTTGGGAATGATGAGCAATGCTTTGCTTGTTTATGTAAAACATTGTAGTCTGTGATCACCTGTATCAAGCCCAATGCCCTCTCTTAATTCCACCTAATTCATGTTGCAATTTTTGTTGTCAGTATTCCAAAGACCTTGAGCTGTGAGACTTCCTCAATGGGCATCCCAACTGGTGTTGGCAGCATCTGTCATTACTGTTATGAATGATAGAAGGTGACTGAAGAGAACTTCTCTGAGTACATTTTATGGAAGTGTCCACAAGTTTAGAGACAGCAGAATACTTTTTGGAAGGGTAATTTTTCATGTCAGACTGTCCACACCTTGTTTGTAATTAGTCGAGAGCCAATGTTGCAATGCTCTCATTTTTAGAAGTGTGTATGGGGAAACATGTTGTTGCAGCTAAAATGCCAATCATCTTGATGCAGAAGATAATCCTTTGAGAGAATACTTTGTGCAGGATTTCTATGGATGACTTTATGCTTTGTAATCTGTCCTGTGGTAGAAACGCTTGCTTACTCATGAGTCCAAGATGACATCCAGGAAGGCAATTCTCTGAAAAGGGTGAAGTAGGGATTTCTTCTGATTTATTATAAATTCTAGATTGTTAAAGAGAATGCAAATTCTAGATTCTTAAAGAGAATACATTTATATAGTACATTTTTGGAGAGAAATAGCCCCGATGACTCTTTATTAGTCAATCATCTAGATAGGGAAAGATGTACATTTCCAGCCTCGGTAGGTGCCTAGCTACTGTTTAAAAGGCATTTTGTAAATACACTGGGGGCAGTAGGTGTCTGAACAGAGGGACCCTGTATTGAAAAATAAATCACAGGTGTTTCCAATATGACTGTCTTATGGCAATGTGAAAATCTGTGTCTTACAGGTTGAGGTCTGCACACCAGTCTTTCTGGGAAAAGGTAGAAGCAACAGAGGTGAGAGTTAACATTCGAAAGTGGAATTTTCTGACAAACTTATTAAGGCTTCTTCGGTCTCATATTGGAGTTCTCTCAGGTCTAGTATAAGGAGATACCTTGAATAAAATCCTCTGTCTCTGAATTTACACAGAAGCTATTCTATAGCTCCTATTTTCAAGAGACCCAGCACCTCTAAACTTAACAGGTTCTCATAAGAAGAGTCCTGGAATAGGGGTGCGGAATCTGAGGGAGGGAGATTCTCAATTTGAGTTGAATATCCATTGAGGATCATTTTTATTATTAATTTGTGTAATGTTATGGATGACCATTGTGGAAATATTGGCTCAGTCTCTCTCTGAAGGAAAAAGAGTGAGGCTGTGAGAAGACTGGTTTGCAGTCCACAATCTACATGTCAAATATGAGATTTTACGTTCAAGGAAATTTGCTTGCTCATAGTTCTTGGTTTAGTATTTCTTTTCCTGTAATTGTACGGTTGAGGAGGCTGATAATGCCGTGTTGAGGAGAAGACTGCCTTCTTTGTACATTAAATGTGGAAGAAAGGAGGAGGACTGTATCTCATTCACACCTTAAAATTTAATCTTTCTTAGCCCTGGTCTACACTGGAGAGGGAGATCGACCTAAGTTATGCAACTTCAGCTAAGTAAGTAAGGTAGCTGAAGTTGACATACTTAGATTGACTTACTGTGGTGAGTTGACTGCTGCTGCTCCCCCGTCGACTCTGCCTGCGCCTCTCACGGTGCTGGAGTACAGGAGTCGATGGGAGAGTGTTCAGGGGTCGATTTATCACGTCTAGACTAGACACGATAAATCGATCCCCGCTGGATCAATTGCTGCCTGCCGATCCAGTGGGTAGTGAAGACATACCCTTAGAGATTAATAGACCTCCTACATCAAAAGGTATTCCAACTCTGCGTTAGGTCCAGATGATCTGAGCCAAGCATCAGCTGTCTTTATAAGCAGCAGTTCTGGCAGCAGTGTCTAAGAAGTAAACTGCAGCATGTAAAAAATATTTTGCTACTTGTTGTCTTTCCAAAACGATGGCATTGGCCAGCTCTCTCTGTTCCTCTGGCAACAGTTCAGCAAAATTTGACGTTTTGTCCTAAAGGTAAAACTGGCAGTGAGCCATCACCACTAATTCATCACTCTCAGACCGAGTGAAGAAGAAAACTCCTTCCTTCCCAAGACATCTGTTCTTTCACAGTCTTTATCTGACTGTGTGGAATGCACCTCTCCACTCCTGGAACTTTTTATAGCAGTTTCTACTACTAGAGAATTAAGTAATAGGTATGTCTGAAAATACCAAAAACCTTTCTTGAGGTAACTAATACAGCTTGTCCTCTTTTTGGGTACAGGCTGGACGGAGGATTTGCCCAGACAGACCTTGCATATTGCAAGAAACCCTCGAAGAGTGGTAATGATATTTTACCCAAAGATTAAGCTCCCAAGATATCAAAGTAGCAGCCATTCTCTGCACTAACTCTGGGGAAGCTACAGTACCTGCTAAAGGAGAAGAGGCTGAAGAAATCCCCATATAGTCTCATCCGGTGATATGTACATGTCCATTTCAGGATCTAATTCAGTAAATTCCTAAGTGGTTACTTGCTCTTCAGCATCTGAAAGTGATTTTTGGTGAATTGCAGGAGATTGTACACCTTATCTGATTGATATCATCACATCCATGATCTACAAATCTAAAGGAACCAGTTCCAGTGGCACTGGAGGCTGCATGTCATCAGTTGGCTTGCAATTGTTGTGGATCTTTATTTAAAAGGTTGGGGCTACCAGTAAAGTAACTTATACCATGGTGGTATTCTCCATTCAGATCAATAGTCCACACACAGATCTGGTTCATAATAATTATAGTAAGGATTCTCAAGAATCCATTGAGAGCCCAAAAGTTTCATTCTCAAGGAAGGCTGGAACTGAGATTAGCCTGGATCTGACTCCCCTTCCAATTGCTGATCTCAGATCCAAGAAGGAACCAATGGGAGATAATAATGGTCCTGGAACCAGGGAGAAATATCTAGCTAGGGAACCTAATGGTGTCTTAGATGCATGTAAAATAGGTGAAAATTGTTCCTCCACTTTTCTACATTTTTGCATAGAAACAGGTTAAGTTAAAGATACTCTCCTCTTTCTAGAGTCAATAATTCTCAGATCTAAGCATGGAGGAGGCATTGGATTTGATAGGTGCACTTGAGCTCTAACCACAATGGAACGGCCAGAACTGGCTCTGGTGTAATTGCCTCATTCTTCATAAGTGGAACCTCAGGTTCCATGGAGTTTACTAACAGATCTAGCTCCCCTTGATCTAGGTTAATAGCCCTATGTGGTGCCCAAAATGATTTTCTTGTGACTTTCAGGAGTCTCCACGTGGAACTCCTTTTGTTTAGTTCTAGAATAATTGGATCCGGAGAGATTCATATTTGATGGAAGACTCTGCTAAAAGAGGCCATCTCCCCTGTAGAGTCTTTCTTCCTGGATGCCTGAACCGGTGATTTATGGTCTTTTTCCTGCAGTTTCTTTGATGCCAGATCCAGCAAAAATTACAGTACTGATTATAGGTTTCATGGTTAGTCACAGTTTTTGATGTGCTTGGTGCTGAAGCTGGTCTAGATTCTTTTTCAGAATCTGTTGCCTTATTGGATCTGGCAGGTCTTGCTGAAAGGATTGCTACATACCAACAGCTTCTGTTCGTCCTTTCTTATTCTTGGTGTAAAAGTCTGGCATATAGAACATTTTGAGAACAAATGTCCAACACTGAGGCATGGTAGGCACCAAATTTGTGCCTCTGAAACTGGAAATACTAGTGAACATGAGACTCATAGTTTAAAGCCTGGTCTTTTTGTCTTCAGGTCCACCATGACTCTTCTATCAGTGCCAGAAATAAACTAAGACTAAAATATCAAATATAATTTACAACTATAAAATCTATATTAACTAACAACCAACTAATAACTATTGGCACTATCTATAGAAGGGATATGGATTCTTCTTTCCAGAGCAGTAAATGATCTGTCATGGTTAGTGTTTGGAAGGACTGGAGGCAGCTGGAGAACTATGCCTCCCCCTTTATCACCATGCCCCTAGAATGTTCAGGAACAGATAGGGAAGAGGGGTTAGGGCTGTGAGAGTATTCTAATTGGCACTGATAGCTAAATCCACGATCTAAGCTGCTTGCAGCTGCTGCATCATAAGAATAGGAATACGCAGACACCACTCAAAGAAGAACATTATAAGAATTATAATAATATTAATAAACTATTTTTGCATCAATATTGAGGTTTATCCCCCTAAGTGTAACTCCATCCATAGATGAGGAGGACAAATATGGTCGATGTTTAACAGTTAAATCAGGAGAAAAACTGTATTGAATTGAAATTGCTAAGCAAATTTAGATAGAATATATTTTACCTGAACTGTGATTTGATAAAGATACTTTGGCTAATATTTCAATATTTATGTAATGTATCACAAGATTTTGAATGGCCACATGGAATCAGGACCTCTGTTTTACATCTTATCATGAACTCGGCCTCTCCATTCAGCACATTGCTCATCCCCTCCTGCACCATCAAAATGCTACAGCATTGATTTAGAGTAGCAGCCGTGTTAGTCTGTATTCGCAAAAAGAAAAGGAGTACTTGTGGCACCTTAGAGACTAACAAAATTTATTAGAGCATAAGCTTTCGTGAGCTACAGCTCACTTCATCGGATGCATCCGATGCATCGGATGTTGCATCCGATGAAGTGAGCTGTAGTTCACGAAAGCTTATGCTCTAATAAATTTGTTAGTCTCTAAGGTGCCACAAGTACTCCTTTTCTTTTAGCATTGATTTAGTATCAACTCAAAGGTCTTGCCCAGTCTAAGAAAAAAGGTCTTTTAAAAAAACATATTAGCTAACATGTTTTTATTAAGTGCTATTTAAACAGGGATAGAACTTAGTGTGAACAGTGTTTAACACCTTTAAAACTGTTTTTGCTCGTCCTGGTCAAGTCTCTGCTCCCACTTTTTTTTTTTTTTTTGGAAGTGCAGTGACAAAGAAGTACCATTACTAAGAGCAAAGCAAAGGGAAACCATAATTATGGGCAAATTAAAATACGTAATTTTTAATCAGAATTGTAGACTGATGAAACACCCTGATTGTGAGCTGGTTTCTTGTGGTTCAAGTCAATGGGAGTTTTGCATGAGTTTGTTAGCAAAACTAATACTTATATCAAGGTAGTGCTGGTCTTGGAGTGTTCTAAAGAGAGTTTGATGAATGAGTGGTGGATGCTGAAGCTGTGATGGAAGTCTATAAGGAAGTCTGTCCAGAGAATGAAAATATCCTCAGTATGTCAATTTCAATACACCATTAACTTTCTAGACACCATCAACTTCAACAATAGAACTACACAGACAACTATATACAAGAAACCCACAGATCACCACACTTATCTTCACAGATACAGTAACCACTCCAAACACCAAGAAATCTTATCTATAGCCAGGCCTTTAGACACCACACAATATGTCCAAGGACAAATCCAGGATACACATCTTAACATACGTAAAACCTCCTTCACTAAACAAGGATACTCCATCAGAAAAGTAGATCGCATCACAGAGTGGGTTACCCACAGACCTCCAAAGAACCTGCTTCGATACAGGAAAAACAAATAAAGAAAAAAAAAACACTTCTGACCACACACCACTGGTTGTCATCTACCACACTGAAACCCAAATGGGATATTATTAAACAATCTAAACCCATACTCGAAGGGTACCATATCCTGAAAGAAATCTTCCCCAACCCCCTTTTCTGGCCTTCAAACAATCCACCAATCTCATCATCTCTCCACCAAGCTCCCACAGACCAGGGCCCATCAAGTCAAAGTGGCATGGACCCTGCCATAACGGGGTGCAACATATGCAAAACCTCTGGACAAATCTCCACTACAACAATGGCCAACACCCACACAACACACCTTTCCAAATCTATGGGTATGTACCACACGCCTATCACAACATGTGGTACACCTCATCCAGTTAACTAAATGCTCCAACAACAACTATGTGGGTGAAACAAGAGAATAACAACACTCTGAAATGAACTCGTGCAGAAAAATATTAAAAGACAAAAACACCATTACATCCATGGAGGACCACTTTTCACAAAACAATCATTCCATATCTGACCTCTCAGTCCTCATCCTCAAAGGAAACCTGCAGAACACCTTCAAAAGACAAGCCTGGGAATTGAATTGAATTTCCAAGACTCTAAAAATCCTGGACTCAAAGACTCTGGCTTTATGGCTTATTACAACAATCTGTAACCCAGTAACACTGCTTCTGTCCTACAACTGCAGGGGTGTTAACTGCCCTTTTCACCTTGAATGGTCTCTTGCAACTTATGTTAACTCCTTGTGCTAAACAATGTGTTCTATCTTGTATTTTGCTGCGACATGTGAGTACCTTTCTTAGATCTGAAAAAGAGCTCTGTGTAAACTCAAAAGCTAGTCTTTCACCAACAGAGGTTGGTCCAATAAATGGTATTACCTCATCTACCCTGTCTCTCTAATATCCTGGGACCAATAAGACTACACAACAGTGCATTGCAGTGAAGTGTACGTTTTCTAACCAGTAGTTCCTAATGAAACTATTTTGTATTATGCTGGAAAGATGACATCCACTAATGTGGATTTCCAGAAAAACAGTTTTTTAAAGAAGTCTCCAAACAATTGAAGATCTTTTTTCTTGTGCTACCAAACTCATTCATTTTTTTGTAAAAAAAACAAAAAACAAACAACTCCCCCTCCCCCCAAAACCCCACAGCATCCAGCAGTTGTGTGTCATCTGATGCAGTATAGGTAGCAGTTAATATCAACCATCCGTATTTAAAAAAACAACCCAAACATACTGAATCCAATATTCTAGTAATTTTTACAATTTTGTTTGAAAGTAAATTTTCCCAGAAAGTTATTAAATTCATTTTATTTAGACTGTCTAGTTAACTAGCTCTGTCTTTTCAAACATTCATAACAGAAATTGTGTCAGAGACTTGTTGGTAAGTTTCAAAAATACATGTTGTATATCCAGTGGCTGAGGAAAGTCACTACGTAAGCACCTGTTTAGCATATGTGCAACATGCTTCAGATGGTACAGGACCAGGATTCATCACCAAATTTGGTCCGCTGGTTGGATCATTAGCTTCCCTGGCCTGGGCTGGGTACTGACAGGCAGCATGACACATGAGACTGCACAAAGGGACCTGAAAGATTCTAATATAGCCTGCTATTGCAAAAACAGTGTTGATATGAAATAGATAACATGCAACAGGAGCTGGAATGAAATTTTCCAGTTTCCAAACATAACACAATAAAAATCACAAATGAAAGCTTTGTGCACATAAGCTTGATGAGATAACAACACACAGGTCTAATGGAAAGTTAAGTGCAGAAATAAATCTATTACAACCTTAACAAAGGGCCTGAGATCACAGACAGCTGGGTGATAAAAACAACAAAAAAGGTTATAATTACGCTGGAAGAAAATTACACTTTAAAAATATATATAAAATAATTCAGAAGCTGAATATTGAAGATGACCAGAGAGAATATTGTTTTTTAAAATGTGGTGAGTGGCATTTGCTTTCATTCAAAAATAAATTTTAAGAGTGGCAAACTCAGAAAGTCAGTTTCTGTTTTACTTTAATTTTAATACATTCTACTGTGGAACATTTATTATTTGAATGGTTGTAAAAGATGCAACATGCCAGCTCTAAATTGCAAAGTGTTGTATTATCTGTTGTGAAAATTTTGTTAAATTTATATAAAATATGAATTAAAAATTGTGCTAGACTTGCAATGTAACTCTTTTTAAAATGTGTAAATTAAAGATTTTTCATCAGTCTGTTACTTCATGTGAATATCTTCCAGGGTTTTAAATGGAGTTACTAAACTCAAAAGAACATGGATGAAAGCCTAGTTCCATTGAAGTCAATGGAAAAACTCCCTTTGACTTCAGTGGAGCCAGGATTTCACCAACTATGTCTAAATAGGAAGGACAAATAAAAGTCCTAAGATTTGGTTGAAACTTAGCAACAGACATGGAGCAATACAATACAAGAAAAGGATTCCACAAAGAGGAGGCATAGCATACAAAGAGATCCACTCCCAAACATAGAATTCCTAGTACAAGGCATAAAACCTTGACACAGGAGAGAATGGTCAGGAGTATAACAGAGGAGAGGTAGCAGAGAAGTAGACTATTAGGATTGATCTACACACAAATATCCACCAAAATAACTGAATTGGCTTTAATTCACACCTTTTATTATGTCAATGCAAGTCTGTATGTGTGTCCTGGAGAGTCCTCAGAGGGTCAGAGACAAACTCCCTGGTAAAATCTGGGCAATTCTTCTAGGGCGGGCAACCTCCTGTCACCCATTAAGATGGGATAAATTGATAACTGGTTTACAGTTACAGGGAGGCCATTGTTGGGGTGCTTCAGGTCCAAATTTGGGGGTAACAACATGGCATCCTTGGGTGGGCCCACAGCACTATTTGAAGCCTAAGGGAAGTATAACACCCTGGATAAGAGGACGAGTGACACCAAGCAGTAAAAATTTTATTGTTCTTTATCTTAATGAATTGTCTTAAAAACCAGTTTCACAAAGCACATTAAGGATTTGGAGCCCAAGGTAAGTAAGAGCCTTGTTGTTATAAATTTTTTTTAAAAAGAGTATTTGTTAGAAACTGTTATACTGATGCCTGAGCTGAAATCCTAAAAGAAACTGGGAAGCCCTGGAAAATGTTTGAGACTGGTAGAAGGGTCAGTAGCTTAACTGATGCTGGAGCTGATCATCCCAGTAAGATCAGGGAGTCTAGAGTAGGGCTGGTGGAAGGGTCAGTTTAGAAATCAATAGAGACAAGGGCAAGAGGGCCCATGGAAAACAGAATCGGGCACCAAAGGCATAGGCTAGAGGGAGGCAGATTCTGCGGTCAGGCATCCAGTATCCCAGATTTAGAAATAGATATATTAATAAAAGAAATACAAGAATTAAAAAAAGAAAAAGAGACAAAGGATAAAGAAGTAGTTAGCTTAAAAGCAGAAGCTGATACATTAAGAGCAACTATGTCAACTCAAAAAGAAAAGCAGTACTTGTGGCACCTTAGAGACTAACAAATTTATTAGAGCATAAGCTTTCGTGAGCTACAGCTCACTTCATCGGATGCATCTGATGAAGTGAGCTGTAGCTCACGAAAGCTTATGCTCTAATAAATTTGTTAGTCTCTAAGATGCCACAAGTACTGCTTTTCTTTTTGCGAATACAGACTAACACGGCTGCTACTCTGAAACCTATGTTAACTCAGTTCAGATTATTGATTCACAAAATGAAGTAAATGAAATTAAAAATGACTGGGAAATATTGGTTCAGGATATTGAGGAAGGGAAACAAAAAGCAAAAGATAGGGAAGCTGCAATGAGACTTGTACTCTTGGATGTGGGTGGAAAGAAAGAAAGAAAGAAAGAAAGAAAGAAAGAAAGAAAGAAAGAAAGAAAGAAAAAGAAAATGCTGCCTGCAAAAGGCAAATATGTACACTAAAGGAAGAATTAAGAGCAAGTAAATGGGTAATAGCAGCAATAAAATCTGGGAGTGATCAGACGAGAAGGATGTATCCTCCTTGTTGTTATGACTATTCCAAGGAACCTCTCCCAGAACCTTATAGTTCATTAAGTGAGGAACTAGAAGAACTACAAAGACCAGCTCCTCTGGCTCCAATCATTACAACCACAGTGATTAAAACCACTTCACATGGTAATGAGGGAGGACAAGAGGAGCGAACGGAAGAAAGACTGTATACCCTGAAACAAATTAGGGCCTTGGGAAAGTCTATGGGTCCCCTAACTAGAAGTACAGTAGTTCGATGGTTAGCTAACACATAAGGAATGCCTGAGTTAACAGGGAGTAACTTCTCAGCTCTAATAAAAGAATGTATACATACAGAAGATTTTGCTGGACTTTCCTATGAAATACAGTGGGGAGGACAAAGAGATAAAAACAAGATACAGGAAGAAATCTTGAAATTTTTCTTCCCTAATGAAGACCTGGTTGTGTGGTTCTATAGGGAAAAACAACAATGAAGAGATAATATATGATGTAGTTCAATTTAAAAGAGCTTTAGTGTTAGGGTTTAATTCAGCATTAAGAATGGCTATCGTTTCTGACCATCCAGAAACCACTACATTACAGGAAATAGAGGAAAAAGTGAAAAGACTACATGAAATACAGAGGTAAAAATTCCAGCCTTTAAAAGAAAACAAAATACTAAGGGAATCATGTTACCCCCCAAAAAGATACCCCCCAGGGTATCAATGGTAAAGTTTTCCAGTAATGATCCACAGGAAAAAGGAAAGCAGCAAAGTAAACAAAATAAAGAAAGAAGAAAATAAAAATAAAAAGTTTGTTCCTCATGAAAAGAGAAATGTTTGTGATTTAGGAATGAATTGGCTTGGAAGAAAATTGTTACATTACAAACCTGGAAATTAATGGTTTACCCACCAAAAAATTGCTTCGAAGGTTAGCCAACCATGAAAGAAGCACACCTACAGCTCCATCGTGTCTCAAAGATTAGGTAGAGGGAGGCTGAGTGCCCCCATCTCCCCGATATCAGCAAAAGAACATGCTGATTTTGTGGCACATTTACAAATAAACAGATAACTGGGGGAGACCCACTGTATATGTGGAATTTAATAGGGGAGTGATTGGACAAAATGTTAATAAATATGGGTGCCACAGTTTCTTTAGTTAGTACTAGAAACAAAAATTTATTTGGACCCCTGGTAATAACAAGGAAGCTACAAGGATTTAATGAAGCAACGAGTAAAGTACCCTTTAGTGCTCCAGTTCATTTTCAATTAGGGACAAAATGAGATCGGGAACAGTTCAGCTTAATAAATTTGGATGGCAATGGAATAATCGGTGTTAATATATTGAGAAAGCTTAAAGTAACAGTAGATTTAGTAAATAAGGTGTTATGGGAAATTTTGATAAAATTAGAACCATAGATCAACCAATTTTTATTGAAGCAGGGTATAGGTTAGCTACTATTAAAGCAGAAGAAGAACTGAAATGGCCTGATTGGTCAGCAGAAGTTTTGCAAATTGGACAAAAGCATAAAGAGGTCTGGGATACTAATAAAGGCAAATGTGGAAAAACAGAAGCAGAGGTGCTGATTACTGGGCCTGATCTCACCCCAAAGACAGTA
The DNA here is from genome assembly GCF_009764565.3 of Dermochelys coriacea. Lineage (NCBI taxonomy): Eukaryota > Metazoa > Chordata > Testudines > Dermochelyidae > Dermochelys > Dermochelys coriacea. The sequence goes on along the minus strand of NC_050072.1, from coordinate 52,015,415 downwards.
TAAATATCCTAAATAAGCAGAACCCAGTTTAATAAAGACTATTCAAGGACTTTTAGATCAAGGAGTTATAGTAGAACAACAGAGCACAAATGCTACTGCTATTTGGCCAATTTTAAAAGCAGATGGTAAAACCTGGAGGTTAACCATCGACCTGAGGCCTCTGAATAAAGTAACCTCAGTGACTGCTCCTGTAGTAGCAAAGTATTCAAAAATGATTGCTTCCATTATAGGAGGAGCACGGTGGTCCACTGTTTTAGATTTAGCCAATGCATTTTTTGCTATCCCTTTACATCCAGACTCCTTGTACAAATTTGCCTTTACGTTCTATGGAAGACAGTTCTGCTTCACTTGAACCCCCCAAAGATTTCATAACTCACCTGCTATCTGTCATATGCATGTGAATAAAATGTGGGATAAAATGCCCAATAAGGATATCATCATATTGTATGAAGAGTATATCCTTATCAGCACAAAATCTAAGGAAGATAATTTGGAAATATTAGACCAAGTGTTACAAAAAATAAAAGAAACAGGGTTCAAAGTCAGTCCAGAAAAAAGCTCAAATATGCCAACAAGTCAACTACCTGGGAATAACATTAGGACAAGAAGGGCAATCAACTGACAAACAAAGGGTCGAATTATTACAAAAATTGCCATCTCCAACAGATATATCCACTTTAAGATTGTTTTTAGGGATGACTAACTTCTCTAGAGATTTTACAGAGGATTATGCAGAAAAAGCTAGTCCATTGTATCAGTTGTTAAAGAAAGGTTATTAAAGAAAGGTAATAGATGGGAGTGAAGATCAGAACAGCAAGAAGCTTTTACTCATCTTAGAAGAGCATTAGCTCAAGCCTCAACTTTAGCATATCCAAAAGTAGGACAACCTTTTATATTACAGTTGGCTACTACAAGCACAGGCATGAGTGCTGTTTTAAGTCAAAACGATGGCACAGGTCCTCAACCAGTAGCATATGCCTCGAAGATTCTTATCCCAATACCAGTTATCCCCAATGCTTTTAAAAACATCCCATTCATCTGTAAAATATGTACTAACAGAAAAGATTAATGAGGAGCATGTCTCTAGTCCCAGGTTAGCAAAATGAACATTAGCCTTATTGAATAAGAATATAATCATGGAAAAGATTCCAAACTTATCTCCAGTTCCTTATGGTCTTTTAATAGAAGGAGAACATCATAAATGTCCTTTACCAGAAATTCCTCTTGAAGACCAACATAGTTTCAAGATGGAGCAATCCTAGGCGAGGTTATAGATTCAGTAGATGTGATTTCGTTTGCAGATGGATCTAGCTATTATGAGGAAGGAAGGCATATACGGGATATGCAGATGTGAAGATATCTGATGAAAGTTATTAAGGGAGCATGTTTATCTCATTCAGCACAAACTGCTGAAATTGTAGCTGTAATACACCTCTACCCCGATATAATGTGGTCCGATATAACGCGAATTTGGATATAACGCACTAAAGCAACGCTCTGGGGAGCAGGGCTGCTTTACCTCGTTATATCCGAATTCATGTTACCGCAAGCAGTTCCTCTGTGCCCCCCCTTACTTGCTGCGCTCCCCCACCCCGGCTCACCTCCACCTCCTCCCACGAGCGCGCCGCAGCTCCGCTTCTCCTTCCTCCCAGGCTTCCCACGCCAAACAGCTGATTGGTGCGGCAAGCCTGGAAGGTGGGGGGAGGGGAAGTGGAGCGGCGGTGGCATGCTCAGGGGAGGAGGTGGAGGCAGAGTAGAGGTGAGCTGGGGCGGGAAGTGGTTCCTCTCCCTACCCCGATATAACGCGGCCACACCTATAAGACGGTAAGATTTTCTGGCTCCCGAGGACCACATTATATCGGGGTAAAGGTGTAGTAACATTGGAAAATATGCCAACAAATGAAACCATGGCTATTTTTACAGATTCTGAATGGATATTAAGAGCCAAAGTAGATTGGATGCCTCAGCAGCAAAAAAGAGGCAGGAAATCAGCAGATGGTAAACCCATTGCCCATACTGACAAGTTAATGTATTTATGGGATCTAGCACAACAAAGAACTCAATCCGTATTAACAGGTAAAGTAAAAGCTCATAAGAAAAATGTTGAGGGAACTCAATGGAATAAGAAGGCAGATGGATTAGGCTAAGGAAAGAGCCAGGGAGGGGATAACATGGCAACCAAAAGTCCAGTTGGCCCCAATAACAAAAATAGAAGGAGAAAAGGTAGAACAATTGATTTAGTGGCTTTACAAAGAAAAGATCCTGAAATACAAAAATTTGTATCAAAAGAAAAACACCAAGGATGGAAAATTTGGCAACATGAAACAGGGTTGATATTAGCTACTAAAACAAATGATAATATGTCTGTATGAGAAGTCCTAACAAATTACAACTGAAATAATATCCTTAGTACATGACAATGGGAATATGGGAAGAGATAAAACCCTTGATAGGCTGCAAAAAGCAGGTTGGTGGCCAAGTATAAAGGCAAATCTAGAGCAGTCTGTGAAGAGGAAGTTACCTTGTGTAGTAACGATGGTTCCTCAAGATGTGTGTCTCTATGGGGGCTCCACTGTAGATGTATGTGTGCTCCTGCGCCTCTAATAGTAGATTTTTGATAGCAGTGTCCTGTTGAGCCTGCGCATGTGCCCTCCCTCCCTGGTGATCTGCCTTGAGGTTATTTAGCACTGCGTGGGCGAACCCCCCCCCCCCCACTTCCTTCTCTACTGCAGAGCACTATAGAGAACTCCGAAGTAGAGGGAAGGAGGGTGGGTTGTGGAGCACCCATAGGGACACACATCTTGAAGAACCATCGTTACTGCAGAAGGTGAGTAATTTCCTCTTCTTTGAGTAGGGTTCTTATGGGTGCTCAATTGTAGGTGACTCCTGAGCAGTACCCACCACTGGAGGCTGGGACTTCAGAGTGGAGTCTTTTACTACAGAGAGTACTGTGGAATCAAAGATGATGTGAGCGGCCAAATCTTCAGTGATCGCATAATGTTCTGCAAAAGTATGGGTAGAAGCCCAAGTCGTTGTTCTATAGATTGCTGAGATAGGGGTATCCCTATGGAATGTGATTGAGGTAGAAACTGACCTCGTGGAGTGCATATGGACTCTGGATGGAAGCAAGTTGCACCCTTGATAAGTGATTAATGCAACTAGAGACCCAATTGGATAGTCTTTGAGCCAATATCACAGAGTTTTTGGATCTTTCTGTGGACAAAAGGAAGAGTTTAGGGGATTTCTGAAGTCCTTAGTCCTGTCTAAGTAGAATGCTAAAGTCTTTCTAATAGATAGCATATGCACAATTATCTCCCAGTTGTCACAATGTGGTTCTGGGAAAAAACAGGGAGATGGATCAGTTGATTTATATGGAAAGTGCAGAGAAGGTAGGGAGAAACTTGGGATATGGCCTTAGAGTTACTTTGTCTTTAAAAAAAAAAAAAAAAGGGCAGTGAATGATGGATGTGCCATCAGGGCCGCTGTTTCTCCTATGTGCCTAGCTGAGATAATGGCAATTAGTAATGCTGTCTTCCTGGACAGGTGTAAGAGAGAACAAGTTGCCCTGGACTTGGAGGGAGATCTAGTCAAAGCCCTGAGAACGAGGTTAAAATCCCAGGTTGGAGCGGGTGGCGTCACATGCGGAAAGAGATTCCCAGTGCCCTTAAAGAATCTACACATTAGTGGGTGAGCAAACACCTAGTAGGAAGCCGATTTCGCTGAGAGATGAACCTTAAGGAAGCTGAGAGTTTAAAATGTAGTGTAAAATCAGAGAGAGGAAAGATGAGGTTGGGTCTGTGTGTCTGAAATGACACAAACTTGGAGTTGTTTCCATATTGTAGATAAGTATGTTGAGTGGTCAACTTTTGGTTGTGTTGCAACACATCTTTCAGCTTGTCAGAGCATTCTGCCTTTTAACTAAGCCTTGGAACTAAGAAATAGCCAAGCCTGGAGGTGGAGGACCCATGGGTTGGGGTGAAGGGTCAGCCCCCATTATTTTGAGAGAGTGGGTGAGGGATGGGTTCGGCTGAAGAGAAACAGGAGGGCATATTGCCATCTGTGTCAGGTAAGGGAGTCAGACCTGTCATGGTCAAGAGGGGAAATCAGAATAACTCTTGGTTTGTCTCGTTGAATTTTAAACAGAGTCTTGGGCCTGGTCTACACTACGAGTTTATGTTGAATTTAGCAGTGTTAAATCGAATTAACCCTGCACCCGCCCACACAACGAAGCCATTTTTGTAGACATAAAGGGCTCTTAAAATCAATTTCTGTACTCCTCCCAGATGAGGGGATTAGCGCTGAAATAGACATTGCTGTTTCGAATTAGGGTTAGCGTGGACGCAATTCGATGGTATTGGCCTCCGGGAGCTATCCCACAGTGCACCATTGTGACTGCTCTGGACAGCACTCTGAACTCTGATGCACTGGCTAGGTGGACAGGAAAAGCCCCGGGAACTTTTGAATCTCAATTCCTGTTTGGCCAGGCGAGCTCATCAGCACAGATGACCATGCAGTCCCAGAATCAAAAAAGAGCTCCAATGTGGACCGAACGGGAGGTACTGGATCTGATCGCTGTATGGGGAGACGAATCCGTGCTATCAGAACTACATTCCAAAGATGAAATGCCAAAACATTTCAAAAAATCTCCAAGGCCATGATGGACAGAGGCTACAGCAAGGACGCAACAGAGCCGCATGAAACTTAAGGAGCTCAGACAAGCGTACCAGAAAACCAAAGAATCAAACAGATGCTCCGGGACAGAGCCACAGACATGCCACTTCTATGCTGAGCTCCATGCAATTCTGGGGGGGGAGGGGGCACAAAGCCTGGCAGCGTATGGTCCTGGTGTTTGCTGGCATTCAAGCAATATCCGTTCTTTATCTCTCTGTGTTATCCTCAGGAGAGTGATATCGTTCATGGTAACCTGGTTGAAATAGGGGAATTTAATTAAGGGGACATTCAGAGATGGCCGTTCCTACTGGGCTGTTTGCTTGTGGCTGTACAGAAATCTTTCCTGTTCTGAAAAAGCTTCCTCCTGCGCTGACTCAGGTGCTCCGGACAGCCAGGCTGTAGCAAACCATCTGGTGGACTCTCCCAGAGAGACACTGGGGATGGTCGCGACATGTGTGTGTACATCACCCAAGAATTTCAATATGACTTTGGGGGGTGAGGGAGGAAGGCGGGCATGGGTGGCAGGCTTACCTCAGGGGGCCTATACCGTGATTGTAGGTTGGCTTGATGGAATTGGGGAGGACCCTTGTAGTGTGACGATGGGCCACGGAAATGATCTCCTCCTGGCTAGTGTCAGATTCCTCAGTGGGTAAGGGTGGCACTAACTGGAATATTGGCAGTATACAGCCCGGTTCCAAGAGTGATTCTGGGTGCCAGGATGTGCTCGATACCGGGGTCCTGGTACCAAGTAATGGGAATGGCGGTTCTTCCCCAATCATCAGGTCTCCAGGGTTCATACACTACCAGGGGTTCATTTGGTACCCCTGGTACCAGAGGAGTGTCTTGGTACATTGTCAGCACTGATAGTTGGGCAGAGCACTCCTTAACTGAGAGCTTTGTTGTTCCCAGTACAGAAAGTTCGTTGGTGCCACTATTTTAGAGATGATACGGTAATTGTCTCTCCCTGGGTACTGAGGTCACAGGTCTCCAGATACCAGAGCACGTGTGTTACCATGGGCTCACTGGTACCACAGAGGAGTGTCTGTAGTATGTTGTCAGTATCGATGGTTGGGAACGTGCAGAACACTTCCTAGATGGGAGTTTTGTTGCACCTGGTACCAAAGGGTTTCTCTGTGCCGCTCTTTAAGAGGTGGTACGGCAATTGTCCCCTCTCCTTAGGGGATGGTAACATTGCCTGAGAGCCTGACTGCAGAAGCCTCTTGGTGCCGGAAGCCCCTCCTTGCTGACAGTGCGGCAGCAGAGCTCACAGCAGGAGACCCCTTCTCGGGTGCCTGTTTCAGAGCTGCGGTGCGGACAGTGCCTCAGCAGAACTCACAGGGTACTTATTACTGATGATGCCATAAATATCATATTCTATTTAATGCTCAAGGAAAAGGAGCATTGATGTGGCAAAGATCTGGTGAGAAATCACCGCAACCCTCAGAATGTATGTGGAAATCTAATGAAGGGATGGGACCTATATGTGGTAAAGTAGTAAGGATTGGCCCATTGCAATGTGTATTGCAGAAGGGATTAAAGATAACTGCGCACTCACCAAATCTTTTAATAAATTCAGAAAGAATAGTAAATCAACCCCAAGCGCTTCTCACAGATTTAAAGACAACAATACAATGCATCAGATCCAATACAACCACCACTGTCAACAGTATTCAAGGGTGTACTTTTACAATTCAAAAGAATAATAAGTCTACAGCAATAACAATTATGAAGGAGGTCATAAAAGCTATAGAGCAGAATCCGGAAGATAGGAAACTCACTACGTATTATGTTTCAGAGTGGTAGCCATGTTAGTCTGTATGAGCAAAAAGAACGAGGAGTACTTGTGGCACCTTAGAGACTAACAAATTTATTTCGGCATAAGCTTTCGTGAGCTAAACCCACTTTATCAGATGCATGCAGTGGAAAATACAGTAGGAAGATATACACACACACACAGAACATGAAAAAATGGGGGTTGCCATACCAACCCTAACGAGAGTAATCAATTAAGATGGGCTATTATCAGCAGGAGAAAAAAAACTTTGTAGTGATAATCAGGATGGCCCATTTCAAACAGTTGACAAGAAGGAAGAAATTACTATGGCACACAGAGGAGTGTGACCAAAGTGAGAATCGGGAAGGATGAGGGACTGTGCCAGTATGAAGATATGTTGGCTCTGTTTCCTGTGAAGGAAAGCCTTGTGCCTACACTGGACAAAACCACACACTCATTGAACTCACAAGATTATGAAATGCTGATCTGTAAATAAGTTTACGAGTTCAGCAAGGAGGGGACCGTAGAGGGAGATTTTTACTTTGAATCTTCTAGGATATCCGGCAGCACCCTGACAGAAGCTTGCAGAAAAATCTTGGAATGGGTTTAAATATTGTGAAATTACATTTCTCTTAATTGTACTTAAAAAGAGTGGTGACAGTATTAGGATCCTTTAGTTTGCATAAAACAGTAATTAGTTTTAAGATTAAGGCTCTAATTAAGTAGAAATTAATGATAGTTTAAATTTAGAAAATCCAAAATGGTGGATATGGGGATGACATAGTAGGGGGCTAATGATATTCCAGAACTTTCTAGAACTTTCTAGAAACTTCCAGAATCCAAGATGGCATCATAGGGGATGAAGCCACATATGAGTAATGTGACCAAGCATAGGTACACCTGAGCTAGGGATCTGGCTGCTGATTGGCTAAGAGAATATCACCCCATTGAAACAGCAACCAATCAGAGGCTAAGAGAATGTAACGCCACTGAAAGGCGACCAATCAGAGACGAGCTGCGTAGGCTGGAAATTGTATATAAGGTTATCAGCCAGCAAGCTGAAGTTGTAGTGGGTTTGGGAGCCTTAAGAAGAACAGAAACTGCGAGACGCCTCTGAAGAAAAGAAACCATCTGAAGAACATCTACCTGAAAAGAAGAAGGTTTTTAGCTAGGCTTTGGGTGGGGTCTTGTGAGGCTTTGGGTGGGAGTTGCTTTGGGGTTCTGAAGAGCCACCTCCTGCAAGAAGCCTCAAGCAGCAGAAGCAGCATCTGCAGCGGCAGCAAGAGAACCCTGAGGTAGCCCTGGAAATGGCTGCTATAGCAGCCAAACTAGCAGCTTCTGCCAGCGGCAGCTCTGTAACTGCCGCGAGAGGGCAACCGTCGTTTCTTCAGCTGCCTGCCAGAACCAGCTTTGGCAGCAACTGGAGAGAGAAACAAGACCCCTGATACCAACCTCAATTTTAGACAAAGCAGAAGGGCCTTGAGGGCTCAAGAAGTACTCGAGACCAGTAGAAGTAGTGTAATTCTCCATCTATTATTAAGGAATGTGTGGGTTTTGCCTTTAAATAAAGCTGGATACCAGTAGTCTGAGTGAGATCTTCCCCTACCCATCCAATAGCCGCTTGGCCAGCGCCTGTTGGATGCTAAATGTTAATGTTACATGTTAAATGTTAATATCAGTGTTCAGTGAATGATTACATTGTTATATGATATACACCTCTACCCCAATATAACATGACCCGATATAACGCGGGTTCTCATACAACACGGTAAATCTCTGACATTCTGCTCTGAGCAGCGTGTTAAGGGTGCCGGGCTGGGCCGGGGCCGAGGGGTTGCATAAGGGGCAGAGGGTCTTGGGGGGGGGGGTCAGGGGCTTCCCCGCCCAGGGTCTGGGAGGTAGGAGCTGGGGAGGGCACTTTTCGGGGCGCCGCAGTCCCAGAGTGGCCTGGGGGATTAGCGGGGGGCCGGAGCAGCCCGCTCTGCTTCCCTCGCCCCAGCCCCAGCCATGTTGCTCGGGGAAGAAAGCTTGGGGGAAGGGATCCCCCCTGCACTCACCGGCAACGGCAGAAGTGGAGCAGCCCAACCCCAGCCTGCTCCACTCCGCCAGCTCCCAGCCGCGTCGCTCACTTCCCGCTGCAGGTGAGTGCGGGGGGGGTCCTTTCACCAACCTCCCCGCACTCACCAGCGGCGGAAAGTGGAGCGTGGAGGCAGGAAGGTGGCGGAGTGGAGTGGGCTGAGGTCGCGCTGCTCCTCTTCCTGCCGCTGCCAGTGAGTGCCTGTCGGGGTGAGGGGTGTGCATAGGGGTCGGAGCAGTCAGGGAACGGGAGCAGGGAGGTTGGGTAGGGGGTGGGGTCCTGGGGGTGATTAGCGATGGGGGTCTCTGGAAGGGGTGGTAAGGGAACAAGGTGGGCCAAAGCAAGTTCGATATAACACTTTCTCACCTATAATGCAGTGAGATTTTTTTGTCTCCCAAGGTCCGCGTTATATCGGGGTAGAGGTGTATATTGTCTGTGCTGTTATCTGCTGTGCCTTCTTGCTTTTCTGTAACTACCAAATTACTTGAATAAACTATTATTTTGGTTTTTGAATAATTTCTGCTTGTGTGTGTGTCAATCCTTGAGCGGAAGGCAGTATCTGTGTCCTTTCACGGGATAGCAAGACTAGTTTGCTCTGGGGAGCCCTCTGCAGGTCAGAGACAAGCCTCCTGGGAAAACCCTAGCAATTCCTTTAGGGCAGGCGACAACCTTGTTTACCCTTTGGTTAGACAAACTTATAGGTAATTTAGTTGGTGTCTAAATTCTTAGGGTAACAGCTGAGGAAACAGAATGGCCCAATTGGCCAACACACGTACTGGAGATTGCACAGAAGCATAAAGAGGTTTGGGCCACCAATAAAGTAGAATGTGGGAAACAGAGAAGTTCTAATTACTGGACCTGATTCACCACTCTAAAAGCAGTGTAAGTGTCCCAAATAATCAGAACAAAGTCTCATGAAACTATTCAAGGGCTCTTGGAGCAAGGGGATATAATAGAAGAACAAAGTACAGATAATGCAACCATTTGGTTGGTTCTGAAAGAAAATGGTAAAACCTGGAGATTGACCATTGATTTCAGACCACTGAACAAGGTAACTCCAATAACTGCCCCAGTGGTAGCTAAATATTCAGAAGTAATAGCCTCTATTATGGGAGGAGCCCAGAAGTTTATGGTTCTAAATTTGGCAAATGCATGCTTTGCTATACCTTTACATCAAGATTCTTGGTATAAGTTTGCATTTACGTTTCAAGGACACCAGTGTAATGAGAGATTTTGCTTTGAATGTTGTGAGATACCTTGCAGCATCTTAACAGAGGCTTGCAGAAAACCCTTCGAAGGGATTTAAAGACACTGTAAAACTCACTTCTCCCAATCAGCATAATTAAAGGGGTGAGAGTAGCAGGACACTTCGACTTGCATAAAACAGCAGTTAATTTTAAGATTAAGATTTTAGATAAGTAGAAATTATAGTTTTAAATCACAAAATCCAACATGGCGGATCAAAATGGCAGAGACAGGGATGACGTAGTTTAAATTTAGAGAGAGGAAAATTCAATCTTCAGAGGGAGGACCTTTGCTTTGCTAAAAATAGGTCAGAGGGAGGAGCTTAGCTTTCTAAAGATAGCATCATGGGGGAAGAGCTCTGTATCTAAAAATAGGATGACATCAGGGGAGGAGCTAGAAGCTGATTGGCTGAGATGAGCTGATCTTGAGAGAGCAAACAGTATATAAGGCTGACAGTTAGCAGGCTGAAGTATAGTGGGTTTGAGGCTTTGTAGAAGAACAGAAGCTACCTGAGGAGAAAACAGATAACTCTAGAAAAAGCAGCTACCTGGAAAATCAGCAGCAGCAGTAACAGAACTCCAAAGGTCACCCCAGCAATGGCGTTCATAGAAGTTCAATCAAGCAGCTCTACCTGCAGGAGCAGCAGCAACTGAATTTTCTAGAAGGCAGCAGCTTTTAGGTTGCTAAGCTACCTGTAAAGGCAAACCCCAGCAGTTCCAAGACAGACAGCCATGGTGACCTGCAGAAATAACAGCAACCACCATCTCCGGCACTGGCACCATTGAACCTGACAAAGCAGAAGGACCTAAGATGAGTCAGAGGGATTTTGGCGTGAAAGTGTAAGTCTAATTATTTCTTTTAAGAGTGCATGGGTGTGTCTGTTAATAAAGTTGGATGCCTGCTTCTGAATAAGATCTCCCCTACCCATCCTATGACTGCTTGGCCAGCACTCACAGGATGCTAAATATTAAATGTTAAATATGAAATGCTAAATATTAAATGTTAAAAATATTAAATGCTAAATATTTAGTGTTAAATGTTAAGGTTAAGGTTAATGTTAAGTAATTTTTTTTTAAGTCTGTGACATGATAATGGTTTCTTGTATGTGTATATAGAGGCTGTGTATACTACATTGTATTAAGTACGGTACAAGATTGTAACACTAAGACTAAAGCCTTTGTGTATGCAGGATCATTATATGCTTATTATATTGAAACTATTGTATTCTCTGTATATGTTAGATATTTTGTGCAGTCTGTCTTTTTTTGCTACGTTGCTTTATTGTACAACTCTTAAAATGTGATTCTATTTTGTTTTATTAACCCTAAAGGATGGCTGGCAAAAACATCAGGAATGCCTGGATTAACAGGGAGTGAACTCTCAGGGAGTTTTTCTTTCCTGGAGAAGACCCAGTGGTATGGCTCCATAAGGAAAAGAAATGACTAAGGGAAAGGCCAGAGTCATACATAGCTAGAAGAAGATTACTGTCTAAACATTCAGGAATTCCCCAGAGAGGCAGATTAATATTATATGATGTCCTGCAATTTAAAAGAGTATTATTGTTAGGATTTAATCCAGCAATAAGAATGGCTACAGTTTCTGATGATCCCCTCCAGACTCCTTTATGTGATATAAAAGAAAAAGCAAAAAGACTATATGAAATACAAAGGGAAACAAGTTTGCCCCTTAAGGGGAAGAACGAAAAAGTATCAGTAATAACTTTTTCTAATAATGATCCAAAGGGACAGGGAAATCCACAAGGCACAAAGAATAAGGAGGGATTAAAAAGAGAAGAAAATCAAACTAGAAAGTTTGCTCCTCATGAGCAACAAAGGTTTGATGAAGGAAGAAATTCTCTCTGGAAGAGATTACAGAACAAATTCATGGGTTATCTACAGAAGAACTACTTCAAAGTTTAGTGAATCATGAGTGAAGCATACCTACAGCTCCACCTAACCCTAAAGGTCAGGCATACTGAATCTGAGCACTCCCTATCTCCCCAATATCAACAGAAGATCATGCTATCTTGGTAGCACATTTACAAACAGACGACTGGGGGAGACCCACTGTTTATGTGGAATTTGATCGGGGAGTTTTCGGACGGAATATGTTAATAGATACAGGTGCCACATTTTCTTTAGTAAGTACCAAGAATAAAAATGCATTTGGACCTCCTATAATGTCAGGAAGCTAAAAGGATTTAAAGAAGCAACGAGTAAGGTACTGTTTAGTTGTCCAGTTCACTTTCAATTAGGAACAATACAAGAAAGGGAACAGTTTGGCTTGATGAATTTGGATGGTGATGGAATAATTGGTGTTGATATACTTAAGAAGCTTAGAGTAACAGTAGATTTAGTAAATAAGGTGTTATGGGAGATACCTTTTGATAGAATTAGAACTTCAGATCAAACAATAGTCATTGAAGCAGGGTATAGGTTAGCTACTATTAAGGCAGCAGAAGAAATAAAATGATTGGCCAGCAGAAGTTTTATAAATTGCACAAAAGCATAAAGAGGTCTAGGCTACTAATAAGGCAGAATGTGGAAAAACTGAAGCAGAAGTATTGACTAATGGGCCTGATCCCCCACTGAAAAGACAATATTAATATCCTAAGGAAGCAGAACCCAGTTTAATGAAGACTATTCAAGGACTTTTGGAGTAGGGAGTTATAGTGGAACAACAGAACATAAATAATGCTGCTATTTGGCCAGTTCTAACAGTGGATGGTAAAACTTGGAGGTTAACTATCCATCTTAGACTCCTCAATAATGTAACTCCAATGACTGCTCCCGTAGTAGCAAAGTATCCTGAAGTGATTGCTTCCATTATGGAGAAGCATGGTGGTTTACTGTCCTGGATCTGGCAAATGCGTTCTTTGCCATACCTTTACATCCAGACTTCTGGTATAAATTTGCATTTACATTTCAGGGATGACAGTTCTGTTTCACTAGAAATCCCCAGGGTTTTCATACTTCACCAGCTGTTTGTCATATGCATGTGAATCAAATGTTGGATAAAATGCCTAATAAGGATAACATCGTATCCTATATAGATGATATCCTTATCAGTACAAAAACTAAAGGAAGAGAATTGAGAAAAACTGGATCAAGAATTACAAAAGCTAAAGGAAACAGATTTAAAGGTTAGTCCTGAAAAAGGTCAAATATGCTAGCAACAAGTTAATTACTTGGAGTAACATTAGGACAGAAAGGATGAACACCAGATAATCAAAGGATAGAATTATTGCAAAAGTTACCAGCCCCAACAGATGTGTCTACTTTAAGGTCAGTCTTGGGGATGACTAATTTCTCAAGAGATTTTATAAAAAACTATGCAGAAAAAGCTAGCTCATTGTATCAGTTGTTAACATAAGAACATACATAAGACCATAAGAATGGCCATAAGAATGGCCAAAGGTCCATCCAGCCCAGCACCCTGTCTACTGACAGTGGCCAATGCCAGGTGCCCCAGAGGGAGCGAACCTAACAGGTAATGATCTAGTGATCTCTCTCCTGCCATCCATCTCCACCCTCTGACAAACAGAGGCTAGGGACACCATTCCTTACCCATCCTGGCTAATAGCCATTAATGGACTTAACCTCTATGAATTTATCCAGTTCTCTTTTAAACCGTTATATAGTCCTACCCTTCACAACCTCCTCAGGTAAGGAGTTCCACAAGTTGACTGTGAGCTGAGTGAAGAACTTCCTTTTATTTGTTTTAAACCTGCTACCCATTAATTTCATTTGGTGATCCCTAATTCTTATATTATGGGAACAAGTAAATAACTTTTCCTTATTCACTTTCTCCACACCACTCATAATTTTATATACCTCTATCATATCCCCCCTTAGTCTCCTCTTTTCCAAGCTGAAAAGTCCTAGCCTCTTTAATCTCTCCTCATATGGGACCCCTTCCAAACCCCTAATCATTTTAGTTGCCCTTTTCTGAACCTTTTCTAATGCCAGTATATCTTTTTTGAGATGAGGGGACCACATCTGTACACAGTATTCAGGATGTCGGCGTACCATGGATTTATATAAGGGCAATAAGATATTCTCAGTCTGATTCTCTATCCCTTTTTTAATGATTCCTAACATCCCGTTTGCTTTTTTGACTGCCACTGCACACTGCATGGACGTCTTCAAAGAACAATCCACGATGACTCCAAGATCTTTCTCCTGATTAGTTGTAGCTAAATTAGCTCCCATCATATTGTATGTATAGTTGGAGTTATTTTTCCAATGTGCATTACTTTACATTTATCCACATTAAATTTCATTTGCTATTTTGTTGCCCAATCACTTAGTTTTGTGAGATCTTTTTGAAGCTCTTCATAGACTGCTTTGGTCTTAACTATCTTGAGTAGTTTAATATCACCTGCAAACTTTGCCACCTCGCTATTTACCCCTTTCTCCAGATCATTTATGAATAGGCTGAATAGGACTGGTCCTAGAACTGACCCTTGGGGAACACCACTAGTTACCCCTCTCCATTCTGAAAATTTACCATTTATTCCTACCCTTTGTTCCCTGTCTTTTAACCAGTTCTCAATCCATGAAAGGATCTTCCCTCTTACCCCATGACAACTTAATTTATGTACGAGCCTTTGGTGAGAGACCTTGTCAAAGGCTTTCTGAAAATCATGATCTCCCTTTACAGAAACCATGTTGACTTTTACGCAACAATTTATTTTCTTCTATGTGTCTGACAATTTTATTCTTTACTATGGTTTCAGCTAATTTGCCCGGTACTGACGTTAGACTTACTGGTCTGTAATTGCCAGGATCACCTCTAGAGCCCTTCTTAAATATTGGTGTTACATTAGCTATCTTCCAGTCATTGGGTACAGTAGCTGATTTAAAGGACAGGTTACAAACCATAGTTAATAGTTCCGCAATTTCACATTTGAGTTCTTTCAGAACTCTTGGTGAATGCCATCTGGTCCCGGTGACTTGTTACTGTTAAGTTTCTCAATTAATTCCAAAACCTCCTCTAGTGTCACTTCAATCTGTGACAATTCCTCAGATTTGTCACCTACAAAAGACAGCTCAAGTTTGGGAATCTTCCTAACATCCTCAGCCGTGAAGACTGAAGCAAAGAATTTGTTTAGTTTCTCCATGATTACTTTATCGTCTTTAAGTGCTCCTTTTGTATCTCGATCATCCAGAGGCCCCACTGGTTGTTTAGCAGGTTTCCTGCTTCTGATGTACTTAAACATTTTGTTACTACTTTTTGAGTTTTTGGCTAGCTGTTCTTCAAACTCCTTTTTGGCTTTTCTTATTACATTTTTACATTTAATTTGGCAGTATTTATGCTCCTTTTTCTTTACCTCACTAGGATTTGACTTCCACTTTTTAAGGATGCCTTTTTATCTCTCACTGCTTCTTTTACATGGTTGTTAAGCCACGGTGGCTCTTTTTTAGTTCTTTTACCGTGTTTTTTAATTTGGGGTATACATTTAAGTTGAGCCTCTATTATGGTATCTTTGAAAAGTGTCCATGCAGCTTGCTCTAGTCACTGTACCTTTTAATTTCTGTTTAACTAACCTCCTCATTTTTGCATAATTCCCCTTTCTGAAATTAAATGCCACAGCGTTGGGCTGTTGATGTGTTCTTCCCACCACAGGAATGTTAAATGTTATTATATTATGGTCACTACTTCCAAGCGGTCCTTTTATAGTTACCTTTTGGACTAGATCATGTGCTCTACTCTGGAGTAGATCGAGAATTGCCTCTCCTCTTGTGGGTTCCTGTACCAGCTGCTCCAAGAAGCAGTCATTTAAAGTATTGGGAAATTCTGTCTCTGCATGTCGTCCTGAGGTGACATGTACCCAGTCAATATAGGGATAACTGAAATCCCGCACTATTATTGAGTTTTTTATTTTGATAGCCTCTCTAATCTCCCCTAGCATTTCATCATCACTATCACTGACCTGGTCAGGTGGTCGATAATAGTTCCCTACTGTTATATTCTTATTAGAGCATGGAATTACTATCCATAGAGATTCTATGGAACATGTGGATTCATTTAAGATTTTTATTTCATTTGATTCTACATTTTCTTTCACATATAGTGCCACTCCCCCCATCCAACTGCACACATGACCTGTTCTATCCTTCCGATATATTTTGTACCCCGGAATGATTGTGTCCCATTGATTGTCCTCACTCCACCAGGTTTCTGTGATGCCTATTATATCAATATCATCCTTTAACATGAGGCACTCTAGTTCACCCATCTCATTATTTAGACTTCTAGCATTTGTGTACAAGCACTTTAAGAACTTGTCACTGTTAATTTGTCTGCCCTTTTCTGATGTGTCAGATTCTTTTGTGAATGTTTCTCGTCTGATCTGGCACATACTTTGTCCTCTTTCATCCCCTCCTCCTGACTAAAACTAGAGAATCTCTATCAATAGACTCTCCTCTAAGAGAAGTCTCTGTCCAATCCATGTGTGCCTCTGCAGCAATCAGCTTTCCCCCATCTCTTAGTTTAAAAACTGCTCTGCAACCTTTTTAAATGTTAAGTGCCAGCAGTCTGGATCCACTTTGGTTTAGGTGGAGCCCATCCTTCCTGTATAGGCTCCCCCATCCCAAAGTTTCCTCAGTTCCTAATAAATCTAACCCCCTCCTCTCTATCCTATCGTCTCATCCACTCATTGAGACTCTGAAGCTCTGCCTGCCTACCTGGCCTTGCGTGTGGAACTGGTAGCATTTCTGAAAATGCCACCATAGCGGTCCTGGATTTCAGTCTCTTTCCTAGCAGCCTAAATTTGGCCTCCAGGACTTGTCTCCTACCCTTCCTTACGTCACTGATACCTACATGTACCACGACTACTAGCTTCTCCCCAGCACCACACATAAGTCTATCTAGATGCCTCGAGAGATCCGCAACCTTTGCACCAGGCAGGCAAGTCACCATATGGTTCTCCCAATCATCACAAACCCAGCTATCTATCTTTCTAATGATCAAATCTCCCATTACTAACATCTGCCTTTTCCTTATGACTGGAGTTCCCTCCCCCGGAGAGGTAACCTCAGTGCGAGAGGATACCCCAACATCATCTGGAAGGAGGATCCCAACTATGGGAAGGTTTCTCTCTGTTCCTGTTGACTGCTCTCCTTATCTGAGCCTTTCATCCTCCTTAACAGTGCAGGGGCTGTCTGACTGGAAGTGGGACAAATCTACAGTGTCCTGGAAAGGCTCATCAACATACCTCTCTGCCTCCCTTAGCTCGTCCAGTTCCGCCACCAGTTAAGGAAAGGTAAGAAATGGGAATGGGGATTGGAACAGTAGGAAGTGTTCACTCAGCTTAAAATGGCATTAGCACAAGCCCCAGCCTTGGTATATCTAAAAGAAGGACAGCCTTTTGTATTACAGTTGGCTACTACAAATGCTGGAATGAGTGCTATCTTAAGCCAAGACCATGGTACAGGTCTTTGACCTCTGATGTGTGCTTCTAAGACTCTAGATGGAGTAGAACAAGGATTTATTCCTTATGGAAAAGAGGTATTGGCATTAGTTTGGGCTTTGCAACATTAGGACTATCTCCAGTGTTTTTGAAAACATCCCATTCACTTCTAAAATACATGCTGACAGGGAAAATTAATGATGGGCATGTTTCCAATCCCAGGTTAACAAAATGGATACTAGCCTTGTTAAATAAAAATATAGCCATGGAAAAGATTCCATGTCTATCTCCAGTCTCTTTTGGTCTCCTAATAGAAGCAGAACAACATGAATGTTCTTTACCAGAAATTCCCACGAAGCACCTATACTATTCCAAGGCGGAACAATTCTAAGCGAAATCATGGATAAAGTAGATGTAGTTTGGTTTTTGGATGGTTCTAGATTTTCTGAGGAAGATAAAGCATATGCGAGATATACAGCAGTGAGAATATCAGAAGAGAAGGTTTTTAAGGGTCAATGTTTGCCACATTCAGTGTAAGCTGCCAAAATTGTAGCGTTAAGAGTGGCACTGGAAAACACACCAAGAGATGAAGCTGTGGTTATTTTCACAGATTCTGACTGAATACTGAGAGCTGTAATAGACTGGATACCTTAAAGGGAGAAGACGGGAGAAATCAGGGAAGGTAAACCTATTAGTCATGCTGAAGAATTAACTTATTTATGGGGATTAGCACAACAAAGAACATAATCAGTACTAATGGGAAAAGTAAAAGCCCATAAGAAAACTGTTGAGGGAGCTCAGTGGAATCAGAAGGCAGATGAACAGGCTAAAAAGGAAGCCAAGGAAGGGATGATACGGCAACCGCAATTCCAGCTGGCCCGATAACAAAAATAGAGGTTGAAAAGATAGAACAAATTGATTTAGTAGAAAATAAAGAAAAGATCCAAAAAATAAAAAACCACTGTGGAAAATCTAAGTCTAATGATCATGATGGTTCTGGGAAGTCACTTACAAAGAAAAGAAAATATGACAATGATTATATAAAATATGGCTGTGATGTTGCACTCTATATGATTTTATGAAAATATGCTAATGACTGTGAATATAATGTAACTGGAATATGCTTCATGCAAAAGGTCTCTTGTAAGGTGTCATTACAAAGCTTATAATCTACTGAGTGTGGTCATCCTATTTGTATAAATGCATCATTCTTGTATCTGAAACTATAAATATGAAATATAACTCTGAGGGCCTATTGTAATTATGCAAAGTGTGGGTCATTAATGGTGGTTTGGAATCTTGATGGCTCTCATCAGCCAGGACAATTGACTCTGTTTGTAGGCAGGCTTTCTTGTGAGTCAGCCCGGGAGGAATAAAGGCTTGGAGTCTCACAGGAAATGTGATCATGTCACCTGGTACTGAAATCCATCTTAAACCTGGTGCTTTTCCATTTAGAAGGGGGTGGGGGAGCAGAAAGACAAAAGATTCCCGCCTTGTGCCAAAGCCACATAAGGGGGTAGAACAGAACAAAGGGGGCTGCAAACATAAGAAATCTCCTAGCTACCACCTGAGCTGGAACAAGGGCTGTACTAGGGGAAAGGATTGTGCCCAGACTAGGAAGGCATCCAGTCTGTGATAGAAGCTTATTAAAACATCTGAGGGTGAAGTTTTATCTATATTCAGTTTTCTCACTGTATTAGGCATAGACTTGTGTGTTTTATTTTATTTTGTTTGGTAATTCATTTTGTTCTGTCTGGTATTACTTGGAACCACTTCAATCCTACGTGCTGTATATAATAAAATCACTTTTTACTATTATTTAACGCAGAGTATGTATTAATACCTGTGGGGGGCAAACAGCTGTGCATATCTCTATCAGTGTTATGGAGGGCAAACAATTTATGAGTTTATCCTGTATAAACTTTATACAGGGTAAAACGGTTTTATTTGGGGTTTGGACCCCGTTGGAAGCCAGGCATCTGAGTGTTAAAGACAGGAACACTTCGTAAGCTGCTTTCAGTTAAGTTTGCAGTTTGTGGGATGTGGTTCAGAGCTGGGTCTGTGTTTGTGGCCGGCAAGCATGTCTGGCACATCCAGGCAGGGTTCTGTAGTCCCCATCTAGCAGGGAAAGCAGGGGCAGAAGTAGTCTTGGCACATCAGTTGGCAGCCCCAAGGGGGTTTCTGTGATCCAACTCGTGACAATGGCTTTACATGCACTGGTGATCAAGAATGTCCAAAACTACTGTGTGTAATTTGTGGTGATGTCCTAGCAAACAGCAACCTCAAACCTTCTCTACTTTGGCTCCATTTAGAAACTAGGCATCCTGCGTAACTTAACAAGCCTGTTGATTTTTTCAAGCGAAAATTAGCTGAGAGGAAAAGTGACATTACCAGTTTTTTATCCAAAGTAAGTACTGATAATGAAAATGCACTTGAATGGTCATACCGCGTGAGCTACTGAGTAGCAAAAGTATCAGAAGCCCATACCATAGCAGAGAGCTTGATTGATCCATGTATAAAAGATGTACTTCATTGCATGCTCAAAGAAAAGGCTGAAAAAAGGATTGACATGGTACCTTTGTCTAATAATATGTTGTCACAAAAAATTAATGACGTCCAAATAAGGAACCTGGAGAGCTCATCTAGTCCAGTCCTCTGAGCTGAGGCAGAGCCGTGTATACCTATACCAGCGATACTCAGACCTCAGTCAATCAGGACTTAAATTAGTGATCAATATTACCCAAAAGAGCCACAGTAGTGTAAATTCATTGTTTCATTTACTATTTATAGTGTCAGTGTCTATTTCCTTTATATTCATACTTCTATTCCTATGGCCTTTCTGAATTCAGAGTTTTGTGGTTCCAAAATATCATAATAAACCCTACTTTTATCAAAGTTCTCTCTGAGATAGAGCAGGTCTTCTATGGAGTACTCATCATGCATTCCTGTCCAAACAGTCAGGCTGTACCTGTATTAACAGAGTTATTAAAATTCCATATTTTTATCTTAATACAAAGCATCAGACACATAGAAAGACAGTACTGATAGGCTTCTAAAATAATTAGGACTCTGGTATCTTAATTTCAGATACAATTACATATAAAAAACTAAAGGATGTTAAGGTTGGAAAGTCAAGCAATCAAAAGTTAGGAAATAACAGAATTTAGGTTGCCTGGGAACTATTAATTCAGCATCCTTGTGCCTGTGTATTATGATACACTCTTTAATTACATGATCACATACTATTTTTCCCCACAGGATCACAAGATAGATGATGTTCAATGGTAGCTATTCAATATTTCTTTTTGTTCATACCATTCTATCCCTGCCTCTCCGATGCTAAACAATTCATTTAAACCATACGCTTCATAGGTGGTCACTGATTGTGTTCCTGCAGTTTCTGGATGTTCACCTTGAGATATCTGGGGCCATATTTGTCACAGTGCTGAATACTCATTGGGACAATGGAAGTCAATTGGAGCTATGCACTAAAACATATAAAGTACTATAAAATGCTAAGTACTCTGAAAAAAAAATCAGGTCCTAGGTTTCTCTAATTGGGTACCCCAAATTAGTTGACACTTTACAATTTTGCCCTTGATCTCTAGGTTTCAGATCCTCCTCTGTAAATGGGGATAACACCACCATCTTACGTCACAAGGGGTAAAGATAAATTTGTTGAAGTTTGTGAACTACTCATACTATGGTAAGAGCTATAAGAAAAGACCAAGAGGAAGTTAACAATTCTGTATTCAACGCAGTGTTTCAACAGAGTGTAGTAAATATGGCCCTAGCCACACATTGAATAGTGAAGGTACAAAAAAAAATATTGAACAGTTACCCATTCAGTGAGCACCATCCATCGTGTCCACTGAATAAAGAGGTCCTACAGGAAAAAGTAGTATGTGATCATGTAGTTAAAGACTATATCATAATGCTCATGCACAAGGAGAATGACTTAAGATTCCACCTTAAATACTGGCATTTCCTAATTTTGAATGCTTTATTTTACATGTTTACTGTTCTTTTAATATCGTTCTTTTGTATATAATATCCTAAGTGTTTAAAAACAACCTAAAAAAATGAACTCTATTAAGAACAACCATATTGACTCCTGAATTGGTCATGGGCAGGGTTGGAACCTTTACATCCACAGCACAAATCTCTACTACTTAAGCTAACAGAGTAATTGGTAATGGTAATAGGTTGTTATTAGGGGTGTTGATTAATCGCAGTTAACTCACATGATTAACTCAAAAAAATTAATCGTGATTAATTGCAGTTTTAATTGCACGGTTAAACAATAGAATACCAATTGAAATTTATTAAATATTTATGGATTTTTTTTACATTTTAAAATACATTGATTTCAATTACAACACAGAATACAAAGTGTGCACTGCTCAATTTATATTATTTTTATTACAAATATTGCACTATAAAAATGTTAAAAGAAACAGTATTTTTCAATTCACCTCATACAAGTACTATAGTGCAATCTCTTTTTTGTGAAAGTGCAACTTACAAATATAGATTTTTTTGTTAAATAACTGCACTCAAAAACGAAACAATGCAAAACTTCAGAGCCTACAAGTCCACTCAGTCCTACTTCTTGTTCAGCCAATCACTAAGACAAAAAAGTTTGTTTACATTTAGAGGATATAATACTGCCCTCTTCTTATTTATAATGTGACCAGAAAGTGAGAACAGGCATTCACATGGGACTTTTGTAGCCGGCATTGCAAAGTATTTATGTGCCAGATAGCTAAACATTCATATGCCCCTTCATGCTTCAGCCATCATTCCAGAGGCCATGCTTCCATGCTGATGACACTAGTTAAAAAAAATAATGTGTTAATTACATACGAGACTGAACTCCCTTGGGGGAGAATTGTATGTCTCCAGCTCTATTTTACCAGCATTCTGCCATATATTTTATGTTATAGTAGTCCCAGATGAAAAGGAGTACTTGTGGCACCTTAGAGACTAACAAATTTATTTGAGCATAAGCTTTCGTGAGCTACAGCTCACTTCATCAGATGCATTTGGTGGAAAATACAGAGGGGAGATTGATATACACACACAGAGAACATGAAACAATGGGTTTATCATACACACTGTAAGGAGAGTGATCACTTAAGATAAGCCATCACCAGCAGCAGGGGGGGGGGGAGGAGGAAAACCTTTCATGGTGACAAGCAAGGTAGGCTATTTCCAGCAGTTAACAAGAATATCTGAGGAACAGTGGGGGGTGGGATGGGGGGGAGAAATAACATGGGGAAATAGTTTTACTTTGTGTAATGACTCATCCATTCCCAGTCTCTATTCAAGCCTAAGTTAATTGTATCCAGTTTGCAAATTAATTCCAATTCAGCAGTCTCTCGTTGGAGTCTGTTTTTGAAGCTTTTTTGTTGAAGAATAGCCACTCTCAGGTCTGTAATCGAGTGACCAGAGAGATTGAAGTGTTCTCCAACTGGTTTTTGAATGTTATAATTCTTGACATCTGATTTGTGTCCATTTATTCTTTTACGTAGAGACGTCCAGTTTGACCAATGTACATGGCAGAGGGGCATTGCTGGCACATGATGGCATATATCACATTGGTAGATGCGCAGGTGAACGAGCCTCTGATAGTGTGGCTGATGTGATTAGGCCCTATGATGGTGTCCCCTGAATAGATATGTGGACAGAGTTGGCAACGGGCTTTATTGCAAGGATAGGTTCCTGGGTTAGTGGTTCTGTTGTGTGGTGTGTGGTTGCTGGTGAGTATTTGCTTCAGGTTGGGGGGCTGTCTGTAAGCAAGGACTGGCCTGTCTCCCAAGATCTGGGAGAGTGATGGGTCGTCCTTCAGGATAGGTTGTAGATCCTTGATGATGTGTTGGAGAGGTTTTAGTTGGGGGCTGAAGGTGATAGCTAGTGGTGTTCTGTTATTTTCTTTGTTGGGCCTGTCCTGTAGTAGGTGACTTCCGGGTACTCTTCTGGCTCTGTCAATCTGTTTCTTCACTTCAGCAGGTGGGTATTGTAGTTGTAGGAATGCATGATAGAGATCTTGTAGGTGTTTGTCTCTGTCTGAGGGGTTGGAGCAAATGCGGTTATATCATAGAGCTTGGCTGTAGACAATGGATCGTGTGGTATGATCTGGATGAAAGCTAGAGGCATGTAAGTAGGAATAGCGGTCAGTAGGTTTCCGATATAGGGTGGTGTTTATGTGACCATCGCTTATTAGCATCGTAGCGTCCAGGAAGTGGATCTCTTGTGTGGACTGGTCCAGGCTGAGGTTGATGATGGGATGGAAATGATTGAAATCATGGTGGAATTCCTCAAGGGTTTCTTTTCCATGGGTCCAGATGATGAAGATGTCATCAATGTAATAATTTGCAAACTGGATACAATTAACTTAGGCTTGAATAGAGACTGGGAATGGATGAGTCATTACACAAAGTAAAACTATTTCCCCATGTTATTTCTCCCCCCCATCCCACTGTTCCTCAGATATTCTTGTTAACTGCTGGAAATAGCTTACCTTGCTTGTCACCATGAAAGGTTTTCCTCCTTCCCCCACCCTGCTGCTGGTGATGGCTTATCTTAAGTGATCACTCTCCTTACAGTGTGTATGATAAACCCATTGTTTCATGGTCTCTGTGTGTGTATATCAATCTCCCCTCTGTATTTTCCACCAAATGCATCCGATGAAGTGAGCTGTAGCTCACGAAAGCTTATGCTCAAATAAATTTGTTAGTCTCTAAGGTGCCACAAGTACTCCTTTTCTTTTTGTGAATACAGACTAACATGGCTGCAACTCTGAAACTAGTCCCAGATGATGACTCAGCACATGGTATTCATTTTAAGAACACTTTTGCTGCAGATTTGACAAAACGCAAAGAAGGTACCAATGTGAGATTTCTAAAGATAGCTACAGCACTTAACCCAAGATTTAAGAATCTGAAGTGTCTTCCAAAATCTGAGAGGGATGAGGTGTGGAGCATGCTTTCAGAAGTCTTAAAAGAGCAACACTCTGATGTGAAAACTACAATACTTGAATCACCAAAAAAAGAAAATCTACCTTCTGCTGGTGGCATCTGACTCAGATGATGAAAATGAACATGCGTCGGTCCACACTGCTTTGGATTGTTATTGAGCAGAACCCATCTTCAGCATGGATGCATGTCCCCTGGAATGGTGGCTGAAGCATGAAGGGGCATATGAATCATTAGCACACCTGGCACATAAATATCTTGCAATGCTGGCTACAACAGTGCCGTGAGAACATTTGTTCTCACTTTTAGGTGACATTATGAACAAGAATTGGGCAGCATTATCTCCTGCAAATGTAAACTAACTTGTCTGGCTGTGCGATTGGCTGAACAAGAAATAGGACTGAGTGGACTTGTATGCTCTAAAGTTTTAGATTGTTTTATTTTTGAATTCAGTTATTTTTTGCACACAATTCTAGATTTGTACGTTCAACTTTCATGATAAAGAGATTTCACTACAGTACTTGTATTAGGTGAACTGAAACATACTATTTCTTTTGTTTTTACAGTGAAAATATTTAATGAAATATACATCACATTTTTACTATATAATTATAAAATAAATCAATTGGAATATATCCGATATCAACTCGATCGAGTGACAAGGACTGTTGAATGGAACTCCTTCCAGGGTTTCATGAAATACATGTAATATATTGTATTCATTTCATGAAATGTAAACACTGAATCTAATACAAAGTATATACAAAATGCAACTGTTTAAATTGGTTTGAATTGATTCCAAATTGAGAGATTAAACTATTGAGTCTATTTGACTACATTTGAGTTGAGAAGTCTTTATGATGGAACTTAGCACAATGTGCCTTAGTTTCAAGGCTTTGCAGATTCAGTTATGAAATCATTTTAAAAATATGTTTAGTAGAATTTTAATATTTTGTGCACACATAAATTGCCCCACTTTATTATAGCAGACAGAATATCTTTAGTCCATATATTTTATGGGGGAAATTCCCATGTAAAAAAATCATTTCAGTTTGCTCTTTTATTGATAATGTTGTAGCTATCTTGAATGCAAATTAATATATATGACAAAACAAATTTTAAAACTGAGTAATTTTTTGTTAAAAAAAAAAGCTTTTTAATATGGTTTGTAATAGGTGTGCACATAATAAATGTGTAACATCTGACTAGTATCTGCCTTTATCATGCAAATGACTAAACAAGAAGTCCTCAAACTTACCTGTTTGACTTTTGTAATAACCAGAGCAACTCAGATTTTGACTGTCGTACCAAAGCTGCTCTAACAGGAAACGTTACAGGCTGAGTAAGTGCGTCACATATCTGAGCCATCTCTTTCACCATTGCCCAACTGTATCCTATTGGAAAGATCATTTGATGCAGTATTAAGAAACTCTCCACATTCCTATCAGAATATAAAGGTATCATGATTTATAAAATAGTTAGATTTAAAGATATACCACTGTTCCATACTGTCGACATGTGGATTTTGTGAAAATCTACTATTTCTAAAAATGAAATTGAACAAAACATGACTATGATCAAAAATGAAACTGACTACTCATTTTCACTGTCCAAGTTCAGAAAAATGCCAGAAGTAAATATCAGCATAAATAGTGAAAAATAAATTATACAGCATTTGTAAATTCTTTATTTCAGTTACTTAAGTGTTATTTGTAATATTTTCAAAGAAATATTAGTTATGAGGAAATCATGACCCCACTGAAGTAATTGGGAATTCTGCCATTGACTTCAATGGAGACATGGTTTCTAATGTAACAGTGACCCTTTAAAAATAAAAACTCTTTGAAAGAATAAGAAAAAAGGTAATTTTAAGAATATTTCCGAAAGAATAAAAGAAATAACTGACATGGTTTTAAGTTATACAGAAATGAGGTGGCTAAAAATATTTTAGTTAGGGCTTGGAGAAAATATGTTTAAAAGCAAGCAGTTTAAAAACTGCTTGCTTTTAACATCTATTTTTGCAAGCTTCAAAGCTAGTAAAAAAATTTTTAATTTGTTCTTTCATTCAATGTAATGGAAAGCATCAGGTAATCTTAACTACAGGCATTGCTATCTCTGCCATCTATTACATCACAGTGGTAAAAACACTAGTGGCCAGCAGCATCTTGTCTACACCCGTGCTTCCATTGCTGCTGTCACTGGTGAAGCTGCACCAGTGTTAGAGTAGTGAAAACTTTTGGGGGAAAAGATTAATGTAGGTCCAGACTATACATAGAACTGTGATTTAATACGCAGGTAATAATCACTTAAAATATCCAGTTACAATTAGTGCAGTTTCACTGTATCCATACAATCACATTTTGCACAGTAGCCACACATCAAATGTATTTGTACATTAACATCTATCACACTGTTTTCCTCTGTTTGTATGAAGGCACTCTGGGGAAAAAAACTGGGCTGATATCACATAGCATCCCAGCCAGGAATTAAATGCCCAGGTAACTTTATCCACAGAGTACCGATATCACCACCTGGGGCAATGCTGGGATGTTGTATTGCAGAGAGACCCGGGAGAAAGAAGGACCAGACAGCCCTGTTACCCAAACATGATTAGCTGCTCCTGCCTAAAACACACAACAGTGATACAACCTGATTACAGGAAGACAAAAATCAACTTAGGCTGCCAGCAAGGGCAATACATAATTAACTGTCACCTTATTTAACATTCCTCTTACTTAAATACTACGCCAGCCTCTTCTGAAAACAAAGTTACATGAAAATCATGAAATATCTCCTCAAAAGCAGAAACAATCAGTTGAAATCTGTGTGTCCAGTACTAGTTAGGTTGTACCAACCACCTGTATATGTGTGAAGTTTTAAACTAGTAATTGTCAGAATGAAATGTTATATCTTTAATGCCTTTGGCCGCTAAGTATTGTTTTTGCTGTCTTTTACCAGTGCACACATCATAAGCCTTCCATTTCCGTTTTTCAGCTTATAAAAGTCTTCATACAATCTCTTTGATGGAAAGGCCATTTTGATGTGAAAATGCAACAGTTGCAATCATAGAAGATCAGCTGTTTTTTTATATTATAAAGTGAGGTAAGAGTGAAACGAAAGCTCCTGTCTGAGTAATAACAGTATGCACAAAATGAAGTGAACTGTAATTAAATATTTAAACTTGTATTACACTTCCTTGGATAGTCAGATTTGTTTTCACTTTTTAAAATTTCACTTTTTAAAAATTCATGGATAATCAGCATGTAGAAGTGTACATGGCCTGATTTACAAAACCCTTGCAAAGAATTCAGCTTCACAAATTTAAAAAAAAAAAAAATACAGTAGGACATATCTGTATGGATCTTGTTTGAACTAACAAACTGTCTTAATCCATCTCATTGTCCTTAATTATTGCAGAAGTCTAAATAAGGATTAATTTAATAGAATATTAATACTAAGGGCCTGATCTTGCAGTAATTCAGTGGAAGTTTTGCCCAAGATGCGACTGAAATATTGACAGCTGGAAGGACTGACAGCAGCACTGTAAAAGCCCTGATATCTAAGGAACAGGTTAAAAAAATAAATACAGTTAACTTCAAGAACAGAAATATAGTGGATCTATATATGTTCATAAACCCTATTTTCCAATTCTATACTAAGTTGCAAAATGACATAAATTTAATGAAATTATTGTCTTTTAGTCTATTTTATTTATATTAATTACATTTTAAAAAAACTGACACAGATGTATGCAAAAGAAATTGCATCTATGTTATTGAGGCAAATGTGGAGGCAACCTCAAGCCTTGCACCATGTAAATCTTCCATCTTTACCTTTATTGCATTGTTGAGGCTGCCACCCAGTTGTCCAGCCCAACGATAAGGTCACATGCGGGCAGAATGAAGTTACAGTGTCTAGAAATCTTTTTGCATCCACGACAGCGTTACTTCCATTAGGTCCAGGGAGAATGTCTGCATTAATCCAGACAGGTCGCCTCAGATGCAACTTTATGCCTTCAAGAAGCATCATAGAGGGCTTCACCGCTGCTAGACTGTAAAGATAAACACACTATCAGCAAGACAACAGATTCCTAGTGATATGATGGGAAAAAATACAATACACACACACTCTACTGAAACTGTTTCCACAAGCTAGGGCTAGTTCAGGCAATGCTGTTAACCAGCTGCTGGGGACCTCCTGTTTATGAGGCCCCATCCCAATCATATCCAGATTACAAAGCTCATGTGGGTAAAGTTTATGCCTCACTGTTGCATCGCATGGAGTATGAAATGCTTCATGCTCACTGAGAGCTCTGGGGTGAGTTGCCTGATAAATCAAGATGTCTTCCTCTTCTCTTCATTGTGCCCTGGTTGAGATTCTCACCTTCTCCTGTTTAATAAGACACCTCCATCTAATATTTCCCTGTCTCACTCACAAACACATATACCTACTCTCTTCCTTTCCACACTTGGCATATTTAAGGCAGATGGATGAGAAATGTCACACACAATCTTGGGTACTGCAGCTGGAGGATCTATTTGCTTTGCTTTGCAGGGGCTCCAGATGTCCCTGAACTAATGCTGCTACAAGCTACTGAATGCAAAAGATAAATATCAGGCATCTCAAAATATACTTTAAAAGTATATTTAGATTTCCTGCAGATTTCCCTAGACAAAAGGAAAGAAATTTTTTCTCCCCAAAAACACTTCATAGGTGGAGCTTCTGCCTGCCTCTTCCCGTTCTTACCTTAATATGCCAAGATCTTTGAATTAAGCGGCACATAAGACCCAAACTGATATTATTTGTATTATCGGAGTGCCTAGGAGCCCTAGTCATGGACCAGCACCCCATTTTGCCACCACAATAGCAGTGTCCAAAACCAGCATAAAAAGTGGGATTATATGGTCAGTCATGCTAATGGAGCGGATTAAAAAGATAACCAACAGGAGTAATATGCAAAAGGTTCCTGTATATATATTGTACATATCTCTAATACAGGAACAGCTTTATTACTCCTGGGGGAATTCTGCATCACTGTGCATGTGCAGAATTCATGGCCCCCGCAGATTTCTTTGCTTACCTGCAGAAAAATGACTTCTGCTGGGGAAGCCAAGGGAAACTGCAAGAGCGGTCATGCGCCCACTCCCTGGCAGTGCAGACAGGTTGGTTTGGGCACCCAAAACTGCTGGTAGAGAGGTAAATCACCGCCAGGAAGGGGCAAGGGGTGGGTAGTCATGTGTGAGAGAGAGAGAGAGAGACAGACACTCTGTCCCTCTCACTCACTATTGCAGCACTCTTGGCATGCAGGGTCAGTGCTCTGGGGTATTTCTGAAGAAGCAGGTGTGGGGCAGGCTCTGTTCCCTCACGTGGAGGAGAATGTAGTAGCCTGCCTGCTTAGCGAATCGTTCCCATTGTTTTTAGTGAATCCTCCAGGAGTATAAAACAGGTGTAAAAATTTTAAGGATCCTTTACATAGCCAGAGTGGTGAAAGGAGCCTTATTATAAAGGACAGTAGAGCCTTATAAATGCTTATGGCGCTTTAGTGATTAGAACTGTTCTAAATTTTTGGAATGAAAAAATTTCCTACCAAAATGTGCTCTTTTCTGGAGATGGTCAGTAGCATAGGCACCAACTCCGTGGATGCTCCGGGGCTGGAGCACCCATGGGGAAAAACTGGTGGGTGCTCTGCACCCACTGGCAGCTCCCTGTCCCACCCCCCACTCCCAGCTCACCTCTGCTCTGCCTCCTCCCCTGAGCTCGCCATTACTCTGCTTCTCCCCCTAGCTCCCAGCGCTTGCTGCGCAAAACAGCTGTTTCGTGGTGGCAAGCACTGGGAGGGAGGGGGGAGGAGGGGGAACGTGGCAGGCTCCAGGAAAAGGCGGGGCCGGAGAGGCATTTGGGGAAGAGGTCCAATAGGGGCAGGGATGGGGTGGAGTTGAGACGGGGACTTTGGGGAAGGGGTTAAGATGGGGGCAGGGCAGGGGGCAAGCACCCACCGGCACCTGGAAAAGATGGCGCCTATGGTCAGTAGCCAGTATAAATTGTGAATTTGAGTCCCCAGCCCTCACTTATTCTTCAGTTGCCTATGATGTAACATTAAGCATATGACTACATATATTTGTTGACTAATACTTAGAAGTAAAGGGTCAGTACTAGCTATATTACTAATAGACAGAGGGGGTTTGGGGATTTCCTCCAATGCTCCCCACTCCCATTCTCCATCCATTGTATTTTAGTTTAAATAAATTACCAAGATAATTGAAACCAGCTGGATTATATCCCATTATTTTGACAAAAATATGCAGAATTTTAAAATATTGTGAGCAGAATTTTTAAGTTTTGGCACAGAATTTCCCCAGGAGTACTTTATCCAAAAGCTGCTGCTCTTTTGGACAGTTTCTCTCATGTTACTCTCCTGGTTGTGCTTGTACTATGTGACTGTATTTTTTAAATGCTTTTATACAATTACATTTTTATACTGGTTTCAGAGTAGCAGCCGTGTTAGTCTGTATTCACAAAAAGAAAAGGAGTACTTGTGGCACCTTAGAGACTAACAAATTTATTTGAGCATAAGCTTTCGTGAGCTACAGCTCACTTCATTGGATGCATTCAGTGGAAAATACAGTGGGGAGATTTATATACACATACAGAGAACATGAAACAATGGGTATTACCATACACACTGTAAGGAGAGTGATCACTTAAGATGAGCTATTACCAGCAGGCAGGGAGTGTGGGGGGAAAAAAGAAAACCTTTTGTGGTGATAATCAAGGTGGGCCATTTCCAGCAGTTGACAAGAACGTCTGAGGAACAGTGGGGGGTGGAAATAACATGGGAAAATAGTTTTATTATTCTTTACTGCCGCAAACTGGGGGACCAGAGCAGCTCCTCCACAAGGGTGGCCAGTGCCAGAGAGTGATGCACTGGGGATGATGCATGCACTGCCATCATTGCCGGCTTGCCCATGGATTGCACTGGGGCCCGAACCAGTGCCAGCGACCTCTCCCGCCTTGGAGGGGAGGCTGGTGCCATAAGGTCCAATGCAGCCTCAAATGCCTCCAGCACAGAGGGGAGCTGCAGGTCTTCTTGGTGGCGGGCCAGCAAGTGATGAGGGTCCGGACTCGACTGGACCCCCCACTGGGGTAGGAATCGATGTGAGCCGTAGCAGTTGGGCACTGGATGGAGGCTTACCGACTGCCTGATCCTTAGACCTGGTCAGGGAATATCCTCTGTCTGACCTCTTCTTTTTGTGAGGTACCAGGGATTGAGACCAGTGCCTCACAGAGGTCTGGGTCCTGTGCACAGAGCTGTGGCGGTGCCGAGAATCTCTAGAGGAGTCCTTCCTTGGCACTGGCTCACGCATCAAGATGCTTGGAGTGGCTCCCCCATACCAGGTTCTGACTAAGGCCGAAGCATTGGCTCCATAAGTAAAATACAGAGGCGCTGATATCTGTCCTTTAAGGTTCTAGGGCGGAACTCTCTGCAGATCTTACAACGTTCTCTAAGGTGGCCCTCATCGAGACACTTCAAGCACTAAGTGTGCGGGTCACTTCTGGGCATAGACCTGCCACAGTCTGTATGTGCCTTAAACTCTGGTGACCGAGGCATAGCCCAGTGCCAGGGGAACGTTGTGGGGGGAGGGAAGCCCCCCCAAAGGAAACATATGAATCTATTTACACTAACTACACAAATAAGAACTACACTAGTACTATATACACTAAAAAGGACACTGTGAAGAACAAGCACTTGCCAAGGCAAGAGCAATTGGGAGTTCCAGCTAGCTGTAACAAGCAGTAAGAAGGAACTGAAGGGGTGGTGGGTCAGCAGGGCCCTATATTGAGCGCCAAGAGGGCACCCAGACCGACCTTATAGATACTGCTGGGGCACAACTCCGGGGGCACCCAGGCGGACCTTATAGATACTGCTGGGGAAAATCTTCCATCTGTAGTGCACGCAGCGTGCACACACCTGATTGGAATTGACATGAACAAGCACCCGAAGAACAGATATTTATAACAATTTATAAGACAAATATTTTTCAGTTTTCCACCCTCAGTACGTCTGAAAATCCAGTACCATCTCTCTGAAAATGGGCACCGAGAAAATGAGGAATACACAATACCTCTACCTCTTGAGCTAATAGAGTAACTGGAGAGGATAAAAGCCCACCGTTGCCATGTGGACAATTCACTATAGAGGGATAAGACAAATGCTTTGTCAGGGGTTTCACAGCTATTTGCTGTCCTCAGAAAAATGTAGAAACTTGGAAATCCTGAGGTAGATTCCAAATTCTGAAATGGATTGTTTCTAGTGGTTATTTATGCTTCTACCCTTTACCCCAGCCTCTATGTGTCTCTCTTCGTAGCCAATCTCTCCAGACCCAATTCCAACCCACACTCTCTGTCTATCCACCCCACCATCCCGACTTTTGTGACCTACCCTCTAAGCTCCTATACATCCCCATGTCTCCTGAACCCTTCTGCTCCTATCCCCAGGGACCCTCCGCAAGTACCTCCATCCATCCTTATATACACCCCTCTCTATTAAATCTCACCCCCCAAAAAATCCTTATTAGCCCCAGAAAACCCTTCCCTACCCTCCTCAAATATTCCCCTTCCCATACTGAGACCCAGCACCCCAGCTCCCTCGATCAGTCCTAATGGCCCCTCCTCAACCCCCCTTATATATTTCCCCTCCTCCACTGAACCCCAACACCCCATCTAGCCCCTCTCCTCTGGAGGGGTGGGAGGTCCTGAGGTGGGGAGTCGTGTCCTATTGCTGGGTGGGTGGCCCTTTGGAAGGGTGACCAGGCCAAATTTGAATGAGAAGCGCTGTGACCCTGTGGACTAGGTTGCAATGGCCAAAGCAGAGAACTGGCCCCAGCCCTGCAGGACAGGAGCTACTGCTACGTGGTCAGTTTTTCATTTTATGTTGTTTTTAAAGGTTCTTTTCCTTTCTGTGTGTTACTTTGCATTTGTGAAATACATGAGGCTTTACCATCTGTTTTTGTACCAGGCTAGTTGCCCCTTCGCCTCCATGCTGCCTGAATGCCAGTGAGTTAGGGCCGCTTTGAGAGCCCTAGAGAGAAAGTCGCCCTGATCTCAGCTCCAGTGCCTGATGCCACAGTGGCCCCTAATAGCCAGAAGGATAAATTGCAGGGAAAATCCTGAGCCTGCACCCTAGGTTGAAGCACGCTCATTACAGATGGAATCTTTGAAGAATAACGTTAACACTCTCTAACAAATCTTCACTAAGCAAACTGCAGTTGCCAGAAGATTAAAATTTAACCAAATTTCAGTGGATTTTCACAGGAACAGCAAAAGGCACATCCATCACATAAAAGCAACCCACTGTTAAATTGCAAATCCATCTCCAAAGCATAAAGGCATGAGGACTTCTTGAGGAAAAGGTGGTAAAAATTATTTAACAACTTCTTCTTCCCTAATCTCATTCTCCAGAACAAACAAAAAAAACAGTAGCTTAAGTTAGATACCTGGCATGAAAATTTTCAGTCTGAACAGTTACAGTTTGGCAAAGTTAAAAGCAACTGAAAACAAGGTATTATAATAGAAAGTGCTATGCAACATTACCTATTGGTGATGCTATCAGCTCTGCCATACGCAATAATTACTATACAATATTTTAAATACAATAACTCTTTATTGCATATGCAATATTATTGGTAGTCTAAAATATTGTAAAGCCTTGGGACAAACAGCTTCACTGCATCCATTAATAAAAATAAGTTGTGTTTGAAAAATACTTCTCTAGTGCACAGATATTCATAAAAAGAAACCACACACACACACAAATAAAAAACAAGTTTTGGTACCATTTAGGATTAATCATTTATGATGGTACTGTATTTCATTATCACTTATTATGTTTGATTGTATTTCACCATTCAGTAATGCATACATTATAGTAAAATGTATTGTTAATAAAAGTTCTGTAAACAGAAGTTTGCCCTACAATGGACAGCACCAACACACAACCAGTAGGTGGTATCTATTAATAAATAATAATAGTGCAGAGTCCTTGTGAATCTTTTACATACCTCTTAAAATCCAGCTTGATGCCTTTTTTAGTGTTCACAATCTCATTTAGCCATGACTGCAATGTGTTGTCACTGTTTGTTTCAGGAGGATGAGCCATGATTGGTTCACCATTTCCTTCTTCCTCACCACAAAGAAGAATATCTGCTTCTACCATATGAGCAGCACCTGTTCATTTAAAACATTAATATTGTGACATATCCAGATCCCCAACTTTTCAGATTTTGTGCATGTATATTATATATTACACACAAAAACTACATTAAAATAACATTATAAGATTGCAAAGTCAAGCACTCCAAAGTTAGGAAATGCCTGTGCAACTTTAATTCAAGCTCCTTCTGCATATGCATTATGATAGTGTTTACTTATATGATCACATACTATTTATTCCACAAGACCCCAGCCTCATTCAGTGCACAGGATTGATGATACTCACTTGATGAACACTATTCAATATTTTGTTTTATCTCCATTGTTACACGTGTCCCTAGGCTTTATTTACTGCACACTATTCACTGTGCTCTGAATACAGAATTATTAGTTTCCCCATTGTCTTTTCTACAGGACTCATCGTTATAGTGTCCAAGTACTTCACAAACATTAATTGATTTACCTTGACAGCACTCCTGTCAGATGATCCCCCATTTTACAGATGCAGAGCTGAGGTAAAGAGAGATTAAGGTCAAAAGTGTCCACTAATTCTGGGTGCCCAATTTGAGATGATTTTTCATAGTACCTAGCATTATATAACATTTTATATGTTCAAAGCACAGCATTTATATGTTCAAAGTCAGTTGCAGCTCTGAGTATGCGGCACTTCTATAAATCAAATCCCAGGGTCTCAAGTTTGGGCATCCAGAAATGAGGAATCTGTGAATAGTGGAATTTAAGCAACTTGACTATAGTACCACAA
This sequence comes from Dermochelys coriacea, assembly GCF_009764565.3. Taxonomy (NCBI): domain Eukaryota; kingdom Metazoa; phylum Chordata; order Testudines; family Dermochelyidae; genus Dermochelys; species Dermochelys coriacea. Next base: position 51,980,285 of record NC_050072.1, on the reverse strand, counting down.
AGGAATTTTGTGGCAGAGGTAGAATTCAGTTCTTCAGAGCAGCATTCAACTGCCTTAATCATGAGATCCTCCTTTCTCTTGCTGCAATCTCATTCACAAACACCTTCCAACTTGTGCAACAAATGAGGCAGGGGTCCTACAGACAACAGTCTCCTTCACTACACAACCCAGAGCAGGTCTGTCATGTGCACTGAATGAAGCAGTGGTCCTGTTCAAAAAATAGTATGATCACATAATTAATGTCTGTATCATAATGAATATGCACAAGGGTGCCAAATTAAGGATGCACAGGCATTTCCTAACTTTGAATCCTTGGCTTAGCAACTGCACTGTTCTTTTAATGTACATTTTTGTATGTAATTTCTTAGGTTTTTAAAAAATCAAACTGAAAAAAACCAACAGAAATTGCATCATGTGACATCATATTTACACTTATACGGCAGATCAGAAGTTTTAGAATGTTTAAATCATAGGCGTTGAGTTTCTAATCTGCTGGGGGTTGCTCCCCCCGGCTCCAGCCAGGCGCCATCCCCATTCCACCCCTTCCCCCAAGGCTCCACCCCTTCTTGTGTCTTCCCAACCCCTCCCCGCCTCCTCCCCCGATCAAGTTGCACCCTTGCTCCTCCTCCCCAGAGCCTCCAGACGGTGCGAAACAGCTGATCTGCAGTAGGTGCTGGGAGGAAGGGGAGGTGCTAATTGGCGGGGCCCACCAGCGGGCAGGAGGTGCTGCGGGGAGGGGGAGGTTCTGCTATGGGGGCTGCCAGTGGGTGCTCAGCACCCACCAGTTTTTCCCTATGGGTGCTCCAACCCCAGAGCACCCACAGAGTCGGCACCTTTAGTTTAAATCCACTGGACAGACCATTGCCATTTGAGCTAATGGAGTAAATGATAGCAATAGTTGATTGTCATCCTCTGTGACAGCACTAGATGGAGATGAGACATGGTCACTGGGTTTCACAATATGTGCTGCCAGCAGACAAATGGTGAGACTCAGGAATCTCGGGTTCCACTCCAGACTCTGGAGAAGAGTGTTCTCTAGTGGTCACTGCAAGCTTGACCTTTTGTGCTAAATCCCCTCCAACATGTCTTTATTGCAGTATTGTCTTTTCCCCATCTCTGGCTCCTCGCCCCAGTTCCTCATCACAATCCTGTTCTCCTTGCCCAAACAGTCCCAGTCTCCCCTGATAGACTCCCTGTCTAAGCCCAAGTCTCCACCCATGTCCAGTCCCAATCTCCTTGCCCAGCCAGCCCAATTCCCCACCAGCTCTGACTTCTTGTCCCTTGTCTCCTTGTGCAGTCAGTCCCCATTTCGTCTTCCCAGCTGATCTGATCCGTCTCTTCCCAACCTCTGGCTTCCAGTCATCTCCACAGTTCCAGCCCCTCTCCCCATCCAATCTCAGTCCAATCTCCTCATCCACCCCTGCCTTATCCAGCCAGTCCCAATATCCCTGCATACCCTATCTGATCTCAGTGTCATTGTCCCTGGCTCCCTTCCCGCAATAGCTCCAGCCTCTCCTCCTCCGTGGCTCCCATTCCTCTTTCCCAACCAGTCACAGCTCCCATGCTCCACCAGTTCCCAGTCCTAGCCTCCTTGCCCAATCAGTCCCTGTCTCCTTCCCAACAACATCCAGTCCCAGTTTCTCTCTCCCCACCTGGCTCCCAGTCCTAGTCTCCCCCTCAACCCAACGCCCCCCCCCCAGTAATTGTCCCACCAAGCTCCTAGTCCCAACCTACTCCTTTCCCTCACCCTAAGTCTTGCTCCTGTCCCTTCTGTACACAAGTCAGGTAGCTTCCTCCTTCACACTGTCTTGGCAACAGAAGAATGGGGGTCATTGAGAGCACAGGCAAGACAGTCTCCCTGCTCTCAGTTCCGGGACCCAGTCCCACACCAGGCTGGAGAAGCAATTACAGGAAAATTCCTTCTGAGTTCTGTAGCCAGGGGAATGTACAATGTCACCCTGTAGGGCTGATGTACACAGAGTCTGGTCAACACTAAAAGTTGCAAGGGGATGGACCATGCTCAGTTACTCTGTGAAGACAGTGCATGCTCAGTTCAGTGACAAACAGGAGCTATGAAGGAATGGAGCATGCTTATTCATTCTATGGGTATGGCGCACGTGCAGTCTGGTCAGCACTAGGACCTAGAGGGGATGGAACATACTCAGTGAGGATAGAATTTTAAGAGATTTTAGCTGCTAAACTTTAAGAAGTCTCTACTAAACCTGTGTGAACTGTAGTTTTTCAAAGGCTTATAGCTCAACCAAATTTGCATGGATTTTCACCCAGGAACAGAAATGGCATATCCCTCATAAGGCAAATTTCAAGCTCCTTCTCCAAAACATGGGTGTAACAGAGTTTCTCAAAGAAAAGGTCTCCAGATTTTTTTTTTAATATGGCCAAAATAACTTATCTTTCCTTAGCCCCATTCTCATAACTGACTGAACAATCCTGGCTGAAACTTTCCAAAACAATTCAGCCTGAGACAGATAGCCAGCATGGAGAACTTCAGCCCAAATGTTAAAAATGGCAAAGTTATAAGAAAAGGAAAAACAGGCTCTTATAAAGGAAAGTGTCGGGCAATCTTAATAGGCAGTCCTACAGCCCTACCTAGAATATATATATGCACATATACATATTTTAAGTTACTTAGATTTTAAAACTTGAGACATAATATGAGACATAACTTTACTTTCAGTAAGCAGCAGAGTAGCTGAGTTACCTATTTTCCTAATTCCTTCACAAATCTAATTAATTCCACTGGAAACAAAATCTAATAATTTGAGGTAATTAAATCTTCATGAAGGAAAAAAAATACAGTTCAGAGCTTCTAAGAAAGATTATCCAATAATTAAAATATTTTAAATCTTTATTTTAAAAAGCAATTAATAGAAGATGATGATCTGTTAATGTAAGACCACAAATCCTTGGAACCCTCGACTGTTTGCAAAACCTGTTGACTCCATGTTCCCAAATGTAACTGATGACTAGATCACAGTCCTCAGTATTAACTAAGATAGAAGCAGAAGATCACCACTATCACTCCAGAAAAATGAATGAAGCCTATTGGCAGATATTTTTGTATTCTCTATCTTGATGAGAATGACAGATTTTGGTGACAATTTTGGGTAGTTATCTGCATCAGTGTATCACAGAATAGCTCACACAAGTTCAATTAAAGCGTGCAAAATCAAAATTCTTCTATCATTGTTGGCAGATATCAAGTGAACTCAGGAGTGGATTCAATATTAAGATTATGGAACTATTCACATAACTACACTTTGGTCAGATTTTCTTGGATATATACCACAAAAGGAACATTGGACTTATTTCATTTGATTTCATCTGAATGCACTGTTCACATCCATAAGTGGAATTCTGGACAGTGGCTTATCTGCCAGCAATGAGGACTGACCAGTTTGCACTTTGAAAGTTCCACTCAAGGTCTATTAATAAATGACATCTTAAACTGGATAGGGACAAAAACAGGGTGGTCACTTAAGAGAAGACAACAGAGAGTAGTTGTTGATTTAGTTGACAAAATAACTGGTTAGCAATTATTAAAAATCAAGCAGAAAAATATCAGGTGGATAGTCATAATCAATGACATCTTGAAATGTACTATGCTACTTCAGCTCATGACAAAGATACAGGTTATTTTTGGATGCAGCGTTCACCAGCAAGATTGTTACCTTTGTGCCTTCAACAGCAGTGAATACACCACTTAGGAAGACAGCTTGGGTGACAGATTGAACAAAACTATTACTTACCATATCCATACTTGTGCTTTGTCAATATGGGTGACAGCACAACTAAACTAACTTTTATGGTCACAACAGAGACACATTCTATATTTAATAACCAAGTCTCAACATCCTTACAAATGTAGACAACAATTCAGTATGAGGGGTAACAGTCTTGATAACAGTCAAATCACTTGCATTTGGCAGATGTGCTTCTTGGGGTGTAAAAATATCAAAGTACGCATTTAAACAAATAAAGATTGTTTACCCAAAAGAACCAAACTGAGCACATCCTTTCCACAAATTCAAATGGAATTTAATTACATCTTAACTTTGGACTCTGCAACACACTAATCTATGTTATGTCGCCAAACTAAGATTATAGCATCATAAAAATATTTTATGTGAAAACAATATTGATAGATCCATTTTTCAAAATACACATACAATACTTACTTTGTATTGCCTCTTTCATTTGTGATTTATTGTTTGCTGCATGATACCAGATGATTTCTGCTCCATCTCTGGTTTTAATCTGGTTAGTGTTCAGAAAATAATCCAATACATTTTCACTCCAAGATCCTATGTCAATAATATTTAAAGTAAGTACTGCATACATGAAGAAAAGTTTTAAATACTTTCTTACCATTGCAACTGAAAAAGGAAGAAAGACATCAGAAAAGAAGAGACTAAGCAGATGCCTTTCCAATCCTGCTTTAAAAAACACAATCCACATACTACATGAAGTCCAAATTCAACTTCTTTCTGGGGATTTAGTTTACTAGCAAAGAAAATAAGACAAAAACCTTCTCCTGGTCTTGGTTGTTCCTAAAGTTCCTCCCAAAAGACTATTCAGTCCTCACATTTGATCTTCTCTTTTCATGGTTCAGAGTAGCAGCCATGTTAGTCTGTATTCACAAAAAGAAAAGGAGTACTTGTGGCACCTTAGAGACCAACACATTTATTTGAGCATAAGCTTTCGTGAGCTAAAGCTCACTTCATTGAAAGCTTATGCTCAAATAAATTTGTTGGTCTCTAAGGTGCCACAAGTACTCCTTTTCTTTTCATGGTGTAATTTGCACTTCTCTTATAAACAGTGAGGTAGCATGTAATTTACTAAATGCATCCGATGAAGTGAGCTGTAGCTCACGAAAGCTTATGCTCAAATAAATTTGTTAGTCTCTAAGGTGCCACAAGTACTCCTTTTCTTTTTACCTCTGCTCAGTAAATCAGCAGGATTAGCAGCTACTAACAGAGTGGGTGTATGAAAGATAGTATCCTGTAACATCTTGGACAAACCTTATTTAATTGAGTTTAATACCTTGGGAGTCCATTGTATGAAAAATGCTATTGTCTGTGTTTTACTGAGGGATTGTATGTATTTCCATGGAACAGTAAATAGAATAACCGTAGGGGATGATCAGGCAAATTCATTCAGGTTGTAACAGCTCCAGAGAAACACTCTCCTCCCCCCTGGGTAAGGTCTACATATACTAGTTCAAACTAAATTCTCCAGGGAACAACAGACCAAGAAAAGATTTTTGGATAAATAGCCTTTTAAATGGGCTCTGTGCCACCTTTCTGATTTAAGTGACAGGATTACTGGTCCAAGATAGGCCCCAATCCTTAGGGAAAGACTGAAAGGATTTTGACCTACTGAGGCCCCATAAAACTAAGTGCTTGTTCTGAGCTGAAGCTGTGATGAACTTATGACCACAGTTCCCATCATCACTGTGTGGGGTCTGAAGGACTAATTGCCAACCAGAGCCCTTGTTGAAGTGAGAGGGTGATCTCTAGTAAACTTATTAGCATGTGTATAGATTTTATTATTTTTGATACGTTTTCTCTGTAATGCTTGCTATCTTAAGACTAAAACTACTTGCTTAGAAACAGCTGTGGGTAATTTATGACTAAGGCTATGTTTTAGTCACAGGTATTTTTAGTAAAAGTCATGGACAGGTCATTGGCAGTAAACAAAAATTCATGGCCTGTTACCTGTCCATGACTTTCACTTCATACCCCTGACTAAAAATTGGGGGCAGGGGCTCTTGGGGTGCCACAGGTACTCAGGGCGGGTCGCGGTCCAAGGGGGCATTACTGGTGCTCAGGCTCCCTACCCAGCTCCTGGGAAGCGGCAACCTCCGGCTCTTAGCTCCATGTGCTGCTTCCGCTCCACCCCAAGCCCCAGTTCTGCAGTTCCCATTGGCTGGAAACCGCAGCCAATGGGAGCTGTGGGGGCAGTGCCTGCAGGGGGAGGCAGCACATGGAGCTAGGAGCTGAGGGAGGGGAGTTTCTGTCACCCTTCTGGGGAGCCCCCCCTCTTCCTCCAGTGAGCACCATCTCAGACCCCAATCCTGAGCCCCAAACTCCTGCTGCTGGGAGGTGGGGGGGGGCAAAGACTGCTCCAGCAGCAGCTGGTGCGACTGGCCCAGGGACTGCCTGAGCTGCTCAGGTGGCTCCCAGGCCAGCCACACGGGCCGCTGCAAAAATTATGGAGGTCACGGAAAGTCACAGAATCTGTGACTTCCCTGACAAACACTGAGCCTTACTTATGACTGTGGCAATCACAATACCATCTCTGAGAAGTGAGGCAGACCTACTTATGCAGTCTGTCTTTTGCTAGGAAAATCACAGTATAGTCAGGGAACTGTGCAATATCCTGGTCAAGAGGGAGAGAGATGCAAGAAAGGCAACAGCTAGGGAGCTAGAAGCCTGAGAATAGTGCCCTTGCTGAACCACTAAGGGGAAACACAAGTTGCCCTGAACTGTGACAAAGTGTTTCAGTAAACACTGCCAGTTTGTTACAGGGAGGAAGTGAGAGAGGGGCTAAAATATAAGAGAGGGGAAAAAGAGACTGAGGGGGAAAGATTGCTATTGAAATCAAAATTCCCATTTATCCACAATTCTATAATCCTCTCTCACCTGTTGTAGTCTCTTCTTCTACCTTCCGTTGGCAGGAAAATGATGGTATAATAGGTGCAGTACTACAGAGATTTTAACTATAAAATCTCCCTGGTTTTATAGGTGCTTCAGTTGCCCTTATGACCCTCACCATTATGGCATCTTCCTTTCATTCATCTGAACTGTGTTAATCTATTCTTCTGGCATCACCCTGGAAGCATCAGATAGTAAATTCTGATTGTTGTCCCATTATTACAACGTACTTCCCATTAAATCTCTGCGTGAGACTATTTTTAATTCCACTACCACTGTTATGCCAGAAGGTCCCACTGCAGGGCTCTACACTAATCCCATACAGAGCTCTACTTCCCATACAAATTCCCTGTTGATTCAGCAGGAAACAAAAATCTGATAAACACAGAAAACTCTTTTCAGATTAAGGTTGCAGTCTCCTAGTCTGAGGGCATATTATCTTTCAGGAGTGAGAGTTTTTAAAAACAACAAACCACCTGATGTAGAGTTTTGTTGCATTTCTCAAATAAAGCACCAAAACTATTTTCATTTTGCCACCTGGATATACCAGCCCACCATCTTCCTGATGTATATCTACTATCAAAACTGCAACAAAGAATGCTCATTTTCAAATTTGTTTCATATATAGAGAGCCCTGCAAATCATGGATATCCATTTTATATGGATCAGATGCGGACCCAAATTTTGTATCTAGAGCCCCGCAAATCTGCGGATAACTGCTTTATATCCATGGACCATTTTTTTCAGATGCAGATACAAATTTTGTATCCAGGCAGGAATCTATATATATAGATCTTAGATACTACGTATGATGATTTGCCAGCACACTGTTGTTTTTTTCCACTAAGCTGTTCTAATATGATTAGGGGATGATGTCTGTGAAAGTAACATGCTAACTTTGTATAATGATACTTGGATAATTGGTTGGTTCTACCCTTAAGGAGGAATGAGAGATGACTGCCTCCATTCAATGCCTTCTGCCTCAAGCAGGAATTCATAGAATCCTTTTGTGTCCTGTATAAACAAGGCTGTAAAGCAGCACACCATTGTACTATTAAGACGTTCTAGTTTTTCTGATCATTAATGAGATTGGACTGTTGCAGATGAGTCAGATAGTTTGGGTGCCTTGTTTAAGAACTGCAATCTTGATGCTGCAGTTCCTGATTTTATATTTTCTTCAGATCTCAATATTTATGCAAGGTAAGGCATGCTCACACTGCTGAGTTACCTGTGACTTCAATTCACCTCCACAAAAATTCAGTAAGAAAATTTCTTTAGTTTAGCTAGTCATAGCATGGAAATGGAGAGCAAAGAAAATGGGGGGGGGGATGAGAGGGGGTGTTACCCTTCTTGACATTGGCTGGAGCAGAAGTTAATTAACCTACACCTTTTAAAATCCTTAGAAGGGTAGCCATATGGAGCTTGCCAGGAGCATCCCAAGCCCTAGGAACTATAAGAAAAATTATCGAGCCCCCTCACACTCCAGGATCTATGCTCGTGGACACCCACACGCAGGAAGGCCCCTAGCAGCAGAGAATTGCAAACTTTTTGCTGGGGTCTGAGGCGCGGAATAGAGAGGTTGGCGTAGGGAGCAAAGGGGCAGCTCCCTAGGACAAGACAGCCCATGGAGGATGCAGGAACGTTTCCGCCCCCCTTTGATACAGCCCGCGGGTTTTTTAATTATGCTCCATAGGCGACGTGACGCAAACACGCTCGGATTCATGACGTCATGTCACAAACGACACTAGCGTCACAAAGCAGAAATTTGAAGTCTCTCTCCCCTCACTTATTTTCTCCGGTTCCGGTGGGTTTTCCCCGCCATTTAGTCTGCGGGTAGGGGTCGGTTTTCTGTCCAGACGCCCTGCAACTTGAGTCCTCCCGGCCAGGCCATACCCCCAAAGCCAGCGCCCCTAGGCAGGTTTCAGAGCAGCAGCCGTGTTAGTCTGTATCGCAAAAAGAAAAGGAGGACTTGTGGCACCTTAGAGACTAACAAATATATTAGAGCATAAGCTTTCGTGAGCTACAGCCCACTTCAGTGGAAAATACCGTATTTTCCACTGAATGCATCGGATGAAGTGAGCTGTAGCTCACGAAAGCTTATGCTTAGATATATTTACTAGTCTCTAAGGTGCCACAAGTCCTCCTTTTCTTTTCGCCCCTAGGCAGAGCCTCTTGCCCGCGCCAGTCGGCTTCCTTCTCCAGGAGACTTGGGAAGGGAGTTGGTTTGCCAGGGAATCGGGGCTACCGCCGCCCCGCAGAGCAACGCACGCAGCGAGCGCCGAAGGACCGGGCAGCGAGCGCCGAAGGACCGGGCACTGGCGCTGACGACGCCTCAGGGGGTCCGGGCGGGGACAAGCGTGTGACGGGGCGCCTGGGATGGCAGGTACGGCGCGGAGCTGGGCTCAGACGATGCCTCCGGCGACTGAATAATCCCTCGCCCTAACCCTAGCCAGGCCTCATCGCCCTACGGCTGAGCCGAGCGGCGGTTGGTTCACCACAGCCCCGGTACCGCAGCCCGCCCAGCAGGGGGGACCCGGCTCTTACCCAGCTCCCTCTCCATTGCTGGCCGCAGGCGCTTGGGGTCCTGCCGGCTTAGCCCCGCCTCCTGTGGCCGGCACTCGATTCGGCCTGGGCCTCGGGGCGCAAGGATCCGGGATTCCCCTCGCAACAGCGGTTACGCCTGTGCGGCAGCGCAGCGTCTCGTGACTACCTTCTCGGCCGGGAGCCATCTTGCTCCGCGAAAGAACTAGTTCCTAGTTCTTGCTGCTTCCTTCCCAGGTGCCAGGGCGGGAAACCCCGCTGAGGGCCCAGTTGGCCACACCGCGGCCCGCCCAGCAGCCGAGCCTCAGGAAACGCAGCCGCGCGGTAGCAAGGCCGGGAGAGGCCTCGCTGGCACGTGGAGGGGCAGGTGCGGCTGAGCCAGGCCCGTGGCAGCAGGGTGATGGGGCAGGAAGACGGATTAATACCCCAGCCCCCGCGAAATGGCAATTTAAGGGAAAATATTAACGGGTCACCATAAACCCAGTGCGCGCTACTATCGCTACCCTACGTCACCCCAGGGAGCTGGGGCGGCGGCATCACTGCAGCGTTCAGGGAGCTGCCCTGTCCCCTTCCGCGGGGAAGTGTCCGTTTAGGGCCAGGGCCGGGGAGAGGAAGCGCTGCCCGCTCCAGCCCTTACCCTTGTTAAAAAACGCTTAACGGGGCACGAGCCCTGAGCCTAGAATTGTGTTAAAAGGGGGTGAGCGCCCGGCCCTAAAACAACTTTGCCCCGTATTTTTACATTCTTAAACAAGCAGCACGGAGCCTGGTTTAATGCCCCAACTGCAGCCTTAAGAATAAATGGGAAATTACGTTCCACGCCGCCCGTTAGCCAAGCGAAGATGAAGGCAGGCAGTAAAGAAGCTGTAGAAATTGGCACAGGCTGGGTAGAGGAGGGAGTTTTAACACCTTTACAACACAAACAATTATAATGAACGCTTTAAGGTAAAGAAACATGTAGTCATAGAAGCAAAGTCAAATCTCTATTATAAGGTGTAAGCCTAAATGTTTTAAAGAGACTGTTGTTTCTAGAGCAGTTGTTAAAAGGAGTAAAATTGATAACTATTAAAAAAAAATTGGACATGGACTGTTTTGTAGACATGTGTACTTTGATTATTGAATAAATAATAATTAAACCATCTATTTGTCTCATCTAGTTTTGCTGGGGACAGAGTTGATGCATTATTTTTTCCTCTAACTTCCTAATTTTGTTGGAACCATTCCTTGAGCTTCTGGAACAATTTTTCTTTTGCCCATCCGAGGCCTTCAGTAGTAGAGCTAGTAGTAAATAAGAGTAATTAATTTATTTGAATGGGACCATTTCTAAAAGGAAGCCCCTGGAACGTGGTAATAAATATCCAATCATTTGTAAAATTTGGTGATAAACCACACCCTACTAATCAGACTGGACATGTCCATCATATGAATAAAAGCACCTCTTTCACAATTTCTCTCATATTTATTCCCATTTAATCTCTATTTTTTTTAACCTGACTTGTGCACAGTATTGTTGAAATACTATGTTAAATGTTCTTTCATCAGGCAGTAGAGGCGGTTGCTGGTTCTCTTTTCCATATCAAAACTCATTCATCTAAGGAAACTAATCTATCCAAATCCTATTCTGACCATGTCATAGATGGACATATCTTTGTTAGGAAAGTTGTATGCAAAGACAAGTTAGTTATATTTATGTTTCCAGCAGAAGCCATCACTTGTATTAAAGTTAGTTCTCTCTATAAAACAACTCTCTAGAAAAGATGAGAAAAATACCTATGGAAAGGTTACTAACCTTGTACAGTAACTGGAATTCTTTGCAAAAAGAAAAGGAGTACTTGTGGCACCTTAGAGACTAACAAATTTATTAGAGCATAAGCTTTCGTGAGCTACAGCTCACTTCATCGGATGCATTTGGTGGAAAAAACATCCACAGCACAGCTGTGGTAGCCACAGCACCACTCCCAGCTCCAGGGCTTGGACACGAGTAAAGGAGGGGGCACAAGGTAAAAAGTTTGGGGACCACTGAAATAGGGCAACAGATGTGCCCTAAGATCTGTCAAGTGGGCTATGACCCTAGGTGGGTATGTCCCATTAGCAACTGCATAACAGGAGAGCATGCAGCTGGAAACCCACTTAGTCTCTCTGTGGACATTGGTGTTCCCTTAGCTCTGTCCACTGTAAATAGAGTCTTGGGGAGGCTCTAAAAGGTTTAATCCTGTCCAAAGAATAAGCTAGTGATCTCCTAACATCCAAGGTGTGATGGGCAGCATTTACCTAGTCTGATGGGGTCTAGGGTGGAAAACTAGCAGATGAATAGCCTGATTGATATGGAAGTCAGAGACCACTCTGGGTAGGAATCACAGATGTGGTCAGAAGGATACCGTGTCCCTAAAGACAACAACGTAATAGAGCTTAATACGGTTGCTCTCAACCTTTCCAGACTACTGTATCCCTTTCAGGAGTCTGATTTGTCTTGTGTACCCCCACATTATAACTCACTTAAAAACTATTTGTTCACAAAATCAGACAAACACAAAAGTGTCACAGCCATTACTGAAAAATTGCTCATTTTCTCCTTTTTACCATATAATTAGAAAATAAATTGGAATAAAAATATATTTCAGTGTATAGTATATAGAATAGCATAAACAAGTCCTTGTCTGTATAAAATTTTAGTTTGTACTGACTTCGGCAGTCCTTTTAATGTAGCCTCTTGTAAAACTAGGCAAAGATCTAAACGAGTTGATGTACCCCCCCGCCCGCTGGAAGACCTCTACGTATCATGGTTGAGTACCACTGACTTAATAAACCAACCTCCTAATTCAGCAACTCTTCAAGCTGAGGTAATTGCCACTAGAAGGACAGTTTTCATGGAAAGTTTACAAGCGTACAAGTAGAAAGTTTCCCATAGAGAGGTTTCATCAGAGAATTAAGAACCAAGTTCAAATCCCAAGTGTGGGGGGGATTCTCAGACATTCAGGAAAAGATTCAATAGATGGGAATTTGGAAGTAGCAGGATGAGCAAATACCAAGAAACCTTCCACAGGAGAAGTCTTTAAACCATGATTTGAGGATTTCAATAGCTCAGACATAGGTGAGAGGTTTATTGCAGGAGTGGGTGGGTGAGATTCTGTGGCCTGCATTGTGCAGGAGGTCAGACTAGATGATCATAACTGTCTCTTCTGACCTTAATATCAAGAAGTCTATGAGAATGAAATGGTGTGATGGCCAATAGGTGGACTTTAATGGGGCTCAAAGAGAGACTTCTTTTCTTCAGCGAACAAAGATACTCCAGAGCCTCCAGGATGGAACAGTTGACAGGAGACAGGTGATATTAAGTGCACCAGTGATGAAATTTTTTCTATTTCCCAAGGTAATTTTTCCTAGCAGATTTTCTGGTGTTCATTAGGACTTTTTGAATCTCTCTGGAACAGGAGAATTCTAGACCCTAGAGCCATCTAGCAATCAAGCCTTGAGCCATAGTGTTCAGGCTGGGATGACAAACATTCCCCAAAGCCTGAGTCAGAAGACTGGGCATCAGCAGGAGACTGATGGCTGGCCGAGAGGAGAGGTGAAGCTGGTAAGGAAATCACACCTGTCTTGCCCAGAATGGTGTAAGAGTACCATGGTTTTGTCCTGTTTGATTTTATTTAGAAATCCTGATGATTAGCAGTGTTGGAGGAGATTCTTCGACCAAGAAAAGAGAAAGGCATCCCCCAGAGAAAGGCAACTAAGGCCTTCCCGGGAGCTTAATTTCATACATTTCTGGTTGGCAGTGATGGTAAAAAGGTCTCCAATGTTCAGAAGACCCCAGATAAGGAATACCTGTCTGAGTGTGGATCTGTCAAGTTCCCAGTCTTGATCTTGACTGAAGTATTAATGAGTCAGTTATCTAGGGTGTTTTGAAAGCTAGGCAAACTGCTGAGATGAGGATTCAGTGGACTGTGCACCATTCCATAACCTGACTGCCTTTCAGCAGAGGGAATAGGATCTTGTTCCCCCTGTCAATTTATGTAGTATATACTGGCCTGGTTGTCTGTCATTATATGGACAACTGGGCATTTTATCATGGGGAGAAGGTGGTGGGAAGTTTATCTCACGCCCGAGCTCCTGAATGTTGATACGTAGGGTAGACTCCTGCGTGGACCATCTGCCCAGCATACTGTGATCTTGTGGATAAGTTTGCCATCTTAGAAAAAATACGTTCAAAACTATTGTGACAGTGTGAGGGATGGTTGAAGGGAACTCCTGAGCACACCTTGTGTGGATTCTTCCGTGAGTTGAGGGAGACTAGCCCACATTTGGGACTAGAGAGCATCATGTTCAGACTGTTTCTGTTGGGGGTATAAACTGTCCTGATCCTGTCTTGGAAGCAGCACAGGTGTAAGTGGATGTGTACCATGATGAAGGTACATGCTGCCATGTGCCTGAGGAGCTGTAGGCATGATCTGGCAGTGACCCATAGGTTCATTTGAATTTACACAATTAAGTCGGTCAGAGTGAAAAATCTGTCCTCTTGTAGGTAGGCTCTGGACATTCTGACATGGAGAGTGGCCCCTATATAGATAAGAGGGAGGACTTGGCAGTATTGAGCTGAGGGTTGAGCGTGTGGGAGAGACATAGCCTTCTTTACAGCAGTTTGAATTTCAGTATAGGAATACGCCTTGAGAAGCTAGTCAAGATAACTGAAGATTATTCCCCATTGGTGAAGCTGTGTGGCAACTACCACCATAACTTTCATAAACACTCTGGGAGTCCGTAAGAGAGGACTCGGTGCAGATAGCAGTCCTGATCTATGTAAAAGCATAGGAATCTCTTGTGACAGGGGATGTTATCATGGCATGAAAGTATGCATCTTAAATGACAAGGGTTACAAAGGTCATTCAGATCTGGGGTGAAATAGCTGCAAGTGTTACCATCTTGAATTTTTGTACCTTGACAAAGGTATACAACATCCTGAGATCTAGAGTTGGCCTCCACCTGCCCTTTTTTTGGGGAACCAGAAAGTATCTGGAATAAAATCCCCATCCTCTATACTAAGTGGGAACTGGTTCCATAGCTTCTATGCAGAGGAGGAAGTAAAATTCTTGTCTGAGGAAAGGCTCATGAGATGGGTGCCTGAAAAGGGATGGGACAAGAGGGAGTGATGGAGTGGAAATGGATGTTATAAACTCCAAGATCTATCTGTCAGTGATAATGTGGTCCCATGAGATGCAGAAATAGGAGAGACTATCCCCAAAAGATGGGAGGATGGAAAGGGCAGATGATACAACAGCAGACCCAGATTGTGGGAGTGTTTGTGGCCCTTGGCTGAGATGTCAAAATGAACACTTCATAGATGATGGCTACTGCATCCATCCAAGTGTAGCAGTGACAACTTTCCCCTCTGCATTCTGGGTTTCTTTTTAGGTGGCTCAGATGCTGTATGGTAGATGGAGAAAAAACGGTTGCTTGCCTGTACACTAATTGTTGTTGTTCAAGGTGAGTTGTGCACTTGTACATTCCACTGTAGATGTATGTGCTCCCAGTGTACTCCAGTAGAAGACTTTTGCCAGAACTATTACTAGGCATAGGCAATGTCTGCACCCCTACTGTCCTCATGCTCTCACGCAAGGACATAAAAAGGGCAAGTCTGCCGTCTCCCTCTCCAGTCTTTCACACGTCCAAACTGGTGGGGAGGGAGGTAGCGGATGGTATAGAAGCAAAACGTCTCAAAGAACTACAATTACTGTGTGGTAGGGTGACCAGATGCCCCAGTTTTATATAGTCCCGATATTTGGGGCTCTCTCTTATATAGACGCCTATTAGCCCCCACCCCATCCCAATTTTTAACACTTTTTATCTGGTCACTCTACTGTGTGGATAAGTAACCATTCTCTCTCTTTTGAGTGATTGTGCACATATACATTCCACTGTAGATGGCTCATCAGCAGCTCCCTTACAGGTGGAGTGACTTTGGATCATCTAAGCAGAGATTGTAACACTGACTTGCCAAAGCCACATCATCATGAGTGGAAAAGATATACACAGAGGACCATGTCACTGCCTTGCATATATCAGTTACTGGAACATTGCTCAGAAAAACTAATGAAGTGGATTGAGTGAACCATTATTCTCAGTGTAGAAGAGACTTAAACAACATTGTAGAAGAGCTTAATGCAATCAGAAATCCAATGTAAGATTCACTGAATTGATAGAAATTGACCTTTAATTCTCTCAGCATAGGCTACAAGAAGCCTAGGGGCGAGAAGTATTTTTTGCAATCCAGATAGAATGCCTGGGCTTCACAAACACCCAAGGTATGAAGTGTTTTCTCAGTTTTAGATGAATGAGGTTTCAGGAAAAACACTGGAATATTAATTGTTTTGTTTAGATAGAAAACTGACACTGCCTTAGGCATAAATTTAGGGATTGGCCTAAGGGGAACCATATCCTTATGGAAGACCATGAAAGGAGAGCCAGTCAGGAGAGCCTGAAATTCTGAAACCCTGCTTGCGGAAGCGATAGCCTCCAAAAATGCCATCTGCATAAATTATGACGACAATTAAGTTGTAGCCATAGGCTCAAAAAAGGTGTCCCTATGATTTTGAAGAGACTAGATTTAAATCCCATATGGTACAGGAGCAGACATAGAAAGGTAAATGGTGATGAGGCCTTGTAAAAATTGAAAAATGAGAGAATGAGAAAAGATGGAAAAATCTGTCTACAGGTAGATTTAGTGCAGAAGCAGAAGTCTGGAGAACTGCCACAGAACTAACTGAAAGGCCTGATGATTTTAGGTATAAAAAGGAAGTACAGCATATGTGTAATCTCCATGTGATGAGGTGATAAATGCTAAGACTGTGTCCAAACCTATAATCTTTTCCACTTCACTCCATATAAGGCTCTAGTGGATGCTTTTCTGCTGCACACAAAGATGGTCTGAACCTCTCAGAAGCACAACTGCTCATAAGTATTGAGCCAGCAATCTTCCATGCTGTAAAATGGAGAGTTGAGGTTGAGATGCAGTAACTTGCTCTCGTTCTGAGACAGAAGATCGATTAACAGTAAAGTTATCAGAGACTGGATGGAAAGCTGGTGTATGTCCATGAACCAATATTGTCTTAATCTTTATTGCACCAGCCTGGCTATTATGCTTTGTCTCATGTTGATCTCCCCATAGAATTTGAGTTGGATCTCCCTGTAGAGTTTGCTTCAATTAGCTAGTTTTTTTATAGCTTTAGTGCATATAGTTATAGTTTGTTTAAAACAGGGATTTTTTCATAAAAAAAATTCTCCAGGAAATTACTAAACTATAATAAACTATGTGCCACATGCAGGTGGGGAGAAGAAACTGAGAGGGAGGTGGCAGATACAAGCATTACGCTCTTGTCAGAGAGTATGCACACATGCTACCTAGTGGTACTGCAGGCAAAAGTCTGACTCGAGTGCACAGGGCTCACACACACCTAGTGTGGAACGTACTTGTGCATAATCACTCAGACAAGAACTGACTGTGTGGGACCTCTCTGCTATCTGAGGCCCATTAAATCTCCTCGCTTGCAGGTGTACATATGCCCAGCAAATGAAAGCTTGCCTTAGAGTCCTTCAGCAAATGCAGAGACTCATCCATGGAGTTGCTGAATAAGATACAACCGCATTTGCTCCAGTCCCTCCGACAGAGACAAACACCTATAAGATCTCTATCAAGCATTCTTAAAACTAAACTACCCACCTGCTGAAGTGAAAAAACAGATTGACAGAGCCAGAAGAGTACCCAGAAGTCACCTACTACGGGACATGCCCAACAAAGAAAATAACAGAACGCCACTCACTGTCACCTTCAACCCCCAACTAAAACCTCTCCAGCACATCATCAGAGATCTATAACCTATCCTAAAAAATGATACCTCATTCTCCCAGATCTTGGGAGACAGGCCAGTCCTTGCTTACAGACAGCCCCCCAACCTGAAACAAATACTCTCCAGCAATCACACAACACACACACTAACCCAGGAACCTATCTTTGCAACAAAGCCCGAAACCAACTCTGTCCACATATTTATTCAAGTGACACCATCATAGGACCTAATCACATCAACCACACCATCAGGGGCTCGCTCACCTGCACATCTACCAATGTGATATATGCCATCATGTGCCAGCAATGCCCCTCTGCCATGTACATTTGCGTAGAGACTGTCCGGTTTGGCCAAAGAATAAATGGACACAAATCTGACATCAGGAATCATAACATTCAAAAAACGGTAGGAACACACTTTAACCTCTCTGGCCACTCAGTAAAAGATTTAAGGGTGACAATTCTGCAACAGAAAAGCTTCAAAAACAGGATAAACACACACCCCTTCTCTGTATGTGCGTGTATATATACGCGCACACACACACACAAGGTATCTCTCTCTCTCACTATATGTTCCATTCTATGCATCCGACGAAGTGGGCTGTAGCCCACAAAAGCTTATGCTCTAATAAATTTGTTAGTCTCTAAGGTGCCACAAGTACTCCTGTTGTTTTTGCGGATACAGACTAACACGGCGGCTACTCTGAAACCTGAATAATCAAAGGTGATGTCTTCTACAGTGTTTTAGATTTCACGCTTTAAGCCTGCAGACTGCAGCCATGTGGCTCAGCTCATGACTTCAGCTGTGCTGATGAAATGGGGGGTTGTATTGAGAGTTATCCTTGCCAGAAGGTGTCCTTCTGTAATGAGGGCCTGAAACAGTTCCCTATGCTCTGATGGGAGATCTTCCTAAAGGAATTAATTCTAAGTAGCTAATGCGATTATATTTTGCAAGAATTGCCTCGTAATTAGCAATTCTGAAATGCAGGGTGGCAGGTAAGTAACTCTTGTGACGAAAGATATCTAAGTGCTTTGGATCTTTATCATACAGGATAAAGCCTTCAAATTGCATTGTCTGTTGAATATTTATTTACTGCATCGACAACTAAGGAGTTAGGGACAGGATTGGCAAATAAAAATTCTGAATCCCTAGCTGGAACATGGTATTTTTTTTTTATTTTTATTTTTTTATTTATTTATTTTAAAAGACCAGGGCGGGGAATGCAGTGGTGGCAGGAATTTGCCAAATTGTTCTTGGCAGGTTCTAACATCACCTTGTATATAGGAAAAGCAACATATGCTAAAGATGGTGTGTGAAGCATGTCCAGCAGTTTATACTGAGTCTCTTGCACTTCTTGTAACGAACGGTATTTGAAAAGTTATCTGCCACTCTTTTCATCAATTCCTAATGTTTGAAGTCATCGGCACTAGACGGAGGGGGCCTAACAACTTCATCTCGGGAGGATGCTGAACTAGTTGTCTGAGGGGTAGCCTCTATCATCTCACCTTTCTTGCTCCTCAAATGTCTCCTCCTGTGGTGGAGATTGCTCTATGGAAATAGAGAGAATTAGGGAGTGTTGTCCCTAGCATTCCCTGCAAGTGCAGGGTACCATGGAGAACTGTTGTCAATAGACAGCTCAAGGGTCCTACTATGGCCACGAGGAGAGGAGAGCATAAGGGAGTGATCATAGAAGGAGGAAGACTGAAAGTATCCTTCAGTGGAGCAGCTTCAGGAGAAGCTTGTTGAGGCATGTAATCATAAGAGCCCTGAATAGAAACTTGAGGGTCTGGAGAACTTTTTGCATAGTCTAATGGAGGAGCAACGTTAGCTTCTCTGAATGCCTGGGTACCAAGGAATCATGTGGTATTGGCAAGGTATTGGATACAGTGGAGATAATGGTAGCAGGAGTCTAACTGAGCTCAATAAAGGAGTGTCAAGGCTGATTCCGCACTCTGGCACTTGGTGTACAGAAGGTGGGGGTCCGCAAGGATTCTAAAAATTAATACTGGCCACTCCAGGCTTGTATTAAACTCCCAAGATTACAACTTCTCTCTGACCTTGGATGAATAGATGCTGCCACCACACAAATGCAAAACCCATGGAAACCCAGGTAGTCACACTTGGGAATTCCTTCCTGTGGGATACCCTCAAGCCCTTTCACGCCCCACTTCCAGGGAAGAGCCGAGAAAGAAAAAGAAAATTAGCTGTTGTCCCCAGCTAATTAAACAACATATGCACAAACCTCTTAGGACACCAAAAATCCAATCCCGTTCTTAAAAAAGGTAAATTTTATTAAAAACAAAAAGAAAGAAAATACATCCAGAATTTAGGCTTTTGCTAGATTTAAAAAACCCACTTACAAAAATTAAACATCAAGAATAACCTTCTTGAGGTCCAGCTTAAAGATTACAAGCAAAACAAAAAGCATTTGGGGTTAGCACAGAGGAGTCCACAAGCCAATAAGAAATAAACAGAATAAACCTAATCGCATCTTTCTAGACATTTTCTGATTATGAGGAGGTTTTAGGTATGATCTGATGATTTCCATACCTGACAAAAATCTTTTTACTGCATAGTCCCAGCCCTGTCTCTGCTCTGTCCCCTCCCTCTGGAGAACAATGGAACAGACAAAGTGAAGTTTTTCCCAATTTAGAAAGTTCTAACCTTCCCACTGGCTCTTTTGGTCCGGCGCCCACTCCTTTCCTTTTACCTGTGGACTTTTTAACCCTTTACAGGCAAGGCAAGCAGAGAACAGCTACTAAGAGGGATTTTATAGCTAACTGGCTGTCTGAGTGTCCATAAAAGGGAGTTCCCTCTTTCCCCCCGCTTCATTTATCACAAGGAGACACAGCTTCATCGGAGGCAAACATAGCCTTGGAAAACATGAACTCCTGCGGTACTGGGTGCAGTTGCATGGGAACCTGATGAACCTGGGTTGCAGTAGCCTGCAATACTGAGAATGGTGCAAGGAGAACTGCAACAACATCTGCTGGACTACCAATCGAGGCACCGAAGTAGTAGATGTTGCAGGCAGTACTGACTTCTTCAATGCAGAGCCCATAGAGTCTCTAGTATCTTGTTTATACTTTGATACTTGTTCATACTGAAGACTTTGGTACCAATTGGTAAGTACCATATGATTTAGATAAGCTTGAGGACTTCTATTTAAAGCTTTCTGTACCAAAACTGTTCAAACCTCTGTAGAAGCTTTAAGGAGTGTGGGGTCTCCAGCATAGCGGATCTCTTGCTGAGGAGATTTAGTATTCTTGATGAAAGTCTTTCCGTCACTTTTAGGTCTACCGGAGGCTAACGAGACACTGGGGTGACTTGGAAGCTGCTGTACAGGGACCATTTCTGCGCTTGAACTTAAAGCTACACAAAGGGAGCACTTCATCGTTTAACATCTCTCTCACCTGGAGTGGCTCTTAAAACAAGTGTGGAGGGCGCATGTATCCACAAGGGAACAGATACGGTGTGAGTGACTGTCACTAACTGGGAAAGACTCCTGGCAAGTGAGTCAGTGTTTGAAGTCTGGGGACTTAAATATGCCCCCAAAAGTAACTAAGGCCTTGTCTAGACTACAGAGTTATGTCGACAAAAGTTATGTTGATGATCAAAAAAGTGCTATAACAACATCACTATTGCATGTTCACATTACGCTCCCTTTGTTGGCAGAGCGTGTCCACAGATGATGCTCAAGCATTGACAGTGAGAGCAGTGCATTGCAGTGCAGAAGACAGTGTTTGGCTGGATTAGAGCACTTCCAGTCTATTATTTGAGCTGACTGGCTTGACAATTTCACATTTTCGAATAGCTACACCATCACGTTTAATAGATCTGTGCAAAGTATCTCACTTAATTTTTTTTTCTTATTCTATATAATTTCTAACACTATAGTCTTCTTAAAGTTTTATGAAAAGGAGTACCGGTGGCACCTTAGAGACTAACAAATTTATTAGAGCATAAGCTTTCGTGAGCTACAGCTCACTTATGTAGCTCACGAAAGCTTATGCTCTAATAAATTTGTTAGTCTCTAAGGTGCCACCGGTACTCCTTTTCTTTTTGCGAATACAGACTAACACGGCTGCTACTCTGAAACCTTAAAGTTTTATGTTGGAAAGATTATAGGAATATTTTTGAAACAAGAAAGATATACTTCACAAAAACATTCAGGTTGATTTTGTAGCTGTTCTTCCCAACCTAGATGCTGCATACTTTCCCCAGCACGCCAATGTGTTTTGTTTTTTTTCCCCTGAAGTAATAGTTGGTCATTAAAATCATTCAGTTCTTCTGTGATAAGATTTGAATTCCAAGCTATTTTATAGAATATGTTTCCCAAGTGTTTTTTGGATGATGACTTCTCAGAGTACAACAAAGTTCTCCCCAGCATTTCAGATTTGGCATATATTACTTCAAAGCCAGATATGTTCCCAGTCATGGATTGGTTTAGATACTAGTTGTAGGGAAATGCTCATGTTTGACAATACATCATTAGCATATAAACCTATTGTCTGATAGGTTTCTGAAAGTTTTATTCTTCTGATAAATTCATTTCTTATCCTCTGTGTAAAAGGCTACCTGCAAAAAGTAAAGACAACAATGGACGTCCCTGCCTACCTCTCCAGTGTAATTCAAAGAGGGGAGATTTAACCCCATTGAGGCTCTCAGCCGCTTTTTGTCTGGTATAAACAGTATTTTGTCTCAGAAATCGTGAATTTGAATAAAGTTTGTGGAAACCTTAACACTGCTGTAAAAACACATTTGATTAGGCCCCCAAACAAGTGGCATAGTGATCCTGTATGTGAGGTTGCAATGCCATTCATTTGGGGGCCTAATCAAATGTAGTGGCAGTCTCTGAAGCTGTTGACAACTTTATTGATTTACCTTACTCATCACACACTGTTCTTAGTTTCTGGCAGCATAGACATACATATGCCCATCATTGAAGGGTATAGCTGTCCTCTGAGGGACAATATTTGAAACCCTGAAGACTTTTGCTCCATCGTAAGAGCTGAAAGCCCAGTACTTGGCAATCAAAAAACAAAAATTTACCCACAACAGAAATCTATACAAATTATCTTAACTACTAAAGAGATAACTATATACAATAAATTTGTTTAAAATGTGCAAGTGTGCATAAGGTAGAGATGCTGCTTGCAGTACCATCTCACAGCCCTGGGCACACCACAGTTCTCCTTCCTCCAGCCCCAGCCATAAATATGACCCGCCAGGACAGGGGTGAGAGGAAGAAAGGAGAGTTGTTCAGTTGCATAGAACAGAATGTCAGCCTTTATTTCCATGGGTATGAATACAGGCAATGGCGCTATTTTTCACAGGAGGTAGTTATTTTAGCAGATCTCTCACTCCTGAGTTTAAAAAAAGGCACTGGTAGCACAATGGCTGTTGGCATCCCAAAGCCACCAGGGCCTGTATGCTGCTAACCTGTTTACTGCAACTGTGCCTGCCAAAGTCATCGCAGAGTGAGGTAGGAAAGTATCCTACCACAGAGTTAAAAACAAGGCTACCATCTGTAGAAACCGTCAGGAGAGAACTGCAGAGTACTTTCATGAAAGTTTTATAAAGATCACTCAGGAGGATACAAGACACAGCCTGTGTACATGAACAAACTGCTCCACACCTCCCATCCCCAAATTCGACAGGAGAATGACAGACGGATACCAACTCTACCCCCTTTTTTGTATTGCTGCCTTGTCTAGTACAAATAAAACAACGTAAAGTCTATACCCATGTCCTGCTAAGTCAGAGTGTGGCCAAGCATTATATGTACATTTAAACACCATGAGGAAAAATGCATGCATACACTTACCCAAGGTTCCTTCCATTGCACTGGGCTTGTCTGTGCTTGTCTGGTGGGACTGGCTAGTCTCTGGTGGAGTCTCAACCAAGTCTTGGCTCACAGCATAGGCATAGTGGGACCCTCACCCTGCTGCAGGTCCCCCATCCTCTTCTTCCTGCCTGCTGTTAACAGCAGAGGTCTCTGTCTCCAGCTCCTCAGAGGTATCTACAGTGGTCTGCAGGGTGCTGGCGGGCTCTCCGTCAAGTATGGCATGCAGCTTGTTGTAAAAATTGACAGGTCTGTGACTTGGCAGCAGATCGACTGTTGGCCTTCCTGGCCTTGTAGTATGCCCACTGCAGTTCCTTTGCTTTCATGCAGCACTGTACCCATTGTACCCCCTGACCTGCTTCCCCTGCGAAATCTTTTAGTAAATATCCATGTTTCTATGACAATTCCCTATCTGTGCCTGCACAGTTTCTTCTCCCCACAGGCCCAGGAGATCCAATACCTCCCATCTGCTCCAAGCAAGAATGCATCTAGAGCATTGAGCCCGCCTGGTCGGTTGAGCACTTGTGCACAAGGAAGAGCTACTAGATGTGCTCGCCAAGCTGGGCAATCAGGAAAAGGCATTTCAAAACACAAAAGATTTTTAAAGAGGAGGTTTGGCTTCTGGTCTCTGACCCCTGGGCACTGGAGTTCACAATCGTGAGACAGCTGCTGGAATACTGTTGAGGTTGAAAGAGATCACAGTGTGTTTACTTTTGCACTGTGTCGACCTCAGTAGGTCAACCATGGCTCAACACTATTTGGGAAGGTGGTGTTATTGTGCCATTGTAACGGGGTACTCACATTGGCTAAAGAAAATTTTCAGTGTAAAGACATATACAGCCACGTTGATGCAAGGTGACTTATGTCAATAAAACTTTCTAGGGTAGACCAGGCCTTAGTTATTTTGGTGTATGTCTATGGATTGTCCCCACACAGATGCAAAATAATTAAGTTGGGTTTTATTTGCATCTTTTGTTATTTTGGTGCAAGTTTCCATGTGAAGGAGACTGATGATAAATTGTTAATATTGATACTTTCTCCATCCTGCAGCAACAGCCTATGTTGACACACAATTAAGATAAAGGGATTTTTTGTTGGGTAGTTGGGGGAAGGGGAATCCACACTCACACAGTCTCCAGTAGACTGTGCAGAGCTTTAGTTTGTATTCAGTTCACATTTGGTAGGGTGTTTTTCATAGGCATTAGGGCTAAAAACTAAAAAAAATTAAAGCATAGACTGATTAACCAGAAGTTGTAGTGCATGTGGCCCTTTCTGCTCCATTATTTTATGTTCATCACTGATTATACTACTGCACCTTTCTTAAAAGAGCCTCAGTTTTTGGCCAGGAGCCACACGTGTGGTTTGTCTTCCAAACCAGGAAAGTTACTATGAAACATTTTATTCTGGTCCATTTATTTGTTGGTAAATTACAGGCTGTTGCCTAAAGCTGTATTTGGACATAAACACAGCAATTCCTTTTTTAAGAGCAGTCTACACTCCAACTGCAATAGCAGAACCAAGCAAAGAGAAACTCTGAAGACAGAAAAAAAAAAAGACAAAATATAGGAAACGTTTGTCAAAGATATGGTTTTTGTTTTTAACAGAAGAACAATGTTATTTTACATCAGCTGTTAAGCACTTAAGTCAGTTTTATTTGTTAAGGATAATTATTAAATGAAATTGAAACGTTAAATGGCAAGAGTTTAAGACATGAGTCTCATTTCCAATAACCAATATGGCAACACAAAAGACAAAGTAATTAGTCTGCAAATTGCTTTCATCTGCTATAACTGTACTTAACATTGACAAAGGACATGACAATGATCATTTGACTACTGTTCATGTTTCAAACACTGTTTGTCCCTGCTGTCCTCTTGTTAACTACTTTCAGAAGACTGGACATCCATCTTGTTCATGCTGCCTATGTTAATGTCTTTGGCTGGTCCACAGAACTGCAATTCATCTCTGAACAAAAATTGTGTGCATTACTACAATGAAATACCTAGTTTATTGTAGCCTAAGACCTTAAATCCTGAACCTTTCCATTAATATGGGGCTTCAAGCTGTGGGTAATACGGCTGGTGACATTTTTATTTTATTATTTTTTTAAGTTACTAGTTGTGTTTTTGATACAAAAACCATATAAATATCCCCTATGAGAATCAAGAAGGCATCTAGATGTTTAGGTTTTTAATGATCTGTCAGTCTAAAACTCTAACATTTTACTCAAATGATTTGGTCTTGGATACAGTGTGTTCCAATTCTCTTCAAATTGAACAGGTAAGTTATGCAATAGTTATCATGCCTGATTGGTGTTCACTGAACCTCGATACTCAGGCATAAATTACAAGCATCATCTTAGTTCTTAATTGCTAATACCCCAGTATCAAAAATATGTACTATACAAAGAACCTCAAATATGCCAAAGCAATCTGATCGTGAAAATTAACACTTAATACATTTTCTCCCTGAAAAATAAACAGGGCAACCAAGAGGTCCCAGAAGTTAGAGAAGGGAGGAGAAAAGATATTACAGGTTTCATGCCTGACTTATTGCTACATGATTACTACTTTAAGGGTCATCTGGCCAGTTCTTAATCACTCTTGGAAGTCCCAAATTACAAAGGTACATTTAAACACGGGAGGGGGAGAGGGGGGAACAATTAGTGTAATACAAAAATGATACCCAACAAAGTTAGGTAAGTCATTATAAATACATAAGAAAATCAGCTACACTATAAAGAGACTCAGTGTAAATGCACAAGTTCCAAAAGCACCAACAAACATGTCAACTGTCTTGATTTTTAAGTCAGGACAAGTCCAATTATGAAATCTTTAAAAAAATCAAAAACAAAAAAAACCAACAAAAACAACCCATAACATACCTGGCAAAGTTTTGTTCAATTCTTCCCACACAATCAATATCCGATTGTGCTGGCAAATTCCATATATTATAAGTACACAGTATCCGTTGTTTGCAGCCAACCCTCAGAGATTTTATATTTGGATCGCGACAGCAAGTAACAGTTCTGTACCAATTAAATATATTTTACAAGATTTTTTAAAAATGTAAATATAGCTCATTTGCACATCCACATGGAGTGTCCCAGATTTAGGTTACATCTAATCATAACGACTGTTACTAAAATATTTGCTTGGGTTTAAGAGGTATATGGCTTAACCTTACAATGCACGTAGTAAATGCTACAGTTTGCTTAGACGTAATGCGTCCTTGCCTTTTTTCAGTGACTGTATTAAGTGTAAAGTTTCGGAATCTTAGGAAATCTTAAACTCTACAATCCTTTTTTATGCTGGGGATGGAGGAGAGTTGGTTCATTTTTTAGAAACAAAACCCAGTTTAAAAATCTATTACTAAACTTAGTTGTTGGGATTTTTTTAAATAAATCTTAACTTTTTTTTAGTGTTGGTAGCATTACAGCATTGGTGTTGGGTTAGTTCTAGCAAATCAGATTATACATAGTATAATATATGCTGTCATTTATATTAAAAGAGGTATTCTGTAAGAAAAAATACTAATTCCATTTCCAATGGTAAGCTTTTGGGGTCTGATGTCCCACCATGGATCACAGGAATCAGAGCACTGTCCAGGTCATTTAGATAATGCTGTGGAAGAAGTTGGCCTCCAGATCCTAACTGATACTCAACCTAAAATAAAAAGAGGTATATTAAGTTGATACATTACATATTAGATATTAATACAAAACAAAAGTAGAGGTGCAGTAGATGCACTGTGCAAACATCACCATCAGTATAAAACAAATTTCAGCTCCTGGTTTTCTATTATAAAAAGTGATATTGAAAAGACTTTGGGCAAGTCAACACATGCACTGGCAAGAAGGTTTTGTGTTTAGAACTGAGACACACCACCTTCTGCTCATCGAAAAACCTGTCTTCAACACTTCAAGTGCTGCTAGTTCAGGATGCAAGCAACCAGAAATATTGTGAATTAGTTATTTAATGACAGACCATTGAAAACTATGAAACTTTAAACAAAAACCACAAGTTTAAATTGTGGTGAGCTGTAAACTTCTGCATCTCTCTAAGCTAAGATCTTGAACCATTACCTAGAGTAGTTTCTCTAGGAACAACAGGGATCGAGTCTAACTCTCAGACTTGTGTTCTGAATTCTTTCCAGGTACATCCACTGCTGGTAAAGGACTTTTAAATCTTCCCACCTCGCCAAATGCAAAGAGCTAGAGAAGTTATACCTAAATACCATTATTTTAAGGTGGTGTGACTTTATTGAGATAAACTGTGACCGTATTGTTGCAACCACTGTTATAATATTTGCAGCAAATATTGTAAAAAGGTTGTCATGTGAGGTGTCTATGAAGGGGTTATAATTATGCTGGCTGTATGTGTGTATAATTTTATATTTGAAGTTACAGGCTATGTACTTGTACTTCAAATGTATTTGATTCCAAGTAGTCTCAGTGAAGCATTTGGTCAGCTTCTTGAGAAAGGACTATTCTCAGTAAGTGCCCAGTCAAGAAACACTTAACTGACAATGAACTTTGGGAGACACCAATCCACATCTGAGGTTTCCTGGGAACATTCAATCTAACATGTAAACAATGGTGTCAGCCTGCAAACTGAGTCATGCATGGACATGTGACTTGCCCATGTATCTCCAGACTCCATCTTGCTGCTGTGATTTTCCACAGTGAGAACAAAAGGGGTCCTTCCATGGGCAGAGAATATAAAAGGCCCTGTAAACCTCTCCATCTTGTCTTCATTCTGCTTCTGACCTCTGAAGAACCTTGCTACAAACAAGCTCTGAATGAAGGACTGAATGACCCAACCCAGCTGTGAATGTACTCCAGAGACTTGTTTTGAACCTGCAGTTTATTCTGTCACCACTACAAGCCTGAACCAAGAACTTTGCCATTACTGTATGTAATTGATTCCATTTAACCAATTCTAGCTGTCATCTATATCTTTTTCCTTTTATGAATATACTTTTAGATTTTAAAATTCTAAAGAACTGGCAACAGCATGATTTGTGGGCAAGATCTGATTTGTATACTGACCTGGGTCTGAGGCTTAGTCCTTTGGGATCGGGAAAAACTTCTCTCTTTTACTGGGATATTGGTTTTCATAACCATTTGTACCCATAACAAGTGGCACTGGTGGCGATACTGGGAAACTGGAGTGTCTAAGGGAATTGCTTGTGTGACTTCTGGTTAGCCAGTGGGGTAAAACCAAAATCCTCTCTGTCTGGCTGGTTTGGTGTGCCTTAGAAGTGGAGAAACCCCAGCCTTGGGCTGTAACTGCCCTGCTCTAAACAATTTGTCCTGAATTGATACTCTCAGAAGTGTCCCACCAAAGGCAGCATCGTTACAGGTGGTGATATTAAATAATAATGTTATATATCTGAAATTAACAAAAATTACCATATCGGTATCAATGGAGACTCTGAGACCTATCTTATTCATTCCATTATTTTTCAGCGTTTTGAGATGTGGGCAAAGAGCAGCACTGCAAGCTACAGCAATCTCTTTTGCAAACTGATGGGGTGTTGCACTGGATAGCTCATGGTCTTTTAGGATATAGAACACCTGAAAGTATAGTAAGGACACAACATGATTAGTGGCTTTTTTGGTAAGAATTTCAAAGTTGTCAAAATGGCTCAAGATGCAATATCACTGCTTAAGATGCAGTAAAATTACCGATACTTTTTTATTGGCAAAAGACTTTCAACTTTGGAATTGGGTAGTTTATCAGTAGCAAAGCAGTTCTGATATAATTATCCATTTTTATTATATATGATAGTGCCTAAATGTGCTAGGTGCTTTCCAAAATTAGGTAGAGACAAGAAGTCCCCAAACAGCAAATACTGTGTTGGTACTGTTGGAAATTATCCTCACAGTTAAAACACTCAGTGAATTAACAAGCAGCCATAAGAATAACTGGATTAGAAGTTGCATAATTGCATCAAAAGTTTTAAAAAAGGAAAATGTATCACCCCTATTTAAAAAATAAAATCACTCCTATCCAGATATTTGATACGAAAGTCAGAGAGAACTGCAAGAACAGTGAACATAGAAAAGTGAACTAGTTTCTGTGGTAGCACCTTCCCTTCATCAGCATTATTAATGCTATTTAGAATAGCAATTGGTATAAATAAATCTGATATTTTAACATATAAACAAACTATTTATTAGTATTCATTTACTTACTTCAGTACACTTCATAAGTTTTTCCTCAGTGTCAAAATCTCCCTGTAGTATTCTTTCACTTTGAATTCTTTCCATTGACTTTCCATCTACTGGGCTTACAACTCTATAAAATAAAAGTGTATAATAAATTCAAATTGAATCAGAGCATTCTTTCATCTAAAAATAAACTGTTCAACTTAAAAACCCATTGCTTTAAGTTAAATCAAACTTCAAAGAGTAAAATATTACTCTGGACTCTGAAGGCAGCAACTGCAGAGCTTCTTGCAGCTGCATGAGGTTCCTCCGGAGGTGAAGGTGGGTCTGATTCAACCCACCACGCCCTCCAAGCAGCTGTGCAGGAGATGGATAAGTCTTGACCCTCCTCTGCCCAGCCTTTACTGGGGCACTCCTAGGAACAAGGGGACATCAGATTTCACGGGGAAGGGCTGATTTCACAGTCCGTGACATGTTTTTCACGGCCATGAAACTGGTAGGGCCCTAACTATAACAACAGATTCTCTAAGCCACCTAAAATGAAACTCTTAAACCAGTGGTTTTCAACCCGTGGTTCACAGACACGGAGGTCTAGGATTTCCAAGGGGTCCACACGTCCATTTGAAATTTTGTAGGAATCTGAAAATGAAAAGAGGTTGAAAACCATGGTCTTAAACCAACTCATATGTTATAGGAGTGATAGTGCCCTGACATTCACAGCCACGGGGGTGGGGAGGTAAATCTTGCAGCCCTCACTGAGTAGCCCCCTCTATCTAATGAATGACATTGTTGAACTCTGAAGGGAGCTAACCAGTCCTCGTCAGACAGATGGACTGTGGCTAAAAACAGGCAACACCATAAAGAAGACCCTCTTCTCACCACTCCCAAACCAGGCAGTTATTAAAATCTCAGAAGACCATTACAGGTTGTTCTCATAGTGATATCTAGAGGCACACAGGCAGTTTTCACTACTATTTCCTTGTCAGCTTTAAAGCAAGATATTAGTTTTAATTACAATACTATACTTTCCATTCTTTAAATATCCACCCTTCATTTCAAGAGAGGTGGGAAGAGAAAATTCCAACCACCACACACCCAGTTTTATTAACAAATATTCATACCCTTGGTTTACTTTTTCTTCACTCTCTACCCAGCAAATATCTACGTATTCTTTTAATTCTTCTGCATCCATTTTGCCACATTTAATTTTAAAGTCCTTCTTGTCCCTTAAAGCTTGACGTAAACCTTCCATCGTCTCTGGAGTTATTTGTACCATTAGTCCATCTAAAAAAGAAACAGTAAAAGTTCCTACTTTCCTTTACAGAACAAAAAGGGAAGAGTACTTTCATAGAACCTTGGCTGGTCAATTTATCTTCTTGAATTGTTTAAGAAACGCAATTTCACAAGCCTGGGAGTAGAATATTGACTTTTTTCCTCATCACATTGTGAAATGCTATATGAAAAATTGTTAGTTCAATTTTCAAAGCTTTTTTGGTGAACAAAAAGGTTGACTAATGGAGCTGATGTTCCATCTGGTCAAAGTTTATTTCATGAAGCTTGAACAACTCAATGAGCCACAAAATGTCACACAAAAGTAGAGGTAAAAACTTAAGCATACAAGAAACAACTGAATTAAATTCTCCTATAAGCTTCTCATTTTGAAATTCTTTACAAAATGACAGGCATTAAATCAAGAGGTCCAAAAAAGCCACATCATAAAAGCGTCCTCAAAACGAAATATGGCCCAAACTGCGAATTTACATATAATAATTTATGCACACTTTTTTTTTTTAAAGTTACAAACCTTAAAAAAAAGCTTAGGTTTACAATGGGACAGACTCTTACTCGCATCAGTATTATGAAGAGTTGTGTTCTGCAATTCTTTGCCTCTTAATAAGGAATCATTTAAGATGCAATTCATACCTTCAACTATACTTGATTTAGCAAGAAATCCTGAAGATGTTTTTAGGGCTCCATTGAATACTACAAAACTTGCACCTGTAACTAAACACAAAAGTAAAAACATCAGATTGTCCATCTTTATACTTAGTGAGTTAACAGTCACTTTGAAAGTGTAAAGCACTATACATCAAGTGCTAAATATTATGCTAGACTGAAAGTGCGCATAAAAGTTACTCAGTTATAGGAAGATGTGCTGATGTGGCTCTTGTTAGCATCAAGAGAATTCACTCCTTGAAATCAGAACTAGAAAAATGCATTGATTTTGCTAACTTTTTGAGTTTTAGGAAGATATGCAGCATCCTAACAGGATGCTAGCAATCATATAGGCACAGAAACCAAAGAAGAAATCTGTGAAAGAACAGAAAATATGTAGTACCTAAAATTTGTTTCTCACTTATAAATGAAGTTACCTCTAAAATTAGGTTTTAATTTCTGGAACATTCTATTAAGTAAAATAATTAATCCATTTTTAAATGGCACTAAAACCTATAAAAACCCATTTACTTCACAATTAAATCTTCCCCTTGTCACTACAGACTACTTGTGAGAGCTTGCTAGGCATTGATTGTTTTCAAAGCACTATACAAACAAGAATTTAACTACTGTTAATTCCTATTAGTCTCTAGTCTTGGATGTAACTAGACAGATGTAAAAGATATGTAGCCATCCAGAATCTGAACAATATTCCGCAATTTATAGCAATTTTAAGAGTGTCAAAGTAATGGACCAGAAACTATTCTACAGCACCCCTTCAAAATGTAAGCTGAATTAATACAAGAACTGTATGAGTGGTCATAAAATACAAAAAGCTTTGGAAAAGGGACAAGAGGTCAAAAGTTGGAGTGAAATTTGAATAATTTAGTGTAAATGGAATGTTAAGTGGAGGTTGTCAAACAATGCTTTATGTAATTAAAGTATTTTTGCTAACCGCTGAATGTCATACATAGATGTCATGTACGCTTTTATTATTCTTTAGCTGCTTCGTATTGTGGTTAAGGCGTTCGGAATTATAATGGATCATCTGCCCACACAAACTACAGGAATATACACCTTTTGTTTCTTGTAATCACCTAAAACATTAGAGTGCACATACCAGTTTCAGAGGTTTGATAGAACACTAAAAACATAATAAGCCACTTACCTCTCCTGGGGTGGCCAGTAGCACTGTTTGCTTGTGTCTGATAGACTCCATCACTCTGTACACAAACTAAGTGAGAATCTGCTTCAGTGCTAAAACTGGCTCCAATGCTAATAACATGCTCATTAGAAGAATGTATTACTTTCATTACCTGCAAATACAAAATGTTCATTTAGAAACTGACATTTCTGCAACAAAATCTTGCTCTGTTTTGTTGAATTCTCTGTGGACTCTGGTTGTGTAACAACTTAGTAGCATTTTTCAGGTAAAATGCTGTATTATGAAAATAACTATCTATATGTGAGCATTAGCTTTCTCTATTAAAAAGCTAAAGTATAATTTACATTTTAAAATCTCTTTTTTGGAACTGATTTTTTATGGAACTTGCAATTGCTTATTGGGGTAAATTTCTATGAACTTGTAACCACAACTTCAAAGTTTTACTGATTGGAAAAGTCCATCTGAGTGAGTACTCCCTGACCAAGTATACTACCAAATATTAAGGATCTCCCAAGAGACCTTCATTTTTGATTTATAGGACAACCCTATAAGTTCTGCAAACCCAGTTTGCAGAACTTGGACGGATCCTAAAGCTTCATAGCCTAATAGACTAACAAATTTATTAGAGCATAAGCTTTCGTGAGCTACAGCTCACTTCATCGGATGCATTTGGTGGAAAAAACAGAGATGAAGTGAGCTGTAGCTCACGAAAGCTTATGCTCTAATAAATTTGTTAGTCTCTAAGGTGCCACAAGTACTCCTTTTCTTTTTGCGAATACAGACTAACACGGCTGCTACTCTGAAACATAGCCTAATAGGGTCCCTAAAAACAGAACAAGGGTTTATTATTTGTTTCTATCATAGTTCCAAGCAGATCTACTGTGAAATGTGAAAACACAGTATGAATTCTGAGAAGACCGAAATCTGCAAAAACTGATCTGAAATAACTTTTAGCCAAAAAAAAAAAAAAAAAAAAATCCTTGTACTATTTTGATTATATATTCAATTTTACACTTTTGTAAAGCCTTTTAAACTAGAACAAAACTTCACAGTAGAAGAAGCTGAAGGCCTAAACATCCTTGGAAGAAATTTCAGTGAAATCTTTTTCCTCCTCATTTCTATTACCAATTAGCACCTATACTAATCACCAATCTTCCTGCTTAATATCCCAGCATGACCTAGGCAATATCGCTCACCTATTAGCACCAAAGCAGGGAGTCAGTCCGTAGGGAAAAGGTGTTTGGTGTTTTTTTTTTGTTAGATATACAAGTTTAAGAATTGAAAAATTAGTACACTGAATAGTGAACAAAAGCAATTATAGGCCTCTCAGATTTGGAAAAGACAATACCCTATAATAGGGTGTTTTGCATTTTCCAGCTTCTACTCAAATTGGCCCACAGTGTTCTTGTCAACGTCTCATCTTTAAGATTTCAGAGGTATTATAGGAGGAGAATGGAAGGATTAGATTTCCTGAATAAGTTAGTATGATATATGAAATTATACTCACTTCATCATATCTCCTCAGAGGGATTTTAATGCAGCTTTTACCCATTTCCATATGAATAAATAAATTATCTATGGTATGCAAGGTATATTGATAATTTCTAAGGTCCTGAAACAAACAAAATACTTTATTAACTGACCGTTTAAGCAGCATAAAGTTTTAACCACTGATATACCATCATTTCTAAAAAAAATTTTTTTATTTTTTTTTAACACTGTTTAAATGAAGTACTTTGTAATTCTAACAACTTTTTTTTGTCCTCAGGGCGCTCTTGAGAGGCAAGCATTCTTCTTATTTCCATTTTACAGAGAGGGAAACATGCTAAGTGACTTGCCGGATAGGAACTATTGAGCAGTGTATCAGAAAGTAAGTAATCTAATTATCTCAACATGCTAGTCAGTGGCTCCAGATTTTGTCAAAACCAACAGATTAAAACAAAGCTAGTATTTGTAACAAACCAAAAAAGGGGTAACAAAGATTTCTATAAAGGGAACTTTGCCCAAAACACTTGTTCTTATTTCAGCTTTCCAGAAAAATTCTACCCTGGGCTAAGAAACTGAAATTTAACATGCTTCAAATTGAACCAATTTGGTTATGTTAAAGAGAGGGTCAAACCAGCATCAATCTGAACTACAGAGATTATGGTCTACACAAAAATCTTGCCAGCAATAGTTATCACCATTCAACTGAAAAGGTTGTTGTCCTTTCTGGACATGCACTCTAAATAGTTTTAACCCTGCAAGATCTAGTTTGGATAAAAAGTCATAATGGATAAAAGTCCAGTGTTAGGTGTTGTTACAGAGGACAAAAGATTTAATTATGATCAAGTTCAAGTATGGCCTTACTAGAGAATGCTCATACTCTTAAGTAGTTTGTAGTCTCCAGCTTGTTTACATTTCTCTAAAAATGTGCAGATGAGCTGTTTGCAACAAATCATATATCAAGGCAGCATGCTGTAGCAAGCAATTAAATTAGGATCATGTCACATTACTGCTGCAACAGCCTGAAGAGCAAAATTTTATGATCACTCACAAACCTAAGTCTCCTAGATGTTAGCAGAGTCAGTCACCAGATCATTGCCTAAAGCTTTCTTACTGGAAAAAACTGATAATATTAACTACTTATTTTAAATGAATAAGCTGAAGTTATATTAGTATATTTCAATATCAATAACTAATCTGAAAGGCACAACTTAATACTATTCTAATAGAGCATTTCATTGTGTGACTAGACTGAAGTCTAATGTTCACTTCACACCTAAATTACACTGTGTTAGAACATTTTTCTCTAAAAGACAAATAGTTCAACTTCAAATTGTGAGGGTAACTTCACATTCATCTGAAGTATAATTAGGAGGGTAAGGAAAATTATGTAAAACATGGTTTACTCACAACAAGTAAATTCATGATTGTGTGTCCTATCTCCCCAAAGAGAGGCTTTCGGTGTCTGATGCTTGTTACAGGAGTTGGGTATGCTTTCAGAGGAAGAAAAGAACACTGTTACACATAAAGACCAAAACAAAATAATCTAACACAATTAAAATGTGACTTTTTTTAAAAAAAAAAAAAGTCAGATGCAGATTCTTTACCTTCTGTAAAATGACAGACTTCAGCATTCATTGCAGGGAAATGGCATCAGAAAACAGACAATGTCTGTGCTTACTCTGATTCAGCAGCACAAGATGTCTGCATAGCAAATGTGAAAGAACAGCAGCCCCTAAAAGCAGGAAGAGTGCCACAGAAGAATTGCATTGCAGTGGCAACAGCCAGCCTGTAAACTGGGGTGAATTCCATTCCCCACTTAGACTGTGAGAAAGGTGGTCAATAAATTTCCACATGTTTGAGAGCAACTAAACACACAACTAATCATCAGTGGGATTTGTGTACTTGGCTCCTTCTACCCCATTTTGAACATTCAGAAGCCATATTTTCATGGAATAATTGACACTGAAATTTTTTTCCCCTTATGGAGAAACTTGATTACTAATGACTGATATGGAGCTGAGGAATTTAATCCATAATGTATGAGACACTACTATTACGTTTAAATTAATAAGATCATAAAGCTCTGTTTTCAGAACACTTCACAAATATTAAATCT
Source organism: Dermochelys coriacea (assembly GCF_009764565.3). Lineage (NCBI taxonomy): Eukaryota > Metazoa > Chordata > Testudines > Dermochelyidae > Dermochelys > Dermochelys coriacea. The sequence continues at coordinate 51,944,514 of NC_050072.1, read as the reverse complement.
GATCATTCAAAAAGGATTCAATATATTGTTGTACATATCCACAATCTAAGCTCTTTTGTCAGCACACTCAGATTCCGTATCATAGGCTGGTTTAGCAAAGTTTATGTTTCTCCTGAAACAAAATTTGAAGAATCAGTATTTTATGGTCAAATCCTACCATTTACACACATCTACCCAGACTAAGTTGATAGTGTTTCAAGAGGTGTCCAGCAGCACAGAATTTGAATCACAGTGTTTACAAAGCTTTTTTTTTTTTTTTTTTTTTTAAACAAACAGGCTTGATGTACAAAGTACAAATTTAAGGCCCAAGCCTTTGAAGAATCACACTTGTATTTAATTTTTGAAGGCAATGGCATTCACAGTGCATAAAGTTAAACATGTGCATACGTCTTTACAGGATTGGGCCTTAACATGCATACTTAGTGTTAAAACTCACCCCCGTATTCTGCTCCCAATCTCAACATTAAGCGAATTGGAAAAACCTTTGCCCATGGTATTTCCAGTTTTTGAATGAGAATGCCACAAAGAAAAGGATTATTTGGTAACAGGAGACTGTCAAGTTTCTGAAAAGTTGGTACAACAAACAGGAATCCTCCATGATCCTTGCTACCAAGGAAGCTTTCAGTAAAGGTAAAATTTTCCAAGTTTCCTATGTATTTTCCTGGAGAAAGAGAGAAAAAGAAAGAAGGGGGGGGAAGAAAGAGAGAGGGGGGGAGTTAAAATCTTCACCATAAAAAACAAACGTGTTAAGTATGCATTCTTATACATGTTGGTACGTGGAAGAAATCCACCCATTACTATGTGAACACTATCTCCCTTGTGTATTTTTAAAGTAGCAGATTGAATATTGCAGCTTTTCAGGATAACAGGATACAGACCTTTATAGTTTTGTACAATTCATTATTGAAGTACTTCCACATTAAAAAAATGCTGTTTTTAGAAGCCAAATGTGCTAAAAATATTGTCTCAGACTTTTAGTACTATTGACATGATATTGCATTTTATTCTATCATTTTTAAGTCAATAGAACCCAGTTTCAAAACACTTTTTTCAACTCAGACTGATCTTTTTAATAAAACTAATTTACAAAACAATTAACACTTAACAAAAATTCTGTTGGGCAAGTCTATGTACATACAATTAGTTAACTTTTGCAAATTAAGCTCCAATTCAAGAAAACATTTAAGCACGTGCTTAACTCTATTCAGTATAACACTTGTCTTCTAGAACTAGGGCTCAAAGGATTTATACCTACGACCCATCATACCAAAGTAGTAGATTAAAAAAAGAGGTTAAGACAAAAATGCAATGAGGCAGTTTATAGGAGAACTAATACGAAAAAAAGGACGCATCCCTGTACAAAATTCCCTGCATCACTTTGACAGAATCTGAGGAAATAGTTATGAGCACTGAGAACTTTCAAACAAAATTAGCAGGAACCCTCTAAGAATTCAAAAACATTTATTTCCTGGTTTGTGTTGAAGTCAGCAATAAAACACTAATCTTAAAGCTACAAATTAAAACTCCATACCTTTCACTGCATCCTTATATATGTCAACAAACAATGTGAAGATTTCTTTAGGAACGGCATCTTCATTTGGCAAACATAGCAACATAATGATAATTTCTGCCTGACCCAAGCCATGTAATCCATTTGTTGAGAAGTACCAGCACTTTTCTGAAGAATCTTAGTGATAAGAAAAAATATTTTTTTTAAATTCAGCTATATGATACTCAGTCTTGGAATCAAAGATATCAGAATTTGGAATTAATAATCTGTGGTCCTCTGTAGCTTTACTCCTACCACTGCAATATTGCTGTCTACAATGTTTTTCTTTTTAAAACTGAAATTTCAGAAAGCACTAGATAACCCACTGCACAGGAGAGAGAGTAACTCTCATAGGGACATTCTTCTCAGGCCATATTGTCTGGAGACCCAGGGGGAAAACACCATAAATGAGAAACACTGGAGAAGATAGTTCATTAATGGGCATCAAGAAAAATCTGATAGGATACAGGTTTTGAAGGACCTCACGGAATCAAGGTGCTGATTAAAGAAAGTTTTAATTGCAAAGGCAAACTTTACTATGGAACCCCAGGCACAGGCTTGTATCTTTGAGCGAAACAAGTAATACACCTTCATTTATCATAGTCTCTTGCATAAACAAGTATGTTGCATGTTTGCAGCACATGCAGGTGCCACCTATATAGTCACTTATTTCTGTTTAAGTGACTAATGAAAAGGCATCAAGAACTCAGTCATTTTAATAACAAGGCCAGAAGGGACAGTTGTGATCATCTAGTCTGACCTCCTGTGTAACACAGGCCATAGAACTTCCCCAAAATAATTCCTAGAGCATCTCTCTTAGAAAAACATACATTCTGGATTTAAAAATAGTCAGTGATAAAGAATCCACCACAACCCTTGGTAAGTTGTTCCAATAGTTTATTACCCTTACTGTTAAAAATTGCCTTACTTCCAGTCTGAATTTGTCTAGCTTCAATTTCCAGCCATTGGATCATGTTATATCTTCTTATGCTAGATTGGAAAGCCTATATTATTAAAAATTTGTTTTGTACATAGGTATTTACAGACTGTATTTTAAGTCACCCCTGAACTTTCTCTTTGTGAAGCTAAATAAATTGAGCTCCTCGAGAGTCACTGTAAGGCACGCTTTCTAATCCCTTAATCATTCTTGTGGCTCTTCTCTGATCCCTCTCCAAGTTAGCATCGTTCTTGAATTGTGGATACTGGAACTGAGGAATATTCCAGCAACAGTTACACCAGCTCCAAATACACATGTAAAATAACCTCTCCACTCCTACTCAAGATGCCCAGGTTCACATTAGCTCTTTTGGCCACAGCACCACACTAGAAGCTCATGTTCACCTGACTATCCATCACAACTCCCAAATCTTTTAAACAGATATCTGAAGTTACTGTAAAATGAACGGAAGTATCCTTTGATTATTTACCCAGCAGGGTCTCCAAAGCTTTATACAAACCTACAGATAAAAAAAATCCGTATTAGACAGCACCTTACACAAATAAAGCATGAAATCTGTGTACAGTATGCATCAAAAATGCAGCACACACTTCTGGGAAAACATTCTTGTAAAAGTATTCTTATTCCTACCTAATGAAAGATATTACGGTGAATACAGCCCTGCACTTGTCCTACAACCAAGGTAGGCACATAAATAAATTACAAAAGGGGTTAAAAGCACACTGAAAAAATTACTTGAAAAACCTTAAATTTACAGATTGGTTAAAATAAGGCAGCATATATCTCACAAGTGTGAAAATGTTTGAATTTTATCTGCTCAGCCACCAAGATCAGTGAATTTAGTGTTTACACATTTCAAACATAATGAACCATGGAACGTATGTAAATAAAGGGAAACAGTGTTCATTACCTACTTACAAGATACTAACTTGACATTCACAAGGAGGTTTGCATTTAGGATAAATGTTAATGGATTAGGGCCTCCTTCTGCAAGAAGCAAGGTGACCTGCCGATGAGATGGGTGTTCTTCCACCAGAGGATCTAAATAAGATAACATCTGGATTAATTCCATATACCAGTCAATATCCATTTCTTCTCTATCTATAAAAAACATTACAAACTACAACGTATGAAATATGGTACTTGAAACTTCCATCTTTCTACTTAAAGAAACTGCTAAAAACACATTTTCTTGAACCTAAGGCAGACATATAGCAGCCAATGAATAGTGACATCACTTTTGTTTAAAGATGACTAGACCATATCACATAAGCAAAGACAGTAGTATGTTCTGAAGTCATGTATAACATACAGCACCCAAGAACATTAAGATTAAACTCGATAAGTTTATGGAGGAGATGGTATGATGGGATATCATGATTTTGGCAATTAATTGAAATTTAAATATTCATGGTAAATAGACCCAATGGCCTGTGATGGGATGTTAGATGGGGTGGGATCTGAGTTACTACAGAGAATTCTTTCCTGGATATCTGGCTGGTGAATCTTGCCCATATGCTCAGGGTTCAGATAATCGCCATATTTGGGGTCGGGAAGGAATTTTCCTCCAGGGCAGATTGGAAGAGGCCCTGGAGGTTTTTCGCCTTCCTCTGTAGCATGGGGCACAGGTCACTTGCTGGAGGATTCTCTGCTCCTTAAAGTCTTTAAACCATGATTTGAGGACTTCAATAGCTCAGTCATAGGTGAGAGGTTTATCGCAGGAGTGGGTGGGTGAGATTCTGTGGCCTACATTGTGCAGGAGGTCAGACTACATGATCATAATGGTCCCTTCTGACCTTAATATCTATGAATCTATGAAACATATGGGTATCTTGCCAGGAGCTTCAGGGCCACAATTAGCTTGCTAAATGTAGGCCTGGCTTGACATGAGTGATTAAATATGGGTGAAGCCTCATTTCTTGAGAGATAGGATTAGAGAGGTAAATGGATCAGCGGTCTGGAAACAGAATGTCTGTACTAGCTAAGATAAAGGGCAACATCCAGGAAACCATTTATGGACAAGATAAGCCTGGAACATAAGGTGAGATAGAGTAAGTCGTGCATGAACTTTGCATGCTATACAGGGATTGGCTTGGTCCAATCCCAAAATATTAATGTAAATGTAATGTGTAAATAATTATATTATATAAAGGAAGAGGTCTGCTGTGTAACTTTGGATGCGCGGTATGCCCTATACCCACTCCCTATGCTTGAGTCTCATCATATCAGGGTAACTTTGCTGTGTGCCAAATAAAAGAACCTGAATAATGAGACTGGAGTTCAACAGAGTGGAAGTGTTCTTGCTAAGTAATACTAATAAACTCCTCAACACCACATGTGGTCTGCAGCTTGTGCACCAGTACTATACTTCATACGCAAACTTACTTGGGCTCAAATACTAATTGATACTGTTGTGGTTATGCTCATCTTTTTTTTCATAATATACAAGTTCATATAAGTGCAAGTTCAGCTATCAAGCTGGATCCAAAATAATGTGCATTTTAAAACAATGTTATTTTGGCTTCTGGAATGTCACAGTGTATACACAAAGATCCATATATTTTTACAAAGCTTGCATCCAGTAAATATTAATATTCCCCAATCCAAATTTTACCTTTTCCTTTTTCTCCAGTTGCAAGTAATAGCGGTGGCAGTCCATCATCATCAGGAATAAGGCTGAACGCTTTGCTAACGCAGTTTTCAATACCACATAGCATTCTGTAGTCTGAAGGACTAACAGGCGAATCATCATTAGTTTGGTTAACTGTTCCAAGGCTGGGAGACTTCTCAACTTTTGTAATAAAAGGTAATTCATCAGCAGCTGGAATTAGAAAGTCAAGACTATGCAACATCTCAGTTTGCACTGCAGTGGGCAACTTATCATCTGGAGCAACATGTAAGGAACAATGGAATTTCTCAGTTCCTGCAGTAACTGGAGTTTCATCCTTTGGTTTTATATCAGTTACACAGATGTCATCTGCTGGACTTGCAACCTATGAGAAACAAAACAGACTGTTGATTAGATTTGTTATTCACTGTCCCTGAACAACACTAGTATTCTCCTATATTAGTGTTTCGAATGTAAAATCAGCCAGCAAAGAGAGTATATAGTCATTGACCATTTTAGGGGATATTTTCCTAAAACAGAAAGCAAGCCACATCTCTGAAAATTACAGCACTTTTGCATCTTTAATACATATTGGTCTCTGTTACAGAACAGGTAAATATGTCTGAGTCTAAAATAATTAGTATAATATTTAGTCTGATATTTACCTGTTCTATAGTAATTCATACCTAAAAATGGAGCATCTACTATTTTAGAGTATGACACAGTCAGTAGACACAACACCATCAAGGATTACATTAATAGCCATGTAGACCATGAACAATTGGGCAGAGTTACCAGTATGACTTTATTTTGCAATACTGTAATTTGCCATAATTTGGACCTGAAATATATGCAGACAGTTATCTTCACATGATTTACTAATAGCAGCTTACTCCAACATTTAATAGTAATGCTCACTCCTACTCTAGGTGTCACGTCTATGTTGACCCCTCAGTGAATTATGTAAAGCTGACAGGGTGTGGCGATACAAAGCAGCACAAAAAGGATATCAGTTTTTCCATATGACTAAAGTAAAACCAAAATCCCACACCATCAGCCCAAGCATTCACTCCTCCCTTCTTTTTCCATTTCATCGATGCAGCTCTCCTGGAATTAGCAGTTTCCCAGTGTGCACTGGGTTGTGACAGAAGTGCCATTTGTTTTAAGCACTGGTACTAGGAATACGCACATAGAAAATAATTTTTTGGTGTTGAGTTTTCTAAGGGCTTGTTATTTTGTGAGCAGATGAGGATAACTGGCTTCCTTAAATTTTAAATTTGCAAATTTATACAATAATTGAATATATCAAGTTGTATCCCTCTCCTGCCATCTCTCCAGCTCTCTTGCTTTCTTGAACTATAAGCTCTTTGGAAAAGACCACATCTTTGTAAAACAGTTGGCACAATGGGACAAAACTTCAATGCAAGTAATAAAAACATCTTTTTAATTATAAAGAAAAAAAAGTGTTGGTATGATAAGGCAGGGCAGGAAGGGAGAGAAAGGCTCTAGACTTTCCCACTCCCAGCAGGATCAATCAAGAGACTGTCTTCCTCCCTATGCCAGCACCATAAAAATACAGCATGTGAGTGCACCATACAAAATACAACCACCCCTACCTCCACCTCCAAAAATACACCCTCACCTTTCTATTCAGTTTGAACATTGAAAAGACAGATTATTTTCAATTCTAACATGGTACACTGGGGCATTAAGCGACTCCTGGCAGAACCAGGTTAGTTTTTAAAGACAGAAGCAATTTTTTATCTGATCATTTAAAAAAAATAAAATAAAATGGGATCTTTTACTGTCAACATGTTAATAAAGACCGACTTCAGAACTTTAAGATAGAAATACTCATAGCCAAAAACAATTACCTTAATGCTATGCAGAAGAATTGGAGTCATAACGTAACATTTAAACAACATAATTTTAAAGTTTCAGTGGAGACACAGTACACTGCACAGACTCTTATCCACATGGTTTCTGTTTAAATGGGGTCTCGTGTACAACTTCAACATAAAAACTGAACAGCTGCCCAACGTCTTTCCAGAAAGCAGGGTGGATAAAAAAAAAAGTTGAATAATTTTTTTAAACTAATCAAATTTTTTTTATTTAACCTGGATTTTTATTGTTATTCAATTATAATAATTTATTTTAAAAAATAAACCTGTTTAAGATTAAAGTTCAATTTAATAAAAACTATGTTAAGACTAAGGCTGTCAAGTGATTTAAAAAAATAAATGTGTTAATTACTGTTAAACTATAATAGAATTCCATTTATTTAAATATTTTTGGATGTTTTCTACATTTTCAAATACATTGATTTCAACTACAACACAGAATACAAAATGTACAGTGGCCACTTGATATTTATTTTGATTACAAATTTGTGCTGTAAAAAGCAAAAGAAATAGTATTTTTCATTTCACCTCATACAAGTACTGTAATGCAATCTCTATCATGAAAGTTGAACTTACAAATGTAGATGTAAAAAAAAAAAAACAAAAAACAAAAAAAAACTGCATTCAAAAATAAAACCATGTAAAAAACTTTAGAGCTGACAAGTCCAGTAAGTACTACTTCTTGCTCAGCCAGTCACTCAGACAAACTTGTTTGTCTACATTTGCAGGAGATAATGCTGCCCGCTTCTTGTTTATAGTGTCACCTGAAAGTGAGAACAAGCATTCGCATAGTACTGTTGTAGCCCACGTCGCAAGATATTTACGTGCCAGATGCGCTAAAGATTCACGTGTCCCTTCATGTTTCAACCACCATTCCAGAGGACATGCATCCACGTTGATGATGAGTTCTGCTCAATAACGATCCTAAGCAGTGCAGACCAACACATGTTCACTTTCATCATTTGTGTCAGATGCCACCAGCAGAAGGCTGATTTTTTTTTTGGTGGTTTACGTTCTGTAGTTTCTGCATCAGAGTGTTGCTCTTTTCAGACTTCTGAAAGCATGCGCCACATCTCATCCCTCTGAGATTTTGGAAAGCACTTCCGATTCTTAAACCTTGGGTCGAGTGCTGTAGCTATCTTTAGAAATCTCACATTGGTGCCTTCCTTGTGCTTTTTCAAATCTGCAGTGAAAGTGTTCTTAAAACGAACTACGTGCTGGGTCATCTGAGACTGCTATAACATGAAATACATGGCAGAATGCAAATAAAACAGGAGACACATTATTCTCCCCCAATGAGTTCAGTCAAAATTTAATTAATGCATTTTTTTTTTAACGAGTGTCATCTGCATAGAAGCATGTCCTCTGAATGGTGGCCGAAGCATAAAGGGGCATACAAATGTTTAGCATATCTGTCATGTAAATATCTCGCAACGCCATCTAGAAAAGTGCCATGCGAATGCCTGTTCTCAATTTCAGGTGATGTAAATAAGCCAGCAGCTTTATCTTCCGTAAACGTAAACAAACTTGTTAGTCTTAGGGCATGGCTACACTTGCAAGTTACAGCGCAATAAAGGAGCCCCAAGCACACTAGCTCACTATCCGTCCACACCGGCAAGGCACGTAGAGCGTCTGACTCTGCAGCTACAGCACTGCTGGTACTCCACCTCAGCGAGTAGAATAATGTTTGCTGTGCCCCCACTGGAGCACCACGGCGCCAGTGTGAACAAGGTGTTGCATTACTGCATTCTGATCAGCCTCCGGAAACGTCCCATAATCCCCTTAAGTCAAGTGGCCACTCTTCTCATTGTTTTTGAATCGCTGCAGGAATGCGGATATGCCCTTTGAAAGCTCTGTTTCTGACAGCCAGCTGCTTATCTGCTCCGAGACAAAGCAAACCATTAGTGTGGAATGCTGTGAGTGAGAAAGAAAGAGGTGGGAGGGAGGTCTGCTACTGTCTGAACTTACAAGACAGCATGCTGACATGCTCGCAGTCCCCAAAAACCCACTCTCTCTCACCCCACATATACACAACACACTCCCTGTCACACTCCACCCCCCATCCCCATTTGAAAAGCACACTGCAGTCACTTGCATGCTGGAATAGCTGCCCATAAAGCACCGCTCCCAATGCCACAGCAAGTGCCGCAAATTTGACCATCCCAGTTTGCCTGAAGCTGTCAGCGTGGACAGACTGCAGCACTTTCCCTACTGTGCTCTCCAAAGGCTGGTTTAACTCAAAGCGCTCTACATCTGCAAGTGTAGCCATGCCCTTAGCGATTGGCTAAATAAGAGGTAGGACTGAGTAGACTTGTAGGCTCTAAAATTTTACATTGTTTTATTTTTGAGTGCAGTTATGTAAAAAAATATATATATATTTGTAAGTAGCACTTTCACGATAAAAAGATTGCATTATGGTATTTATATGAGATGAATTGAAAAATACTATTTCTTTTTGCAAATATTGGTAATAATGTAATACAACACAGAATACAAAGTGTGGTAACTGAAATTAATATATTTGAAAATGGAGAAAAACATCTAAAAATATTTAACACATTTCAATGGGTATTCTATTGTTTAACAGTGCAATTAAAACTGCTATTAATTTTTTTGAGTTAATCGAGAGTTAACTGCGATTAATCGACAGCCCTAGTTAAGACCTAAACTTATTATAAATCTCTTAAACATTAAATAAAAAGTAAGTATGTTGAATCCATGAGCCTCTATCAATAACACTGGCTTTTCTATACAGAGAAAGCAGCATGGAAAAACTAACTTTTGAGGCCAAGCTTTATAAATATGGCACAGTATGTAATGTACTACCTTTAGAGCCTGATCCTGTGTGGGACCCAGGGGCTGGCAAAGTCATCACAAGTGCTGGGACCCAACCTCTATCTCCAGGAATCATCATCGTGTATCTCATCAGGATCATCCACTGAGTTAGGCCTAGTCTCATACTCCTATTTGATAGTTTCTCCCTACTTCAGCTCTGATTGGCTTAGTTCTCAAATTATGAATATTTATGACTGCACTCACCATGGAAACTTACTCTCCAGCTCATGGAAAAACACTGATCTGCCCAGTAACTAACTGACCTTGCTTTTGAGCAAGCAAAAGCAAACGGCCTTGCTCTGTCTCCTTGCATGTGCGCGTGCGCGCGCACACGCACGCACGCAGAAATCCCCCTCAGTCTCTAAACAAACAAAATACTGCAATGCAAAAGGCATGCAGATTACATAAGCAGAAATCTTGTATTGTTGTTAGTTCTTTTGTTTTTCTGAGGATTTGGGTAGTTATTTAACAAAGGAGAAGGAGTAAGGTGTTTAACCAGAAAGGAGCAACACTAGTGTAAAAGCAGGAAACTGTGAGAAGAAGAGACGTTCTTTGAAGTGCAGCCTTTAGTGTTTACACATCTGGGAACTGGAGGAAAAACCTTTTATGACTGCATATTGTAAAAAAGACTATTTTGGAATATTTTCAAGAAATTCAGGAACCTCTGGTCTGGATAAAAAAGGAACATGTGCCAAATGTAAACAGTGCAACAAAGATTCAAGGCCTGGTTAACAGAATGAAACACTATGAAAAATATGCCTCAGAAGGCAATGACTTTGAAGAGGACAATGTGGACATGTCTGAGCAATATGTATCTGGTTAGTCAACTTATTTTCATACCATTCTTATCGACTCCCTACAATGTCTTAATATGCTAGTAAATGAAAAAAACTTAGATTGTCATAAATTTGTGTTTTGGGTGGATTACTTAGTTACAAATTTCAAAGTGTCTGTTCAAAATGTAATTGGTTTATTAGTTTGTTATGGGAGTATTTATCAATTAAATTTTTACTATTACTGCTGGACTTCTGTAATGATTTCTTTATTGCTCAATGTAATCAGACATTCAAGGTGAAGATCTCCTGTTTAAAAGTAAAGTTGATATATAAAGATAGATGTTCATATATGTAAATATCCATCTGCAATATCTGCTGGTACCACCAGCAGTGCTGCAACTAAACGTATGTCAAAACAGTAAATTACCAGTTAATAAAAGAAAGATTTTCTTCATCATCATCAACCATAGACAAATTCAGCACCAGCAAATTCCAGCAAGGCTCTAGATTGTTCAGTTCATTTATGCAACAAATTCTCCTTTCATCTTGTTCAGAACAAGTGTTTCACTGACATGGTTCAGCCATTATGGCCAGACTACCCTCCACCTAGCAGGACAGACATTGTTGGGATGTTGCTGGATATAGTGTACTAGAAGGAAATTGATCAGTGTGCAGAAAACATTGATAGAAATTTGTTAATCTGAGTCTTGATAGATGGAGCAATATAAACAGTGATCCAGTAATACGTGCTTGTGTGACAACAGAAGATGGCATTGCCTATTTTACAGAAACAATTGATACATCAGGAAGTGCCCATACAACAGACTACTTAAAAGAAAGAGCTGTAAAAGCTATAACAAACTGACCACAAATTAAAGTGTCAAGAGCGTAGCTTTGTCACAGACAATGCATCCAATATAGCAAAAAGATGAGAAGAAACCTAGAAGATGATGAAGAAAACCTGAAATATATACTAGATAGATATATATATGGGAACTGTGTTCATTTAATGCATCTTTTAGCGAAAGACTTAAGTACAACAGGGAACTGATGGGCAGGATCCCCTGGGAGAACAACATGAGGGGGAAATGAGTCCAGGAGAGTTGGCTGTATTTTAAAGAATCCTTATTGAGGTTACAGGGACAAACCATCCCGATGTGTAGAAAGAATAGCAAATATGGCAGGCAACCAGCTTGGCTTAACAGTGAAATATTTGCTGATCTTAAACACAAAAAAGAAGCTTACAAGAAGTGGAAGATTGGACAAATGACCAGTGAAGAGTATAAAAATATTGCTCGGGCATGCAGGAGTGAAATCAGGAAGGCCAAATCACACCGAGAGTTGCAACTAGCAAGAGATGTTAAGAATAACAAGAAGGATTTCTTCAGGTATGTTAGCAACAAGAAGAAAGTCAAGGAAAGTGTGGGCCCCTTACTGAATGAGGGAGGTAACCTAGTGACAGAGGATGTGGAAAAAGCTAATGTACTCAATGCTTTTTTTGCCTCTGTCTTCACGAACAAGGTCAGCTCCCAGACTACTGCACGGGGCAGCACAGCATGGGGAGGAGGTGACCAGCCCTCTGTGGAGAAAGAAGTGGTTCGGGACAATTTAGAAAAGCTGAACGAGCACAAGTCCATGGGTCTGGATGCGCTGCATCCGAGAGTGCTAAAGGAGTTGGCAGATGTGATTGTAGAGCCATTGGCCATTATCTATGAAAACTCATGACGATCAGAGGAAGTCCCGGACGACTGGAAAAAGGCTAATGTAGTGCCCATCTTTAAAAAACGGAAGGAGGAGGATCCTGGGAACTACAGGCCAGTCAGCCTCACCTCAGTCCCTGGAAAAATCATGGAGCAGGTCCTCAAGGAATCAATTCTGAAGCACTTAGAGGAGAGGAAAGTGATCAGGAACAGTCAGCATAGATTCACCAAGGACAAGTCATGCCTGACTAATCTAATTGCCTTCTATGACAAGATAACTGGCTCTGTGGATGAGGGGAAAGCAGTGGACGTGTTGTTCCTTGACTTTAGCAAAGCTTTTGACACGGTCTCCCACAGTATTCTTGCCAGCAAGTTAAAGAAGTATGGGCTGGATGAATGGACTATAAGGTGGATAGAAAGTTGCCTAGATTGTCGGGCTCAGCAAGTAATGATCAATGGCTCCATGTCTAGTTGGCAGCTGGTATCAAGTGGAGTGTCCCAAGGGTCGGTCCTCGGGCCGGTTTTGTTCAGTATCTTCATAAATGATCTGGAGGATTGTGTGGATTGCACCCTCAGCAAGTTTGCAGATGACACTAAACTGGGAGGAGAGGTAGATACGCTGGAGGGTAGGGATAGAATACAGAGGGACCTAGACAAATTAGAGGATTGGGCCAAACGAAATCTGATGTGGTTCAACAAGGACAAGTGCAGAGAGTCCTGCACTTAGGACGGAAGAATCCCATGCACCGCTACTAGACTAGGGACTGAATGGTTCAGCAGCAGTTCTGCAGAAAAGGACCTAGGGGTTACAGCGGACGAGAAGCTGGATATGAGTCAACAGTGTGCCCTTGTTGCCAAGAAGGCCAATGGCATTTTGGGATGTATAAGTAGGGGCATTGCCAGCAGATCGAGGGACGTGATCGTTCCCCTCTATTCGACATTGGCGAGGCCTCATCTGGAGTACTGTGTCCAGTTTGGGGCCCCACACTACAAGGATGTGGAAAAATTGGAAAGAGTCCAGCGGAGGGCAACAAAAATGATTAGGTGACTTATGAGGACAGCCTGAGGGAACTGGGATTGTTTAGTCTGCGGAAAAGAAGAATGAGGGGGGATTTGATAGCTGCTTTCAACTACCTGAAAGGGGGTTCCAAAGAGGATGGCTCTAGACTGTTCTCAGTGGTAGCAGATGACAGAACTAGGAGTAATGGTCTCAAGTTGCAGTGGGGGAGGTTTAAGTTGGATATTAGGAAAAACTTTTTCACTAGGAGGGTGGTTAAACACTGGAATGCATTACCTAGGGAGGTGGTGGAATCTTCTTCCTTAGGAGTTTTTAAGGTCAGGCTTGACAAAGCCCTGGCTGGGATGATTTAGTTGGGAACTGGTCCTGCTCTGAGCAGGGGGTTGGACTAGATGACCTCCTGAGGTCCCTTCCAACCCTGATAATCTATGATTCTATGAACTCCAGGAATAAAGAAAAATGTTGAAACTGCAAGATACTTCCATAACAATGCACTTGGCTTCAGCTTTATTGAATAGAGCTGAAGGATCCAAACTAATTCTCCCGCAAGATATATGATGGAATTCAGTGGTTGACTCTTTTGAGCTATTTATTAAGAACTAGACTATTCCGATAAATTGTAAAGGAATTCATGACAAAATAGATGGAACTATCACAACGAAAGCAGTCAACTTCAGACTAAAGCAAAAATGTAGACGATATGCTGAATATACTAAATCTATTACCACAGCCTTGGACAATCAGCAGAAAGATTGCTACTGCATTACTGATGCTGATGAAATTTGGAAAGAACTTCAAGAGATATTGCAGAAAGCAATACCCAGTGACGAAGTTAAACTGCAGGTAGTGAAGAAACGGATTTATTCCACCTCATTTTCTCACTAATATTTTCAACCTGAAGTTTTAGAGTAGGTGCCTAACCCCTTAAGGAGATGCTGCTATGGCATGGGTATCTTATAATCATCCATCAATCATGCTAACCATGATATGTTTCAGGGCTGGACGTGAACCATTCTAGCAGACATGTTTGCTGATGAAGTTTTTTAAAAAAAGTCACACCACAGAACTGATGGAAGTCACTAAGCACCTGGAACCAGAGTTTGCTGAAGTGCTAAACCAGCTTTTGACAGAAGTAGGCATAGAAAGAATCTTTTTCATTTGGACTAATTCATTCAGAGTTGAAAAAGCAGGAAAACTTGTGTCTCAACCTACGAATAAAAATGAGGAAGGAGGGGATAAGATTTACTAGTTTTAAAAGTCTGAAGGACAACTAAGTAACTTATGAGATTGCGGTCTCATTTTCAAGAGGTGTAGGCAAGTAGGAACTTAAGATCCAGTCAGTCACTTTCATTTAGGCATATTTGAAAATTTTCCCAGGCTGACCTGAAATAATCAGTTTAATTCACTGACTACAGTTATTCCCTCTATTCCTTTAATGAATCATTTAATTGCAAAATATGAAACTTGTTTTGACAAGAGAAGTTTATGTATCTAAAACATTTAAGGTTGTTTTGTTTAATAAGTTTTATATGCTATTTTGTGTTTAATTAAATTCCAGTTACCATCCTAATGCAGCTTGACATGAATAATGAGCAAAAAGTTAATTATCTAAATAAGCAACATATCATTCACGATGTTCTCACACACTAAAAATGTACAATTAAAAATAATTGAAAACATTAAACTATATAATTGCTTAAATAGATGTATATAGTTACAATGTAACTTCCAAGATAGCAAAAAAGATGTAACAAATCTAGTGTAAAGGTTCTATTTAGTTGTAATTCAACATGTTTTAAATGGTTCTATCAACCAGTGAGAATGTATCTTTCTTTAGAAAATAACTGAAGTAGAAATGAAAAAGTTGATTAAAATTGATGCAATCCAACTGGCCAGAAAGGAGTCAAAGCCACATAACACTGCATTTATGAGGGTGTCATCTTAAATGGGCAAACAAAGCGGTTTAAAGACAATCAACTTTTTATTTATAAAAATCATGAATCGGTGTATACTTTTGAGAAAATATCATATGCACCTCTGGTAAGTCAGGGCTTGCTGGACTCAGCTCTTGTGAAGACCTCTTGACTCCAGAAGATAGTTTTGTTGTGTCTGCAACTTCACCATTAGGCAAAATACCATCTGCAAACCAGACTCTCCTCTGTTCTCGGGCGCACAGCCCTAAAATGGGTTAAAAAAAAAAAAAAGAACACTAACTTGGTATTACCACAGTTTTCCAGCAGCAAAAGGGTCTGTATAAAATTTCAGGCTTTTTTCCAAATTAAAATTTTACATTAAGCATGTTGGATTTAGTAGGAACCATAATTATAGTTCAGAGATTTTTGGAGTGCAAGTGATGCATCTTTCTACATATATTTCTTCAAAACATGGGAACTTTCTGATTTAATAGTAGTAAAAGTTACTGGAACTAAGCAGTCACCATACACACAAAACTGGTATTCTCTGCAATCAGTCAAGCAGAACTGTGGGCAAAGATATTCCCACACCAGCAGCAGAAGTAACCAAACTATACTTAATGCATCAATTCCTAATTAGGTAAAACAGGCTGCTATTTACTTAATCAATTACTCTGATGTTGGATCATATTAAAGAAGTTCTGTATTAAAATCACAAATGAGTTTGATTCCCTATAGTTTAAATTCCAAGGTATTACTAATTAAGAGGTCTCTTGGTTTTTGGTACTGTTTCTCTCCCTCTCTGTGTGAAACTTGCAAGCTGCTAATTGTGTTAGTACATCCTAAGACAGAGTCTGTTCTCAAAAAGCAATTCTTTGTAACAAGAGAAACAGCACACAGAGACTCCCCGCCCTTTTGTTGTATTTATCTCGCTTTGTTAACAATCGTGATTAAAATAGAGATAGAGGATGTATGCTTGGTGTGGATAATAACTGAATGATCAGGGAGGTGCCAGCCTAAGAATCCAGTGTCCATCGGCCAAAGAAGGTGTCAAGTGGAAACAACCAGAGGACCCCCAGAGGGTAGACTGGAATCCATCCAACAGCCTCAAGAATGGGAGAACCGAACAAAACGGAGCCGTCAGGAGTGTGCCATCTGCTGATTGATTCAGCAACAGCATGATGAAGCAATTCCCATAGACTGGCATAGGAAGAAATTCCTATAAAAATGGACTCTAGAAACTGAGATCTTTGGGGTCCGATTCTGCAAACCAACTTCCAAGAGCGTCAGATGTATATCTGACAAGGCCCTACTCCCTCCTTGTGTCCAGGCCACCTGGTCAGTGGTTTGGCATGAACAACTCTAAGGCTGGTAACCATGATAACAACTTTGCAGTAGATCTATATCTATATATGTGTGTGTGTGTGTGTGTGTGTGTGTGTGTGTGTGTAAGTAAATAAATATGAAATGGAATGGAATTTTCTAGCTATAACTAACTGCTTACTATGATTCTTTCTTTCTGTATTCACAATGAGTGTGTGTGTGTGTGTGTGTGTGTGTGTGTGTGTGTGTGTGTGTGTGTGTGTGTGTAAGTAAATAAATATGAAATGGAATGGAATTTTCTAGCTATAACTAACTGCTTACTATGATTCTTTCTTTCTGTATTCACAATGAATGTGGCATTTTGCCTTTTCCCCTTTTAAGAAGATCCTGCTGGTTTTTATTTTATTGGTATACCACTGGAGTAGTACAAGGATGGCAACATACCATAGATACAAGACAATAGTTTATCAACAAAACAATTCATATAACTTACCACTTTTTGTTTTAAAGATACTCTAAGTACATCTAATCTTTTATCAGTGACATTTTTGTAGTAAGCAGAAAAAATTCAGAAGTGTAGTTGACATAAAAGAGATGAAAATGTGCTTTATCCATTATCACTTCTCACCAGAGAATGTTGTGTCACCCAACTTGCTTTGTTTCAGTATTATTTATCTTACTGTAGCACCTAGAGGCCCCATCTGAGATCACAGTCCCTTGTGCTATATATTGGACACAGTAAGAGAGAGTCCCTACCCTGAAAAGCTTACAACCAAACTAGACAAGATGGGGTAATACTTCTTTTAGCTATTTTACAGATGAAGAACTAAGACAAAGAAATTGAGTGACTCACCCAAGCTCACACAGGGAACCTGACTCCACGGCAGAGCTCAGAATTGAATGCAGGTTTCTCTGACTCCAAGTCCAGTATCTTAACCCTAATAGAGTCTTTCTTCTCAACCCATAGCCTTTTCTGAATGGCTACACTGATCGACTAAATAAATCTAGCCATTCTGCAAAAGCATCTATTCTGTGTATGTGTTGAAAGAGTATATGCTGAATAGCTTAGAAAATTTAGATAACAGATTTAAATAATTTTGAGTTGCACTTACCATCAGCACCTGGATGTTTAAGTACAGAGATAGGTAACAAAAGAGAAGATGAAGGAGAATTAGGTGTGCCAACTGTCTGGGCTTCCTGCAAAGGTGCAACAGTAGAACAACATTCAGAGGAGACATTGGAATTAGGGATAGTACCAGTTGGACTCATCATCCTTTCAAATGCCTGTGCTAAAAGGAAAAAAATGCACTTAGTGTATAAGATCATGCCATTTATTAAATGTTTACAGCTGCCTCAAATTTTAAGTTAAATATTCCTGTCTATTTTACTTCAAAATGTAGAAATGGGCATTCATTGTACAGCCTTTTGCTTCAGCAATGACCATACATCAAACCATGTAATTCCTGCAACCACACATGCCTCATTTACAACAAAAATGAGGAGTCCTTGTGGCACCTTAGAGACTAACAAATTTATTTGGGCATAAGCTTTTGTGGGCACTACAAAAAGTAATTTTCCTTCTGTTGATATTCACCCCTTCTTGTCAGCTGTTGGGAATGGGCCACATCCACCCTGATTGAATTGGCCTCATTAGCGTTGACCCCCCACTTGGTAAGGTAACTCCCATATTTTCCATGTGCTGTATATTTATACCTGCCTACTGTATTTTTCACTCCATGCATCTGATGAAGTGGGTTATAGCCCACGAAAGCTTATGCCCAAATAAATTTGTTAGCCTCTAAGGTGCCACAAGGACTCTTCATTGTTTTTGCTGACACAGACTAACATGGCTACCCCTCTGAAACCTATCATTTACAAAAGTAATGAAATGGAGAAGGATATTCACAGAGACTGTAAAAAAATAGACTAACAATTTCCCAACTTAAGTAGTGATGCTATGTTCTTCTGTCTATTAATCACAAGTCACGCTAGCTTGATTTCATGCTCAGTTGTGACAATGTTTCTGAAGTACTGATAAATCCCATATTCTCCATATTGGGAAAGGTAAAGAAGGGTCTATGGTGGAGCTTCAATACCAATCACATTTAGGTGCTTAACTCTTCTATTTACAGGCAGGAGAATATTACAAGTAAAAACAAGCTTTAACTGGGATAATCAAAAAGGAAGAAATTTAATCAGATTCATGATAAAAAAACAAGATAAATAAAACAGGAATGCACTCCTCTTTTATCTTTGTTAAATGTTTCAATACAAGAAATTAGGGCTTCAGTTTGTCACTCTTGTTCCCCATACTAATAATGTCACATCTTCACACAATTTAACCTTCCTCAAAAAAGGACTGCACAATCTTGCAAAGCCCATTTATATGAACATTTATGACACAAGTGGAGGCATAACAGAGTGGACTAGAGGACACAGTCTTGGAAACAATCTGAGGAAGCCTTCCTCAGGTAAACAGAGGTTGAAAATGTCCCTTGCCTCAACACACACAGTCTTGGGAAAGGAATTACATGCAATATTTTTGCAATTTAGACTCCACACCAACCAACCAACCAACCAAACAGCAGCACTCTAGCTGCATTACAAATCCTATGCCTTTCCATCAAGTATATGCATAATTACTGTGGCTGCGGCAGAGAATGAAGATGGAAGATTGAAGTCACTGACATCTACTAGCCAGGCAAATTTTATCAACATTTCAGTCATTGTCTTAGAAAGGAAATGCTTCCTCCTGGGTGCACAGACTCATCCTTCAATCCTAAAACAACAATTTTGCTTAACTTTTCTCCTTTGATGAAAAGTAGTAATTACAAGTAAATAAAACCATGATCACAACTTTTTACCTTTATTAATAGATTTGTAACAGCCAATACAGACTCTTGCTTCCTTTTCAGCGTACTGCAGCTTGCACTTCCGATTGCAACAGACACCACAGAACACCTGGGTCAGAACAAAAGCTAGTTTAAACATTTTACGTGGAGATGGTAGTGCCACCTATAGTTAAGATTGCCTGACACTTCTCATTACAAGACTATTTTTACTTACTTGTATAATTACCAAGCTAACCATTTGAGCTGAAATTTTCCATGCTGAGTGTCTGCCTCATGGTGCAGACATCTCTCAAAATGCGGCTGGGGAGGCAGATTTTGCCCTCTCTCATAAATACATTTCAAAAACCATTTCTCATTGAGAAGCTCTACATCCTCATGTTTTGGAGCAGGAATATGAAGTTTAGGAGGGATTGCCTTTATGTCCAGGATGCACTTTTTGCTGTTCCCATGAAAAAGCACCTAAATTTGGCCAAAGTACAAGCCTTTGAAAGAAAGATTTTAGGTCTCATGAAGGTGGCCACTCCTTAAATGGGGAAAAATGCATTTATTATGAGCATAAGAAACCTAGAAAGTGTAGGATGAGGAAAAAATGGGTTTGACCTTAATGTAACTTCTGAGCAGATATTACTGCCATGTGGAACTTTAGAGAAGTTAAGGATAACCCCATCCCAAGACTTAAAGGTGAAGAAGACGCTGTCAGACAGCAGAGTTCCCAGCCTAAGACTGAGCAAACCTTTTATTCAGTGGCCTAGATAGTAAACCCACTTGCATTTTTTTCTTTTGGTCATATGTTAGACTGAAGTCCTCCTGGATTGTAAGAAGATGGTCTGAGCCCTTAGAGGACAGGAACTTCATTATCCAGCAGGTTCCATACTGCTAGGAGAAGTGTATCTAGGTTGAGTGGCAAAATCCCTCCTCTTAATATTGACACACAGGCAGCAAGCAAGGATATTCTCTGGCCACCTGCCGAAGACCTGGATACTAGTGCTGACAAGGTCACAAAGTTGGCTCAATTGAACCTGATCTTCCTTTTGACCCTGGGCAAAAGGGTCCTTTTGACATTTGACAAAGGGTCCTTTTGACATTTGACCCTGGGCATTTCTGCTGAACTATAGCCAACATCTTCTATATGCTTTCTATTCCATCCCATCCAGGGGAATGGAATAGAAATAGAATGGAATAGAAAGCATATAGAAGATGTTGGCTATAGTCCAGCAGAAATGCATCCGACAAAGAGCTTTTGTCCGTGTGCTCTTGTGTAATACACTTTGGTGCTCTGTCCCAACTCAGAGAAATCTATTATTGAGTGACCCTATTCACAAAATACTGCAATAGCCACCACTAGTTTCAAGGGCCACTTTTGTTGACAGTTAATCCTGAATCCTCTTGCTGAGCAAGTGTGCCTTCACATTCACTTTCCCAGCAAGAACAGGTGGATTTGGTTCTGGATATACTACATTTACAGTTTTCTTGCCTCTGCAGATAGGAGCTGAGAATGTGCTCCTCCCTACTTGTTGATTTAACACATGGCCATGGTGTTGTCAAGCACCTGTACAACACATAGCTGCAGAAATGGACAAAAGGCTTTAATAGCCCATTACACTACCATGAGCTCCATTACTCTGATATGGTGTCTGGACTCCAGGTGTTCCTTAGATCACGTATTTTGATACACAACCCAGCCCAGACTGGAAGCATCCAAGGCGACCGTGATGACAGGAAAAGGGAGAGCAAAGGGTCTCCCCTGAAGATTTTGTCCCTGTTTTCCACACAAACTGTTGGAGCATTGGAGAAAGGATGGTCAATTTCGTCTGTACATTTAGTGTGTAATAACTCACTACCTATGTTCAGATGAGCAAAGGCATAGGTCGATGAGGAATCAAGCCCACTAGTCTACAGAACTGCTTGGTTTGTACCAGTTTTTCCCTGGGACCTGTCAGGAGGTCTTGAATTATGAAAAGTGCTGTAGTAAAAACGTATGTCCTTCAGCTAGTCTGGGATACATTCTGTCTTCTCTTTTATACAGGTGGGGATAAGAAAGGAAAGAATCAGATATCCTTGGATGGACTGAGAAGGCCTGAGCTGATAGGCAGAGCAAGCTTTTCCCTGGTCTGCATCTGTAATATGTCAAACTGGAGGAAATCAGATGTCCCTGGTGAAACTGTAACTTGAGAGCATTTGCTTACCTCCCCAAGAGTTCCTGATACTGTCCATTTATCATGAGGGGAAATGGATGAAGCACCAATCTATATGTTCCACCAAAGGAGTCTCATCACATTCCTCAGATATAGGCAGCTCTTCCAGAAATTGTGAGGGGTCCAGGGTTAGTATTGGTGTCAGCAAGGAAGGGTGAATCAGTGCCAGGTGAATAGGCAGCTGTGAGAGGATCAATGCCAATGGAAAAAACGGTGCCAGCACACAGGTCAGTACCGGAGTTGGTCATGGTGCTGCCTAAGAACCTCATGTGGCCCTACATATAGAACTCAAGAGGGCCCTACATGAGATGCTTCCATGATGTCTGGATCTGAGGCAAGGGCAAAGGTGCAGAGTATCAAGGTCAAGAGAGCAGACCTTAAAGGTTCGTTTCCAAAAGGGTTGAAAGTCTTTGAGATGGTTCCAGACCAAAACCAGAGAATTTGGTACAGGAACAGTGTCAGGTTGCACTGTGGTAGACGGTGGGGAGGGGGTCTAGTAGTCTCGATGGTGGACCCCCACTCAGGTCTACAGAAATCAAAGGGGCTACCAACATCCAGATCAATAAAGGGTCCAATTTAGTTGATGACAATACACTGGCTCCAGAGGAACTTAAAGAGATTACAGCTGTGCCATATGAGAGTTTCTAAGACCTTCATATGTCAGGAAATATGAAGAATAGCGCTTATTCACTTCTGCTTTTACCCTCTTGTAGTGAGATTCTTTGTCTCCTTTCTTTAACCCTAACAGGCATCTGCATGCACTTACTGTGCCAAGACAGAGGTATCAGTGCTGGAGGAAAGGTGTGGCACTGGGGCAATGGTGTCAGAAGTGGGCACCAAGATGGGCGCTTCCTACATCACCGCAAACAACATACTTCTTATAGCTCTTACAAGGCTCTTGGCCCAATATGGACCCAGTAAAGGCTCTGATGGCTCCAGGGACAAGTCAGGCTATGTACACTGAGCTTTTTTATGCCACTATTACAAGAAATTGGTAAGTTAGACTAAGACCTAGCTTGACTGGATGAAAGCAGGTTCCATTCATTTTCTGCAGTAACAGTGAAGCAACTGCGTACGTTGTGGGGGAGTCTACATCACTCTCACACAAGATCTCACATACCATAGAAGGGATCAAAAGATATGGCTTTTCAAGATGCTTTTGCAGCTCAACACCAGGGACGATATATATCCCACATCTGAGAATACACAGGGGCACCTCAGGGTCTCTGCTCTGTAGAGACTTGTTAAGAACAGGTCTCTGAAAATGCCATCCGTACTGGACATGCTCTAGCCTAGGGTTGCAAGAGCTAAGCAAGGTGTTAGCTTGGAACACCAACTGCAGGTAATGTAGCAACAGGCACAGAAACTAAGAGCAAGAAGACTATTTCTCCTGGGCTCTCAGGCAATGTGGATGAAGAAACAGCTGACTCCAATGCAGAAGAGACCAGAGACAAGCACAGATGGGGGAGAGGGAGTAGATTCATATAACTAGCTATGGGGAAGGAGAAAGACTGGAATTGGCTGGGCAAGAAGACTGGGATGGGACTCTGATGGGGAGCACTGAGGAAAAAAGACAAACTAGCTAGGCAAGGTGAATGGTATGAGGTATGGGGGAAGACAACTGAAACATTAGTAGGATGGAAGGGACAGACACAGAATGGGTCAGGCTTGGGGTAAAGACCAGGCGTAGGAGGATCTGTGACCGCTAGAGAACACAGTCCTCCAGAACTTCAAATGGAATCCAACATTCCCAAATCTCAACATACTTCTGTCATCAGCAAAACAGCCGTGAAACCTACCACCAAAATGAGCGTTCATCTTTTAGTGTCTGGTTCACATACCAGATAACAATCTACTACTGCTGTCAGTGAGCAGTTACCATGAGCCCAAGTGGCAGATGTCTGTATTGTGGATCTAAAGGTTCCAACCCTGTTACTCAACCCTGTGTTGTCAATATAAATCTATGAAATAACTTTTTTTTTCCAGATTTCCTTTTAAAAAAAGCTACAAACAAAATTATACACAAAAAGATGTGAAAAAAATTAAGTTTGTAAAGTCAAGTACTCAAATGTTAGGCAATGTCAAAATTAATACTGCCCACAAACTCATACAGTCCCCCTATGAGTATGCATTATGATACAATCGCCATTACATAATCACATTTTTTTTTCTTTAAAACAGGACTCCTGCCTCAGTCACAGCACAAGGTAGAGCTGCTCAGAGGATGAAACAGGGTTGCGTAATGAAGGAGGTGTGTGTAATATCTCTGTCATTTGCTACAGAATTTAGAAGGTGTGTAGCGAATAAAGCTGGGGACAACAGGTAGAGAAAAGGTGGTCTCATGGTTAAGGCAGTTGAATGATCCTCTGGAAAACCGGATTCTCTCTCTGCCTCTGCCATAGAGTTCCCATGTGATTCTGGACAACTTGTTAAATCAAACTTCTCACAAGTGGTCACTAACTAAGCACCTGGGGTAGGATATGCAGAAGTGCTAAACACTCTGCTCTAAATAGAATCTATGGGAGATGTGCTTTGAACATGCAAAATGGTAAAAATAATATGTTAAGTACTTCGAAAAAAATCAGGCGCTAGGCATCTCAAAGTAGTCACCCAAAATTAGTGTACACTGTTGACCTTAATCACTGTGCCACAGCTTCCTATGTGTAAAACAGGGATAATACTGTCATCTCACAGGAATAAGGTGAAAATAAAATGTATTACTATTTGTGAAGCACTCCAATAGTGATGGAGTGCCACAGGAAAGCCTCTGAGGAAGTTAATTATGTATTCAGAACAGGCTTTAAATGATGTCCAGTAAATAAGGTATGGGGCCACACAATGAATCAGGATAAAATAAAATACTAAATAGCAGCTTGCTGCTCATTAAGCACTATTCATCTTCTGCACTGAATGAGGCAGGGGTCCTTAGTAAAAAATAGTATGTGATCATATAATTAAAGTCTAAGACTATTGGAATGTATATGCACTAAGGCTCAAATTAATGCTGTGCAGGTTTAGACTAAGCTCTTTGGGGCAGGATCTTTTGTTCTGTGTTTGTACAGCACCTAGCACAGCGAGCTCCTTGTTCAAAACTAGGACTCCTAGGTGTTATGATAATATCCTTAATTCTAGCATTTCTTAACTTTGCAGTGCTTGAGTTTGCAGTCTTAATATTCTTTTAACTAAGTGTTTTTGTGTAATATATTAGCTCCATAGCCCATCACTGACATACAGTGGAAAATAAACTAAAAATAGCAAATCTTATTCATTATACTGACCACTTCAAAGATTACCACAATCAAGAATAACTATGAGTTGTCTTCCCCACATTCCCTGCACTTTGTCAGATTTCATTAAGATTTGAAATACTAAGATT
This sequence comes from Dermochelys coriacea, assembly GCF_009764565.3. Classification (NCBI taxonomy): domain Eukaryota; kingdom Metazoa; phylum Chordata; order Testudines; family Dermochelyidae; genus Dermochelys; species Dermochelys coriacea. The sequence goes on along the minus strand of NC_050072.1, from coordinate 51,919,510 downwards.
TATTATTCCATCATTGAGAACAGGAGTGGGCAAACTATTTGGCCCAAGGACCACATCGGGGTTGCAAAACTAAATGGAGGGCCGGGTAGGGAAGGCTGTGTCTCCCCAAACAACCTGGCCCCCACCCCCTATCCGCCCCTCCCACTTCCTGCCCCTTGACTGCCCCCCTCAGAACCCCTGACCCATCCAACCCCCCTGCTCATCCCCTGACTGCCCCCTCTAGGGACCCCCACCCCTAACCGCCCCCCAGAACCCCACCCTCATCCAACTGCCTCTGCCCCTGACTGCCCCAACCCCTATCCACACTCCTGCCCCCTGACAGGCCCCGTGGGACTCCCATGCCTATCCAACCCCACCTGTTCCCCATCCCCTGACTGCCCCGACCCCTATCCACACCCCCAACCCCTAACAGGCCTCCCGGGACTCCCACACCTATCCAGTCCCCCGCATTCCACATTCCCTGACTGCCCCCCCGAGAACCTCTGCCCATCCAACCGCCCCCTGCTCCCTGTCCCGACTGGGACCCCCCACTCCCCGCCCCCTTACCATGCCGGAGTCAGCCACACCACCACACTGCCCAGCAGGAGCAGCGGGGCCAGGGCACTGCCCACGTAGCGGCATAGCTGCGGAGGAGGGGGAACAGCGAGGGAGGGGCCGGGGACTAGCCTCCCCAGCCAGGAGCTCAGGGGCCGGGCAGGATGATCCCCTGGGCCGGATGCAGCCCACAAGCCGTAGTTTACCCACCTCTGATTTAGAAGGTAGAGAAAAACTTTGGATATCCAATGAAAAAACTCCTTAGTAATCAGTTTAAATTGGTCAATAATAGGTCATAGGGCAAGATTTTTCACCTCAACTGTATTTTCACAGTAAAATCTTATATCTTTGCTTAATAATCAGTGATTGCCAAATACTAAGTGAGTCATCTGTAACTCTTTATAAACTATAAAACTATAGAGTTAAATTTAATTCAAAAGTTTCCTAATGGAAGATTGATAGAGCCTAAAAAAGTAGCACTAAATATCAGGCAAAGGAAGGAAAAACTAAGTCAGAGTGGTCTTATTAGGTTGAAAACCATTGTGTTATGGTATCATATTTTTCATTTGAGGATCCCTAAAGAATTCTGAATGGAGATGCAGACCCCTTTGGAAACCTTAGACAGTTTGCCAACCCCCAAGGGTCCATGGACCACAGGTTGAAAACCCTGCTGTAACACAATACATGGGCAAAACAATTTAATGCAAAGCTTTTTTTCATAACTTACTTTCCCACATGCACGACAGTGGTGTCTTCTTTTTGTAAACGTGAACTTGACTTGGCAGTTCATGCAGTTGGGTGCCTCTGAATCGGGAACCCAGGGTGGCTGTTTTAGTCCCAGAACTAGAGGTCCTTTACCAAGTTCTACACTGGCAGGCACACAACTTCCGCCTGCTTTCAAGGAGTTTTCTGTATCAGATGGATTACATTTGGAGCTTATGTTGGTACTAGTTTTGGTTTCTGAGAGAGGGGCCTTTGGGGGTAAGGAATTCACTTCCTGGAATTCAGTCCTAGGCATATCTGGCTTGCTGAACTCTCTCTCAGTTGCAGTTCTTTGAGGAAGATTAAGCAACTGTTTAGGTCTAGCACCTCCAATATGTACATTCTGATGGCTAAGAATAGGGACCGGTACTTCAATACGAGTCTCAGTTATATGGTTAGAGGCCTCTTGTTGAATAGGATATGTACTTTTTTCTGGGGGAGACTCCAATTTATATTCAGTATCAGCTATTCTACAAGTACTATTAATACTGGAAATCTCTCCAATCTCCTCCAGTTTTGCTTTTGTTTGTGAATCATTGACCTTTTTGAAATCCAGGTTGTTTGCTTGATTTGCATCAGACTTCAACAGGTCGTCCATACCTTCTTCAAAGGGCTGTGAATTATTGGGCTGAAGACTCTGACCAGATAAGAAGGCATCAAGCTCAGCATCACTAATCAGTGAATCACTTTTAATTAAGTATTCCTCAATAGTTATGTCAGCTAAAACTGGACAAGTAATACTTTGATCATGACTGTCAACTGGCTGAATACCATCATTGCACAGTTCAATTTTAGATTCTCCAACAGGGCCAGCAGCAGCAGCGTGCATTTGGGGAGAATCACCTTTATTAATTTTATTGTCAGATTCCCTCTTCTTTCCATCTATAGTTATAGCTTCTTCTACAAAGCATTGGTTGATTTGGTTTAGATATCCTTCCTGTTCAGAAGGTTTCATCTTTCCAGAGGATTCCATATTGTGGAATCCATGTTTAGATTTTCCTGCATGCATAGTCACAGTATCACTGATGACATCTGCTTTTTCGTTCTGAGGTATATGCTCACTTTTGTCTTCTGTAACAACTAATGAACCACATATGGATACAGCAAGTGGAAGACATGACAATGAGGTTTGGAGATCTTCAGCAGTTACATGTGAAGTTGAAACACTGTGCAATATTTCATTGGTATTAAATTCTGGACTGCACAAGTTTTCTTCTGCACTTTTCATCTTACCTAGTACTACTCTATCCTCTATTTGAGATGAAGAGTCTCGTAAAACACATTTTCCAGATAATTTTAAACTGTGTTTGTGTAATTCAGAACTCTTTGGCAGATCAGAAGGCAAGGATTCCCCATTACCTTCATCTTTTGAATCTACATTGTCATTAACACTCTCTTCAGGTGCCTCTTGATTTATCACACAGCACAGACTTTCATCTTTTAATGATTCACAAGGCAGCTTTTCAAGGGTTGTTTTGTCTTTGGAACTGAGAGCATTTGGGTTCGGTGATGTTACAAAGGCAGATGTAGCGTTAAGGCCTGTAATTTGTTCCAGCTGATCAAATACCTGATTATCCTTTAAAGTGTCTGTCCTATTTTGATCATCACATGAATCGGAGAGCTTCTCTCTACCACGATTGTGTGTTTTAAAATCCAACTGGCTCAACTCTTTTGTTGCAACATGTCCTGCATCTTGTGGTGTTGTGTCCCCATCATTCTGTTGTTCTGTGCCTGTCAGTAGCTTTTGGTGGTGTTTCAAACTACAAATTGTAGCTGGTACTAAAGATAAATCAAAGCCAACCAAAGAATTCTCATTGCACTGGAATTCATCTGGCTGCAGCTTCTGAATATTTTCATTATTACTCGTTGAATGGATCAAATTACCTGTGTCACTGATGAGATCACATACAGGTATACTACACCTCCCCAGGCTCAAAGGCTGAATTTCATTTGAGGCACCACCATCCACAGTAGACAGAAGATCGAGTCCAGTAACATTTTTCTCATTTTGTGCTGAGGAATTCAGTTCAAACTTGGCTGTATTTGTTGTAGCCTGACTGGCTAGAGAGAATTCTTCTGACATACAACTGCTAACATATTCTTGCACTTTTGGTATGAGGAATACAGGTTGTAAGTAATCCAGTTCTGAAGAGACTGAATGCTGTATTGAATTGCACTGGTTTGCAGCTGTTCTGTAGCAGTCAAGTTCATCTATTTAAAAACAAAAAGGGAACAAAAGCAAAGTTTATAAAACTGGTTCCTCAAACAGCACTCCCACCTCGCTAAAGCTTCAAACAAAAAACCACCACTTATGGACAAAATTATTTTCACTTCCTCTTGTTCTTAATCATTTAAGTTTGTTTTCCCTATACAGAAAGAAAGAAGAAAACAAAAGTAGCACAAAGATGCAACTAACCTGTATTTTGCTCAAATTCATCAAGTAGTTTGTCCAAGTCACAGACTGCTGCTTTAAAGTAATTGTCCATTCTAGTTATGTCTCTAGTGAAATTTTAGCCCTCTTGTACCTATAAAGAAGAATGTGCTGTTTTATTTATTCAAAGGATTGGGTAGCAAACTGTTTACAGAATCATAAAAATTTTCATAAAAATGCTCTTTTGAGAATGAGAACAGTTTTATATTTTACAATGAAATATTTTCTTGCAAATTTTAGAATAGCCCCTTCCCATCTCCCCATATACAGAAACCAAGATTATAAACACTGCATTTTAAAATCTTTGTGTTCAATATGTTCTCAAGAATCTTCACAGAGACAGAAACAAAGGGATTTAACAGGTTTCAGAGTAGCAGCCGTGTTAGTCTGTATTCACAAAAAGAAAAGGAGTACTTGTGGCACCTTAGAGACTAACAAATTTATTAGAGCATAAGCTTTCGTGAGCTACAGCTCACTTCATCGGATGCATTCGGTGGAAAATACAGTGGGGAGATTTATAAAACCCATTGTTTCATGTTCTCTGTGTGTATATATAAATCTCCCCACTATATTTTCCACCGAATGCATCCGATGAAGTGAGCTGTAGCTCACGAAAGCTTATGCTCAAATAAATTTGTTAGTCTCTAAGGTGCCACAAGCACTCTTTTTTTTTTTTTTTTTTTAAAAAAGGGATTTAAATAGCCTTGCCAAAACTGAATCATTTGAAGGCATTTGCTGTACTGTCACAATTTCATAGTTTCAAAGAGTTTAGGGTAGGAATGAACCACAAAGAAAGGACACCACTTGATCATCTAGTCGGACCTCCTGTATATCTCAGGCTATTAAATTTCACCCAGTAACCCTTATATTGAACCCAAAAACTTCAGATCAAACCATTTCAGTTCTCAGGAAGTTACCCTGAGGTGCACCATAGGCAGAAGACAGGAGAAACTGGAGGTGCCACTAATACCCTAAGGAAGGGAGATGGAGAGGGGCTGGGAGAACAGAATACAGCTGGCCAATTGTGTATTGAGTAGGAAAATTCCCTCCTGATCCCTGAAAGTTACCAGCTGAAACCCTGAAGCATGAGATTTGATTACAGTCAATGTATTAGTGCAGGCTGCAAGTATTACAAGTATGCATAGGGCAATGCAGAGCTTCTTGTTCTCTCTATAGCACATTAAGGGAAGGAATGAAGAGGGGGAGTCAAAGACTGCAAAGCCTGACTCCTGACCACCTACAGAACACAGAATTCCTCCCAGAACTGGATTACAGTATATTTTTTAGAAAGATTTCTAATCTAATTTTAATGATTCCAAGTGAGGGTGAATCCACTTCCTCCCCCAACAAAGCGTTCCAATGCTTAATTACCCTCACAGCTAGGAAGTTGCATCTTATTTCAAGGATGAAGTTGTCCAACTTCAACATCCAGCCACTGGCTCTTGTTATGCCTTTGTATGCAAGACTGAAAATCCCCTTGATATCAGATATCTTTTTCACCTGTATATACCTGTGCACAGTGATTATGTCACCTCTCAAACTGAGAGAATAGAGCTCCTTTGGTGTTGTGTTGCAAGGCTTGTTTGCCAGTCTTGGATTATTTTTTTAGGCCTCCTAACTCTTTCCAGTATTTCCATATCATTTTCTGGAAGTGTGGACACCAGAACAGCACACAGTATTCTTGCAACAGTTTTACCTATGCTGTGTACAGAAACAAGATCACTTCCTTATTTCTACCTAATATTCCCTTTTTATATATCCAGAGATCACATTGGCCCTTTTTTGCTGCAGCATTGTACTGAGCGCTCATGCTGAGAGTGATCTACAATCATCCCTAAGACCTTCTGAGTCACTGCTTTCCAATAGCCAGCGTTCTATGTTCCCAGATATATTACTTGCATTTACCTGTATTAAAACCACATTTTGTTGGATTGTGATCATTTAACCAGGCTATTCACATCCGTCTAACAGAAACCTGCCCTTTCTGTTTAGTATTCTACCAATCTTAATGTTCTCTACCAACTTTACCAGCAAAGATTTTATAATTAAATGGAAATTTGTATTAGAAGGAGGAGGAAAATGAAATGCAACTGTTATTTAGATTTATACACTTCAGTGCTTTCTGCAAATGTGTATGTGCACAGGCAAGAATCACCAACTCAATTATGTTTGAGTACAAATACATAGCGTCTCCTTTGGATTACTATACTCCCAGCCATGCATTAGTCACTCCAACTGACCTGCAGTCTTTAGTGGGCCATGTGACTTGTCAACTAAACTCTTTATTTGCCTATAAAGCAGGCATAGCATAGGCAGCAGTAGTGCAAGCTTTCCAAATTGTTTTAACCCTATTCCTCGTCTCCTTTCCTTGCCCATTCATTCAATCATCTGCCTCTGTACCTAACACCACAAAAAAAATGACAAGCAGTTATAAAATAACCACCACTTTGATATGTGGTCTCCTGGCAAGTGAGAACTTGACTGAGACCACAAACTCATTTCATACAAGCAATAAAGAGCCTTCTGATGGCAACAATAATGATTTGGGGCACAAAGCTTATCATTTTATTAATATCTTGAGAAGTGTAGTCCAAGACAAAACTACTTTAAGTAAATATTATTTTATGTTCTGCTTGCTTTAGTTATTCTATGCATAAAGTAAGTTACAAGCATTGAGAGAAAAATGACGTTATGAATACTAGACAGGTGGGCCTAGGTGGACACAGGGTCTTCTGCTGTCCCCAAGTCAGTTTTCAATAGTGACCATTTTCATGATAAATTATTTCACTAGATCACTCTGCAAAATAAGACTTTTAGAAACATTACATAAAAAGAAAACTGTACTGTAAAGAGTCATTTTAGAAGCTACCACTTCATTTTTAGAACCTGTACACTTGCTTTTAGTCTTGTCACAAACAATTTTTTCCTCTTATAAGAAGGGATATAAATTATCAGACCTACAGGCATGAGCCCACCACTAACTGATGGGTGTTAGGCACAAACTTCTCCCAAGGATAGGTTATTTTATAGTTGTCCACTGTCCACTTCTTGTACCTTACTCTGAAACACCTCATACTGGCCACTATGAAACAGGATACTGGACCAGAACTCTGGTCTGATCCAATATGGCAATACTTATGTTTCTATACTATTAAACCTTCAAAAATAAAATATTAATGACTTAAAACATTACTTAAAAATTTACTTTTATATGCACAATAAAAATTACTGAAGAGCTTTATGAACATTGACTTTCAATATCAAAGTTTAGAGTGTAAATATTATGCAACACCGAACACTGCAACCCACATATAAAAACCTTGTAATTCAGACATATGATGTTGTCATCTATGAATTATTAGTAAAGTAATTATATTCAAGTTGCAGAACAGGGAAGCTGTTGGAAAGAGACAAGACAAATTATCTGAATTTTATCTTAATTTTCTTCTGGGGCTCTAGTCAATATATTAGCCACTCAGGCTTCAGTCTCCAGGATTAGGCTCTAGAAAATTCTGTCAGTGGAATTACAGCCCTATAAACTAAATTACCCATTTACTGTAAATGATTGCATGAACATCTTTTATTATACATGTTAAAAATACAGTAAGCAAAGTATCTAATTTCACAGTTCCTGATGTTCAACATTTTAAAAAAAATTCTACGTTTAGAGTATTTTAAAAGGCAAAACAGGATTAGATAGCTTTAAGCAACTGGTTTATCTTTTATGAAAGCTTGCATTTGTGTTCCTATGACAAAAAGATATTTAGGAAAAATAATTAAAATCTTATAACTGAACTTTTTACAGCTCAGCCCAATATTCATATTAAATAGAAAGGAAACAACAAATAAGATTTTTCTCATTAATGGCTGCTCACCTCCTGAAGAAAGATTAATAGGATTTATACATCTTACTGATTACAAAAATTTAAAGAGGTACTGAGGCAGAGTGAAGAGATTAAAGGATTTATCAGGCAAATCTTTGTCAATCTCACACTGAGCCCCATGACCCTCAATCCGTATTTTTTCTTAGGGCATAAACTTCTCTGGGCCAGGGACTGTCCTCCTTTGTATTTGGACAGCACCAGGCATAACAAGGACCTGACCCTTATTGATGCTCCTTGACACTACCAGAAAAGAAACAAATATTTATCTTTAATCAGTTGTGGAAGACTGCTGCTGAACACAACATAACATGCCTCCTCCCCCAGGGGGCTGAATGCATTATAACTTTAGGTCACGCCTAGCCTCCACCAAAACGGGTTGAAAGAGACAGAGACTCTGGGAGGACAAAAGGCTGCCTGAGTTGGGGAGGGGAGATTTGCAGTAGGTATGCATGTGGATTTTTTTTTGGGGGGGGGGGGGGGGGAGGAAGCTTGTATAACAAGTCCCACCTGTATTGAAGTTGTGAGGAGACTGCATGTGTAGATGAATTCTGCCTGTGTTTGTGTACTTGCTTGATTATGAAAAGAACACTGTAGAAAGATTGTAGGAGCATGCTGTAGAAAAGCACATGTGGTTTGTGACTAGGGAAGAAGCGGATGAAAGTTTTTGGTGGGGCCAGGGGAGACCCAATGCAAGAGGAAATCCTAGGGATAGTATAGAGAAATCGGAAATTGAGAATACAAGATAAAGGAGTAAAAGAGGGTCAGGGAAAAAATTAGAAACTTGGCAGAAGGAAGATGAGCGCACAACACAGGAGAAGACAGACAAGAAAAGGACATTAAGGGGAGAAAACAGACGGAAAAGAGAAAAATATCAGACAACAGAAGAAAGGAAAAATTAGAGGTAAGGGAAAAGAACACAGAATGGAGATAAAATAAATTTTTACTTAACAGAAAGGGTGGGTGCAAAGTGAGGCAATAACCAACCAAGTTTTATTTATTTTGGCTCAAGGGATGGCTCAAGTATGCTATAAGAACAGAAATTCATGAGAGCCAGCACCAGCTGTTTTGGCTGCCCGTCTCCCAATTTTATCATTAGATCAAAACAAATTCTCTCTCCTAGTTTCCCCACAACTTTTTTCTGTAGCTGCTTCTACAAGCATCCCAGTTTTTGAAAAATATGGTGGTCACTTTATAAATGACAAAAAGAACAGGAGTACTTGTGGCATATTGGAGACTAACAAATTGACAAAGATGACAGTCCTCCAAAGAAAACCCAACTGTTGCAGAAAGTTGTGCTGGCAATTTATTATTGGGTGCTCTTTCCTTTAAGCCAGTACTAAACTCCCAGCATGACACTAGGCAAGACGATGCGGGGGTCAGGGGCTGGAGCTATATGGCTAGAGATGTTTTTAAGATGAGAAATGAGTCTGAGGCTCTCACTACTCCTGATCAATTCCATGACATCTTAAGAAGAGAGGGGGCATTAACTCCAGTGCCCAAATTCTAACTAAAATAACTACATTCTGAGTATAGAAGTTCTCCCTACCTTTTGAATCAGAGATCCCCCCCCGACAATTTCCGCTCCTAAAAAACATCCGTCGTGCTGTCAGAACCAAACAGATGGCACATTTCATCCCAGAGGTGGCTAAATGATCATATACTACTGCTATGTCATTTTATGGCATTTCCAAGTGATGTATTTAGTGGCATCAATATTTCATGACACAAAATGATTTTACTTTTATAGCACCCATAACAATTGCCTGACCGTGGTAAGCAATCACAAGACGCTGTGTATGAATTATTTGTATTTTTATTCTCCTAAAAAAACCTTTACACTTTTTTTACTATTCGTAATGAACAGCGCACATAGGCACAAGAAGACTTTTTGTTTAGGACAAGGATGGTAAAGGCTCCTCCTGACTGTTCAAAGGAGACAAAAACCATTTTGAAAAAAAAAAAAAAAAAAAACCACAACCAAACCTGCTTCTCAAGAGCAAGATCCTTACATTTTATTTACCAAGATGAATGACTGGTATGGGAGCATGTGAACACAGATGAATAGACAGGGTGTTCAATTTCAGGGTAAAAAGAAAGTCTGATATGTTAGGTTCTTTACGAATGCTTACGGTTTCATGTTAGCATAATCTTAGAATCTGGACTCCAATACTGACTTCCAACCATTTTTTTTACATGTGTGTTATTCAGCAACTAGAGGATGAAGATACCCTAGAGAGTTAGTTTTTCAATAACTAGTTGAAATAGTTTTTCATTTTATTTTTCTTAAAGATACCATATTTATGCTATAAATTATTTCAATAACCAGAGATGTTTCTTTTTCAAAAAATATTTTATACTATTTGAAGGTTATGAAAAAAATCTCACTTTTCTTCTGGTCCTTCAAGAGTCCATATCCAAAAGTCTGAGAGAACATATAGCACCATGCTGCTCTGTGACATTTGATACCCTTTCAAAAGGTAATGCTTTCACAATGTGTTGCCTGAACACTAGCATGATGCCACTTTTCAAAGCAAAAAGTTTCATACAATAGGGATTGCATGTTAGGTTGTAGGAGTTCAAGCAACATTCAGGGTACGTCTATACTGCAATAAAAAACCCATAGCACCAGGGATTGGGCTGCGGGACTATAAAATTGTACAAGAGCCATTCAGGTTTGGACTGAAGCCCAGGCTCTGAGACCCTGCCCTCTTGCAGAGTTTCAGAGCCTGAACATCTACACAGCAATTTTATAGCTCCACAGGCTCCCCCGTCCCCTGCAAGCCTCATTCAATTGACTCAGGCCAGTCACAGGTCTTTTATAGCAGTGTATACATCAGGGGTGGGCAAACTACAGCCCGGGGGCCACATCCGGCCCTTCAGACATTTTAATCCAGCCCTCAAGCTCCTGCTGGGGAGCGGGGTCTGGGGCCTGCCCTACTCCATGTGTGCCGTGGCTCTGCCTGGCTCCCGGAAGCAGCATGGCATGTCCCTGCTCCAGCATCTAAGCATGGGGCAGCCAGGGGGCTCTGCAAGTTGCCCCGCAGCTCCCACTGGCCGGCAACCATGGGCAATGGGAGCTGCAGGGGACGCGCCCGTGGATGGGGCAGCATGCAGAGCTGCCTGACCACGTCTCCGTGTAGGAGCCGGAGTGGGGACATGCCACCGTTTCTGGGAACTGCTTGAGGTAAGTGGCACCCGGAATCCGCACCCGTGAACTCCTCCTGCACCCCAACCCCCAGCCCTGATCCTCCTCCCACCCTCTGAACCTCTCGGTCCCAGCACAGAGCACCCTCCTGCACCCCAACCCCTCATCCCCAGCCTCAGCCCCACCCTAGAGCCCGCACCTCCAGCTGGAGCCCTTAAACCCTCCTGCACTCCAACCCCCAATTTCATGAGCATTCATGGCGCATCATACAACTTCCATACCCAGATGTGGTCCTCGGGCCAAAAAGTTTGCCCACCCTTGGTATACATACTCTCAGTCTGTCACTGAGCATGTGCCACCACCTCAAGAGAAACTCAAAGGGGGTGGGGGTTAATATTTATGAACTGGAAGGTTGGCAGTTGTAGCCTACAGACGGCAGTCTCTCACAAATGTTAAGGGGGACAAGGTGGATGTGGCAATATTTTTTATTGGACCAACTTCTTTTGATAAAAAGAGAACCTTTTGAGCTACACAGAGCTCTTCTTCAGGTCTGGGTAAGATACTCAGTTGTCACAGATAAATACAAGGTTGAACAGATAGTTTAGCATAAGTAGTTAACACATTCAATGGGATCATTCAAGGTGAAGTGGCCCATTAACACCACTGCAGTCAAAGGACAAAAAGGAGGGTTAGTGGATTACAGACTGTTGGAATAAACCATAAATCCAGTTTTTTATTAACACCATGATTTTTAGTGTCTCGCAAAATGATGAATTTAAGCTCCAAGGCTCATCTTTTCAAAGTGTTGTGCAGTTTTCCTTTAAGGATGAGAACTGAGAAATCAGATATAGAGTGATCAATCACTCTGTGAAAAGTATTTACCCACAGATGATCTGGTGTTTTGTTTTGTTTTTATCGTTTTCCTGTGAGAATCCTTTCAAGAGCGGATTGATCATCTGGTTTCATCCACATAGTTGTTACTGGGGCATTTAGCGCATTGGATGGATGAGGTACACCACACGTTGGCCTGGATCTTAAAAGATGGGTCATGAAGGGTGCCGATCATTGTAGTAGTGGAGATATGAATGCAAGTTTTGCATCTGTCATTCTGGCAGAGTCAGATATGTAACCCACTAACCCCATTTTTAGTCATGTGATTACAGGAGTGTTAACAGGCCACTTCACTTTGAATGGTCTATTATGTTTCTGTATTGTTGTTTACATGAATTATTACTCAAAGTTCTGTATTAAAATGCATAGTAAGGAGTCCAAAAATATTGCCCGGATCTTTTTTGTTATCTGCATTGTTACAGACATATTTGCTGACAGGTATTTTTAAATAAATTACCAAAATAATTGAAACTGACATGATTATATTGTGTTTTGACAAATAAAATATGCAGAACTTTTAAATATTGTGCGCAGAATTTTTTTTTATTTTTGGGTCCAGAATTCCCCCAGGAGTAAAAGATGCATGTTTTACATAGTTAAAGACTGTATGGCCCACGTCTATCCTGCTGACTCACACGGACTTTGCAGTTATTATCCTTCGGTGCCAGTTAACTCCTGCAAAAGAATAAGTAGGATCCCCTTAAAAAAAAGCTGATCATGAATGTTTCCAAGGAAATATTTACCAAAAAGGTCTGTCTTCCAGTTATCAATCCATTCATTTTGTAAGCTGAGCACCGTTATAATTGGGCCTAGAAATTTACCCTAACACTGAAACAGTAGCTGTAAACAGTGAGCAAAAGTTTATAAAATGTCACAATAACAACCTGTAACAACAAAAGTTAAAGGGAAAACATATGAAAGGAAGACATACACTGAATGAGTCCAAGCAAAAAAGGCCTCCTGATACAACTCAAGAACTTATGTTAAGATCATGTGTGGTAAACAAAAGAAGCTTGGGATCAGAAATCAGTGAATCAAAAAAGGTGTGCCAGAAATTAAGCCTAACTGTTGGATAAAATAATGAGAAGATTAGCTATTCCACCCATCACCTCCCTTTTGGGATCCTTAGAGAAAGACTCTGGGAAGAAAAACTGGCTACTGACATGAGCTTCACTATCAGGCTGCCATCCCCATCATCTCCGGGGCCTTTGTTATCCTACCGAGAGATGTCTTCACCAGATCAGGCCAGAGAGGGATCCAGATGACATCACTATCTCTGCTGGCTCTGGCTGAATTTCGATCACCACCTGGGATGTGAGACATTGTCAAACTCCCCACCCTTTGTGTTTTCTTCTCCTTCTCAATTTTACTAAGATGATGTTGAAGTAAAAAGAAAATGGTACAGAGTTTAAGCATAGAAGTTTCTGGTCATCAGGGAATAAGGTACAGGTGTGAAATTCAGTTTAGGAACAGGTGGCGTAAGGAATACATAATCTGCAATCTCCCTGACTGGAGGTAAAAGTTTAATGGGTCAAAGTACAGACATTGAGATATGGGGGTATGTTGTTCATATAATGGCTATGTTCAGGTGTGGAGTATAATGAGTGTGGATGATGAGGATGGATTTACCCTCATTTGGTGGAATTTAATGTTTAGGGAGTTTATGGTTCCAGTTCATATGGTCCAACTTCTCTTTCCTAACCCTCCCCTTTTCCGTTCTGTTTACTAAGAGTCTGTATTAGGTTTCAGAGTAGCAGCCATGTTAGTCTCTAAGGTGCCACAAATACTCCTTTTCTTTTTACGGATACAGACTAACAAATTTATTAGAGCATAAGCTTCCGTGAGCTACAGCTCACTTCATTGGATGCCTGTCTGTATTAACTGGCCAAGACTGTATATTTTGCAACATTGCTATGACCAGAAAGAGGCAACTAAAAGCACTGCCCTAAACTCATACCAGCATTGGGCTGTTTGCCAGGGCTGTGCCTGTTTTGTTTTCCAGCAGTGATGTTGCAAGTGACAGTCAACACCAGAGACAGAAGATGTATTTTCTTCTTCGTCTGGTCTTTCCTCTCCTCTTGTGTGTGTGTTTGTTGTGTTTTGTCTTAAAGGAAATGAGATCAGACTTAACAGCAACAACAACAGCTCCAGTTATTTCAACTAACTTACCTTTTCCCCAAAGAGAGTTTTTACCATATGTACTACCATTTAAAGACAGTCAAACTAGGGAAATTTTTCCTTCTAAAAAACTCTCTTCAGTTAAAAGGAAAGGCAAGAAGGGATGTTGTTAAAAGCAAGCCTTTATACCTTACATTTCAAATCCTTTAACTGCTTTTCCTTATCTTTAATAAATGGTTACAAGGATTTTTAATGGTGTTTGCACCATGGTACTAAGCAGGCTGATGTCTCTCTATACCAAACCCTGAACCGTGTTTAAAACTCTTTAATGTTGGGCAGTGATTGGTTTATGCTAACATCTTTCATTCCTTGGGCCTATTTATTCTATCTAAATTAATGTAACAGCACCCAGATGGTACATATGAGAGATAAGGGTGTTTGCTCATGTATTACAGAAAAGAATACTAAAAGTGCATTCCATTTTTCTACGTAAACATTTGGTCTACTTGGAAACAAACCCACCATAAAGCCTTAAAACAACGAGTGTGTGAGTTTAATTTACCCCAACATTTTAGGACTAGCCCTCAATTTAATGTAGTAGAAAATAATCATCATACAAAAACTTAATTGCAATATCAGGAAGTATATATGATATATAGTGTAATTACATGTACTAGTAATACACCTATATAGCGTAAGCCAGGAAGTCAGTACATGTAGAATAGCATGTATAAACTACAAAATTAAAATAAGTTACATCTTTAAGGAAGGCTTCTGGAAAAAGTATGACCTTTAATGACATCTCAGAATATACTATATCTGCTGGTCAAATACCCTTTTTTCCCAACCAAAAATATCAAATATCAAAAAATATCAAAATATATATATCAAATATCAAAATATCAAATATTTTGTTAATATCAAAAAAGCTTGTTAAGCGAAAAGCTTATGTGGATACAAAACAAGAGAAGCAGTGTGAATATCACATGACAAAGCCATGTCTCAAAAACTCCTGCTACAGCACTTCACATTCCACAAACAGAAAGATTTATATAAAGAAATATTAGCAGGCATTTTACCCAGTTCAAGCCGCAACGAGAGGAGCTCATACTCTGTATGCAGTGTTGCATTCATCTGAAGTATATAGGTTTCAGAGTAGCAGCCGTGTTAGTCTGTATCCGCAAAAAAGAAAAGGAGGACTTGTGGCACCTGAGAGACTAAAATTTATTTGAGCATAAACTTTCGTGAGCTACAGCTCACTTCATCGGACGCACAAGCTGCCACAAGTCCTCCTTTTTTTTTTCTGAAGTATATAGTATATAACAACACTTGAAAAATAGCTGTAAACAGCAACTTTAAATTCTAATTACTGATTTTATATAAGACAGGCACATAGATAACACTTCAGAAAGTAGACTCTCTTATGGGCTTCCTACTCCATCCCTTTTTTTAAAAAAAAAGAATGTTTGTGGGGGCAAAGACACACCTTCATTTTGAGTTTAACTTATAGAGTAGTTGTAGGTCAAAATTATAAAAATATCTATCCACTTAATCTAGAGAGCTAAATAATATTTTAGTGTTTAATAGTAGCAAGTGTTTATGAAGGCCTTGGGAGGGGAGGGCGCAGAGGAAGCATTATGGTCCTAATCCAGAGACCGATCTTTGCAGACCCCAGTGGCTTGTGAAAATATGAACCCCTACTGAAACAAGGGCCCACCCTGCTGATCCAACTGCAGGATCAAGAACTACATTATATAAAAGAGCATGCTAACCCAATTTTAAGACAGGTTTAAACAGATGTAAGAGTGTCCCATATACAAACACTATGTCTTCACTGTAAAAAGTGTGGTTTTAACATCAAAATAGCTATCTGGATATAAAAATCCTAGAGGAGACAGGGCATGGAGGAAAGAGTTTATTGTTGAGACAGAGCACAATTATTTTACAACAAGAATAGTTCTCTAAATCTGTGCAACATCACATCGTTAAACCAGTGCAACTCTGTGTTTAGACCTGACCCTTTTAAACCTTTCTTCACTAATTTTTATGGTGCATAAAAATAAGATGCCAAGAATGGTATCAGGGTTCGGCTGTTTTTCTCCCACCCCAAAGAGTCCCTACAAGTCCTTCGTAATCACCCGACCTCCAGTATTCCCACACTTCAGAAGGACATGCAGGACTTCAAGCATGGAGGTGAACAAAGTTCTCTTTGTCAACTACCTTTGGAGTTCATCAATACTGCTTTTTACCTCACAAGAGGTGGTCTAATTCACTACTGTTCGATTACTACTACAAAATCTCCAGAATGTGTTGTTAACCACAGACTACAGCAATCCTTGTTGAGCAGTACAAGGTATTATCTATACCCACAGGTTTGGTACTTGCTTCCTTTGCAAAGTTAATAGCTGGGTCAGGACTTTAAGAAAAAGAGATAGAAGTTGTGGAAGTGTTTTCAAACATACAGAAAGCAAGACACATGAGCACTATTAACTGAAGGAATATGGCCTTGCTTGGAAGTAATGTCGCTTCATACATAAACTAGAGTGTACAAATTCCACTGACGAAGGTTTAATTCAAATTATACAAAATATTATGGTTCCTGAGATAAAATAACCTGACATCTTTGGCCTCATTATTATATGGTAGGAGAAATGACCCCAGGAATATAATGCTCGAGGCCTGGGCTACACCTAAAACTTAAGTTAACCTAGCTCTTTCGCTCAGAGATGTGAAACATTCACACTTCTGAACGATGGAGTTAAACTGACCTAAATTCTAGTGTAGATACCACTAACTTGATGGAAGAATTTCCATCAACCTAGCTACCACCTCTCAAATGGGTGGATTTACTACAGTGACAGAAAAACCCGTTCCATCCCTGTTGTGACTGTCTATACTACAGCAGTGCAGCTGCAGCCTGGCCACTTCTCTATTCCCACCCCGCCCGCCCCAAACCAAATAATTTGTGAATAATTTGAATATACAGAATAGAAAATGGTACAAAGTGAGCAATGCAGTGGAAAGAAGTCAACCATCCAAGGTAGATCACTTGTTTTCATTATCATTGTTCTAGGACCCCAGGAGAAGAGCTGTGCCATCAACAGCCAGTTCAATAATTGAAGAACGCATTTTCCTGACATAACAATAAAGTCTCTTACTGACTGTGTGTATTGCTCCAATATTCCTATCTGAATCAGCTTTTATTACTCAGCTTTGGAAAACAAGTCACAGAGGTACCATTATTTCAACAATTCTGAAAGATGACCAACAACTCCTCAAGCAATCTAATAGCTAAGTGTTCTCCTGCTGTTGCAGATTCTTGTCTTTTGTGATAAAATATGACTACCAACTACCATGTGTAACAATTTTCTATTAGAAAACTTCTAAATGATCCAATCCTAGAAGCTAATAATTAGGCAATTTTAGACACCGTTGGGAACCTTTAACTGCAATATCCATTTTTTCTAAAATAATACATTATGAAGAATCAGCTATGTGTTAACCTTGCAGTTTCAGAAATTAAGATACATGTATTTTAAGTAAGGTTGCATGTCTGTCATGAAAAAGTCACAGTTTCTGTGACCTCTGTGACTTTTGCAACAGCCGGTACTGCCTGAACTCTCGGGCAGCCCCTGGCCCAGCAGCAGTTTGAGTATAGAAGGGGGCTCAGGGTGGGGTCAGGGTGTGGGGCAGCGCTTACCTGGGGGAAGGAGCAGCCAGCATGTCCCTACAGTTCCTGACCTAGGCAGAGTGGGCAGGGAGCCCTGCAAGCCACTGGCCCTGCTTGCAGGCACCACCCCCACAGCTCCCATTGGCTACATGCAGTTCCTGGCCAATGGGAGCTGCGAAGCCAAAGCTTGTGGTGAGGGCAGTGCCTGGAGCCTCCCTGGCCTTCCTTCCCCTTAGGAGCTGCAGGGAAACGCACAGCCAGGTAGGGAGCCTGCCTGCCAACCCTTCCCCGAGTGCCAGCAGGGGTCCCAGGCCGCACATTGCTGCCCCTCCCCCACAAGGGTCCCAGGCCGCATGTCCAGCACATGCGGTGCCCCCAGACCACCCCCAGAGCATCTGCAGCCCCCGTGACCAAGTTTTAGTTAGATGTATATAGTACAAGTCATTGACAGGTCACAGGCTGTGAATTTTTGTCCTTGACTTTTTCTAAAAATACCCATGACTAAAACGTAGCCTTAATTTTAAGATAGCTTGTGGAGCACAAGTGGCTCAAGTATTTTTGTAGTCTATAAAAATTATGCTAAGGCTGCTTTACATGTACATTGTTAATTAAATCATTCAGTTGTACTCACAAGTCTATTTTGAGAAAACTATCAAAATAAAGCAAGACAACAGTTTATACTTCTCCAATAAAGCAACTGAAAACAATGTTCTGCTTTCTATGGTATGGCAGTAAGCACAATTAAATACACCTGACTTCTTGAGAGTAATCACCTATTACACATTGCCTGTGAAGTTCAAATTGCTTCAATTCAAGTTAAAGATGTCTAAAAAAAATAGCTGGTCTCCACAATAACAATTTGCAAACAAAGTACCAGTTGCCAAGATTTAAGGATTGTGTTGGGTTTGTCAACCCGTTTTACTCCATCCCCCCGACAGATTTTCAAAGGATGTCATAATTTACATCATATCTGCCTAGATTAGATAGAAACTTTCTGCCATAAGGAATTTACTTTTCTACATTTCTAAAATTTCTCTTTCCAATTTATAAAATATCTTGTACATCTAGCAAGCTATACAGATAATGATTTCCATGATTACTCATAAGTCTTTGTTACAGACTAGAAGAAACTACTCATGCTCTACCAGAGACTTTCAGTTTGAAATAGGTATAGCCAAAAGGAGTTAAATATGTTCAGCGATCACTCACTTTACACCCTCGCTGGAAAGTTAGTTTCTAAATACAGCATGAAAGAGAAGCCAGCTGAGACTCAGAGGGGACAGAAAGAAGAAGAAAGAGCAGGAAACATTATACTGTGATACCGCAGCCGTCAGGGGTCTCCCTGTACTGGGAACATTCAAGAGCCTCCACAAAGGAGGAAGGAAGAGCTGTGGGGCAGGGTGGGAGGGCCTGGTTTAAGCTAGGGACGGAAAGCGGCTGCCTAACACACACCAGAGAGGGACAATGAATCCCAGGGGTGCCCACCAACCAGGACAGCTTTTCAGGGCCTTTTGAAAGTCCAGCAACAGAAGCTCAGGGGTCTGCGAACAGCCTCGCCCCCAAATCCTCTACCACCGGATTCCAGCCACCCCTCATCCCGGGGGGCGGGACTCAGCCACCCTCCCCCCATACCCCGCTCACGCCGGGAACTAACCCACCCTGCCCCCCAATGCTCTCCTCCTCCCGGGCGGAAGCCGGCCACTGACCCAGCCGCCGCGAAGAGGCTGGCCGGCCCCACGGACGCGGCGCGACGGGCTTCTTCGCCGCGCCTCGGGGCAAGGGGTCGGATCCCGCTTCCTGTGCCCCCCTCGGAGCCTGAACCCCGGCGCCACCTCGCTCACCTCATAAGCGCCCCTCCGCCACTGGCTCCGGGACTGCGGCCCGCACAGAGCAGCCCCCGCCCCCTTGTTTGTGTTTTCACGGGACTCGCTCAGGTTTCTATGCGCATGCGCAGAGCCTAGTTCTCCTTTGCCCGGCGGAGGCTGCGGCCATTCCTTGGAAATTCCTTTCTGCGCCTGCGCAGAATCCTCCACTTGCTTCTTGTGGGGCGTTTTAGCGGCTGGGGGCGAGTTCCTCGAAAGCCTTGTGCTGTGTGGTGCAAGGCGGCGCCCACAGAGTCAGCCCCATCCCGCCGCCAAGGCACAGGAGGCGCTGCAGAGCCGGGAAGCTGAACGGCTGGAATCCAATAGCAAAATCACCCTTCAGGTCCAAATCTGCTGCTGGTAACCGACTCTAGACCGGTCTCCGCACAGATCTCACACCCGTTTAGTTAAAATAGCGTTAATCTGTTGAGTGACGCACAGTCAAACTGATTTCAGTATGTCCACACGGCAGTCAGCAGCAGTTTCTCTACCTCAGTGAACAAAATGTGAGTGCAAGTTTTGTGTGAGAAGAAGCCCTCAATTTTTGTCTCTCCTCAGATTGCAACAGTTTCAGTATAAATTGTGCATCAAAAAAATCTACAAAAAGAAAAGGAGAACTTATGGCACCTTAGAGACTAACAAATGTATTTGAGCATAAGCTTTCGTGAGCTACAGCTCACTTCATCGGATGCATGCAGTGGAAAATACCGTGGGGAGATTTATATACACGGAGAACATGAAACAATGGGTGTTACCATACACACTGTAACCAGAGCAATCAGGTAAGGTGAGCTATTACCAGTGGGTGGGGGGGGAACCTTTCGTAGTGATAATCAAGGTGGGCCATTTCCAGTAATTGACAAGAACATCTAAGGAAGGGGGTGGGGAAATGAGCCTGGGGAAATAGTTTTACTTTGTGCGATGACCCATCTACTCCCAGTCTTTATTCAAGCCTAAATTAATTGTATCCAGTTTTCAAATTAAATCTATGTTAGACAACTATTCAGGTTGCAAAAGCAATGCACTCTGATGGGGTGGGACCGAGGGATTTGGAATGTGGGAGGGGGCTGCGGGTTGAGGCAAAGAGTTGGCATGTAGGAGGGGGTACTGGGTCTGAGCTAGGGATGCAGGCTCTGGGGTGGGGCTGGGAGTGGGGGTGAGGGATTCAGACTGCAGGAGGGGGCTGCAGGTTGAGGCAGGGGATTGGGGTACAGGAGGGGGTATGAGCTCTGGGCTGGGGCCAGGGATGAGGGTTTTGGGTGTAGGAAGGGGCTCAGGACAGGGGCACAGGCTTACCTCAGGGGGCTTCGGGTCAGCAGTACAGCAAGGTTAAGGCAGGTTTCCAACCTGTCCTGGCTCCCTACTGCGCCCCGGAAGTGGCCAGAAATAGGTCTGGCTCCTAGGGGCAAGGAGGCAGGAGGCTTCACAGGGTGTTCTCACCCATTGGCACCACCCCCCCGTTCCCATTGGTCACTGTTCCCGCCCAATGGGAGTGCAAAGCTGGTGCTCAGGGTGGGGGCAACGTGTGGAGCCCCATGCCCAGCCCCCCCGCCTAGGAGCCAGACTTGCTGGCCACTTCTGGGGTGCAGCGTGGTGCCAGGACAGGTAGGGACTAGCCTGCCTTAGCCCTGCAGCACTGACAACTGGACTTTTAACCGCCCGGTCAGCAGAGCTGAGCGGAGCCGCCACGGTCCCTTTTCGACCGAGCATTCTGTTGAAAACCGGATACCTGGCAACCCTATGTGAATGCTTTATGATATAGGCCTCAATTACATCAGTGGTTCTCAACCTTTATTTTCACGGACCACTTGAAAATTGCTGAGGGTCTCAGCAGACCACTTAGTGATCTTTCCAATGTTGCTTTTACCATTAGCTAACTGTTGTAAAGCACTGTGAATAAAAGCACTATATAAAAAAAAATTTAACATTTTTTTGTTCTACAAATAAAAGCACACAACTCATATTTTAATATCAGTAGTCTTACCTTTCTAATGCGATGGATGTGCCCTCTCTCTCCTGCCATAGCAGCCCCCAAACTGGGGCTGGGAAGGATGGGGGTCTCTCCCTCTCTCCCACACTGTAGAAGCCCCCGAGCTGGGGCTGGGAAGAAAGGGGGTGTCTCCCTCTCTCCCCCCCATAGCAGCCACAGAGCTCAGGCTGGGAAGGAGGGCCGTCTCTCCCCAGCAGCCGCAGCTCCGGAGCTGGGGAAAGTAGCCTCTTTCTCTGGCCGCCGCAGCCCTGCACGTCCCAAATTCCCACCACCCCCTCTTCTGACCCCCCTCCCACCTAAGGCCACCACCTCACCTTAGAAGTGCATCTTCTCCAGGGTCCAGGCACCTAATTAGTGGAGCCACACCTGCACGGCTCCACTAATTAGGTGGGTGGCCCTTCATTCTCTTGTATGGTGCCACCCAGGTGCACACCTTAGAGGGAAATATCCACAGACCACCTGAATGGAGCTAATGGACCACAATTTGAGAACCTCTGAATTATATGATCACATACTATCCCTATCCTTGGGCAAGGAGACTGGGATGAGGGGGGGAGGGTGGAGATTAGGACTGGCTGGATGAGGAGATGAAGACCAGGCCTTACCCAGCATGTGGAGGAGACTAGGGGGAGGGGAACAAGAGGGATGGACAAAACTGGAACAAGGGTTGGCTAGAGGGACAGAGGCAAAAAGTCTGTGAATATGAGAGCACACTGTCATCCAGCATCTGCTGTGGAATCCAAGATTCCTAACTCCCACCATTCCTCTCTATTTACAGCTGCAATTGAAGTCAACAGGAGTTGTGCTCTGCCTATATCAATGCTACATGAAAAATCAGGCACTAAGTGACTCAAATTGGGCACCCAAAGTAAGTGGACACTTTGGATCTTAATCTCTCCTTGCCTCAAATCCTTATTTGTAAAATTAGGATAATAATAGCCTGTCACCTCAAAAGACTGTTATTAAGAAAAAATAATTAATGTTTGTGAATCACTCAGATACTATAGTGATGAATGGCACAGTTTCAGGGCAACTGCAACTAGATTTCTCCCACCGTAGTCTCTGGAGGGCACCCACTTAAAGGTTTCTGGCTCCACCTCTTCTGCATGGAGACCCACATCTCCCTATATCCTGACCAGGGGTTTTAAGGCTGCACAGTTGCCTGCCTTATCATATGATATCCCCAGCAAGCTGTGCTTCCTCTCCAAAGACTGTGACCAGTGTATTGCCTGCAATTATAAGTTACCACACAGCTCTTTCTAAGTAAGTGTGTTTATTCTTATGGTAAAAGCATTACAGAGAAAACATTAAAACAATAAAAGTTCTTACATACATGTTAAAAAGCTTGCCAGAGGTCACCCTCAGCTCCAACCTAGCATTCTGATAGGTGTAGTTGCTCTGGGGCTGGAACACCCACAGGGAAAATATGGTGGGTGCTGAGCACCCACCAACAGCCCCTCATCAGCTCCTCCCAGTGCCTCCTGCCCACTGGCAGGCCTTGCAGATCAGCACCTCCCACCTGCCACAATCAGCTGTTTTGCAGCATGCAGGAGGCTCTGAGGGGAGGAGCAAGAATGCAGCGCACTTGGGGAAGGGGGCAGAACTGGGTGGGGGTGGGGCCTTGAGGGAAGGAGTGGAGTGGTGGCAGGGCCTTGGGCAGTACCCCCCAGCACATTGGAAAGTCGGCACCTGTGCTGGTAGATTTTAATCCTTCAAAACCCACAACTGGGTTTTCTCTGTTACAAATATATCTTTGTCTTAGATTCAGAGCAGAACAAAGGCATAACCTGTTTCTTTATATAGCTTTGATCTTGGCCTTGCATACCAGGTAATCACCAGACAAAGACTCTCTCTTCACTGGGTAGCTTCAAAGGCTGGGTTTTTGCATAACTGGAGATGGGTAATTTGCATTCACCTTTCCCTAGGGATTCCCCAGGAGATCCACTTCACACTTTTTATCCCACAAGTCCATACTTGTCTGGCACATTTTCAATATAGTCTTTTGAACTCCCAGGTCTCACATCACATCTCTCCCTTAGAGAGGTTACATACAATCCCAGCTCACAATAATGCATACATTTAGTGCAATGAGATCTTCCTAAGACATTGCAGGATATTCCCATATCCATTACAATGAGCACCATGGAAAAGCCCATGAGGAAATTAATAATTCTATCTTCAGAGCAGGGTTTGTATAATATGCAGTAAATAAGACAAAAGTAAATCCATTTAATATTTTGTTTTCTCCTTGTTATTAAATGGATTTACTTTTGTCTTATTTACTGCATATTATACAAACCCTGCTCTGAAGATAGAATTATTAATTTCCTCATGGGCTTTTCCATAGTGCTCATTGTAATGGATATCGGAATTTCCTGTGAGTACTATCCATTCTGTGCACTGAATAAGGCAAGGGTCCTATAGAAAAAATAAATTGTGATCACGGAATTAAAGACTATCATAATGTATACACAAAAGGAGGACGAATTAAGGTTATACAGGTAACCTTACATCACCAGCTTCCTTGTACCACTCTGTCTTAATCCTATTCTGAAGCAAACACTGCATGAAATAAGGATTTTTTTTTCAGGAGAAAGGCTAACTTAAATTGCTAGTTGGTAACAATATCAATTATAAGGAGTACTTGTGGCACCTTAGAGACTAACAAATTTGTTAGTCTCTAAGGTGCCAAAAGTACTCCTTTTCTTTTTGCGAATACAGACTAACACAGCTGCTACTCTGAAAAATGTCAATTATATCATTTTTAAAAAGTAGTAATTTGGCCAATAGTAACTTAATCAGAGACCAGGGTCATTACTGACACCACACACCTGCACTCCAGTCAGTCACCTTAACACCTTTCGTTCATAATGGCCCTGTTCCGCACTTGAGATTGTGATCTTAAGTTGTAAGACTCTGCATCTGAATGCTACCATCTCTTCTCCCGACACAAGAATTATAATTTATATTTTAGCTATCATAACCAAACCTTACAAAAAGAATATTCTACAACTATTAGACTGATTTTTGTCAAAGCATCTGAACATATTCTCTTATTTTTAAAGCCCTTTAGCAAAAGGCACCACTCAGCATGCCGTCTGCTTGCAGCCTATGCTCTTGTGGAGCTAAGATTGGTACATTTAGTATTTGTTGCAAGATCTCCTTTACAATGCTTCAAGGCCACAGATACTTTTGTACTGCTTACAAACAATTCCATTATGATTTATATAATACTTTCAATGTGCATGGAACTTTTACAAGTGGCCAATTTCTCAAAGCTGAAAGCAACTATGAGCCAGATCAGTTGGGAGGAAGAATTTAATCAGAAAAATGTGAAGGATAATTGGAAATCATTTAAGAACACCTTCCTAGATGCTCAGAAAAATGCAATCCCACACTCAAGAAGGCCATACTGGTTAAAAAAACTGACCTGGTATAGAGGGGAAGTGAAAGAAGCTAAAAAATAATACGTAACAAATGGAAGAAGGGGGAAGTTGATATTAAGAATATAAATCAGAAGTAAGGAATTGTAGAAAATTAATAAGGGAAACAGAGGAACACAATAAGCCCCACAAAGGGAGAATATTTGTCTAAGTTCTCTGGTTTGATAGAAAATCACTGCTAGACCCAAGAGGGAAGAGAAGAGGGCAAATGGCCTGCAAAGACAGAAACTGCCACAAGGGTGTGTGTGCAGGGATGTAGCCTATCTTTGGCCATTGCATTAGAAGCTTTATAAACACTTAAATAAGACTGTCCCTGCTAGAGCTAATCAAATTCACTGGCAGGTCCAAAAAAATCTGAATTTTGATTTGGTTTGGAGGGAACTGAGATAGCCGTATTTCATGATTTAGAAGCTGGAAAAATGTCATTTAGCCAGCAGTTAGGGGATTCAACTTGAAGGGGGGGGAAGAGGTAGCTTCAAGTCCCTATTCCAGAGCAGAAATGAAATGCATCTCCCACATGCTAGGTTGAGTAACCTAACCACAAAGCTACAGGGTATACTTGAATAGTCATTCGTCCAGAGAGGCGACACTTTAGTTCAATATCTCGGGCACTCACCTTAGAGGGATGGGACACCCAGATTCCAGTCCCTCCTGCACTATTTGTGTGTACAAAAGTGGAACAGGTTGTTCAGAGACTGAGAAAGATCTCCCAACAGACTAGCCTATAGCTTGGTATGTCAGGTACTCACCACACACAAGGGAAAACTGGGTTCAAGTCCCTGCATTGCTCAAATGTCAGATGAATACCTTAGCTTAACATTATAAGAAGGGGAAGTGTCTCTGCAACCAGTCTTGGTGACTAAGTCTCCTTGTGAACCCAGCCTGAAAAATCAAAACAAGATGTTTCAGAAGCATCAAAACTGTTCATTTAGATATTTCTCAAAAAGAAAAGGATTACTTGTGGCACCTTAGAGACTAACAAATTTATTTGAGCATAAGCTTTCGTGAGCTACAGCTCACTTAACTTGGACTGAAACAATTTGCTGAAATCGACACAAATTTGCAAAATGTTTTGGTTGACCCAAATCTGCCTTCTTTGTTTAAAAAAAGTTTCAGACAAAAAATTTCACCCAGCTTTAGTACCTATCGCAGAGAGTTTAGAGTCTTAGATAATGAAAAGATGCAAAAGTGAAAGAAACAGACAAAAGGAGGGTGCAAAGAGCACAGAAGGATGAATGAAAACATCATGCCCAGCAAACATCAGTGCCCAAGACCCATTGAGATTGCTGTCCCAACCTCTCCATGCATTAAAAACCTTTTTGAGGTGCTTTCCTCCCACTTCAGTGGTGGAGCTGGAGGCCAAAAGTGAACTGAGCTATTCCTGATTGAAGCTGGCATTTTTTTTTCTATTGTCCTGTCATACAGTCAGCAGATGGTATCTGAAAGGGAAAAATTTGCATCTTTAGCCCTTCATTCCATCAAGGGCAAGATTTATGACATCACAGTGTGCCATAGCTTCTGCCTTTTGTAATTCCTTCATGTAGGGTGATCACATTCAGAGACTGAGAAATAGATGTTCTGTTTATTTTACACTTTTGCCTCCCCCCTCCCCCCCCCCGATAAATGGCAGAACTCCATGTATTTTGGTTCCTTGGCCACACAATTTGCTGCTGATGTCACTCCTTGCTTCAGGATTGTGATCCAGCACTTAGATGACTTCGAAAAAGTACTTAGGCTCAGGCCTTAAATCGTCGTAGAGTATTTCCCACAACCCCCTTTCCCCCCCCACCATTCCCCCCTGCTTTAAAAACTCCAGGGAGGTTGAAAATATTTACCAGATCTCTGCTTCAGACAGCTCCGACTGAATTTAAGCCCTGCTTAGGCTTTATTATGAGGATAATTTTCCAAATGTGAATTAAGTGTAAACTGATGCAGTACTGTGTCACCAGCCAGCCTGAAACAAATGAATGTCCCCCACTTATCTCAAGGGACCGTAAATTTACATTTTCATTTGTTGTTGGACACACTCGGCTAGCTGTGGTAGGAGTTCAAGTCACCTCTGCCTCTGAACACTATTCCTTGGGGAAGCAGGAGCGAGGGAGAAGAAAACAAATTCTCATAGTAGGTATCGCTAGTGCACTCATTAGTGGATGATATTATGGAGTGTGTGATTTGTTTTTAAAAAACATGCACCTGAAAGCAACCTTTTTAGGAATATTTTTATAAACTTGGAAAATAAATAATGCACATGTCAAATGCACATGTCTACACTACACAGCTTTTAACGACAGGGCCACGTCGCTAAGTCGGGCAGTGTAACTGCTGTATATCGGCACTTTTGCCAACAACATACTTCCATCCCATATGAGCAGGGTTCATGTTGTCAACAGAAGAGCACGCCTGCCAATGACGAGCCATTTACACTGCCACTTGCCATGGTAAAACTTTCGTCTTTCGGGGGGAGGGGATTCTTTAAGCACCTGTGAATGACAACATTTTTATCATTCAATTGGCGGTGTAGACAAAGCCTTAGTCACTACAGAATGAATAATTAAGGAAAAAAAGTAAACATTTAATATACATGCTACATAAGAAAAAAAAAGTTTGATGGTCTGTTTTTCAGAGGTGCTCAGCAACCCAATCTTGTCAACAGAAGCACCTTTGCAAAGTTAGGCCACTACTGTAAGACTCCATCTAATGTACACATGTATGTATTGCCTGCATCACTACAATGCTGATTGATACAATACAGAATTTCATACTCAAATTAAAAACAATATATTTATTTTTGTAAATGTTACAATTATCATACAATATGTGAATTGTTTGTGCCAGCATTTAAAACAATTTTAGAGAGGAAAGAAAGATGGGTAAAGAACTACAACATTGTTTAAGGATATTGCATTTCATATTTGGACTAATAGAAGTATTTTAATTCACATGCAGTTGATATTTCACAGAAATAAAGTCACCATTGATCTGTCCAGAAAGCACCAGTTTTATGTGGACTCAGCAAGTAAACTTTTCTTATAGCTTTCCTGATTTAGATGATATAGTTAAGACAGTGCTCCTATAGGACTGAAAATGTAAAGATAAATACAGCCATAAATTAACTGACAAGGAACACAGTGCATTCAAAAAGCCCCAAAGGTATAGTTTTCCTACATTCATAGATCCCATTGACAACCATGTCATTCTCAAGTTACTGGAGTTTATTAGAATTTTTTATTAACAATTATAATTAAAAAACAAAAAGAAAAGGAGTACCGGTGGCACCTTAGAGACTAACAAATTTATTAGAGCATAAGCTTTCGTGAGCTACAGCTCACTTCATCGGATGCATTCCGTGAGCTGTAGCTCACGAAAGCTTATGCTCTAATAAATTTGTTAGTCTCTAAGGTGCCACCGGTACTCCTTTTCTTTTTGCGAATACAGACTAACACGGCTGCTACTCTGAAACCTGTAATTAAAAAACAGTAGTCTTTGCTTAGTACAGTCATAAAACTTGTATTCCTAAATAAAAACTGAAGAGGATGTAACTACAAGCAGTCCAATAGTAGTAAAACATTTAACAAATATTTTAGCTTATATTAAGATTTTATTTCAATAAAATGTATGTTTAGGTTTCAAAAATATTATTCTCTCTGGTTAAATTTCATCATTTATTATTCATGTTTTGCAAGCACCTAGTGAGGGATCAGGGTTATACTGTAGTAGTTGAAATCCCCACCAGGGAAACAGCATTGGGCCCAGAATCTTTTAATTTATAGGAAATTCAGTACTCACGGAACAGTGACTAACAGCCTTGGCATCAGCCAGGGATAGCATTGGCAGGTGATCTGAAAGATTTCACAGCTCTGCTAATGTATCTTAGGTATGATATGCATTATGAAATTGTCTGTGTTAAAACATGTTTGGGAACCACCATGTTACAACTCTGTTTTGGTCCTGGTCTTTGTGGACAGGACCAATGTTATAACCAGGATAAAGTACAAAACAACTAACCTCTTTTGGACTTAGTCTTTATCAAGTTGGTCCCCAGCTGTATTAAATCATCACGCTTTAAAATATAGATGGGAGCAGGATTTGGGCCTGTCATCTAACTAATTAACAGCAAAATTCACATACCCTTCAATGAGACAAGGTTTTTGTCCTTAGTCCCTCAATATACTAGTCGTTAGCTTCCTTTGAGCAGAAACTACTGATCATTCCAAATTTCCTGAATTGCTAACAGAGCTGAAACCTTAAAAAGTATATTGTTCTTTTTGCTAGTTCCCTGTTTGAACCTGAGCATCCTCAATTATATCAGAATTGGTCTGCGTACAGATTGTTAAATACTATTCAATGAACATATATGTCAGCAAACTGGTGTTTTCCTGAACCGTTTAGCTGGTCAAATAATATTAATTGAAAAGATTTTACTCTAAGAATAGCAGCAATATCAATCAAAAATATTCAACGTTATTTTTTCTGGTATTCAGCCTGTTCTATATAACTACTTGCTGCAAATGCAGCTAAATAGAAATAATATTTCAGGAAATAACAAGTACTTGCAAATATTAAAGAAAGCCATGGAGTGAGAGATATTTTTAATGAACGAGACAAAACCAACTTGGAACTGGAAGGCTATTTCCCAGAAAGTTTCAGTGTAAGTCAACTTTTGGACTGTGTCCAAATAGCTGATAAAAATTATGTTTAAGTGTAGTCTCAGAAACTTAATACCTTATGATAAGTAGGGCTCTACCAAATTCACAGCTATGAAAAATACATCACAGACTGTGAAATCTGGTCTTTTGTGTGCTTTTACCCTGTACTATACAGATTTCACGGGAGAGACCAGCATTTCTCAAATTCGGGGTCCTGACACAAAAGGGAGTTGCAGGGGGAGGTCAGTTGCAAGGGGATGTCACAAGGTTATTTTAAGAAGGGCAGGGTAGTATTGCCACCCTTACTTCTGTGCTGCCTTCAGAGCTGGGTGGCTGGAGAGTGGCAGCTGTTGTCCGGGTGTCTAGCTCTGAAGACTGCACCCCACCAGCAGCAGTGCAGAAATAGGGGTAGCAATACCATACCATGCCACCCTTACTTTTGTGTTGCTGCCTTTAGAGCTGGGTTGCTGGAGGGGTGGCTGCTGCCCTATGGCCCAGCTTGGCAGACAGCAGCCCAGAAGTCAAGTTAGCAATATCATACCATTCCATCCTTACTTCTGCGCTGCTGCTGGCAGTGGCTCTGCCTTCAGAGCTGGGCTCCTGGCCAGCAGCCGCCACTCTCCAGCTACCCAGCTCTGAAGGCAGCACCACTATCAGCAGCAGCACAAAAGTAAGGTCAGCAGTACTGCAACAACCCCCTACAATAACCTTGTTACCCTCCCACAACTCCTTTTTGGGTCAAGATCCTTTCAATTACAACACTGTGAAATTTCAGATTTAAATAGCTGAAATAATGAAATGTATTCTTTTTTAAATCCTACAACCGTGAAATTGAACAAAATAGACCATGACTTTGGTAGGGCCCTAATAATAAGGTACATCACACTGGTATAATTATAACTTACATAATAAAACAAAACAAACACTGAAACCATGAAGCTATTTGTTGTGACTTAATCTGGAATGGTCTTTGCTGCTATATGTTACATACAGGATTTTGAAATGCATCCAGCATTGCTAATGTTAATTAATGAACTATTGATACAGCACGGCACGACTCTTGGTTTTCCACACATTTCTTATGCCTTCTTTTTAAGTACATGGCAGAGTTGGAAGAGAATCAAATGGCTTTTTAACATCTTTATTTTGGTTATCCGACATAAGAGGAAAAGAACAGGTAAAAGGCAAAACCATCCCCACAGCAAAAACAAGCCACCTTGATTAATTAATCTTTCCAAAAACTTTTGGCCAACTTTTTTTCATAGTAGCAGGCATACACAGAAGCGGACAGTAAACAGACAGTTTACAAAGTCTAAAAAGGCTTTTACAGTACAACATAATTAAAAAAAATAAGTATCTTAACATTTTTAACCCGAGTATTGAAATATGTTCTTTAGAAAAGTAGTTCATAAACCAGATATTCCTGGAATTTTATTACAGAATTAGAGTTTAAATTTAGGGATGCCTAGGACATGGCCTGCAAGGCTTACTTGTGCCTTGGCACTATCACAAGTTATTTTTTAATTCTGAGTGCTCTTGATATGTACAATTCATATCTGTAGTTTCAGCTATAGCTTGCACATAATTTTCTTTACAATTCCTGGATGGCCAGGAATGTGATTTTTTAAATGGTCTTGCTGATTTTTGATATAGTTTCGTGTTGAGAATTGAGCAAGTGTTGTCCTGAGAGCCAAGATTTTGGCAACATGAATATTCAGGATCAGTTGACTCTTGAGATTCTGAAGCTGTATACTGATGGTTCTTCAAAATGATGTTCTCTCCTGAAAGATTGTTTTCATTACTCTGCTTTGATGCATCTTCTTTTTCCTCCATTGTACGAGCCAGCATATAACTAACCTTTCTTTGATGAGCCAAAGCCTCTTCTTTATCATTCAACTGTATTCATATTAAAAAGGAAAAAGGAAATCTAGTTTATAAATGATTCTTTAGAACATCATCATATATGAGTCAACAATATTTGTTTGCTCAGAGGGAACAAAGCCAACTTTGATCAATATGCCTTTTCGAGATTTTTTTAAGATACTAACCAAATCTATTAGCATCCTAAGGATTTCATGAGGATTATCCAATTCTTCCATTTTCCTATAGTCAACATCAGAAATAAGCATGCCCGTCAACTTTTGTCCCAGATTTTTCTTGTTCCCATGCAACATAACAAGTCCTGAGAAAAGGAATACATTTCATTTGAAATACACAAGGACATGAAAACTAGTATTCTTTAAGCAAAAAGAAGTTGACTTTGGGATAAAATATACATTTACAAACTAAGATATGGAAGGAAATACGGCTTATAAAGTGGTAATCCAAATTATAGTTGAAATTCATTGGACACAATATGGAAAATGGTTTTGCATGCAATGCTGTCCTGGCCCACACCAATGATAAAAATAGTATTTTTATTGCAAACATGGTTCAACAAAATGGAAACTTCTGGAACTGCATGAGAAATACGCTTTGGCTCTTCTATAAAGACTGTGAAGTCCTTTGAGATCTACTGATGAAAAACATCATACAAGAGACTAGGTATTATTATAACAATCCCTACTTGTTTTGTTTTTTGTTTTCTAAAAAGGACACTATATGCTAGGTTAAAAAAGGTTTTTTGAAAGGAATGTAAAAAGTTGTAAGTCTTAAACTGCTAAATATATATTTTTTAAATTTCAATGAAGATTAAAATAAACAAAGGATAAACTATCCTGAGTTAAGTCTAGAAATATATGCTTATATCCCACTATAAAAAGAGTGTGGAATTTTTAAGTTCTTTTTATGTTTGCTGAAGATGCCTCAGGACATATAATTAGCGAACAACACCAGAATAATCAGTAGTTTAATGAAAACTTCTAAAATATATCCCATGTCAGAATGTTACATTCTGGGGGCTCTTTAGCAAACAAAGAAAAAACCCCAGCAGATTTCACAAAGCACAACAGCAGGGGGTCAGTGGATTACACATGGGACTGGCAGTGGGTTCTGTTCCCAGCTCTGCCGTGGATTAATCAACAAAGCACTTAATATTTTCTGTTCCTTGGTTTTCCTATGTGTACAATAAGGATAACGATATTTACTTCTCTCCTTTACCGAACAATTTGAGATCTGCAGATGGCCAGTGCCAAGTATTATTGATAATAAGAATGTTTTCTAAAAGTAGTTAAAACTTGTTTTTACATTATGCAATATTTCTTAAATTGCCTAGGGAGTGGGGGATAGTCAACACACATTTCTGTGCTTAATTCAAAGTTGTAATTCCCTTACCGTGTGAATTTATCATACATCATAATTAAGGCTAAGATTCTGTCATGCATATTTTTAGTAAAAGTCACGGACAGGTCACGGGCAATAAAAAAAAAAATTCACGGAAGCCCGTGACCTGTCCGTGACTTTTACTAAAAATATGCATGACAAAATGGGGAGCTGCAGGCTCCCCACATCACTCAGGGGGAACTGGGTTGGAGGTGCAGGGTCCCCTCACCACCTGTGGTGGCTCCAAGCTCGGGCCACCCCGGCCACCCGTGGAGGCTCAGGGCTCCATGCTGCCTGCAGAGGCTCAGTGCTTGGTGCCACCTGCGGCGGCTCCGAGCCCCGGGATGTCCATGGAGACTCCGAGCCCCATGCCACCACTGGCGGCTCTGTGCTCCCAAGCACATGCAGCGGCTCCGTGCTCCAGGGCACCCGCGACAGCTGGGACTTCCTGGGAGCCCCGCTGCCGGCAGCAGCCAGGAGTTTGGGGTCTCCCTATTGCCTCAGAGCTCTGGGAACCCTTGCCTCCACCCCAGCTGGGAGTTGCTTGCAGGGCCAACCTGGCTCCCTCTGTGACTGGGAGCTTGGCCCCCTGAAGTTCCCAGCTGCTAGGGGTCACAGGGGACCCTACAGCTCTCAGGAGCTGGGGGCTCAAGTCACCAAGGTCTCCGGATGTCATGGAATCTGTGACTTCCGAGAGCTCTGACAAAATCATAGCCCTAATCATAATACTTCTATAAAACAAATTAGTACTATCAACAAATTTTTCTCTTTTATAAAAAAAATATAGCAACTAAAACTGTAGGTTAAATCTTGCCCAGAATTAAGATTTGTAACAATAAGATGATATAAATCCTAAAAACAATATAAATCTTTTCACAAAAGGTTATTACAATTCTAAATAAAAGTTTTTTGTTTGTTTTTTTTTTTAAAGAAAAAAAGAGTACTCACCTTGTGCAGTAACTGCGGTTCTTCAAGATGTGTGTCCTTATGGGTGCTCCACTTCAGTTACTTCAGGTGCCTCTCAAGCCATTGGTCAGAGATTTTCCATTAGCAGCGTCCATTCGACTCACACATGCCCTCTATACAACCACAAGCCACACACCAACGATATATAGGGCTGCACAGGCAAATTGCCCTCAGTTCCTTCTCTATCTGATCGTGCAACAAAGAGCAGTCTGAAGCAGAGGGGGAAGGAGGGTGAATAGTGGAGCATCTATAGAGACACACATCTCAAAAAAACAGAGTTACCCCACAAGGTGAGTAACTTCTTCTTCAAGTAGTGTCCCTTGCTCCACTTCAGGCGACTCCCAAGCAGTATCCCCACAGGGGATGGGGAGCTTCGGAATCAAGTCCAAGACTGAAGACAGTAGAGCAGAACCAAGTGTTGCATCAGATCTGATGGCAAGAACCAAGGCATAATGTTTAGAAAAACTATGCACTAAGGCAGAGCTATTAGATGGGCCCATCTCAAACACTGAAAGGTTTCTGACTAAAGCTGTAGAAGTTGCCTGCAATCTGGCAGAGTCTGTATTATCCTTTGGAGAGGTATAGCACCAGCTGCATCATAGAAAGCAATAATACACTCAGAGATCCACCTTGAAAGTCTCTGTGAAGAATTCATGGATTCCTTGAATCTTTTTGCAATGGAGACAAAACAGTATAGATGCTTTTCAAAATTGCTTGTTCTGATCCAGATAAAAGGTCAATGCTCATCTCAGATTCAATGTATGAAAGGAGGTCTCATGCTGAGTGGTTTAGGGAAAAATACAAGTAGATGAATAGACTGGGTAAGATGGAAATCCGTCAGCACCTTAGGTAAGAATTTTGGATGTGGTCATAAGCAGACCTCGTCCTTGAAAAATACCATAAATGGGGGGCTTTCCCATCAAGGCCCCATTGTCCCCAACCCTGTGGGCTGACATGATAGTGACTAGAAAGATAGATAAATGAAACAAGGTGCTGGTCACCACAGGTTCAAACAGAGGTCTCATAAAGTATCTAAGTACTAGTTTGAGATCCCAAGATGGAGTAGGATCCTTAACCTGTGGGTGGGGTCAAGGTTTCCTAAACCCTTAATAAATCTAGAGGACACAGCATGAGCAGGTACAGAAAATCCCTCTAGTGGGGACTGAAATGCTGATATTTCAGCCAAATAAATCTTAATGGAGGTAACTGATAACCCTGATCTCTTCAAGTCTAGCAGGTAATTCAAGATGGCTGAGAGTGGAGAAGATTCAGGCACAAGGCAGTGACAGCGATACCATTGGTTGAACCTTTTCCATTTCTGAAGCTAAGATGACTCCCATCTACTGTTTAGTAATGCCTGTTGTACTCCTGTCAAGCAGGTGGATTCTAAGCCCGTGGACATCTATGAGCCATGCTTGGAGATGAAGGATCTCTATGTTGAGGTGAAACACACAATTTGTATCCTGAGAGAAGAGATGACACATGGTCAAAAGCTTAAACATCAGTTGGACACACCGATTAAGCAGACAAGGATACCAACTTGGCCTCAGCCAGGTTGGTACTATAAGGAAAACCCTGGTCTTGTCCTGACTAATCTTGTTCATCACTCTTAAAATTAGTCGTGTTGGAGGGAATGTATAGAACAAGCCCTTTGTCTATAGGAAGGAAGAAGAAAGGCATCTCCCAAAGAATGGTGACTTTGGCCTCCTCTTGAACAGGATAGGGGGCACTTCCTGTTGCTGGATGTGACAAATATGCCCACCTTTGTAAGTCCCACCTGTGGAATATCACATGAAGAATTTGAGAGTCCAACTCCCATTCATAGTCCTGGGAGAAGCCCCTTCTGGGCGTATCATCTGTGACATTCTGGACTTCAGAGAATTAGATGGCTGAGATCTGAATCTGATGGGCTATTCACCAGTTCCATAACTTTATAGCTTTGGCACATAATCAGGGGGATTTTGCTTCTCCCACTTTGTTGAACATGCAAGCCACACCATCCCTCATGATCTTGATTGATTTGCCCCGATAAGAGGTAGGAACTGAAGGCAGGCATTCCTGACTCCTCTGAGTTCCAACAGGTTGATATGGAGACTGGTTTCCTGAGATGACTATCTTCCCCGAGTTGTTAGGGTATTGAGGTATGCACCTTACCCTAACAGTAATGCGTCTGTTGTCACAGATATTGTTGGAACTGGGTGGATGAAAGGGATGCCCACGCAGACACTGAACTGATTTTTCCACCAGTCTAGGGCATTCTTCACCTGGAAGTGAACTGTAACCTGTTTGTCCAAACAGTCTCTGGTTGAGGAATAGATCCTTTGGAACCAACCCTGAAAGCAGTGGAGGCATAGTCTTGCACGCTTGGTCATGTAAGTGTAAGCTGCCATATGACCCAGGAGCTGCAAACAGTTCCTTACTGTAGTGCAAGGGCTTCCTGGAATTGTCTCTACCAGTTTTATGCATCTGTCTGTGGGAAGGATGGCCCTGGCTGCCAATGAATCTAAATATACCCCTATAAATTGTATTCTCTGTAAAGGGACTACATTGATTTTTTTTTTTTTTTTGCATTTAGCTTCCAATTCCTGCAAGAGAGAGAGAGAGAGGGCTGTCTGGATGGAAGTTAGTACTAGTTCATATGATCAGTCCTTGAGTAGCCAGTCATTGAGATATGGGGAGACTAAAATTTCTTCTCGCTGAAGACAAATGGCTACTATCGTTGAACCTTTGAGAACACCCTTGGGGCTAAAGCGAGGCTAAAGGGAAGTACTCAATATTGAAAATAATCAAGGTCCATGGTGAAATATAGGTATTTTCTGTGTGTGGGATCTACTGCCATATGGAAATAGATGTCCTGTAGATCGAGGGATAAAAAAACAATCTGCTGCCTCTAAAGAAAGGATTGTAACTGCCAGAGTCACCATTCTGAACTTTTAAGACTTTATAATTTGTTCAGTCACCTCTGATCCCACTGTGAGGGGATGGGACTTGTTCTATCACTTCTAAACGAAGGAGAGAGTGTACCTCTTGACTCAGTATAGTCTCCTGAGAGGTGTCCCTGAAGAGGGATAGGGAAGAAAGTGGGACGGATGTAAAGTGGATGATGTAGCTGATGTTATAACGTCCATAGACAACTTGTCTGTTGTAATAAGCTGCCAGGCCTGTTGGAAATGGGAAAGACAGTCTCAAAAAGTGGAACGGTGGGTGAAAGTTTGCAGCTTGCAAACTAGAGGTGAAGAAGGAGTTGAACCCTCAACCAACCCATTAAAACTGTTGTTTCGACAAGGACTGGGTGTTAACTGAAGGCGGGTGAGAAGCTCTTTTCCTCAGGAATTTTCATCTCTAAGTATCAGAGGGTAGCTGTGTTAGTCTGTATCCACAAAAACAACGAGGAGTCTGGTAACATCTTAAAGACTAACAGATTTATTTGGGCATAAGCTTTCATGGGTAAATGTGGTGGTTCAGTGAAATCCAGAGAACTGGGCCAGGCACAATCTCTATGCAATTTGAGAAAGGTTATATCTCCTCTTGTTTGTAGAGGTGCACATACTTAGAGACCTCATTGTGGTCCTGGAGTCTTTCAGCATGTGCAGGGACTCATCCATAGTCCCTCAGACGAGCTTACGACCATCACAGAGGAGGGTCCTCAATAGTATTCTGAACTCTTTCAGGAACCCTGACAGCTGAGAGCCACAACGCCCCATACATGACAATCGTGGTGGAGATGGATCTAACCACAGTGTCCATGGCATCTAAGGACACTTGAAGAGAGGCGCTGGATAATAACTGATCCTAGTGATGGCCTAGAAATTCTCTCTATGCTCCTGTGGAAGATATTTAATAACGGTTGTAAAACTAGTTGTAATTCATAAAGTCATATGTGGCCATGATTGCCTGCTAGTTTGTGATCCAAAACTGGAAGGTCATAGATGAGTATGCCTTTCAGCCAAAAAGGTCAAACCTCTTCTGATCCTTATCATAAGGGGTAGACCTGGCATAATGCTGTTTACTACCTTGTTTATGGCATCCATCACCAGGGAATTAGGTGGGAAGGAGGAAAAACAAAAATTCTGAGTGCTTATAGGAAACATAATATTTCTTGTTTGACCATTTACTAGTTGGTGGGATGGTGGCAGGAGTTCGTCACACAGTCTTTGCTGGATCCAGGGGTACATCATTAATGGGTAACACAACTGGGGTGGGTGTTGTCAACTGCAGAATGTCCAGGAGATTGTGTTGTGAGTCTTTAACCTCCGCAAGAGGTATCTGGAGGGTGTCAACCATCTTCTTCACCAGGTCTTGGAACTGGCGAAAATTGTCTGACACCGATGATAGCGGAGGCATAACTGCCTCGTCCAGGGATGAAGACAAAATAGGAGTTTAAGGGGTGGAATCTTTGTCCACCCTACTCGCCTGTTACTCAAAGGTCTCCTCGTGCCAGGGGTTTGGTGGAAGAGACGGTGAAACCCTAGTCTCCTGGTGCAATGGAGCCGTAAGTCTAGCAAATTGCTCCCAATATGCTGCCCAAAGATCTCAGTATAGCCACTAGGGAGGCCTCTACAGGAAAGGGGGTGATACCCAGGACTGATCCTACCATCCCTGATATGGATAAGAATCCTTGTCAAAGTATGGGGTTCCTGTAATGATGCGAAGCGAACTCTACACTGATAAGGAGATCACTTGAACATCTCCTTCATCCTCCTCAATGTCTTTTAATGGGGAGAAGGGACCCAGTACAAAAGGGTGGGGAATCCTGCAAGGTAGCAATGGTAATCTGGGGACTAGGGTCTCAGTACTAAGAGTCAGTCGGCATCCATGAGCAGTGAGGCTCCAGCTCATCTAACACTGACAAGTCCCTGGAGTAGCAGAATTCCTGGGGTAGCAAGTGGGTTGGTACTGATGCAGCAGTTGAGGTGGAGGGTATTGTTAATCTGGAGCATATAGATGCTGAGGCCAAAGGTGTCTGGTGCTTTGATTTTGCTGGTACTGATGGACCAGGAGTATATATCCTGGGCCACTCTGTCCTTCCCAGATGGTACCAAGGAGCTGTGCTTCTCCAAAGTGCTCCAGGATCTCCCAGCCCCACTGGTACTGAGAAGAATCCTTCACTTCCATGGTACTGAGTCACAAAGGCAAGGTCTCTGACACTGCAGACTTAAAAGGAGATTGGGGCCTTTTGGGAGCTGGCTCTTGTAGTGGAAGACCAAGGTCCTCTTCTTTGCTACCTTCCTTGAGTCCTCCATAGTCTTCCCCCACCTCTCTTAGGGGAGACCTTAGCTGAGGTCGAAGGGGCATTGGAGGCAGATGTATAGGAGGCGGTCCCTGGACCTGACTCAGAAGTGAGTTGAAAGGAATGCTCCATCATCCAAAGCTTCAGTTTGGTTTCCTGATTCTTCCATGCTCTAAATTTTAGAGTCAGGCAAAAGCTACTTTTGGGAGACATGGGACTCTCCCAAGCAACGGCAGCACTTAGATTGGCCATCACTGACCAGACAGCTTCCCGACAAGAGAAGCAACATTTGAAACCTGGGAAGCCAGGCATGTCCAGCCAGGCCAAATAAACTCCCCGGGGAAAAAAAAGGCATGAGGGAGGGAGGAAAAAATCCAAACCTCTCACTACTACCTACAACGAATTCTAACTAGATACACTAAACTAACAATAGAATAGCAGCAAAACATGTTGACGCATGCACAAGGTGGACACACTAGAGCTCCATCTCAGTCCGAGGTTGTACAGAAGGAACTGAGGGCAGTTTGCCTGCTATATAACCTCGGTGTGTGGCATGAGGTTGTATAGAGGGCATGCATGAACTGAATGGACACTGCCTATGGAAAATCTCTAATCAAGGTTTTCAAGAGGCACATGCACACCTGAACTAACTAAAGTAGAGCATCCATAGGGATACTACTCAAAGAAGAACAAACATTCTCTGCAATATTTACAATTGAAATGTGATGCACTGTGCTACTACAGGATAACCTAAAAGTGAGATTGACTAAAGAGACCAGTCTATTTTCACAGTCCAAGTTGCATGCAAAAGATAAACAAATATCATAAATGGTGTAACGTATGTTTGGTTTTGAAGATCCCTGCAGCTTTAATATCCAATATGTTATTAGTGCCATAGTTAAGGATTTTTTTCAGCGATTTTATTTAGACCGTATCCTCTGAGTGCAGGATAAAAAAAATAGATTAAAAAACCTAGACTGATAGATCCAATATACTGTTAAAGTTATTGTTAGTGATTACAAGCAAGTTCTTTTTACATACAGAAGTCCTAAAACAGAAGTTGTGAAACTCCAGCAGAAAATCCCTAACTAGTTGACACAATATTGTGATAGGTTTCAGAGTAGCAGCCGTGTTAGTCTGTATTCGCAAAAAGAAAAGGAGTACTTGTGGCACCTTAGAGACTAACAAATTTATTAGAGCATAAGCTTTCGTGAGCTACAGCTCACTTCATCGGATGCATCTGTAGCTCACGAAAGCTTATGCTCTAATAAATTTGTTAGTCTCTAAGGTGCCACAAGTACTCCTTTTCTTTTTACAGTATTGTGATGTATTTGCAGTTTTCACATCACTTTTCTCCTTTTTTCTTGATTCTCAGGATTCTTAGGTCAGCAATTGCATCACAGTTGTGAATGAAACAGAGTGTTGTAACTCTTTAATAAACCTATCCTCTTTCCTATTGATGCTTATTAATTTTACTTAAATTCCAACAACAACAAAATTATGAAACATCACAGTTACCATCCTCTTTCAGGCGTTTCCAGTTTATAAGTTTTGTTTCTTTTTTACAGTTCTTATTCACTTGTGTGAGCCTCAAAGCCTGGTCCTTCCTCTGCATTAACTGCTGCTCAAACGCAATTCTGAAGGCATCTGCCATTATATATGCTTCTTCTTTACTCTTCTTCAGAACTTCACACTATTTTTAATTAAGAGAAAAATAGAATGTATCACACAAACTAGGAAACCAAAGCAGTTAAAAAAATTTAGTCTGTCTATTCACACAGATAGTAGACTTCTTATACTATCATGGAAAGAGCACCGCCAACACAGACACACTCATACCAGGCCTGTATGGCTGAATGGAGATAGAGGAGGAGCTAGCTCAATACTTTTAAGGAAGTGATGACATCAATCCTTTCTTCAAAACAATCTTTTTTTCTTTTTAAGAAGGAAAACAAACTAAACACTATTTTGCTAAAAGAATAATTTTGAAGTGGGGATTGAAATCCTTACCCTTGAATGTGTGTGTATATATATCTACATACACACACATCCTCTTCACTAATTGCCTCTCCTGCAGTACCATTTGCCCTTCGAGGACAGCTTGAAGAGGAGCGGGAATCTTGCATGCCAGTTACACTCAGCACTGCTGTCACAGCCAGGCTGGGAACATGTGCAATAGAGTTCTACGTTATGAGAAGTTGAGGCACTAGTGTCAAGGAGAACAACCCATGTACAACAGTGCCACAATAGCATCATTTCTAAATCTGTGCTGCTCTTTGAAAAGGGAACTATTGCCCTACAGCTGCAGGACATTGAGGAAGGATACCATACTTATAAAAGTAATAAAACAAAAATGCACCACACAAATTATGGTTTTAACTAAATCTATTCTTTAAGCAAGGTAGATAGGAAACACTTTTTCAAACTAAAACATGATATAAATGACTAGAAGAAAGTCACAGTTGTACGTCTTTAAAAAAGAAAACGATTGTAGGACTTGCTTTTTTTTTTTTTAAACAGACAAGCTATTTTCCCCCATATGTTCTTGTTCAGGGTACATTCCTGATGGACATTTTTAGTTCACTTTACTTTTTCTTAGCCATTTTCCTGTTGAATCCAAATGAATCTTCAAATTGATGACAACTTCTGTGGAGGATTGTTACATATGCACAATGGACCTTTCAAAATAATACTTAATCTTACAGTCTCAAGATTTCCAATGGGCTTCCAACAAACTAAAACTAGAACTCACAAATATAATTTTCCATCTTTGAGGGATGGAACTTAGGTTATTCAATTTTAATTGCGTTTCTGTGCTGCTGTATTTATTATTTGTATTGCAGTAGTCCTAAAAAGTCTAAATCAGGATCATGACTCTATTATGCTAGGAGCTGTACAAACATGAGGGAAGACATCGTCCTTAACCCAAGAGGCTTAAATATACTTTGGGAAGATGCAACAAGTAAATGTGACAAACAACAAGAGGAAAAAAGAAGGACTGATATAGGTAACAATAAGTTCACATGGTTTCTAAAGGCTAGCTCTGTGCAAAACTTCTGAAAAATTTCAATGTACCACACATGGGTGTTCTCTCTCTGTCATTGTGTTATATTTTCTCTCTCTCTCACACACACATATACATTAATAAAAGTGTGGCCACAACTGGATATCTGCAAAAGGCAGCACTCTTAAATTAGGTGTATGTGTGTTTACATACCTACACACTTATACCAGCTAACTCTAAGCAACAAATCAGTTTAGGCTTTAAATTTGTAACATCCATTCAAACAAATTCATCATACCTCTTAATAATTAAGACTAGTATATGATTACCATGCTCAGGATCACCTATCTTTAGCTTTAAAAAAAGACCCTTATGCAGCAAATCTTTTTTGAACAGTCAAATTCCAAGAACATCCTTGTAAAGGAGCAGCCCTGGAAGATCAGGACTGCTCCCCTGTCAAAAAAATATAATTCCACAATATATACGCTATTGGGCCATAAAGTATCCGTTCACTGTATGTTGTGAGGTACTC
Source organism: Dermochelys coriacea (assembly GCF_009764565.3). Taxonomy (NCBI): domain Eukaryota; kingdom Metazoa; phylum Chordata; order Testudines; family Dermochelyidae; genus Dermochelys; species Dermochelys coriacea. Next base: position 51,877,141 of record NC_050072.1, on the reverse strand, counting down.
AAAAGGATTACATGGGATTCAGCAACTGAACTGAGTAAGATTAATAAAATCAAAGCAAATCTAGACTCATTTTACAAATCCTTTTCTCAATCTTGCAAGCTTTTTATAGCATATAAAATATTAACTTATGTTAACAGATTACATTAGGGCTCCAATACAGCAAGGAGCAGTTGTTCCTATTTTCAAGTCCTCTTTGAATCCTGGGAATGATGATAATGTGCTATACAGGGATGGTGCTTTTACACCAGAAAAATGAAAAAAGTTATGAAGCTGTGTATGTGTTTCCTGTTCTTGGCCTTTTTTTTCCCCGTTTACTGATCAGTAAGAGTTTAAAACTATCAATTTGCTTAAAAGCACCCACAACTTTTAAAGTACTCATAATTACAATTTAGAGAAAATTTGGGCTCTGGTTTAAAGGCTGCTGCATCTTGCACATAATCAACTGTGGCAAAGATTATAAGAAAAATAAGTTTCAGAGTAGCAGCCGTGTTAGTCTGTATTCGCAAAAAGAAAAGGAGTACTTGTGGCACCTTAGAGACTAACAAATTTATTAGAGCATAAGCTTTCGTGAGCTACAGCTCACTTCATCGGTTGCATCCGATGAAGTGAGCTGTAGCTCACGAAAGCTTATGCTCTAATAAATTTGTTAGTCTCTAAGGTGCCACAAGTCCTCCTTTTCTTTTTAAGAAAAATAAGGGAGCAGTCCATCTCGGTTAAACAACAGGAGAGATTTATAATGCCAGCAACTTGGATTTAAAAAAAAATTATGCCTGGACTATAGAAAATTGTATGAGTTGCAGAAGTGATATTCCTGATCTCTAGGGCACTGTTTTCCTCTATCAAAAATTGTCACACTTAATACCTGAAGTTAGTGCTGAAAAACTGATTTGGAGGCAAAAAGATTTCTCTTCCTCTCATGGAGTTCCTCCCTCTCTCTGGGAACTGCTAAATCTTCCCTACCAGTTGTGACTTAAACCTAGTAAAAATGGCTAGTAGAGAAGTTTCCTTGTATAGATATACTGGCAAACCTTCCTAGTATAGATGCAGCTTATACCCGCAAGAGTGCTTTTGCTGGTATAGGTTATACTGGTTTATCTAACAAAATATGCTACACTGGCAAAAGTGCTTTTTTGCCAATATCACCATCTACAATAGGGCTTTTGCCAGTATAGAAATGATGTAAAACAAAATATTACTACACAAGCAAAAGTTTCTAGTGTGTTATTACTACTACTAATTTGTATTACCATAGCATTTGCTAAAGCCTGCAGAGACTTTTGAAAAGCACTATTTTGTTTTTGAAATGTACTAGATCCAAATAGCAGGTATACTCTAAACTTTTTCATGAAAAAGACATCTATGCTGCTCCACATCCAACTTAGGCTACATTACCTCTTGTCTGAGCTGAAGGAGTTGCTTTCGAGTTGCAGCTGACATTTTAGCACAGGAACAGGGCTCTCCTCCAGGAGCATTACAGGTGCAGGCTCCAAGAATCGCCAGCTTCAAATCCAAGAGCATTACATACCAGTTACTCAAACACCTCTATGTGCACACACAAAGTAATTTAAAGAATCTAGTAAAAAATATCTTGAAATCCTAGTGGAATAGGGGTTAGGGAAACCCACATTATCTACACACACATGCTATTTATTTTTAATTAAAATAAACAAGTAATAAAAATTATTCAAACTTTACAACATTCATCATCAACCGCCCCTCCCCTCCTTCACAATATTTTCTCTATTACTAATCATGCCAGTTTGGTATTTGCAATATCTTTGGCAGAGGAGGAGAGGGGAAGTAAACCCTTTTGGAGAGCATCCCCGTAAGAGTTTAATGTGCTTTAACGTCACATATTTAGTTAATTCTTGAGTGTCCTCATGTAGACAAGCCCGGAACAGAAAAAATTTCAAAGTCAGGGACAGATACTAGTGCTATATTATACGCTCTAATTTTATCTGGGACATGTGCATGGATAAATTTTCTTTCTTTTTAGGTACATAAAACTTGGAAAGATGTATTCTGCAAAATTAAGACTATGATTATATTATGGAGGTCACGGAATCTGTAATTTCCAGAGACCTCCGTGACATTGGGGCACTGCAGCAACCCAGCCTCTGCCGCAGCAGGGGACCTTCCCGCAGCAGCTCTGCCATGATGGGCAGTGGGGGGGATCCCTGCAACTGATCAGTCACCGCCACTGGCAGGGTCGCCCAAGCTGCCTAGCCACCAGTGCTGCTGGTGTGGGACCTGGAGCTCTCTAGCCACAGCAGGCAGTGGGGGGACCCTGCAGCTCTCCAGCCGCTGTGGGCAGTGGTGGATCCCCCCCAGCTCCCAGCCCCACAGGCAGCAGGGGATTCCCTCACCAGCTCCCAGTCCTGCGGGCAGCGGGGGCCCCCAGAGCATCCCAGCCACTACCAGTGACGGAGGGACCCTGGCAGCTGCTCAGCCACCGCTACCGGTGGGGCCCCCCTCAGCTCTGAGCCCAGCAGGGTGGAGGAGATTTCCCCCCCCAGCTCCCTGCCACTTCGCATGAGTGGGGGGCCGCAGCTCCTAGCCGCTGCATGCAGTGGGGCAGGGTGCTTGATCCTCCTCCCTCCCCATTTTGTCAGTCATGCTTTTAGTAAAAGTCAGGGACGGGTCACAATTCCGTGAATTTTTGTTTATTGCCCATGACCTGTTGTGATGGGGTGGACTAGGCCCATAGCCCTCTGCTGGAGACCTCAGGGTCCTGCCACACTCGTCCCAGGTAAGGAGCAGTGGAGAGATCCTTCAAGCAAGCTAGAGTGGCTACAGGGGAAGCAGCCAATCAGGGCCCTGGAGAGCCCTATGAAAAGGAGCTAGAGCGCCTGAGCCGCAGACAGTTCCTAGAGCTGGATGAGCATGAATGGGGTGGCTGGCTGGTTGGCTGAGGGAACTGCAGCACAATGGACAGCCCAATGCTAGTAGGGACCAGGGGAGCAAGGAAGAACTCCTGGCTGGCTACTGGGCCTGAGCTTAGAAGAGCCCTGAGTTAAGGGTAAGGCAGCAATGAAGGCTGGAGTCTGGAGCAGTGGGTGGGTCTGGGTCCCCGCTTCCCCATAGGCCACTGGGGAAGGGCCTACAATTGGACATCAGTACACCCCCAGAAAGGGACTGAACTGTCAGAAGGCCCAGCTGAAGACTGGGGCCAAAACAGACTAAAAGAGCAAAACCATTGCCTCCAGGGAAGAAATGTCAAGCTATTCCCTGAATAAATGGGTAGACAAGGTATTACTAACCTCATCAGCCTATGAATAAGTAGCTGTCAGATATTTAACAAATGTGGACATACCCACACATATTGTATATTATGAGATTATTAAAAGGCTTAGATGCAGATTTTAAAAATGCTTAAGTGATTTAGGGGCACAAATCCCAATGACTTTCAATGGCAGTTGTGCTTCTAAATCCCTTAGCTTTTGAAAATGTTCTTCCTAGTTGTAATTGAATACCCAAGTAATAAAGAGACCATTACATTGTCATCTTGCTAGAATGAACATTTCCAGGAATGTGGATTCAACCTGTCATGTCATACTATTTTTCCTTGTCAATAGGATTCTCCCCCTGGAAAGTTAAGGAAGTCTTGGATATATTCCAGCCTACTCTCTGGAAATCTCAGACCTTGAATCACGTACACTGGATTCTTAGTTGTTCACCATCATTTTTGCCACATTTGCAGCATGACAGACAGGATAGTGGAATATCTTCCACTGACCAGGAGCCTGCTAGAAGCATGGCTTCTACCATTCAGCATAAGGACGGTCAGAAGAGTTGTCAGTATGTTTATACTGCTCCCTGAAGACCTCAAAAGAGGTCTCCTCTCATAAGAGAAGTGCAGAGTTTGAAGAGATAGTGTTAAACCTGTTGACATTAGTAGGATATCCTGATGATTCCTCAGTCCGCTCTTCCTTTCCACAACGGTAGCAAAGCAGATAATTGCCCAGCAGGCTCAGACCATTTATTGCAAGCACTCCATTAATAACAGGAGGCATATTTCTTATTTGCTATAAAAGTCATACTGTATTCTGATGCATTATAAAAATGAATTTTTGAAAGGACATGTTTCGTGAAACTTCATTAACTGGTCAAACAAAACGTTTAACAAACAAACACACACATATCTTCCAACCAACCATACTTACTGAAATAAAGAAAACAAAATTCTCACTTACTTCAAGACCTGTAATTTCTGTAAAGCCACTTTTATTAATGGACATATTTTCCTGAATAATTTTCTGTTGTTTTACATCAAGCATTGCAAGAAATTCCAAGCGCTGTTGATTCAAAACTATGAAATTCAACATTGAAAATAATTAGTTTTTCATGCTTCTAATTTCTGAATATCTTACCAAGAAATCATCACAGAGTGATAGCTCTCCTACAGTTAAGGTTAAAATCAGCTTTCTGTTCAAAGCTTGGCTCTGCTGAGTGCTCTAAAATCTAAACTATTAGCTGTATTGCTTTGTAATGTGGTGTGCTGGACATGGGTTTCCATTCGTGATCCAAATTTGGGGCCATTTGACCAAAGCATACCAAGATACAGCCCCTGAAAAAACCCAGCTTCTCTTAAAGTTGAGAGTTTCTGGCAATTTTTTTTTTCTTTCTTACAGATAGAAATCAAAACATGGCTCAGTTCATTGCATCAGGGTCTCAAACATTCAAGGGTTGCCCCAACAAAGTGCCTGGTATCCAGCAGCCCTTTGGGCAAAATCAAATTAAAACATTATTTGAAAAAGATTTTGCTTCTCCAGTTTGGCTCTTTGCAAGCCTCATGTGCTTATTCTCATTTCCAATAGATTATACTAAGAATGCATGGACAGAGGAGATAAGAGGACTGTTACCTTCATATAAACTTGATAGCTCAAGGAGATAAGTCCTTTGAATCTGACTCATCCAGCCAGTGTCTGTTCTAGTCAGACCATGGGTGAAAAGGCTCGATGGCATATTGCTAAAATGTCTGTCTGTCAGTGGGTTTACTTTGGGATAATGTATTTTTGAACTTAAAAAACAAGTAGACATGTGAATGTTTGCTGAGAGGTGAAAGGGGTTTGCTGTAGGGCTGTAAATAGCAGTTAACTCATTAACTCAAAAAAATTAATCATGATTAAAAATATTAATCATGATTAATCGCAGTTTTAATCGCACTGTTAAACAACAGAATACCAATTGAAATTTATTAAATATTTCAGATTTCTACATTTTCATATATATTGTATTCTGTGTTGCTACTGATCATGATAGAACAAACATGATTATTTTTTTAAAATTACCTCACTGTAAGCTCATTCAGAGTGCCTTACTTCATTATTTTAATGCAAAGAGTGGCAACTAAAACAACTACCAGTGTGGAAGAAAAGATTTTAACAGTCAAATCATACATCTAACATGAATTTTGATTCTACATTCAACCTATCATTCCCTCCTGTCTTCCCCATCCCAGAGAAAATACCCCAAATCTGCAAGGCCAGTAGGACTGAGAAGAAAAAGTCAAAGACAACAAAGATGGGGCTCTGTTGCTAAAGGTGAATATCCTATGATCCATCACAAATATGTCAGTGACGCTCCAACACGTTGCTAAAGAACAGTACTCAAGTTATGGCAAAGAGTCACATTTTAAAAGGATATCATGAGTGTGTGTGTGTGTGTCTCTCTCTCGCACGCACTCACACACACCACACACACATCCCACTCCTTATATCAGTACATCAGAAGTCACAGTTATGAAGGTAAGTTGAAATGAATGAAAAATTAAGCGATATCTGGCTTAAGATGGTATCTCCAAACATCAGCTGCTGAAGAAGATTTCCAGATCCAAAGTTAAACAAAGCAAATCAGATGAACATGAAGGCACCACTGAATATGAATGTGTTGGCTCTTAAAGTAAAATAAACCTCTTTTGTGACGCTACAGGAGCAATCTTTACCACCATGGCTGGCATACACCCCCATTTCCTGGGACCCGGAGCTTTCATCATCCTGATCCTGAGGGATGTCCTGACCAGACAAGGCCAAAGAGAGGGACCTGGATAACATCACCACCCCTATGAGCTCAAGCTGAATCCCAAACACCATCTGGGATGAAATGGGATCAGACTTACATTAGCTCTAGCCCACCTCAACTTCTTCTCTTTTCCCCAAAAGGAAAGTTATTACCATATTTAATACCATCTAAAAGTTTGTCCAACAAGATGATTTTCCTTCTAAAAGGATGTTTAATAATATGTTTGCCATGGTACTAAGCAGGCTGCGATTTCTGTATAACAAACCCCAAACCTTGTTTAACATAGTGTTTGTCCAACATTAAACAATGTTAACACCTTTGGCCCATATATTCCAAATAAATTAATACAACAAACCCCTTATGCTTAACAATCTGTTCCAATTTGAATTTAGACACTTGTTACATTCCCAAGACCTGAAGAACTCTGTGAAGCTGTCCATTCCATCCACAGAAGTTGGTCCAATAAAATCGGTGCCACAAGTACTCCTTTTCTTTTTTCACCTATCTTGTGTCTCTCATTAAAAACAGTACGTTTTAAAAGGGTAACGTATTGACCTATGCAGTGTTTGCTTACTTGCATTTTCAGATTTAAGAGTTCTGACTTCATCTGTTCTGAGTTTCAATGTTTCCTTAAGGGCTGCATTTTCACAATATATCCTGCAGAAGTTGGAAACAAACACAGACTGTTTTAGCTTTGAAATAGTTATTTTAAAAAGGACTCAAGTTAAAATCAGTTGTGTCTTAAAATGTTTTCCTTAGCTTTGTTTTATATATATCAATTAGAATTACTGAAATATTAGAGAAAAATCCCCCTGCCCTATTTTTTTCAATTTGCTTACTCTGTGCCTCTGACAAGACTGTGGGCTGGTCTTCACTACCAGAGAGTCAGGGATCGATTTAGTGGGCCTAGTGAAGACCCGCTAAATCGATGGCAAAGCGCCCTCCAGTTGACCCCGGTACTCCAGCTTTCCGAGAAGAGTAAGGGAAGTTGATTGGAGAGTGTCTCCCGTCAATGCAGCACAATGAAGACATCGGGGTAAGTCGACCTAAGCTACATCGACTCCAGCTATGTTATTCACTTAGGTCGACTTACCCCCATAGTGAAGAGAAGCCCTGAGTGTGTAATCAGTTTCCTATTTTGTTTGTGAAGATTTCCCACAGCAATGGAAAGAGAAAAAATATGTACAAGAAATGGAAGATACTGTATCATAAAATTACAAAAACTGGCAGAGGGTTGGTGCAAATAGCAAAATATAGAACCTGAAACTACTTTTAACTCTTTAAAAAAAACAACAGCTAGATATTAAGCTGATAATGTCCCTTCTACAGTCAATGATTCTTTGTGGGAGATTCTGCTAATAATATTTAGTATACTGCCCATTATATAACAAACACAAAAAGAAACAAAAGGGCATATTCAAAGCCTTGCAAATAAGAAACATTTTGAAAATCTCAAACAAGTAAAATGGAACACTGTAAAACACCTGAACTTGAGAGAAAATGGAAGATACTATATTGACACTGGGAACAGTCATTAAAAAGATATGTAAAAAATACATAATTATGGTACTTTGAAATATCTGTTAGACAATCCATAACGTCCATGAAAGGTTAAAATACAGTGATTTTATTGGGCACATTTGTCTGTTACGATATGGCTTTGTCCTTAGCAAACAGTGCAAACTTCCTGTTTCCTTAAGTACGGTTCTAAAACACATCTGTTCTTTTAATTCTGGAGTACATCAAAATGTAATGCACTTCATTTTGCATTTAAATTTTTCCTGTTCCTGGAAGAGAAAGGGACACAAGCCTTGTTTCCATACAATTTGTTCTGATATTGTATTAATAAGACTTTTCCTGGCACATCTCCGGAGTTTTTATTAAAATACATTTATTTACATCTCATGGTTTTTTTTTTAAACAGTTAACGGGTGGACTGAAATCTCTTTCTTTAAATATACATCTTAAAGGCAAAATACCCACACTTCTCATCTTGTTGCCTCAGAGATCCGAAAACCTTTTGAAAAATTGATTGAATTCGTGAATTATTGCAGTTTTCTAAAACTATTTCTCAATTTCAGTTTCCGATCAAACTTTATTCTGGCCTACTCAGCAACTCTTGCTAGCCAGCACACAAGTTCCTCTTATATGCAATTCTAAGCATTAACAGAGTACCGATATACCATTTTTTCCCCGGCCCTCTTTTTGTGTGATTCCACAGCATGTGAGATCAGCTGAGGTGCTCACATTCATGCACTCATGATTTAAATCAGTGGTCTCAAACACGTGGCTATTTTCTCAAACATGAGTTATTTTCTGCAGCCCATCAAGCTCCCCGCATGCCCCCCCACAGTTATTTCCTGCGGCCGCCGAGCTCCCCTCCCTTGCCGCTCCCCCAGCGCACCGCCTCCCCGCTCCTCTACTTACCTCCAGGCGCTTCCCGCCGCCAAAGAGCTGTTTGGCAACACTTAGCAGTTTCCAGGAGGGAAGTAGGAGGAGCAGGGAGCCACACACTCAGGGGAGGAGGCAGGGCAGGGGCGGGTATTTGGGGACGGGGTTGGAATAGGGGCAGGGAGGAGGCGGAGTTGGGGTGGGGTCTTTGGGGAAGGAGTTGGGGTGGGGTCTTTGGGGAAGGGGTGGGAAGAGACAGGGCAGGGGCAGGACCGGGGGCGGTGTCAGTGATGTGGCCCTCCGGGTAATTTGAGTTTGAGATCCCTGATTTAAATGGAAAGGGTCTGATAGCAAGCCCTTATATGAGAAGCCCTTAATTCTGGAACTTCCTTCCTCATTAGGAATCATAGAATATCAGAGTTGGAAGGGACCTCAGGAGATCATCTAGTCCAACTCCCTGCTCAAAGCAGGCACAATCCCCAATTTTTTTTTTTTGCCCCAGTTCTCTAAATGGTCCCCTCAAGGATTGAACTCACAACGCTGGGTTTAGCAGGCCATTGCTCAAACCACTAGCTGGACAAAGGCAGAGTATGACCATCAGGACATGCCAAAAAGGCCTGCCTATCTGTTATACTCAAGCTTTCAAGAAGAGAGGATGAATTAGGAGGGTGTAGGTGTTTTTAAGGAGTATTTGTTGATAATCCTGATAATTTGCAAAACATAACAAACAAATACATAATAATCAAATAATTTACATGTACTTATTCCTTTGTTCTAGGTGTGTTTTTAAAAAATCTAAAATCTTCACTGGAATAATTGAAATTCTGCTGTTTGGACTTCAGAGAAGTTACTCATGTCTTTAAATACTCAAAAGAAAAAGTCTGGTGGAAGACTGCTTCTTAGTGCTCTCAATGTCTGTTACTGTGTTACTAATTCAGTGTTTTTGGTTTGTCCTACATACCCAACAAGTAACAGCTGCTGTCAGTCAAAAAGCAATTTTTATTTAAATGTGGAGCAAGTGGTAGTATCACATTCCACTTGAGCACACTCTTACTCATGGTTATAGTGTAAAAAATAAAAACATCATTAACCATTGTTTGACACTACTATATGCATGCATGTTTTCTACACCTCATTAAATAAAATGTTAACTTATAAATAGTTTTGTACCAGTTGGTTAACATAAGGAAAGACATTGAATTGAAAGCTCAAATCTTCAAACAAGAGTAAAGAATTGCAAGTTAACAACTATAGTGCTCAATACTTAAAAACTGACATGTCTAGCATACTGATGAATGTTAAATACTTTCTGAGATCCACAAGGAAATTAACATGAAGAACCAGAAAATCTGGTATGTTGGGGCATACAGATGACATTAGAAAAACTTCAGGCAAGAGTCAACAAGATATTTAAAAATCAAAAGAGATTCCATAATTGGATCCAAATACCTTTCACATTTTTCTGTCCATGTCTCTTCTATGTTTTTAAATCTTTCCTGATCAAATTCAATTTCCCATTGCAAAGCATTTATTTCCTAAGAAGAAAAAACAGCAACAGTTAATTACAGGAATGCGTCTAAAAGCACCACAATATTTAGTTTAAAAAAAAAAATTGTCCATATTTCCAGACTTTGTATCCAAGGAAACTCTTGGTTCTGCTTTCCCTAATGTCAGAGCTCAGTTTCACTCTGTTACTGCGTCAACTAACAGTTCTCTTTAAATTTAAGCTGTTTTTAAAAAATATTTAATTGGCAATTTTACATGACTAGTTGAAACTAACTATACAGGAGATTTAAAAATAAACACACCTAGATTAATAGCGTGGAAAGCATTTGTAGGCAGCTTCCAGATTTTGTTACAAAGTGCTGGAATATTTATCAGGATTTACAATATGGTATTAGCTTGTCCTTTTCTCTGAACATAGTCGGAGGGCAATGTGACAGACTACAGGATTGTCTGTACACCGAGTTGCATTGGTTTAAGGTGTGATTTTAAATGGATTTAGTTAAACTGGTGCAAGTCTGGTTTAAACCAGGTTTATTTTGGTTTAGTTTAAGATTATTAGGAACAGATTTAAAATAAACTGAAATAAGGGCTTGGCTACACTTGCAAGTTAGAGCGCATTACATCAGCATCAGGCGCCCTAACTCCTGAGGTGTTCACACTGGCAAGGCACGTAGAGTGCTTGGACTCTGCACCTGGAGCACTCCTGATAATCAACCTCCACAAGAAGCATAAAGCTTGCTGCGCCCCGGCTGAAACACCTGGGTGTTAGTGTTGACGATGTGTTGCATTACTGCGCTGTGATTGGCCTCCGGAAACGTCCCATAATCCCCTGAAGTCAAGAGGCCACTCTTGTCATTGTTTTAAAAACTCAGCTGGAGGCATGCAGATATCCCCTTTCAAAGCTCCTTTTCTGACAGCCAGCATGCATATCTGCTCTGGGACAAAGCAAACCATTACTGTGGAATGCTGTATGTGAGTGTGAGAGAGAGAGAGAGAGAGAGGCGGGGGGGGGAGGAGAGAGTCTGCAGCTGTCTGAACTTACAAGACAGCATGTTGACACACTCTCTGCCCTCCAAAACACACTGTCTCTCCCCCCACATACACACAACATACTCCTTGTCACACTCCACTCTCCTCCCATTTGTAAAGCACTCTGCAGTTACTTGCACACTGGGATAGCTACCACAATGCACTGCTCCTTATGGCGTTGCAAGAGCTGCTAATGTGGCCACGCCAGTGCGCTTCCAGCTGACAGTGTAAACACACGGCAGCGTTCTCCCTGCTGCCGTCTCCAAAGGCTGGTTTAACTCCCAGCGCTCTACATCTGCAAGTGTAGCCAAGCCCTAAGACACTCTTTCACTGGAATAAGAGAGTTCACACCAGTGAACAGTTTAACTGAATAGGTGCAAGTTTGTGTGAAGACAAGTGCTCACAGAAAGGGACATCCCGGCTCCAGTAACGTTACTGGGACTTTTGCCGCTGACTTCAATGGGACCAGGATTTCACCCGGAGTTTTTAAGATGGAATCCTTTGAAGAGCTTAAAAGGAGATTATAAATTGCTGGGGCTTCTGAAGTCCATGTGTCACAAGTCCCTATTACCTTTTTAGGTTAAGACATTCTGTATGGTTATTTTCCTTGGGTGATGCCTACTAATTGGGCGGTTGGGGGAGAACAAAACAAAACCCAACAGATTCCTTTTCAGACACGAGGTTAAGCTAACTTACAGTTTGGGCTGTCCAAAAATGCATGGATATTATGCCATGGTTTCTTTAAGTACCTCTTTCCCTTCACAGTAAGTGTTCTTTTCAATACTCATGCATCTAAGATGGGTCTTTTTGATATTAGACAGTTTCTCCTACGGGAGTTTCCCATAGTAACAGTAAGCTGCTATCTGTACAAAGAATATCAAGTTGAAATTATTTATATAAAGAATATCACTATGTGTAGAAATCAGACCCAAGTCTGGATGTAGCAGATAAAATTACTATTTGACAGATGGCACACTGTTAGATACATACTGAAAAATTCCCACTCTGCTTTAATGGTTTTACTGTGAAATTTTGTCACCGCTTCTCTGCAGTGGTGATAGTTAGCAACAATCCTCCACTGAGGACAGAAGAGGTGTGTTTTACCTAAATACATTAGGCTGCAATCAAGTGAATAATGGTAAAGTTCTCCAGTATCAAAGTGACACTATCTCATGGTAACACTGCAGTAAGGTACCTTATTCTACACTCACCTTTTTGAAGGAAAATTCTTCAAACCATCAGCGTAATGGAGAAATTGATGGTGTTAGTTGCTTTTGAGTAATAATTCCACATTGGGAGAGAGATCAAGTGATTATCCTCCTTCTAACATGCTATCATTCCAACTAATCCTTTTGCCTCACTACACAACAGTATATAGTAGATGAAGAGGAGGAGCAGGTTTTCTACGTATTAGAAGTGGCACTACTAACAGCTTTAGACCCAAATACAATTGAGTCATAGAACTGGTTATAACATGTTTTTCTCCTAACCAAACTACAATTATAGTGGACAAGGAAATTTCACTGTATCCAATAACTGTACTAAAGCATTAGGTATTTCCAACGTTCTGCCTATACTATATTGTAAGTGTTGTAGCCAGGTGCTGCAACTTAGTTTTATTTGCAGTGTGGACAAGTCTTCAGGATGGATTCCATGTGTTGAGGCAGTTAGGCCAGACATTTTCCACATGCATTCATGTAATGTCTTATTCAGAAGGAAAAGCTGCCTCTTTGTGGCATATTACAGTATAAATTCACTGTGAATGAATACTGTTCACTTATGCATACTTCATTGCCAGATAAAAGGGGGAATTCTGTGTCCATATTTGAATGTAATATTTTGTACTTGTCTAAATCCCACTTGTAAATCTGTAAAATGCCCACATATTGAACACCTTAAAGGCTCAATACCAAGCATAACATTGCAGTAACATTCCTTAGAAAGTCAGACAGCTGACAGTCTAACGTTTGATTAGAGATACAAGTTCAAGTCTTAAAAAATGAGTTAAAATAGTTTCAATCACTATACTTGCCCTCAACTCTCTCCACCAGTTTCTAATGGATCTGCATTTATATTCCTATTCTCAGAATGTCTCTCCCCCATCTTGATCCCCTGTGTGTGAAAAAGCCACCCACCTAGTCATAAAAAATGAGAGAGAAAATGACTAAAATTGGAGAGTTGGACACTTAACTCTCTTAAGTTCCTTTGAAAATCCCAGCCTATCAACAAAGTGCTGTCAAATTCACAAAGTGAACAAGTTGAAAAACATTATTTTTTCTGTCTTTTCAATATAGTAATATTAAGAATTATTTGTAAATAAAGGTACAAATGTTCAGACATAAATGTGATAAGTTAACATTGTCTCCTTAAAGCTAAGTGGGATCAGACTTCTGTCAGCAAAACTTAAAACAAAGTCAAATATGTATTATATTCAAAAATAGAGGGACCACCTTTGTCACTTCAGAATAAATCCTAAATTACTGGTTTAGCCTCACAAATTACAAGGAATAAAGCCACTCTGATATTAGCATGATTTTGCGGAGATAAGAAGTCTGCACCCTTACCTTTTCTAAAGCTCTCTTTTGTTCCTCAGTTTTTTGAAGCATTGCTTTTGTATGACTAGTGGCTTTATTAAACACTGTCTGTGAAAAAGATGAACAACAACAAGATCATACAGACAAATCTAACAGTATTATATAACTAAATTAATGTATCATTTTACATCATGTGGAAACTGCCATTCTAGACTTACAGGTGGTATAAAGGATAATAAGATCTAGCAGCTATTGGAAGAAGGAAGGGCAGGGGAAGCAAAATAGAAATTAGAATAATATGATTTTAAGGTTTGATATTTCACAACCTGTAAAGGTTAGAACTAACCAGCATATGCTTTTGGAAAGCTGGGATATCAAACCCTGTTTTTTAAAAACCAAACTTTAAATCTGTCATTAGTCCCTCAGCTTAGCTGTTCTTTTTGGCACGAGTTAAGGACAGAATATAGAAAATGCAGAACCTCAGACTGGTTTTCAGTTCCCAGAACACATGTGCATAGAGACTCATGGGGAGATTAGGTATTTAACTCCCAAAATTAACCTGCTCACTGGTGACAAATGTCGGCACCTGTGAATCAAAAGGAGCTCTTCTTGACCATAGGTTTTATAGATTCCAAAAGCCACATTTTGCTTTCATTACAAGGAGCTACCACTTCTTAAAAACGTAAGTAGATTGACATAGCATTATCTATAAAAAAAAATAAAAACTATGGGTCAGAGTTGTGAGTGCAATTCCTTACTGATGGGTTAAGTCACATACACTTCCTCATATCAACAGACTCATAAGGAAGATAAAGAAAACTCTTTAAATTAAATTTACATTTAAACTGATTACAAAAATCCTAGTGGTTTTAGTATTCAGGATGTTAAGCTTTCAATAGCTGGGCTGCAACCACAGCTGTGTTTTAACTCCTGCTAGTCTTTGCTATTTTTAAAGTTTAGCAGCATTTCAAGAACATAGGAATGGCCATAATGGGTCAGACCAATGGTCCATCGCAGCACAATATCCTATCTTCTGACAGTGGCCATTGCCAGATACTTCAAAGGAAACTGAACAGAAGACATTAATTTCAAATGATCTATCCTGTTATGCAGTCCCAGCTTCTGGCAGTTGGCAGCTTAGGGACACCTGGAGCGTGGGGCTCTGTCCCTGACCATCTTGGCTAACAGCTACTGACAGACATATGCTCCATGATCTTAACTAATTTTTTTTTTGTAACCACTTATACTTTTGGCCTTCATAGCATCCCAAGCAATGAGCTCCACAGGTTGAATGTACATTGTGTGAAGACGTATGTTCCTTATGTTTGTTTTAAACCTTCTGCATATTAATTTCATTGGGTGATCCCTCGTTCCTGTGTTATGTCCAGGGGTAAAGACCTCTATTGTATCACTCCTTAGTTGTCTCTTTTCTAAGATGACCAGTCCCAGACTTCTTAATCTCTCCTTCTATGGAAGCTATTCCATACCACTAATCATTTTTGTTGCCCTTCTTTGTACCTTTTCCAGTTCTAATATATCTTTTTTGAGATGGGGCAACCAGAACTAAATGCAATATTTAAGGTGTGAGCGTACCATGGATTTATATAGTGGTATTATGATATTTTGTATTTTTATTTCTCTCTTTCCCAGTGGTTCACTACATTCCATTAGATTTTTTTTGACTGCTGCTGCACATTGGATGGATTGTAACAGCTAATTTAGAACCCATCATTTTGAATTCATAGTTGGGATTATTTTTTCCAATGTGTATTACTTTGCACTTACCAACACTGAGTTTCATCTGCCATTTTGTTGCCAGTCACCCAGTTTTGTGAGAACCCTTTGCAACTATTCGGTAAGTTTTGGATTTAATTATTTTGAGTAATTCTGTATCATCTTCAAATTTTGCCATCTCACTGTTCACCCACTTTTCCAGATCATTTATGAATACATTGAACAGCACTGGTTCCAGCACAGATCCTTGGGGAACTTCACTATTTGCCTCTACCAATTGCAAAAACTGACCATTTATTTCTACCCATTGTTTCCTATCTTTTAACTAGTTACTGATCCATGAGTGGACCTTCCTTCTTATCCCATGACTGCTTAGTCTGCTTAAGAGTCTTTGGTGATGGACCATGTCAAAGGCTTTCTGAAAGTCCAAGTATACTATATCAACAGAATCATCCCTTGACCACATGTTTGTTGACATCATCAAAGAATTCTAAAGATAGGTGACACACGATTTCCCTTTACAAAAGCCATGTTGACTCTTCCCAACATATTGTGTTTACCTGTGTGTCTGATAATTCTGTTCTTTTCCCAAGAGGTTCCCCAGTTCCTAATAAACCTAAAACCCTCCTTCCTACACAATCGTCTCATCCATGCATTGAGACCCTTCAGTTTTACCTGTCATTCTGGCCCTGCATATGGAACTAGAAGCATTTCGGAGAATACTATCAGGGAGGTCCTGCACTTTAATCTCTTACCTAGCAGCCTACATTTGGCCTCCAGGACCTCTTTCTTTTCTTTCCCTATGTCACTGGTATCTACATGTACCATAACCACTGGCTCTTCCCCTGCACTGCACATAAGTCTGTCTAGATGTCTCATGATATTTGCAACCTTCACACCCAGAAGGCAATTTACCATGAGATTCTCCCAGTCATCACAAACCCAACTATCTATATTTCTAATAATTGAATCCCCCATTACTATTACCTGGCTCTTCCTAGTAACTGGGGATCCTCCTCAGGAGAGGTATCCTCAGTGCAAAGATATCAGGACATCATCGGGAAGGAGGATCCCAACTATGGGATTGTTTCCCTACTATTGGATTGTTTGCCTCTGCTTCAACTTGAAAAAAAAATATTAAAAAGATCCTTTTTTTCTTTTAAGGCCTGTTTATATTACAAAAGTAACTTTCAAGTACCCAGGATACTGTATGGATGACCATTGATCCAGGTACAATGCCGATACAATTTTAAATGGATGGGACCTAACGGTACTGTAAATGGGTTGCGTAACCACGCTACAACCTTGGAAATTGATTGTGGTGTCTTTGATTTTAATAGTAAACAAAAACATCACAACACATACAAAAAAGGGATACCCTAATAGTTATTAGGTATTGTCTTTTATTGTGAGAGATCTGGGCATGAACTGAAAGGAACCTCTGATTTGTGATGAAAGACACAGCACAGGAAGTAACATTAGTAAAAGGAGTCAAAGGAAGATAGCAACCACTGAATAAAGTGGATAGATCCTATAAGGTCAAACTACCAATGTGCTATTATAGCGGAGCCTCTTTCAATAACAGTTTTGACTGTGTGTGGAAAGGAGTAATAAAATCATAAATGCAAGCTCTTTAATATTCAGGTACAGTTAATGCTTTAAATTAAAACCCTATTAAATAAGCTGTTAATTTAAAAGCACTTCTTACCATATTTTGCAGAATTTTAAGTGCTTCTTCTTTTCCTTCAAGTTGTCTCTGCGATGCTTCAAGCTCTACTTTTAAAATCTCTATCTCCTGCAAAAAACCAAAAACAAAAACTAAAGTAAAAGCCAGAACAGTCTTGTTATGTCTCAACAAGTTGTTACCAAATGAGCTCCCGTCACAAGATAATCTTTACCTATTAATTGATTTACAGCTTGTTTCCAATATGACATGTTAATGAGAATGCAAATTTAAACAAAATGTATAATCAAGCCTACATACTTATAGAATTACTATTTCTTCCCATTCTCTTCAAGTGTACTTTAAAAACATATGATTGGATTCTGTAGTTCTTTTGTTTTGTGTTTATTCTGGCACAGGCTTTTGAACACTATGCCCTGTTCTGCTCTCTTCTTTTAATTTGCTACAACCGTCTATGGATATTATATAATATATGGATACTATTCTAGCATTATTTTGTATATCGATAATTAAGCAGCTGTCCAGGTAAAAAAGCTCCTACCCAACTGTATCCTCATTTGGATGCCTGGATCACCTTCCCTTCTCCTCTTACAAGGAAGTCAGTTTGCAATTTCCAAGAGTTAAAAAGAAAAACCACTCACTCCCTCTGCCCCTCTTCCATTTCGGATAACAAGCAACAATGACTTGCAAGTGCACACACACACACAAACACAAAAGTTCTGTCTTAGAACTTTAGGTGAGTCAGAGCAGAAAGGCAATGTTAAGGACAAGGTCTCAGACAAAAATGTCCCAGACTTTTAACTGAAGTTCACGTTAAAAATAAGAAGTCAGTCATATTAACAGCTGAAATTCATTTTGCAGATTTGTAGGTGGTAGAAACCTGACTGGCTGCCAGAACTAGATTCTGCTCCAAAATCAACGCTGACAAGCAGCATTTGTTACAATTCCACTAATTCAGCAACTGATACTGAAATGTGCCTGTATTTGGAGGACTGACTTGGATGTACAAATTGAGCCATTCAGTTGAATATCTCAAAACAAATGGACAAAAATAAACATTGATTGAACAGATAATGGCAATTGATTTATTCAGTATAGAACATGATTGTATGTGCCCTACACAATCAAGAGTTCAAGTATTTTAGAGTTTCGAAAGTAGTCCTTTTCCTAGAAAATGACAATTTCCTTATCCAGTGATTTTAGCCTTCAATCTAGACTATATAGGTACATATGCTTTGTATTTAGTTTCCATCTTACATTTGGTCTCCAGAAGCAGCACACGCCAAATCTTTGGCAAATCATTCCTTTGAAGTATTTCATGTTTAAACTGTAGGACTAAGTAGAGAATTTCAATAAAATATGTTCTCTCTCTCGCCAACAGATTCTCAGATGCATGATGCAGAGCAATCCTATTGAGTACGGGGTGCCTCTTGGGAGTTGTTGAACACCTTCAACTCCCACTGAATTTAGTAGAAGTTGAGGGCACTCAGCAAATCCTAGGTGTTGAGCACCTTCAGGGACTGGGCCCACATTTTATGCTGTTTGATGGCTAATAGAATGCTTTCTGACTTGCACATCCTCTCTATGCCAAAGCTTTATGCTTATTCATATACCCTCTTGAAATAGTTTTCATTTTTACTCTGCTAGAATGAATGCTACTATCCCACAGCTTTAACTGGAGGCTCCTATTTTGTTCTCTTTACTTAGCTTTTCATTTCTGTGGTTTGTTTATCTTGTTACTAAGACAATACTAATGTGTAAAGGGTTGTTTTTGGTATTTGTTTTACTTTGATAGTAATAAGATTTGTGTTCCTATGTTTGTCCTCAGGTAATAGAACTTGCACCACAACACATTCAAATGACAATTTTTCTTTGTACTGTACATCATAGCAACCCAATTATTTGATTAATAAACTTGGTGATGTTCCTTGAGATTTTACTGTGCTCTGCATGCCAGGGTCCCTTCAACATAGCTGGCTTGAAATAGGCCTGCCAGCTTCCATGTTGGTGCTCCAGGTTTCCAAACCGAGAGTGTAATGAAGAGATTGCTGCTAAATGAAGTATTGCCCCTTTAAGGCCCTCCACACTTTGGAAATCTAGAACAAAGAGTCTTCCTCTTCATTGCACTCCAGAATTAGAAAATCCAGAGGATACAGTGACCTTCAGCTTATAGATCCTGGGGCACAGAATCTTTTAAGTCTCCGAACTAGCTCTCTGATTGACAGAGTTCATGTTTACCCAAAGTTTTGGGTATTCTAAGGTCTTCCAATTAAATAACATTGTACATATTTTATTACATTATAACAAACAAGCATTTCAAAAAAAAAACCCATTCAGGACTAGTACTAACCTCTATAGCCTCCCGAAGTTGTTGCCTTAATTCTTCATTTGACACTTCAGAATTAGATTCTGTATAAAATTGATGAGATACCAACACATTCACAAAACTCCCAATTCTTTTAGTTTTCTTTATCTTTATATTGATAAGAGAGCCCATTTAAACACCCATTATCATCCGTGTAATTTTTATGAGGCTAAATAACACAGAATTACAAAATACATTAAAACAGTATCTATTATCTGATCTGCAATATTTCACATGTAAAGAAGACAAAAAGCTAGAAAAAGAAAAGTTTAGCCACACAGAGAATAAATTAATTTCAAGTGTTTCCTTTTATTAAAAAAAACAACAACTCTTTCCCCCCCAAATGCATTTTCATTTTTCCTGTATATTTATGAACAAAAGTGTTTTCAGTTTTCAACAATTAAAAACACGACAACAGCTAGCTACCAGGTGTTTAAGAATTCTAATTGCATAGAGTGTGGATGACTTGCATGAAGCCTTGCAGGAGAACACAGAGGGAAGCACTGCACTGAATCCACTCATTCATTCAATTCATATAGATTCCAGGTGCTTATTATGGGCAACTGCTTTTTCTCACCTAGTCCCTGATCCTTCAGTGACCTCCACTCCACACAGATAGACCCTTATGCAGAGGACCAATGAATTCAACATGGTTCCATGTGGGCTCAAGCATGGAGCATGGAGCTCGTTGCATAGACCCTTATCACTTAGGGTGCAAGCAGAAGCATTGTGAAATTGACTGGGATTGCACAGTCTCATAAATTTCACACTGGTCCTGCTGACACCAGCAAAAGAGCAATTATGTTGGACAGTTTGGTTTATGTTGGAGGGGGCAGGAGTGAGCCAGAGTGATTAGAACACCAATGAGGGAAACACTCAGTTGGGGGAAGTAAGAATAACTAAAAAGATATTTGGGGGGGGGGGGGAAGGAGAAGCACTAACTGTGGTTGACTATATTCACAGCATTGCCACCTTTACCTAAAATTCAGTACTAATAATGAGAAAAGAGAGAGAGCTTCAAATGCTGTAGAGTAACTTTTTAAGGGTGAGATTGTTCCTGAACTATAATTTCAATGAAATATCAAGCACAGATGTTTGATATTTAGCTGGAAACTAAATTTGAGATATAATTTCAGGGATGATATACTTAAGCAACTTACAGACACAAGGAAGTGGAACAGGACTGTGTCATTCCAATTCATCCATAAACAAAGAAAATTAGTCTGCTTCTTCCCCTGCCCCCTTATTTCCTGATCTCTTTATCAAACCTCACTTTCAATGACCCCATGAAAGAGGGGTCATAGGACCAGTAGCTGGAAGGGAAAAATCCAATAGAGCTTCAACCTCTACCATTTGAAGAGGCTGGAGGGAGAGCTTAGACCATCCCCAAACTAACCTGAAATTACAGTTGAATGCATTTGGCTGCATTTATACAATAGTTCAGTGTTTATCATGCTAAATCAACTCCCAAATTCTAATGTAAATAAACATTTTTATTCAGCAATTCACAGTCTACATATTCTTTATTCTGTTTGTCATAAAAATATCTCAGCACTGCAGAGCAGTATCAGAAAATATAAGCAGCATAACTAAAGTTCTTAAGCATTATTAGACTTCTAAGGGTGACTAACTTTACAGTGACATGACATGAGCTCGAAAGACTGTACAACACTAACTTTTAAGATTATATCAGTTACCAATGTATTGTGCAAACATTACAGGCACATCTTAAAAATATTTCATTAAAGGTTCTCAAAATGTTTTTAGAAACATTTTGAATAAAGCTTCCTAACACTCTGAGAAAATAATCTACCTCACAAATTTCACAAACAGAGAAACTTTAGGGGCAAATAATTAACTAAAAGTTAGTCTTACCAGAACTATTTTGTTGGCTGCATCTAGTAATGCCACTTATTCCAAGCTTTTTGGATGACACATCATACAAACCATTGCATTTTGAACAGTGAAAAATTGCAGCATCACTTTCTTCCCCTTTCTTTAGCAGAAGTGGGTTGAAGATCTTATCAGACCCTTTCCTAGATCTAAATGTGTGCACATTTAAACCTTCCATTTCATAGACACCACCAGGTCTTCTACCAAGTCCATGTCCCAAGTCTCCACATGTCATGTCATCCTCTTCACCTTCCGAGTCTTTCTCCTCCTGTTTGCTCTGTAATGTGAACGCCTCACTCATTGGCAATGTGAATTGTGTCTTCTTCAGAACTCTATATACCTATTTGAAAGGGAAAAGATCCTCAGACAAAGTAGCAGTACAGAAGGGAATGTAGTACTTTGTCTGAGATGAAGTGAAAAAATCTTGTGTTTTTAGAGTCCCAGTGTTTTCCAACACCATGTTCAGGATCCCAGAAAATGTCTACTGTGCACATGAACAAAACACATTAGGATAATCTAAGCCATTTGTCCATAAAATTCCCTGCTAGGTATGCAGGAGTGATTCTGGTGAATTGAATCTAAGATTAAACAAACAGATCGGTTTTAACTGACACAAAAGCGGCAGGTATTTTAAATTTGTTCAAAGTATGTTTCTAATAACATAAAAGCATATCAGTGTTCTGGTCTCTGCCAACAAGGCACAAGAGAACACACCTACCCACCAGGTTTCTTTACTTTACTTTAAAAAAAAGCCAGTAAAGAGGAAGTATTATTAGGTTTACAATTCACTAGGTACAAGAGTCGCATCAAGTTCTCTGAAGTGTGTAACATTTAGTTCATGCACAAGTAATTCAGGTACAGTAGAAGTGTAAGAAAAATTATTCCCTTCTGAACTTTCTTGAATTTAATGGATTTAGTTTTAAACAATTTAATACTATTTTCAACTGAGGCTTGTTAAGTGATAGACATTTAATTTGTAAAAACAATTAAACCTTTATAAAGAGGAAACACTTTATATCTTTTCCTTAGTCATAGATCACTTTCATTCCTTGTAGATTATTTTTAGCATGCTGAAATGTCAACACCAGCTGACTTGGTAACATTTTCAATACTACAATAGTTGCAAGCTGATGTAAACATTTCTAAATCATATCCCACTAATTTGGATTTTACCCGTCTTCATTTTCAATGTGATTTGATAGATGTTGGAACCACTAACCCCAGGATTTTTTTTCTAAGAAAGGGGAGGTCACCATTTATCTTTTAGGCATTTCTATTGTGCCCATCGACATGATGTCTAGGGCTAGAAATTAAGAATCGAAAAACAATTTATCTCCAAACTCAACTGCTGCTACTTATTTGGTTTACAAGCTCAATTCTTCCTGCCAACCCTGTCTCCTTATCTTCTCTCATGGAAGAAACAAAGTGATAGACAGTCCTGGATTATTCAAATTAACAAAAGTGTGTAAACTCCAGTCACATTTTAAATACATTTCAAATTCCTCCCAGCTGAAACAGAGCATCCTGCAGCCAGGAAACACAGATGATCATGCTGAGACTGCAAGGTAAGAAAAATCAAAGGCCAAATTCTGTCTCCAGGTATACTGACAGTGCTGAGCTTCATCCTTCCTTGTGAGTAGAAAGTAGCAACACAGACCAAAACAGTTACTCTAGAACAGCGATTCTCAAACTGTGGGTTGGGACCCCAAAGTGGGTTGCAACCCCGTTTCAATGGGGTTGCCAGGGCTGGTGTTAAGACTTGTTGAGGCCCAGGGCCGAAGTCCAAGTCCAAGTCCTACCACCCAGGACCCAAGCAGAAGCCTGAGCCCTGCTTCGGTTTTAGCCCCCCTGCCTGGTTTGGCAGAGCTTGGGCTTTGTCTTTGGACCCCCACCTGGGATAGCAGGGCTTGGGCGGGCTCAGGCTTCAGTCCCCACTCCTTGGATCATGTAGCCATTTTTGTTATGAGAAGGGGGTCATGGTGCAATGAACTTTGAGAACCATTGCACTAGAATCAATAATTCAGACAGACAGCCTACTGGATAGTGTGCATATTGGATAGTGTATGAATATTGACTCGTTAAATGTTTAATCATTAGCAAACCTAATTAAACTTCTATTCACAGTAATTTTTTGACAGACTAATGGATTATTTTTTCAGTAATGTTAGTTGAGTGGCCCACTGAACAAATATGTAAAGTTTAAAATTGCACCAGGCTGCTTAGAAACGCATCTATGTGTTGAATAAGAAACTCTCAACATACACCTGGCTGTTTGAAAGAGGGTAATCAGCAAAGTCGGTGTCTAATCAGTTATTTCTTATTAGACTCAAATTTATGAAACTAGAGCAGATACTCTACATAGGGTAAATTCCTACTCTTTACACAAAGACACCTAGAAAGATGAAACGATACTTAGTTATTATGTTGAAGGGCACATTAGATATACCACAGTGAATAAACTGTTGTGACAGTTTAACGATGAGGTCCAGTACATGTATCACAGAGCTGAAAGTGCCCAGTAATCACAATTGAATACCTTAGCTCAGGGATCGGCAACCTTTCAGAAGTGGTGTGCTGAGTCTTCATTTATTCACTCTAATTTAAGGTTTTGCATGCCAGTAATATATTTTAACGTTTTTAGAAGGTCTCTTTCTATAAGTCCATAATATATAACTCAACTATTGTTGTATGTAAAGTAAATAAGGTTTTTAAAATGTTTAAGAAGCTTCATTTAAAATTAAATTAAAATGCAGAGGCTCCCGGACTGGTGGCTGCCACTGAAAATCAGCTCACATGCTGCCTTTGGCACACGTGCCATAGGTTGCCTATCCCTGCTTTAGATGGTTACAAACCATGATTTATGCCTATTGTGAAAGAGGCTTATAAATGTAAAAACACAACCTCTGAGATCCATCCTTAGGCAGCCTTCTGTATATAAGCAGCTATGTTAGGAACATGATAGCTCATTTTTCTACTCTCAGATTGAATAAAAATATTAAAGCTCTCAGGTCACTGTAAGTCTTGTAGTCAGTTACTGTTCAGTTAGTGCTTATGTGCTGTAGGAAGTTTCACAAGAGGTACACAAACAACTAAAAATTTATTTAAAACTAGGTTTGTGCACTTTTTTGCACTTTATAATTTATAAAGGTCAAAAGGCATTTTTTAAGATTCTTTTTTCCCTGCCTGTTTTTACACTAAACATTCAAGTCACGTCTAGCCTAAAGGACTATATGGCTTTGTTTACATTAGGAATTAAAGGTCTGAAAAATCCTAGCTGTGTAGCTCCATCACCAGTGGAATGGTGGAGGCTACAGTGTAGACAAGGCTCAGATATTTTTACAGTGAGACCATTTTTAATGTGTGAGCTTACCTAAGCTTTGGCTACACTACTGCTTCCTCTGCTGCACCTGAGGGAAACCACAGGTATAAAAAAAAATCCAGCTAGATACAAAGACAGAGAGTCTTTCAGCCTAAATAGGTTCTGAATTTCTAATTTAAAAATATAGACAACTGTTAACCTTTTCACGTCTTCTTTATACATCCTAACGCCATAAAAAGGATTACACGACCAATGTTTCTCTTTTTGCAGGATACTTTTAAATAGCAGTGAGATATTGGAAGTCAGGGCCAAAAAGGTATTCTGGTCAACGTGCAGGAGTGAAAAAAGTAGAAAGAAAAGGAGTACTTGTGGCACCTTAGAGACTAACAAATTTATTTGAGCATAAGCTTTCGTGAGCTACAGCTCACTTCCTTGGATGCATCCGATGAAGTGAGCTGTAGCTCAGGAAAGCTTATGCTCAAATAAATTTGTTAGTCGCTAAGGTGCCACAAGTACTCCTTTTCTTTTTGTGGCTACAGACTAACACGGCTGCTACTCTGAAACCTGAAAAGAGTAGGGGGCTCTAGCGATGAAGCACCTAATTCCAGGAAGTGCGCGATGCCATTAACCAACACTCAAGAAATCAAACCCTTTGCGCTCCCCTGTGCACATGTGTGATATCTCCTAAGAAGCGAGGCAAGAAATCACACCTGCGTACAGAGCAGCGCGGTCCCCCGCACTCAAGCTCTGCAACATCCCCCTAGGCTACTGCTCAGCCCTGACCCCAGAGCGCCTGGCAGCACCTAAACCCTGTGCGCGTACACTCCCCACCCCCAGTACCCACTGCATATTGCTGCTTCATATTGTGCAAACCCTGTTTTATTACCAAACCCAGCCGCCTGCGCCCCACCCCCATCAAGGCCTCTCTGACCTTCCTCCTCCTGCCCCCAGCTCCCCAACCTTTCCCCTCAGCCACCCTGGAGCGCCCAAGCTTGCAGCCCAGCCGCACCCCTCGCAGACTCTGCGTTCCCAGCGCAGCCCGGGGGGAAGCGCCCCGGGCGGCGCCGCTGCTGCCCCTTCCAGGCAGGGTGCGAGGGCCCCTCCGAGCCCGGCGGCGGGAAACCCCGCGGAGCTGCCCCCAGCCGTCGGGACAGGCCCGGCAGCAGCCACCGGGAGGCTGTGACCCCCCCCCCGCGGCCCACCAACCTGGGTTTCTACGCTCCGCAGCCACCCGTGCTTCCTCGTCCCCCACCTGCGAGTACCGGCAGCGCCGTCCCGCCCTCGGGGGGGCAGGGCCTCAGGCAGGGCCGCTCCCCGGTTGGGGCTATACATGGCAGCGCTACTAGCTTTCCATGTGGGGCCTCAGCCAGGGTAGGAGTGGGGCAGGGCGGGAGAGAGAAAGCACCGGGGGAGGTTAGGACGTGATGCTCCCCCGGCCACAGCCGAGGCCGAGCCCGCAGGCAGAAAGCAGCCAGGAGCCTGTGGCAGTGCGGGCATGAGCAGAGCCCAGCCTGGCATTCAGCTGCCCTCTTAGCATTTATTATCTCCTGTGCCGCAGGAGAGGCGATGGGCTTTATACACACAGATGGGGTATATGCAATTGCTGATACTTCAGCTCATAGCCAAACGGGGGTTAAAAGTTCCCCCGGCAGCGTGGATTCCATAACTGACTATTGTACCGATGGCTTCTTGTAACTTCTAATGCATCTGGTGCTGACTCCTTCCCGAGACTGGATTCCACCCTGGAGGAGCCATTGGCTCATTGTCCTGTGACAATTCTTACAGGACGGGAGACATTGATGGAGCATCCCACAGAGTTCAAAATATCCAAAGAGCTATTAATGGTTAGTGACCTTGTCATAGAAGATAAAAAGCTAAAATAGATGTAGAGAGATACAAGTTACAAGTCATAAGAACATGAGAATGGCCATACTGGGTCAGACCAGAGGTCCATCCAGCCCAGTATCCTGTCTACCGACAGTGGCCCAGAGGGAGCGAACCTAACAGGTAATGATCTAGTGATCTCTCTCCTGCCATCCATCTCCACCCTCTGACAAACAGAGGCTAGGGACACCATTCCTTACCCATCCTGGCTAATAGCCATTAATGGACTTAACCTCCATGAATTTATCCAGTTCTCTTTTAAACCCTGGTATATAGCCCTAGCCTTCACAACCTCCTCAGGTAAGGAGTTCTACAGATTGACTGTGAGCTGAGTGAAGAACTTCCTTTTATTTGTTGAAAACCTGCTACCTATTAATTTCATTTGGTGACCCCTAGTTCTTATATTATGGGAACAAGTAAATAACTTTTCCTTATTCCCTTTCACCACACCACTCATGATTTTATATACCTCTATCATATCCCCCCTTAGTCTCCTCTTTTCCAAGCTGAAAAGTCCTAGCCTCTTTAATCTCTCCTCATATGGGACCCATTCCAAACCCCTAATCATTTTAGTTGCCCTTTTCTGAACCTTTTCTAATGCCAGTTTATCTTTTTTGAGATGAGGGGACCACATCTGTATGCAGTATTCAAGATGTGGGCGTACCATGGATTTACATAAGGGCAATAAGATATTCTCCATCTTATTCTCTATCCCTTTTTTTAATGATTCCTAACAACCCATTTGCTTTTTTGACTGCCACTGCACGGACGTCTTCAGAGAACTATCCATGCTGACTCCAAGATCTTTCTCTTGATTAGTTGTAGCTACATTAGCCCCTATAATATTGTACGTATAGTTGGGGTTATTTTTTCCAGTATGCATTACTTTACATTTATCCACATTCATTTGCCATTTTGTTGCCCAATCACTTAGTTTTTTTGAAGTACTTCACAGTCTGCTTTGGTCTTAACTATCTTGAGCAGTTTAGTATCATCTGCAAACTTTGTCACCTCGCTGCTTACCCCTTTCTCCAGGTCATTTATGAATAAGTTGAACAGGATTGGTCCTAGGACTGACTGTTGAGGGAGAGGGGTAACTAGTGGTGTTCATTCTGAAAATTTACTATTTACTCCTACCCTTTATTCCCTGTCTTTTACCAGTTCTCAGTCCACTGAAAGGATCTTCCCTCTTATCCCATGACAACTTAATTAACATAAGAGCCTTTGGGGAGGGACCTTGTCAAAGGCTTTCTGGAAATCTAAGTACACTATGTCCACTGGATGCCCCTCGTCCACGTTTGTTGACCTCCTTAGAGAACTCTAATAGATTAGTAAGACATGATCTCCCTTTACAGAAACCATGTTGACTTTTGCCCAACAATGTCCGTACCAAGCCACTCTTTTCCTGAGAATATAGTTCTTGATGTTACATTCCACAAATCTGATACAAATAAAATAGACCAATTAACACTTTTTATATTAATGTACTTTAATTTTCATGTTTGGAAAAATATTTTACCAAAAATACTTAAAAAAAAAAAAAAACAAAAATGACAAAATTGCTTTATGGAAGTACACACAGAACTTGTTTGCATTATAGTCCTTCAAATCAATCTGAACAACATTTTTCCTCTTCCAGCAGGTGATAAGTTTAAACAACTCTGGCAGTTTCTTACACTGTAAGATTCTGTGTTCCTTATTCAAGCAACACTCCCATTGTGTTCAGTGGGAATGCAACTTGCAGGATCTGGCTCAGAGGGCTCACAACCCACCATGAACAAACAAGATAAACCCATCCAAATTAAACACTATCCTTTCACACAGATCCTTGTTAACAGAGTCCAATCAGATCATTTCCATGCACACAGGCCACTCAGTTACAGTGAAACTTATAATGAGCAAAGAGCCTGCTAGTATTGTAGTTGTAATAACAGCTGGATGCATAATGCAGTACAATTAATAAAGAGGAATTCTTGCAGGGACTGACATTTAACTGGCCATTATGACAGGTGACCACAGGCAGTCAAGCTCAGGTTTCACTGTAGTCATTACATCTGTCCTCAAACAGTAATTCACACTCCCCTTTCCACAAAATGATATACTGCTGCTTTTTTAAACTTTCCATTCACAAAAACTTTAAAATTCACCCAAAGTGAATAAAATAATCAACATAAAATGAGCAATGGTTTATATTCTGGAGAAATATTTGAGGATATACTCCTCTATGCTATGAAAAAGCTTCTGCTGTTTTAAAATATTTTAGCATTTGAAAACAGCTCACAAAAGTCATGCATTTCACATACCTACCATGAACATAAGCCTTCAAATATATACACACTCCATTGCAGCCTGGAGCTTTCTCTAATGTAAGAATAGCCTGTGTGCGCTCCTGACCTCCCTCTATAACCATTTTATAATATAAATCCCAGCTCCTCCCAGTACAAAATCCATCTTTCAGTGGTTGGGATTATTTTAATTTAACCATGTCAGATTCATCAGTATGATCCATCATTATTATAATTCCTCAATTTTTCCTCAGATTGAAAAGTTATCATTGTTCAATTATATTTCAGTGACTAAAAAAGGTTAAAATTTACCATTCCACAATTACAAATTTTGTTTATTGAACAGCCAGAATAACCTGAAAAAAAAAAAAAAGTCCAACATGTTCCTTTTTCCTCAGATTTCAGTTGTTGTCTTTCATCCACTGCTCAATCCACTGTATAATCTGATCTAAATTCCGCTCCAGGTCCTCTGGTGTGTTACTAGGCAACTGGTGTACAATTTCTTCCTTATAAGATGACATTGCCTCTTCATAAATAGTCTGAAAAATCTCACATTGAATGTTGTCCTGTAGTTTTTTCCCTTTGTACCCTCTAAACACAATATCAAAAAAACACTTAGATAAGCAAATATATATATAAAAAAAAGAGGACTTCATATCCTTATCTTATACAAAACCCGAATTTATACTCTTGAAAGGCTCCTGTGAATCCGCATGACAAGTCACCTTCATTTACTCCACTGATTTACCTGCTTTCAAGTCTGTCGTACAGAAATGAGTTTTCAGTGCGAAGTACAAATACTATATGAAACCAGCGTTCTGGGAAGAAGTCACAGCCATGATAATCAACAATAACTCCACCTTCATTCATTTTGTCTTCTAGTTCATCAATTACCTACAGAAGTCAGACAAAGGCACAAGAAAACTAGATGCAGCTTCTTTGTACAGTAAAAGCTTTGTTATCTGGCAACATTGGGAGAGTGAGGGGTGCCAGTAAGTAAAAAATTCTGGCTAACTAAGACGGAAGGAGTTTGGGTATGTGAGGGGGCTCAGGGTTGGGGCGTGGGGGAGGTTGGGGGGCTTGGGCTCTGGGAGGGAGTTTGGGTGCAGGAGAGGGCTCGGGGCAGGGGTGCTGGATCCAGGCCACGCTCACCTTGGGCGGCTCCTCACGAGCAGCAATGTGTCTCTGCTGCTCCTAAGCGGTTCTGCGTGCTGCCTTCCCCAGCAGGTCCCACCACTGCAACTCCCAGAGCCCATGCCCAGTACCCCCTCCCGCACTCCAAACCCTTTGTGGCTGTTGCTCTGCCTAGGAGCAGCAGGGATATGTCGCTGCTTCCGGGGAGCCAAGCAAAACCAGATAGGAAGCCTGCCAGCCCCACGCCAACTGGACTATAAACCAGACTTTCAATGAAGATCAGAAAAGCTGGTTTACAGAGATTTCCGGTTGGTAAAGTACCAGAAACACAGCTTTTACCGTAATTAACCCCACCCCCCACTTTCAATATGGTAGATTTTGAAGTTGGACTCACTCGGTCTTCATCCAAAATTGGGCATTCATATTCCTCATCAAAGCCTTCATATAATTCCCCTATAGAAAAAAAAAAAAAAAGAGTCCACGTTATTTTGTGAGATAATGGTAGTCATTTGACAACACATTTATGTTAATTTGACACTGACAGGCAATAGAAATTATGTTTATTTTTCAAATTCTTTAAAATCTATTGTATAGATTTGTTTCAATAAAACAAATGCCATGGATAAAAGCATTAGCTTGAACATTAAAGCCATGTGGATTGATTTAAATCAGCAAACAGGAAAACTGGATTTAAATAACTGATTTTAATCATATTTAGCATTTGAACTTTTTAGTTACTTTCCTTAGGAAAAAAATTGATTCTTCTTGGTTGGTACCAATTAACATACTGATTTACAACTAAAATGGCCTTTACACTAAATTTGTTGCTTCCTTTTGCTAACCAGGGGGGCACTACATCTATACAGATGTATTTAAGCAATTATATTGCTTAATTTACATTTATCCAAATTCTTGATTTTTACAGTTTTTATGATGTTAGAATATGGTTAATGATGCATTTCTTATTTACTAGATGATTAATTTTTTATTTGTGACTTATGTCAGGCTCTCTTTAGATTTTATGCATTTTTAATTGAATATTAAACAGAATTTTTATTAAATCAAGTACCTTAAGATACATAAGAAAAAGGTTTATCAAAACATGTTTTGCTCTTGAAACTAACTAATATATCAAACAAAGGAATTACTCTCTGCAGTTAGTGAATCAAACTGATTATTTCTGGACGCCTTGTCCTTCAAGATTTTAGAACTAGTAAATATCATCCTGTTGCAGCTAGTATTTGATTCATAGATTGGAAGAGGAAAACAAGTGCTCCTCCTTTTTCAACTTCCAGTTGGTTTCCTAACTTTGAATGAACTAGTTGAATAAACTGAAATGAAGAAAATATTTTCTCTGCACCTCAGAAGAGGCTATAGCTGTCAAAAGCTGGTTTAGCACTTCAGAGAATTCTGGTTCTAGATGCATAGGCATAGACTTCTATCAGTTCAGTGGTCTGGCATTTCTTTAAAACTGGTCTGCAAATATGTATTGCTTCATATTATTTCCAGTATTTAATTTAAATGACTAATAGATTATAATAAGTATAGACCTTTACATAGGTTGTCAATTTCAAATTTAAACAGTTTAATTTAAAATTTAAATTTAAATTTAATTTATTTTTTAAAAATCCTGTTTTAATTTAAATAAAAAATCCAATTAATTTTTAATATATCAATTTTTATCCACACTTTATTAAAACATCTTTCATACCACAAGCCTCTTAGCACTGAATTATGCCTCTACATGGCAAAGCTGCTGAGGGAAACGAGGACATGAGGTGCAATTGTGTAAGGGTGGGAAGTATAGTGAGCAGCTGGTCATGCTCAACCTTTAAAAAGGTGCAGTTAACACTTTCCCAAGTGTTTATCTGTCAGTTGTCTCAGGGTTTCCTCCTGCAACCCTCACTCCCTTAAGTAGTCCTCACTGATGCAAATAGTCCCACTGATTACAAAGGCCCCATCTTGCATCCGAATCTATACAAGCAGACCCCCATGGGTGGTGGGTATCATAGACTAAGGAGGCTGTGTCTCCTCAAACAGCCAGGTGTGGCCCTGCCCACATTCCGCTCCATGCCCTCCCTGCTTCCTCCCCCTGTGCAGTGGCCTCGGCTTGGGGTGGGTCCGTGCCACCTGGTGCTCCTGGGGCTGGGGGAGCTAGCCTGGGTGAAGGCCAGTGGCCACAGTGTGGGAGCTCTGGATTCCAGCAGTTGCAGAAGAGATGAGACCTTGTGTGTAAGGGGCGGGGGGCTAGCCTTCCTCAACTGGCCATTCACATGCCACCCATGCAGACCCGTATCTACATGGATCCACTTGAAGGAAAGGGTCCAGCGGGGCTGTTTGCATGAATGAGGATTGCAAGACAGAGCCCTGAGTTTGTAGAAAACTTTTTTTTTGAGAAATAGTTTATCACATAATTAGACTATAATGTAATGCCTATGCTCAAGGGAGCAGAGTTAAGGTTATGCACAAGACTCTGACCTTAGCATCTCCAGATCTGAGTGCCTTACTGTGCAACCTTACATTTTCTTATAATGTAGTTCTTCAGATGGAAGAAGTAAATACAGCACTGAGCACTAAATCACACTCTTGCTTTTATACTAGTGAGGAAGATAAATAAAAAGGAAGGGGAGGCTGCTGAAAAAGAAGTCATTTGCTAATATCCCTATTATCTTTGCCTGGCTTGTCAGCACTAAGGTAGGATTTTGTTCTAAAATGCCATTGTCAAGGTTCCTTCCCCACTCTGAACTCTTGGGTACAGATTTGGGGACCTGCATGAAAGACCCCCTAAGCTTATTCTTACCAGCTTAGGTTAAAACTTCCCCAAGGCACAGATTTCTTTCTTGCCTTGGGAATCAGCTTAGGTTAAAAACCTGGTACGCTGCCACCACCAAGCGATTTAAACAAAGAGCAGGGAAAGAGACCATTTGGAGACATCTTCCCCAAAAATATCCCACCTAAGCCCTACAACCCCTTTCCTGGGGAAGGCTTGATAATAATATCCTCACCAATTGGTACAGGTGAACACAGACCCAAACCCTTGGATCTTAAAAACAATGAAAAATCAATCAGGTTCTTAAAAGAAGAATTTTATTTAAAGAAAAGGTAAAAGAATCATCTCTATAAAATCAGAATGGTAAATACTTTACAGGGTAATCAGATTCAAAACATAGCGAATCCCTCTAGGCAAAACCTTAAGTTAGAAAAAGACACAAAAACAGGAATACACATTCCCTCCAGCACAGCAAATTTCACAAGCCAAAAAACCAAAAGAAAATCTAACGCATTTTCTAGCTAGATTACTTACTAACTTAACAGGAGTTGGAAGGCTTGCATCCTTGATCTGTTATCGGCAAAGGTATCACGCAGACTAACAAAACCCTTTGTCCCCCACTCCAGATTTGAAAGTATCTTGTCCCCTCATTGGTCATTTTGGGTCAGGTGCCAGCGAGGTTACCTTAGCTTCTTAACCCTTTACAGCTGAAAGGATTTTTCCTCTGGCCAGGAGGGATTTTATAGCACTGTATACAGAAAGGTGGTTACCCTTCCCTTTATATTTATGACAGCCATCAAGTCACATTTGGAGAGATTGAGGAAAGGAAGAAAACAGGGCAAAGTGTAAGAAAAAATGTGTATAATGGACATCAGTCTGAATTGTATTTTGTAAATGCACTCAGTGTGATGGATAGATACATGATCAATCTGGTGGCATCCTATTAGATGATTAATTTAACACAGAATACTTATTATTTTAACAGGATTTACATGAACATAAGTCTAGTATTTATCTCAAAAGAAATTATTACAAACTCTCCTAAGTGTATCACGCCCATCAACCCACCCAAAAAAATTTATAATTTTGATTAAGCAGCGATAATGTACATTTAATATTTACCTATTGTTTGCATGTCTGTCTTATACAAAGGAAATATATTCTAAGTACTCCAATGGAGTATACATTGTTATACAACCTACCATCTTTTGCCAGATCACCCACATTAACATATGTTGCCCCTACTCTTCCTGCAAGCTCTTTGCCCAGTGTCGTCTTCCCTACACCAGGAGTACCTATGAAACAAATTATATAAAGTGATACATTATTTAAATCAATGCCGTTCATATAATGTATTTGTATCATACCTAACGTAAGTACTTTAGCAAATAAATACATTATAGTACATCACAACCATAAACTCACTGATAAGCAAAAACACAATTATGTTAAAATGTTTAAAAAAATAAAGTTTAGATTTAAAGGAACCAACTCAGCTGTGCAGATCTTAAAGGCCACAAATGTCTCTTTAAATAGGTCAGCCAGAAAAGTGTACCCAAAAACCCCACAACAAAATAACTACCACTAAACCCCACCCCCACAGAACAACAGAGGAGAAGGGGGAGAAGAAAGTTTGGCAAGAAAATACAGATCTGAATGGCATCAACAAATAAAAGTGAAATCTGCGCTATACTATTCAATTTAAAACTGACCCCAAACTGACTCTGGTATCATCATATGGTCATAGTAAAGCAAAGTCCTAGCAACACTCTGCCAAAATCCTGAATTTGAAAGCCAGTTGTCAGACTACTTGTGCGAATGCATCACTGCCATTCTCGGCAAAGAACTGATGGGAAAAATTCCTCGATCGGACCGTGACGTATCAAAAGCTGATAATGGATCCAACAAAACTAATGAAACATGTAATGGGATCACTAGCCTTTGCAATCGTTAAGCCACT
The DNA here is from genome assembly GCF_009764565.3 of Dermochelys coriacea. Lineage (NCBI taxonomy): Eukaryota > Metazoa > Chordata > Testudines > Dermochelyidae > Dermochelys > Dermochelys coriacea. Next base: position 51,842,632 of record NC_050072.1, on the reverse strand, counting down.
TAACCCAAAGCAGTTCCCTAGTTTCAGGACCGCTCCCAGATCCCCACGGGCAGGGACAAAGGAAACGAACATTTGCAGACTCGGCTGCAGCTTCTCTATGGATCTGGTATTGGTCGCTCAGGCCAGTAGCGAACCCCTCTTCGCTCAGCCACCATGTGCAACGTGAGGACCCGCGGCTCAGCCAGCCCGGGGCCGGAGCGGGGCGAGCCCGCGCTGCCCCGGGATCCCATATCGCTGCTCCGGCGACAGGGGCTCGGCTCTGACGGTTTCTTACCCGTGAGCAGGATGTTGGGCCGCCGCATGTCTGGCGTCTCGCCGGCTGCTAGGATGAAAGCAGCAGACTAGTCACCTAGGAGACACGTGAGCAGCTTCCCGGGGCCTTCCCCGGCCTCCTGGCTCGGCGCACCCTAAGGTCGTCAGCAGCTGCGCCACCACCGCTTGGTTTGTTTGTTTGGCTCCCTTTGGCAGGGGTGCGGGGCAGGCGCTGTGCGGGCAGCTAAGTGCCGCGGCGCCTGGGAGGTCCCTGCGGTAGTAGAAGGCTGGGTCGGTTTTCCCTGCGTCGCTCTTCTCCGCTAAGGAGAGGCCTCAGTGCCTCCCCCTCCCCCTCGCCGGAAGCGGGTGGTCCGGCGGCTGAAGCGCGCTGTGCCCAGGTGTTTGTGCGGCAGGGTCCCGCGGTCGCTGGTGCCGGGCCCCGGGAGGGGGAGCTCGATCTCCGCCCGAGCCCTGCGGCAGGACCGGACTACAGGGGGAGAGAAACAACTCTGTCAGCTCGCCCGCCCCAGCGCCCGCCTGGGACCGTGACAGCAGCGGGGAGGGGGCTCTGAGTTTACCGGGCCTGGGCCCCTCGCCTAGTGCAGGGGGGGGGGCCCTGATTAACCACGGGTGGGCCCGTGTACGCTACAGCGACAAGCGAGTTAGGGGAGCTGGTATCGACAGCCTGACTGTGCTCGGACACTGTTACAGTCAGGGCCAGGGAAAGCTTTACGCTGAGTGCTTCTGTAACCGGGTCACTGCCCTTGGGCAAGGTAGGGTATAACCCAGTTACAGGGATGCAACCCAGGCCCGCCCACACTACAGCTGGGTTGTAAACGCTCTGCCCCACCCCGTCTCCTTTGTAGAGCAGATAGGATGTATTTTTAACCTTGTATTTGCATATACATTTATTTAAATATCACTTAGAAATTCACATAGTTTCTAGACTAGTTAATCTTTAATGGCTATAAATAGTTTAGATTATTTTTCTCAAGAAAGAAAGGATTATTCTTAAGGTTTGTTCCACCACTTTTCAGTTTCAGGTCACTTTCTTTAACGTGGTCATACACTGCGGATGGGAATGATAAAGGTTGATGATGTCAAAAAATTCTTCTAGAAGAAAGATAGTGCCAACTAAAGTAGGTGATTGATAATTAAAAATATTTTTTAAAATAAATTGTTTTGATTATGTATGTAAATTGGAGTTTTAATCTTGCTACAGCACAAGCACATCTTGATACAAGTCTTTGTAATTAAATAAAAAGAACAGGAGTACTTGTGGCACCTTAGAGACTAACAAATTTATTTGAGCATAAGCTTTCGTGAGCTACCGATGAAGTGAGCTGTAGCTCACGAAAGCTTATGCTCAAATAAATTTGTTAGTCTCTAAGGTGCCACAAGTACTCCTTGTCTTTTTGCGAATACAAACTAACATGGCTGCTACTCTGAAACCTGTAATTAAATATAATTTTATGATATAGCAACAAGCCATTTCTACCCCTATATATTAATTAGAAACTTAAATGAAGGCAAAAAAGGAAAAAGATTATTTGCACTATATTCCTTGTTTTTATGCTGAGTGTAATTTCAGTGTTCTCTTGGAATGGTTTAATTTGTTTTTCATACTAAAAGACAGCTTGTGTTAAATCTGAGGTCAATTTAAGTACCGATTGCTTTGTATCATCTTTCTTATACCTGAATATTGCTTTGGCCATCATTGTGGCTTAAAGTGAGCCATTTAAAGGAAACCAATTTGAAAGCTAGCTTTAAAAAATACTACTACTGCTACTAATAATAATTAATTTTAAAGTACTGCAAGTGCTCCTTAATCTCTGTGCCAGTATTTGTTATCCAGTCACATTTTCCTATACAAAAAGGTTTTTTCCTCTCACTGATGCACAGTGAAAAAACCACATGAATCAAAGAGATTACTGACTATTAATTCACACAATGCTGTCAAGTGCACAAATTTATCTGGGGAAAAAAAATCAGTTCTGATAATCTTAGATGTTACTTGTGCGATTAAAAACTACTTGAAGCTTAAAATAAAGTCAAGTCTGATTTTCTTTTTCCGGTTGATGGTACCCCTTTCACTCAGTGGAACATTTTTAAGCCCTCTGCAAATATGCGTTGGTTTTGTAAAAAGTGTGCAGAGTACTGAGTATGCACAATCCCTCTTGCTGGGGAAAAAAAATGATTTAATAAATTCTTATTGGGTTCTTTCAGGCTGGGCTCTGTGTATTGTACAGCCATAGAACATGTGATGGATTCCACAGATTTGTTCTTTAGAATCTAAATTTTCATTTTAAAAAATTGTTCTAGCCCAGTGGTTGTGAAGATAACCTTGAAAATGTGGACAGAATGTAAACTGTGCAGTGTTGTCATTGAGTGTACATACAGTTGGAAAAAGAGCTCTGAGTTATGTAAACTTCCCCACCTGTGTCAATGGGCTATTCAATCTAAACCTAAAGATAAACATTTTAATATTAGCTTTGTTAGCTATTTCATTACTGATCATCACTGTAGGAGAAACTTTTGGTAAATGTGCTTGACCCACAATCCAAAATTAGTTTCCATATCTCTCCGTTTATCAAAGCCCAACTGTTTTCTACTTAGCTGCCAAAACCTTCTGTTTCCCCTGCCCTCACCCCCACCCACACACTCTTAAATTTGTGCATTGTAAATACAAAAATATGCAGCATATCAAACATTCAGAATATAGAGGCAATGTTAAATACATTGAATAATATAAAAATACTGAAGAGGCTATTGCATTCTTTGTTGTTTCATATTTAACTAATTCTAAACCTTGGCTTTTTACTTAATAAAGGAAGCTGCTCCAGAATTTCCCATGTGCTCCACAAGAGTGCTATGATACAATGTCCTTGCCACGGAATTTAGGTCAAGCTTCTTGTGGTGCATAAGAGGCTTTCACTGTAGAACTTAAGTTAGGGGTGAGCAAGCGAACATTTGTTTATAATTATCAGTACCTACTAAGGACTTCCAAGAGCTTCTTTTCAAATATTAAAGGGACAAGTTGAATGAGATAATATCTTTTGGAATAACTTCTGTTAGTGAAAGAGACAAGCATTCAAGCTCACTCTTCAAATATGGCATTTTATTATATTTTCATAAGGGAAAATGATTGGTTGTTACTGAAAATGTTCAAGATGTAAATTTATATATTTGATAGATAATGCCAAGTTATTCAGAGTCAACTGCAGCTGAATATAGAGCAAAAAAAAAAAAAGTGAAAAACTGTCTGACATTAACCTTCATAAATTTTTGTTTTGTCAGGTAACAGGTTGGGTGGCATCTTCATTTGATGATTTCTTCGGGAATACAAATACTTCATCTAGTACCCTTCTTGTGAAGTCATCTGGGGAGGCTAATCAGCATCAGAAGAGAAAAGATCATTCCTCTGTGCCAGAAAGTAGCAAGAATAAGGTTCTGGCCAGAATCAAGGGAAACTCATCTTCAATTTGTGATCACTCTAAACAAAATCAAAGCCAGTCTCAAAATGAACCATGGGTGGATAAATACAAACCAAGAACACAGGTATGAGAAGTATTCTAAGTGTTAGATGTGGTAAGGGACATAAAATCATTTTTGGGTAACTTATGAATTGTTCTATTTCTGCAAACTAGTCCTACCCAGAGTGCAGCTTCTAAATGTTAGATTGTCTTGCATCAGTGTAAAATCTGAATGATTAGTTTACTGTGCCAACTATCTGTAGAGAAGACCGTGAACAAACTCAGATTTTCACAGCTATTTATCCACAGAACTTGCATTTTTACTGATGCATTTCAAATATGTTTAGTGTGTGTATTAACTATTACTCTCAAAATGAGGAACCTTGTGGTATGAACTACTGTGGAGTAGTAAATTAACATTCTTATGCTTTTAAAATAATCCACCTCTGAAATGTCTTTGTTGGTATGTATGTAAATAATAAACAACTGTACTTCAGGGATTGTTTCAGGGCTCATCTTTGATTCTTGGCATTTGGAAAATTGGTGGGGAATCGGAGTTAAAGGAGGGGATTGGTGATCGGTTACTTTTAATTGCTGTGCTCAGGATGTATTTAAATTATGTTAAGGGTGGCTAGGTCATTCTCATATGTAAGCACTGTGTTTGGCATTTTTACAAACATAAGTACTATTCTTGAACTGTATCAGTAAAAGTCATAAATCAGAGCTTATATGTATTTCTTATATCCTCTCTCATCATTCTAGAATGAACTTGCTGTACATAAGAAGAAGATTGAAGAAGTTGAGAGCTGGTTAAAAGCTCAAATATTTCAAAGGCAGCCAAAGCAGGTAGTCCATAAATTTTCTTTTTTAAATTTATTTTATTTAATTAAGTTGTAAGAAGTTAAACTTGCAAGTAATCATACAAATAACACTACAGACCTTTTATAGTTATATAGACTCTACGTCACTGAAATAGAATGAATTATGTGGGATTCATGGGATTTATTTGAATAAACAGGATGTTTCTTAATGCACAGCTGAAGACAAATCCAAAATTGGCTTAATGGGGTTTGAAGTAAGAGAGAGCCTCTGTATTTTGTTTGGGAGACACTTTGTTTATACATTTTAAAGAAAAAATGGACCCATGTGACAGACCACTGCAATCTAAAGGAACTCATTGTGAGACGAGCATTACACCATAAACAATGACACACATTTGAAAATATAACTTCTATTTTAAACTGCTGTGTACAGATACTCAGAAATGCTTGTCTTGTAGAAAACTGGATATCTTGGGAGTTTAATATAATGCACAAGGTAGTTCGCATTCTATTTTAATATTGAAAGGACTGTTGACATTTTAATATCATATAAAATTATTCTAACAGTGTAGGCGAGAGCTTTATTTTTCAAACTTACTTATTCTTATATCCCTTCAGAATCTGTATCTGTAGGAGAAATAAGAACTGGATTCTATTTCTCCTTCAACAGAATTATTTACTAACTTCTGGTCAGTTTACACCTGTGCAATCCCATTAAAGGTAATGGGGTTGCACAGGTGTCATTGAAATCCTAATTTATTCTGCAGAACTTCTGTTGACGATATGTTAGTGTGCAGGAACTAAGCTTGAATTATATAATGGCAGATTGATTTTGTAGAACTGGTACTTGTAAAAAGATGGCTTTTCTTCATAAACTGAGAACACTGATGAAGAATCATTGAGACACAACATGTAACCCTGGATGATGTTTCTGATCATTTTTCAGAAAAGAACCAAACTATAAATGTTCTATCAATTCCTTAGAGGAAATCTCAAAATGAAATGTTTAATACTAAACTGGATGAAGTTCTAGACACAGATACAGCAGGGGAACAATTTGACATGGTCAAGGTCTCTAGAGAACCTGAAAAAGGCCCTATCCTGTTTTCCTTGTACACCCAACATCCCCATTGAAGCCAAAAGGGAGTTTTGGTAGTTCATGGAATGGAGGACTGGGCCTCTACTAGGTCATTTTCTATCTCATTTTTAAGATTTTTCTGTGAAGGCCCATTTTCATAGATTCATAGATACTAAGGTCAGAAGGGACCACTCTGATCATCTAGTCCGACCTCCTGCACAGCGCAGGCCACAGAATGTCACCCACCACTCCTATGAAAAACCTCACCCATGTCTGAGCTATTGAAGTCCTCAAATCATGGTTCAAAACTTCAAGGAGCAGAGAAGCCTCCCTCCAGTCAACCATGCCCCATGCTACAGAGGAAGGCGAAAAACCTCCAGGGCCTCTCCAATCTGCCCTGGAGGAAAATTCCTTCCCGACCCCAAATATGGCAATCAGCTAAACCCTGAGCATATGGGCAAGATTCACCAGCCAGATACCCAGGATAGAATTTTCTATAGTAACTCAGATCCCATCCATCTAATATCCCATCTCAGGGGATTTGGCCTATTTACCCTGAATATTTAAAGATCAGTTACTTACCAAAATCCCATTATCCCATCATACCATCTCCTCCATAAACTTATCGAGTAGAATCTTAAAACCAGATAGATCTTTTGCCCCCACTGCTTCCCTTGGAAGGTTATTCCAAAACTTCACTCCTCTGATGGTTAAAACCTTCGTCTGATTTCAAGTCTAAACTTCCTGGTGGCCAGTTTATACCCATTTGTTCTTGTGTCCACATTGGTGCTGAGCTTAATAATTCCTCTCCCTCTCCTATATTTATCCCTCTGATATATTTATAGAGAGCAATCATATCTCCCCTCAACCTTCTTTAGTTAGGCTAAACAAGCCAAGCTCCTTAAGTCTCCTTTCATAAGACAAGTTTTCCATTCCTCGGATCATCCTAGTAGCCCTTCTCTGTACCTGCTCCAGTTTGAATTCATCCTTTTTAAACATGGGAGACCAGAACTGCACACAGTATTCTAGGTGAGGTCTCACCAGTGCCTTGTATAACGGTACTAAAACCTCCTTATCCCTACTGGAAATGCCTCTCCTGATGCATCCCAAAACCACATTAGCTTTTTTCACAGCCATATCACATTGGCAGCTCATAGTCATCCTATGATCAACCAATACTCCAAGGTCCTTCTCCTCTTCCGTTACTTCTAATTGATGCGTCCCCAGCTTATAACTAAAATTCTTGTTATTAATCCCTAAATGCATAACCTTACACTTCTCACTATTAAATTTCATCCTCTTACTATTACTCCAGTTTACAAGGTCATCCAGATCCTCCTGTATAATATCCCGATCCTTCTCCGAATTGGCAATACCTCCCAGCTTTGTATCATCTGCAAACTTTATTAGCACACTCCCACTTTTTGTGCCAAGGTCAGTAACAAAAAGATTAAATAAATTTTAATTTTAATAAATTTAAAATTTTAAAGCAGGACTGGTGTGCAGCATCCTATTGTGGGGGTCTCAAATTGTATCTCTTATTAGCAAAATAGTATTGCAAACAATGGGTGTTATAATGTAGATCATTTTTATTTTTCAGAATTATTTCACATTTTATCTATGGTGACGTGCTACAAGGCATATGAACTTTCAGATTCCGTAACTGGGCCATTTTGCTCAGTGTTTTAAAATGGCAAGTCCACACCTCCTTTCTTACCATCACAATCCAGCGAAAAATACATAGACTATATTTATGATAAATTGTTCATTTCTCCTCTGTCCATTAATTATGTAGCGTGGTGAATATACAAAGTGTGAATCAGATCATTGAGAGATAATAGGCACATGCATACAAATACTTACTGATAGTCTTCACAAGGTGGAAACTGAGTGCCTGAGTCTCCAGTTCACTAGATTAGTGCTGTACCAATATATTATTAGAACATTAACTTGACAAAAATATTTTTAACACTGAAAATAGGACTATAAAACTTGTCATATCAGACCAGACCAATGGTTCAACTAGTCTGGTAATCTGCCTTTTCCAGTTATAAATACTTTAGATCAGTGGTCTCTAAAGTGGGGTGCGCGCACCCCAGGGGGTGCGCCAGAGGATCCCACGGGGTGCGCGGCAGGAGGCGTGCTGCCGGGTGGCACTCAGCCATATTTTTTTCTTCAGCGGCAGCTCGGCACGCTTGCGGCAGGTCTTTCCTCCTCCTTTCTTCGGTGGCATGCCTGCGGTAAGTCTTACCCTCTCCTTTCTTCGGCAGCACCGTGGGGGTGCGCGATCCAAAAACTTTGGAGACCACTGCTTTAGATGAAGGCAAAATAAAATCCCTTCTAAAGCACCTAGTCAACTTGTTACAGCAAAGTGTTAAAACTCAGTCTACTTTGAATTTATCTAAAATGTAAGGTATTGGAATTATTTATTAATATGGGAAATCACCAAACACCAATTTAACAATAAATTCCTTTATTAAATCCAAAGGCCAAATGTTACTTTATGCAGTTACTTTAAACATGCCTAAAAGCCTTAATAATAAAGCTCACTACATCTAAACAGTAACAAAACATTTATATGCATTTGATGAAGATATTTACAAATGGGCTAAACCCAGCGGTGTTTAGACCCATATTGGTTGGCTCCAATATGGGGAAGCAGGTATTAGCAATGAACTCTTTCCGAATTTACTTTTTATACTCTCTAACAAACGAGTGATGTCATTTCCAATTACTGACTTCAGTTAAAAATCACTTGGAGATGGTTCACCCTTATTTCCAGTATTAATCCGGATAAGATATACAATCTCCTTTTTTCCTCAAGGACTTTCCTCCCCATCTTCTGGGTGTGAAACCGTTTTTCTATTGCACCTGGGATTACGTGGGCTTTAACACTGGTGTGAGAGTTGGGTAAGGGCCGTGTTGGCTCATTTTAAGACGCATTCTCTTTCTGTGATTTAAAATCATCTGTAGTCACCCTTGGCGGTCAGAGGCCTTCTTTTTAGAAATTTCCCCTTAGCTCATTAGTTATTTGTTGAACCAGAGATGTCCTCCCTATTTTATTCCTTCTGGCTTTATCGCTTCTTTATTTTCAAGTCATTCCTTCTACTTGCTAGTCAGAGTCTTTCTTTACAATACACACATTTCCTTAACCAAACTTAAATTAACTTTAATTCTATACTTCGCCTACATAAGATAAAACAATTTAAAATTGGTGTGTTGGGTTGGGTTTTTTGTCATTCGTGTTAGAACCTTTACTCAGGTGGCCAGATCCACTTAGGCGCTGCATTGGGATCCTTTAGCATCCCTGGTGTACCCATGCGGAGTCCTTTTGACTTTGAGAGTGGATCTCAGTGTAGAATTGAGGCTTAAATATTGCATGCAGTGTGTATAAAACTAACATATTTTCCCATTTTAAAAATCAGGTTTTTAATAAAGCAGTGATACAATACTTCAAAAAGAACAGAAACTTTAACCCAGCATTTCTCCTCTGTCACATTTGAGTCTTGGCTTATAGTCCTCTTTTTGTTATAGGGTGGCTCTGTTTTAGTGTTAACTGGACCCCCCGGTTGTGGAAAGTCTGTAACTATACAAATATTAGCTAAGGAACTTCATGTTCAGGTGCAAGAATGGACCAATCCAATATCTCTAGACTTTAGGAAAGAAGACTTCAAGGATGCTTTTAACTATGGTAATTTCCCCCCAGTTATTTTTATAGTTTCTTAACTGTAAAAATTTTTAACACCTCAAAACCATTAAATAAGGAATAACTTTAAATTTCTTTCTGAGAGATTTGATGCTAAAAATGTGCTTGGCAAAAAGATTGTTTTTTGTATTTGTTTCTTGTGCAACGTCAAATTAAGGCCAAAATGCAACATTCTGTTTTTTAGTTTTTGTTTGAAATGTGAATTTTTTTTAAAAAGGTCTGTTCAGCTGGTGGGAGAAATTCACTTCAGTATGGAGGGCCTGTATAATGTCCTCAGCAGCATGTAAGCCCTCAAAGTGAGGGCATGGCTACACTTGCAAATGTAGAGTGCTTTGAGTTAAACTAGCCTTTGTAGAGCACAGTAAGGAAAGTGCTGCAGTCTGTCCACACTGACAGCTACAAGCGCACTGGCGTGGCCACATTAGCAGCTCTTGCAGTGGCCGCAGAGAGTGGTAGCTATCCCAGCATGCAAGTGGCTGCAATATGCTTTTCAAATGGGAGGGGTGGGATGGAGTGTGACAGGGAGTGTGTATGTGGGGGGAGAGAGAGTGGGGTTTGGGGGGGTGAGAGCGTGTCAGCATGCTGTCTTGTAAGTTCAGACAGCAGTATACCCCACCTCCCCCTGCCCCTCTCTCTCTTTCTCACACAGCATTCCACAGTAATGGTTGCTTTGTCTCAGAGCAGATAAGCAGCCGGCCGTCAGAAACGGAGCTTTCAAAAGGCATATCCGCATTCCTACAGCGAGCTCAAAACAATGAGAAGAGTGGCTACTTGACTTAAGGGGATTATGGGACGTTTCCGGAGGCTGGTCAGAGCGCAGTAATGCAACACCTCTTTCACACTGACGCTTGGGCATTTCAGCCAGTATGCAACAAGCGTTAATCTTCTTGCCGAGGTGGAGTACGAGGAGCGCTCTAGCCGTGGAGTCAGAGCGCTCTATGTGCCTTGCTAGTGTGGACGGGTAGTGAGCTAGGGCGCCCGGGGCTGCTTTAATGCGCTCTAACTCGCAAGTGTAGCCAAGCCCTGAGACTTAAACGTGTCAGAGGACCTTTGGCAGACCTGTTGCACTGGAGTCGACTTTATTCTTTAAAGAGAGATTTGGCATATATTTGATGGTAGACTGTTAAATAGTCATTAACAGAAAATATCAAGAGGATATGATGGCTCTTGTATGAATTTATAATATTTGATATAATATGGTACATTTTTTAATTAATTTTCCTCTTCCAGAATCAAGTTTTCAGATGCTTCCCAGTCAGGCCCAGACTACTCTCTTTCAAGACTTTCTGTTAAGAGCAAATAAGTATAACAAACTTCAGATGCTAGGGGAATCCACAGAGGCGGCTGATAAACTTATTCTCATTGAAGTAAGTAAAAACTCTTGAAATTATTTACTTGGATTACCACAGCACCTAGAGGCCCTCATGATGAACCAGGATCTGCTAGGTGCTGGAGTACAAACAAAGGACAAAAAAAGACACTCCCTTACCCCAGAGAGTTGACATTCTAAGTATTGGACAGGAGATAAAAGATGATTCAATACAGACAATACAAAGAAACACTGAAACAGCGTTGGTCAGGGTGAAAGGTTGTGGTCCCAGCACATTAGTATCCTAACCATTGTCCATGTTTTGTAGACATCACAGCAGAGAGGATGAAGGAGGATAATGAGGGAGCTTTGTGGATGTTTATGGGAGCTTCTCCCAAGCATGAAGGGCAGCACAGGAGGAAGCACAAAGCTGCTTGTTTGAAAATTTAACAAGGGGTGATGGAGGCTGACATCATTGGCCAATTGAAGGCAGGAGTCAGCATGTTGACAGTGAATATGAGATGATATGTAGGATAGGGATAGGCTATCAGAGCCTTGAAAATGAAGACAAGTAGCTTATGTTTGATAGAATAGAGAAAGAGGAGCTAGTGGAGGGATACAAAGAGAGAGGAGACATAGTCAAAGCAGCAAGATAGAAAAATGATCTTTGCAGCAGCATTCTGAATGGATATGAGTGGGGCAAAATTGTATTTGTGAAGGTCAATATAAAATATATTGCAGTAATCAAGTTAGGAGATGAGCGTCTGGATGACAGTTTTAGCTATATGGGTGGATATGATCAGTGATGAGCTGCCAAAATCTTAACCGGTTCCCTATAAAAAGTTCTGATTTAAGGGATGTGCCCCAGTATGTATTTTTTGTACCAACAGGGTTACCATATGTCCGTATTTTCCCTGGGAGGAATTTTTAAAATTTTAAAATTTTAAAAATTCCTCCTGGATGGCAATTTAAGAACCAAAAAGCCTGACCTGTCCGGGAAAATACGGATGTCTGTTAACCCTGCCTAAAGTTCTTTTTTAAAAAGATTGGCCTGAACTAGAGATGAGCTCCGTTTCACATGTGTGGGTCCCCACCACTCCCTGGGGGTGTGCTAGGGTGACCAGATGTCCCGATTTTATAGGGACGGTCCCGATTTTGGGGTCTTTTTCTTATATAAGCTCCTATTACTCCCCACCCCCTGTCCTGATTTTTCACACTTGCTGTCTAGTCGCCCTAGGGTGTGCACATGTGTGGGTCCCAGCTGCTCCCTGTCCCCCTCATTGAAGCAGGTGTTCAGGGTTATTGCCCTGGGAACTGCAGGGCACCAGGGGACGTGGGGCCACTGCAGACAGGGGCGTGGGGCAGGGCTAGCTGGAGGCAGGGGGTGCGGGCGGGGCTGGCTGCAGGCAGGGCAGGGCCAGGGGGGCGGGGCTGTTTGCAGGCAGGGCAGGGCCGGGGGTGTGGGCGGGGCTGGCTGCAGGCAGGGGGTGCAGGGCTGGCTGGAGACAGGGCAGGGTGTGTGTGCGGCAGGGGCTGGCTGCGGGCAGGGCAGGCAGTGCGGGGGTGGCTGGAGACGGGCAGGGCAGGGGGTGCGGCAGAGGCTGGTGCGGGCAGGGCAGGGGGTGCGGCAGAGGCTGGTGCGGGCAGGGCAGGGGGTGCGGCAGAGGCTGGTGCGGGCAGGGCAGGGGGTGCGGCAGAGGCTGGTGCGGGCAGGGCAGGAGGTGCGGCAGAGGCTGGTGCGGGCAGGGCAGAGGGTGCGGCAGAGGCTGGTGCGGGCAGGGCAGGGGGTGCACCAGGGCTGGCTGCGGGCAGGGCAGGGGATGCAGCAGGGGTTGGCTGCAGGCAGGGCACAGGGTGTGGAGGTGGCTGGAGACAGGGGCTGGCTGCGGGCAGGGCCGGGGGTGTGTGCGGCAGGGGCTGCCCACAGGCAGGGAGTGCGGGGGTGACTGGAGGCAGGGGGTGCAGCAGGGGCTGCTGATGGCAGGAGGTGCGGGGGTGGCTGGAGACAGGCTGGCTGTGGGCAGGGCAGGGGGTGCGGCAGGGGCTGGCTGCTGGCAGGGTGGTGGGTACTCACGGGGAGAGTAGCAGGACGCAGCCCAGGCCCAGCAGAGCAGCTGGGGACCCACCAGGCAGCGTCGGGAGCCCCAGGGCCAGGGGAGCAGCAGCAGCAGTAACAGAGCTCGTGCCCAGGGACAGGCGGCAGCCCACATAGCTCCCACAGCGCAGCGCCCCCAGCGGCCGGAGGAGGAATTAAATCAGTTCTCTGCCGGAGCCCATCAAAGCCTCAGCGCCCCCTGCGGGGAAGCAGGTTAACAACCGGTTCTAAAAACTGCTTCAAAATTTAGCAACAGGTTCATGCGAACCGGTGCGAACCGGCTCCAGCACACCACTGGATATGATAGGTTATGATGAGATTATGGGCCGGAGTGACAGGCAAAATGGTGGTGTTATCCGCAGTAATTGAGAAAGAAGGTAGCAGGGAGGCCTTTGGGGAGGGGAAGATTAAAGAGTTCTCTTTTAGCTATGTTGATCTTGAAGCTGATAGGTAAACATCTGTGAGGAGATGTTAGAGAGACAGGCTGATATTTTATTTAGGGTAGAGAGGTAAAACTGGTCATCATAGAGAAAGAGTTGAGTTGAATTTGTGTTTGCAATGAGATTATCAAGATAAAAGGTGTAGAGGGAAGAGACTGGGACCAAGGACAGATGTGTATGGAACCCCCACAGAAATCTAGAGCGGGATGAGGAGACTACTCTGAAGGAGCTATTAGAGAGATAGGAGAAGAATCAGGAAAGGAAGCCAAGAGAGGGCAAGATTTCAAGAAGAGCATAGCTGATTGTAAAGTGGTTGACAGGTCTAGAAGGATACAGATTGCAGTGCAAAGGATGGAAGCTGGATTGGTTAGAGTCTAAGATGGAATTGGAGGAGAGGAGCTCCAGGCAGTGATTGTAGTTGGTGCATTTGATTAATTTAGAGATGAAAGGGGCAGTAGCTGGAGAAGCAAGTGTGGCCAATGATGGAATTTTTAAGGTGGAAGAGTCTGAAGCATACTTGTATTGTGAAGGGAAAGAGCCAGAGGGGAGAGAGCTTAAGGAGAAAAGTAAGGAGGGGATGAGAGTGGATGGTGTAAGGGAGATCAGCAAATGGGATGGACAAATTGAGGGGTTAGAGGAGGAAGCAGACAACAAACTTCTGGTCATAGGAGGGGAAGGAAAGATAAGATGAAGGGATGGAGAAAGTTGCTCATATTTGTCAGTTTTTCTCTTGGAAAAAATTGAGATCCCATGCAGGGAAAAGTGGAGGTATGAGGAGGCGTGGGTTTAAGGAGTGAGTCAAAGGTGGCAAAAGGGTGCTATTGAAAGCTGAGATTCATGATCATTTATGTGAACATGATATTAAATGGATACTATGTTTCTAAAGGGTTTTGTATCGCAGACCAGAGTTCTCCAGTCTTCGTTGAAGCTGTATAAAACCCATGTGAGTTGATTGGAATGGCAGAAATTGCTTTAACCTCTGGTCATAGAAGGGAGTGAGTGTGCTACCAAAGGATAGCTCAAGACAATGTTGAAGAGCAGCGCTCACGCTCGGTTTCCATATATAACTTTAAAGGTAGCCTGAAAAGTAAAATTATTTGTGGTTGTACCCTCTTTTTGCTGCTTTGTGATGTATAAAGAGAGCCTGAAAGATTTGTTTTTTTAAATGCTTTAATTCTGCTTGGTTTTCTCCTTAGAAATATCAAGGATGTAAAGTCTAGTCATCCTTGTTTTGTTGTGGGACGTTCTTGGAGGGCTAAGACATGTGAGTGTGGATCTTTCACTGTCCTCACTAGAAGGGGCCAGGAGAATAGTCTTTTCTTCCAATTATTTGTTCAAGCATTTTTGTTTAACTCCTATTTAAATCCATTTAAATAGTCTGAATGAAAATCACCCCTTGTCAATCATGTTTCTCTGGTATGATCTTTCTGAGCTCATAAGTCTCCTAGTTCTCTAGTTCTCCATAATCTCCAGGATAAACAAAGTAGACGGGATTTGAATTCCTAATTTTAAAAAAAAAAAAAACAAGAAAACATTTCTTGGAAAACAGGGAAATTTTCAGGCCTCTTAATCCATAATAGTGGTTCTGTGCCCTTTTTCTCATTTTTCTTCTGCTGCTCTGTTTCTATATTAAGTTTATTGAAAAATTATTTAACTAGACATTTATGCAGCTTATCTAACCACATGTGAATTTTCCTTGAAGCCAGTGTGGATTGGAGAAAAACTGTCTGTTTTCATAGAGGGCTTAATTTTCAGTCCACCAGCAGAGAACAGATACACTTGAATTACAACTACTTCATTTGTTTTCAATAGGATATGCCTAACCAGTTTTATCGTGACCGTGACAGTTTACACGAAATTCTGAGGTGAGTTGTAAGTAATCTGCTTATGGGCTAAAATCCTAAACAACTGCCAGTAAACCAGAGTTTGTGACCCTTGTTATGCTTATTTTGTGTTTTAGGAGATTTGTGCGGACAAATAGATGTCCCCTTGTATTTATAATCTCAGACAGTCTCAGTGGAGATAGCAACCAAAAGTTATTATTTCCAAAGGAAATTCAGGAAGAACTGTGTATATCTAGTATTAGGTAAGAGATCATTCACTGCATAAAATTGACCAGAAGGTTAAGTATAGAACTAATAGTTTAATGAACATTTTTTCTTATTGAATTTGATAGTTTTAACCCTGTGGCTCCAACAATGATGATGAAAGTTCTTAATCGAATAGCTACAGCAGAAGCAAGTATGGTAAGGCATCAAAAACTGCTTGACTTCCACATGGTGCTAGGATCACAGCAAAACATTTCAGGCTGTTAAATCTAGAATATTAGTTTTTGATCATGTTGTAGTTTCATCCCTGTTTTCTTGTAATCCGGGAATCAAGCTTTCAAAAGTGGCTTGTTTGCCAAAAGTAGTGACTTTGGATTCAGAGAGAAGGGTCTGGTCTAATTCCTGAGGTGACTTTTGAAAATTCTTCTGTATGCTACAAAAAGCACCTGCTAAAACATATGCAGCAAATTATTTTCACAGTGGTGATATTGCAGATGGACTCCATGCTGGCAGTAATTGTAGGCCATGGGTATTGTGGTAAACCCAGGATAAACAGCTACAAAAGAGGGGTAGTAATTAGTCCCAGGGGATTAAGAGGCCCCTCCCTATCCACTGAGGAGAGAGAACCACAGGGCAATAAGGTTCAGCTGGAAAAGGGGTTGCTAGGGAACCAATTAGGTTCAGCTGACTCAATACTTGGGACTTTTTTAAACCCTCCCTGGGTGGTAGGAGGGGGGGAGTGAGAGGAGTAGGGAAGCTGTCATAGGCTGTTGGCAGCAAGACACCAGACCTTCCCAGTAGGGAGGCTGCACTCGCTCCCCAAAAGGGAAAGAAAACAAGCACAAGGGACTGACTGAGGAGAGGAGTAGCAGGACCCTGTGCCACCTATAAGGATTCGCCTTGCCCCAAACCTGAGTCTCCAAGGCTAAAAAGGACTGAGCCTACTGAGGCGAACAAGGTATTTTGCCACACTTGGTGTCAAAGGTGGGATGTGGTGAGTGAGTAAGTTTCTGTGGCAAGCCATCTCAGGGCAGGGTAAATCACAAAAATAAATAAATAAATGAAGGCTGTAGTGAAGGCGTTAGTACAGGCCACTGCGGCCCAACAAGAGGCTACCGGGGTCCAGATGGCTGCCCAGCAAGTCGGTACGCGTCCAACAGGAGACGAACAATTACTGATGAACCAGGCGGCCCAAGATCGAGCACCCTGAATGAAGTAGTGAACCAGTTAAAAGTCCTAACCACACTGACACACGGGCCCCAGGGGATCCGGACCGCTGCAGGCAAGCACTAATTTACAGAAGCTGACTACGGATGACTATATAGAGGCATATCTCCTTGCCTTTGAGAGGACGGTGCTGTGGGAGGCCTGGCCCCAAGACCAGTGGGCAGGTATCCTGGCTCCATTTCTGTGTGGGGAGCCCAAGAAGGCCTATTTCGACATGACCACAGAGACAGCTATGGATTACCCCCAGCTGAAGGCAGAAATCCTGGCAAGGTTAGGTGTGATGTCAGCCATACAGGCACAGCGCTTCCATGAGTGGAAATACTGGGACAGCAAACTGCCAAGGTCCTCAGCTATTTGATTTAATCCACCTTGCCCAGAAGTGGCTCCACCCCGAGACCCAGGGGTCAGAGAATATGGTGAAAATCCTCATGTTGGACAGGTACATGAGGGGGTTGCTGCTGGACATACGGGGGTGGGTCCGCCAAAACGATCCCTCCTCTTATGATGAACTAGTTGCCCTCGTAGAGAGACACGTAGCAGCCCAAGAACTTTTGCGGGCCACCGGAGAAGGAAGGCGCCAGAATCAGAGACAAGTCTCTGCGCTGAGACCCCGATTTGCCTTAGCACCAGGCTGAACTATGGAGGGGAGGAAGGAGGCCGAAGAGCAGCCAGAGGTCCCAGAGAGACTTGAGGACTGAGGGAGAGAGGCTCAGGATAAAGCCCAATAGCCCGAAAATTCGGGGGCTGCCCTGAGCAGGGTACTGATGTTATGCATGTGGCAAACTGGGGCATATGGCTGCCCCATGCCCAAATCTAGAAGAGCCCATGCAATGCGAACTGGGAAATATAGGGGGACCGTGTGATCTAATAAGTCTAGTAGGGGTTGCAGTGGTCCCTCATAGATGCACTAGACCCGTTAAGATGAATGGTATAGAGACCACTGCGTTAGTAGACTCGGGAAGTGCAATCACGCTGGTCTCGGGAAAGCTGGTCGGGCAGGACCAACTATCCCAAGCTAAATGCTCAGGAATATCCTGTGTGCATGGGGATGTCAGTTACTACCTGACCATCCCCGTAAAAATAGAAATTCTCGGAAACCCCACTAAGGTGACGGTGGGAGTACTTTCAAAACTCCCCTACCCAGTCCTTATCGGACGAGACTTCCTGGGATTTGATAGCCTACTCCCTGGGGAAATGGTGGAAGAAAATAATGAACCCAGGACACAGGGGGTGGCCCAGATAGATAACCCCGGCCTTCCACGAATTTGGCCAGGATTTGTTCTCCCCACCGGGAAAGCCCCGGAAGACTAGGAGGGAATGGAGGGCGGATAAAAGGAGGGGAACGAGGATCTTGACCCAGTACCAGAAATCTATGCTTGTAGGGGAAAGAGGTGGCTCAACGGACAGCGGGGCAGGGCAGGAGATCAACGACCCAATAGCCGGACCTTGTTCCCCGGGGGTTTTTCACGAGGGGGGGAGACAGAGGTAGATCCCCCTGAGTTTGGACAAATGGGGACCTCACTCGGGAATTTTGGTCAGGATCAGGCCAATGATCCAATATATAGCAATACTCGTAAAGAAGTAGTCGAGGTAAATGGGGTCCTCGTGGAGGGGAGAGTCAAGGGCCCAGGGCCATATTATGTGATTAAGGGTTATCTGCTATACAGAGTAGTCCAGATCCAAGAGCAAGTTATAGAACAATTCGTGGTCCCACAGAAGCATCAGAAGGGCATAATGGATCTGGCCCACAGCCAACTGTTTGGGGGCCATCTAGGGGTAGATAAGACCCTTGATCAGATTCTGCAGAGGTTTTTTTTACCTGGCATTTATGCGGCTGTCCAGCGATATTGTACCTCCTGTCCAGAATGTCAGTTACATGGGCCCCGACCACACCTAAGGGCCCCTTTGGTACGTCTACCAATTATTGAAATCCCATTCAAGCAAATAGCTATGGATCTAGTAGGGACACTGAAGAAGTCAGCCCGGGGTCATCAGTACATTCTTGTAGTACTAATATCCCAAGGCCGTACCCCTACGGAACACCATGTCAAAGACCATAGCCAAAGAATTAGTCCGGATTTTTTCCAGAGTAGGGATACCTAAAGAGATCCTGACAGACCAAGGGACCCCCTTTGTGTCTAAGTTAATGAAGGACCTATGTACAATGCTCCATATACGGACCCTCAGGATGTCACTCTATCATCCCCAGACTGATGGCCTTGTTGAACGCTTCAGTACAACATTGAAGAACATGCTACGGAAAGTGGTTAGTCGCTACGGGAAAGATTGGGACGCCCTGCTGCCTTACTTGCTGTTTGCTGTACGGGAGGTTCCAAGCTTCCACTGGATTCTCCCCATTCGAGCTGTTATATGGTCGCCACCCCAGGGGCATATTGGACATGGCCAAAGAGGGCTGGGAAGAACAGCTGAACACCGGGAGAAACATCATTGAACATGTATTGCAAATGAAAGACCGGATAGCCCAAGTCACCCCCCTTGTGCGCGAACACCTGGAGAAGGCCCAAGGGGCCCAACGGGAATACTACAATCGCCAAGCAACAACCCAGAAGTTCCAGGTGGAAGACCGGGTAATGGTGCTCAGACCCATGGCAGAGAGCAAGCTCCTGGCCAGGTGGCAGGGGCCATATGAGATAATAGAAACCATAGGAGAAGTCGACTATAAGGTCCAACAGCCGGGTTGCTGGAAGCTGGAGCAGATCTACTATATAAACCTGCTGAAACCATTGGCGGATAGAGAAGCGCATATAGTTGTGCTAGGTCAAGTCCAGTGGTTTTAGTGCCTAAGCCGGATGGCAGTGTGAGGTTCTGCAACAACTTCCGAAAGCTGAATGAGGTGTCCCAGTTCGATGCGTACCCTATACCCCGGATAGATGAGCTAATTGACAGATTGGGGAAAAAGCATGGTTTATGTCTACCCTTGACCTGACCAAGGCTATTGGCAGATCCCCCTGGCCACGGCTGATAAAGAGAAGACAGCCTTTGCAACTCCAGAGGGACTATATCAGTACACCATCCTCCCCTTTGGGCTGCATGGGGCACCCGCTACTTTCCAAAGGCTCATGGACAAACTGTTGCTACCACATGGCAAGTACACAGCAGCCTATCTCGACGACGTTATCATATATAGCCCTGACTGGGAGACACACTTGGAGAAGATGGAGGCAGTACTAGATACCCTGAGGAAGGCGGGGCTGACGGCAAACCCCTCCAAGTGTTTGCTCGGGCTAGCTGAAGCCAGAAACCTTGGGTATATAGTGGGGAGGGGCATGGGGAGGCCCCAACTCAACAGGTTAGAAGCTATACAGAAGTGGCCCCAACCACTCTGAAAAAAACAGGTCAGGGCGTTCCTCGGACTAGTTGGGTACTATAGATGGTTCATTCCCCACTTTGCCACCAGGGCATGCCCGTTAACAGACCTAATGAGAGCTCGGGGCCCAGACATAGTAAGATGGATGAACGTGGCTGAAGACGCTTTTTCAGATCTACGGACGGCCCTCTGCACTGACCCCATACTTGTGGCCCCAGACTGGGGGAAGGAGTTTATTCTACAAACCGACGCCTCTGATGTAGGGTTGGGGGGGACGAAAAGCCCATCCTCTTCCTCAGTAGGAAGCTCCTGCCTAGGGAACGGAAATACGCCGTTGTCGAAAAAGAATGCCTGGCGGTAAAATGGACCGTAGAAAGCCTCTGCTACTATCTGCTGAGACGGAGCAAATGATAAGCAAATGATAAGCAAGTGACGAGATAGTTCCTGTCACTTCAACCCTTCCACTTCAGAATACAACATAGCTCTGGAATCCAACATGGCAATGCGGATGGTCTGTTGAGAGTGCACTGTTTGCCAACCCAAGTAGCCCAACCCATAGTGTTGAGCCGGGGAGGGGGTTTTGTGGTAAACCCAGGACAAACGGCTACAAAAGGGGGGTAGTAATTAAGTCCCAGGGGATTAAAAGGCCCCTCCCTATCCACTGAGGAGAGAAAACCACAGGGCAATAAGGTTCAGCTGGAAAAGGGGTTGCTGGGGAACCAGTTAGATTCAGCTGACTCCAACTACTTGGGACCTTTTTAAACCCTCCCCTGGGTGGTAGGAGGTGGGGAGTGAGAGGAGTAGGGAAGCTGCCAGTAAGCTTTTGGCAGCAAGACACCAGACCTTCCCAGTAGGGAGGCTGCACTCGCTCCCCAGAAGGGAAGGAAAACATGCACAAGGGACTGACTGAGGAGAGGAGTAGCAGGACCCTGTGCACCTATAAGGATTCGCCTTGCCCCAAACCCGAGTCTCCAAGGCTAAAAAGGACTGAGCCTACTGAGGCGAACAAGGTATTTTGCCACAGTATGGAGTAAAAATTTGAAAGTTGTTTTTACTTCAGATACTGCAATTATTTTGCTTATCTTTTAGAATGGAGAAAAATTTGCTGTCCCTGATAAACCTCTTTAGAGTTGATATGTAAAGGCTGTTCAGGTGATATTAGAAGTGCAATAAACAGTCTTCAGTTTTCGTCTTTGAAAGGTAAATATATAGAACTTACTATCCTATATTTTTTAGCTATCTAACCAGTTCTGTGTTAGACTTTTATTTATTTATTTTTTTAAACACAGTTATACCAACCTTGCAGAAAACCCTCTCCAGATGCACATTGCCAGCAGCGGTAGGAGGGAGGAATTATTTTAATACTGTGGTTGAGTGTCTTAGATGCCTTACCTTAATATTAGCATAAGAGCAAGAATTTTTCTTAATATTAGCCAACTAGACTTTGAGTTAATACACAGCTTTGGAGGAAAGGGGGAGGAGGTTAAGATTTTTAAATTATTATGCTCTTTCTTCTTCCTGACTCCTGATGGGTTTTCCTTTTGTTCGTGATTTTACCAAGCAAAGCTTCCATGACACACTACTTAATCTAAAAAGAAAAGGAGTACTTGTGGCACCTTAGAGACTAACAAATTTATTTGAGCATAAGCTTTCGTGAGCTACAGCTCACTTCATCGGATGCATGAGCTGTAGCTCACGAAAGCTTATGCTCTAATAAATTTGTTAGTCTCTAAGGTGCCACAAGTACTGCTTTTCTTTTTGCGAATACAGACTAACACGGCTGCTACTCTGAAACCTGTCATTACTTAATCTAGGAACAGATGTTTTCCCACCCCATAGAGCGCAGCTCCCACTCACCCCCACACCCCAACAGCCCTGCTCAACTGGCCAGGAGAGGGAGATGGAGAAAGTAGCAAGCGATGAGGGGGGGAAAGAGGAGCAGTGGGCAGGGCTTCGAAGGAAAGAGGCGGAGCAGGGGACTTGGCCTCAACAAAAGAGGCAGAGCAGGGTGCAGGAGAGGTTCGGACATTGAGTGTTTGGTTTTCACAGACTAGAAAGTTGGCCACCCTACCTGCTCCCTGCTCAGAGGGTGATCAAATCATCCTTCAGTGTCCAGTCTTTTGCTGGCTGAGGGAGGGCAATACTAGGTCTGACTTAAGCTAAGGGTTTCCAAATTTTATTTTAAATATGTAATTTACTTAAAGGAGAGAACTTCCAGGAAGTAATTTACTACTTTCTACCCCACACTTCATTTAAAATGAAAATTTGTACTTAAAGGAGACGCAAATATATATTTCCATATCTCAGTGGAATTTTAAAAATATAGGTGCTGGCTTGGTAGTAAAGAGATGTTTTATCTGAACATAATAAACATAATGATAGGCCAGACCTGAAGAAAATATCTGTGTGAACTTGAAAGCTTGTCTCTCTCACCAACAGAAGTTGGTTCAATGAAAGATATTACCTCACCCACTTTGTCTCTGGAGTAGTAGACTTGTCCCAGTCTATTCAATTATTTCCTACCATCTCAAATTTAAAATGCATGTTTCTTCATGTGTGTTCAGTGATAGTGATGGGGCAGTCAGAGTTACAGCAAATGCCACAAGTTGCGATTTTTTCTAAAGTTCTCCGCGTTGGAGACCAATGTTGAATTCTTTAGAAATTCCCTCCCATAACAAACAAACAAAAAGAGAAATGTGATAGTTCAGGGTTTAGTGCACATTTAATTTGTTTTTGTTGTTTTTACTTTCTGAAGGATTTGCATAATATGTTAAACATTTGGTTTTGTAATTTTGTTTCTAGATTGATAACTCGGAGTTTAAATTTTCTTATTTCCCCATCTGGATATTATTGATTTTCATATTAAAAGTTAATGTGTTTACCTCTAATACATTCAGTTTATGTCAGTTTGTGGTGGTTTGTATAGTGTGTACATTTTTACAGGGAAAAACCCCCACCGAATATATAAGGAATATATAAGGAACTTTATACTGAAAAATTACTCTGATTTTGACCAGCTAACAGTTTGAGATTAGTAGTGTACTACTAGTGATATTAAGTATTTGGAGAGTACAAGAAAAATGTCACTAAAGTTCTGAGATTCACTAATGGGCTGCAATGGTTGGTGTTGAAATATATACTGCAAGTTATTTAAATCATCTTAAAATTACAAGCTAATGTGTATGTATATAAAACTTAAAATGCAATGAACTCTGCACACAAATGTACCTTTATGAAAAAATGAGAGAGGGTCACAAAGAGAACTTTGGAGAAATAGCAGAAATCTGTCACAAGGCATGACAATTTATATTTGTTCTTCAGTAGAAGAAAAGTACTTGTCCTTTGTCAAATGTATCCCACACTAGTGATTATATAGTTTCACTAATCTCTGTTGTAGAGAATATGAAGAGAAGAGCAATTGTTTGTATTTAGTGGGAATTTTTCAATCACTCGGGTATATTGGCTTAAAATTAGATTGAACAGATAACAGCCCTTCAGTGACTTTACAGGAACTACAACTCCACATTAGACTCTTCATGGCATCCAGAATTCTGTAACAAATCATTGTAGCAGAAAACACATCCAACCCATAAAAATGAAATAATAAAATTTGTGAACTAATAATAATGGATATATTGATACATCTGGAAAAAAATAGACAAGAGACAGCAGATAAATGAATAGAAATCTGTCTCTCCTTTATTGTTTGGATATAGAATGTTCACCTGTCACCAAACTGAATCATCTATGCAACTCTTGAGTATTTGAGAATTTGAATAAGGGGCCTTTTTTTTAATGGTTCAGGTCACTGCAGAATCAGTAGACTATTGGAAGACACACCGAAAGGACAGAGGCAGTTTCTCTCTCCCTCCCCTACCCCCCCTTTCCCACCCAGTTGGACTAGGATGTTACACAGAAAATTCATATATATGATGTATTGATAACTGAATGGAACATAACTGACCCATTGCAAATATGATTCCTGTGACATGTTAACAAGGAAATAATGTCAAATAGTAAAGGAGTACTTGTGGCACCTTGGAGACTAACAAATTTATTTGAGCATAAGCTTTCGTGAGCTACAGCTTACTTCATCAGATGCGTTTGGTGGAAAATACAGTGTGGAGATTTATATACACACACAGAGCACATGAAACAATGGGTTTTATCATACACACTGTAAGGAGAGTGATCACTTAAGATGAGCCATCACCAGCAGCCGGGGGGGGGGGGGGGGAGGAAAACCTTTCATGGTGACAAGCAAGGTAGGCCATTTCCAGCAGCATTTCCAACTGCTAGAAATGGCCTACCTTGCTTGTCACCATGAAAGGTTTTCCTCCTCCCCCCCCCCCCCCCCCCGCTGCTGGTGATGGCTCATCTTAAGTGATCACGCTCCTTACAGTGTGTATGATAAAACCCATTGTTTCATGTGCTCTGTGTGTATATATAAATCTCCACACTGTATTTTCCACCAAACGCATCTGATGAAGTAAGCTGTAGCTCACGAAAGCTTATGCTCAAATAAATTTGTTAGTCTCCAAGGTGCCACAAGTACTCCTTTACTATTTGCGAATATAGACTAACACGGCTGCTAGTCTGAAAAATGTCAAATAGTGTGTCTGGGAGGGATTTTGTACTTGTTCATATATACGAAAGCTTCCATTAAATAATTACCAAAAATAGCAAGCTAGGTGACTTGGGCACATTTTTTCAAAACTTGAGTGAGTAAGTTTGAGTGTTTAGTTTTTGAGGGAGCTTTCATCTTGACACTGAAACAATCATTTTGTCACTTCAGTATTAGCCTAAAGTACAAATGTGGAACAGGACAATAACTTAGGTGTATGTGTACCATCAGAATAAATGAGCTTGGTACTTGTGTCCATTACTTATTAATAAATAGATAACACATTAAAATCTGTGAAATAGAAGATTTATTTGTTTCAAGATGAAAATCAGTCTCTTAATAAGAGGGCTAATATAGTTCTAAAAAGTGACTGTTCAGGAGCTCTCCCTTTTTAGTTCACTGATGTTAATACCTGCTTATTCTAGTTGTTTTGTTGCTTTGATCATTAGAGTACTCATCAGAGAACAACTTGTGGTCAAGGAAAAAAGGGAACTCTATGTTAAAAAGTAATACAGAAGCATCCAGAACCAAGAAGAAAAAGAAAGCTAAGACCTTAGAAAACCAGGAGATACAAGCTATTGGTGGCAAAGATGCCTCCATCTTTCTTTTCCATGCTTTGGGGAAAATACTTTACTGCAAAAGTAAGAAGACTTTATTTACCTATTATTCATTGTCTAAATGAGAAACAATTAATGATCGGTAGATGGTCACTGGGTTTGCAAAACTATTTCTTAGAATTACCTGTAACTCAACTGTTGGTTTAATCATTAGTGATAGTGTAAAGAGGTTAGCAGTTGCCAACAGCAATTTATTTCTCATAGCTTGGACTGTCGGCTGTTCACATCCAACGTGTAAATAATGCACACTTCAGAAAAGCTTAACTGTGTGAATATACTAAAATTATATGGATATAATTCCATCCAGTGATTCAGATGTCATCATAAGCCATGAGGGATAATTGCTGTGTAGCCTTCAGAACTCTGTGATAGTTGCCTTGTAATATAAAAAGTACTTTTTTGTGTGATATGAGATATGGAGGTGTGCTCCTTGTAGCATCTCCATGTCCTCTTAATGCTGCCTCTCTTCTTGCTCCTACTGAAGGATCCTGCTACCTTCAATCCACTGCTATTTCCCTAACTATTGCTATTGCTGCTACCTTTCCCTTCCCACCTCCCCACCCCTTGGCTCTTGCCTGCTACCTTTCCATTCCCTTTTTAAGGATTACATTTGCTGGTTCTTCTCTGGGCTGTTACTCTTTTCCCAACCTCCTCGTTACTTTTTCTGCCTTACTACTATTGAGGCTTTTGCTTTCCATACCTGCAGACTCACTCAAACTTACTTTCTTTCTGATCTGTACACTTAAACACTCCCTGATCTTTCCTTCTTTGCTACCCACTACAGTTCCCTGCTGCCAGAGTAGCTTTCCTTTACTCTTATGGTGGCTTCTCTTTAACTTTCATGGGAGCAGCTTTGCCACTTGCTCATCTCTTGGAATAGTTTGTCTACTGACATGACAGATCGGTTTGATGTACCATTTTAAAAAAGCTATAATTTAGTTATTTATTTAACACTTTTATACTGGAGTACCTCCTAGAGACCTAGTTGGTCAGAACCTGGTTCTGCCAGGTGCTGTACAGACATAGAAAATCAAGTCCTTGTCCAAAGGGATTATTAGAAAATGGTGAGAGGTAAGAAAATATTTTCTGCATGTGGTTGATGACATCACAATTAACCTATAATGAGGGCTGTCAAGCTTTTAAAAAATAATCGCATAATTAATTGTGGTGTTAAAAATACAGTAATAGAATACCATTTATTTAAATATTTGTGGATGTGTTTTACATTTTTCACATATATTGATTTCACTTACAACACAGAGTACAAACTATACAGTGCTCACTTTATTTTTGTTGCAAATATTTGCACTCTAAAAACAAGAGATTGTGTATTTCAATTCACTTAATACAAGTCCTGTAGCGCAATCTCTTTAGCATTAAAGTTGAATTTATAATGTAGAATTATGTACAAAAAAAACTGCACTCAAAAATAAAACATCAAACTTCAGAGCCTACAAGTCTACTTGGTCCTACTTCTTGTTCAGTTAGTTGCTCAGACAAACAAGTTGCAAGATATTTACTTGCCAGATGCGCTAACAATTCATATGTCCTTTCATGCTTCAACCACCATTCCAGAGGAAATATGTCCATGCTGTTGATGGGTTCTGCTTGATAACTGTCCAAAGCAGAGCAGACTGATGTATGTTCATTTTTGGCATCTGAGTCAGATGCCACCAGCAGAAGATTGATTTTCTTTTTTGATAGTTTGGGTTCTGTAGTTTTGCGCATCAGTGTATTCTTTTTCTAAGACGTCCAAAAGCATGCTCCACATCTCCTCCCTTTCAGATTTTGGACGGCATGTCAGATTCTTAAACCTTGGGTTGAGTGCTGTAGCTATCTTTAGAAATTTCACTTTATCTTTGCATTTTGTCAAAATCAACCTTCTGCTAGTGGCATCTGACTCAGATAATGAAAATGAACATGCATCAGTCTGCTCTGCTGTGGATCTGCTTTGGATCGTTATCGAATAGAACCGCCCCTTGCAGCTCCCATTGACCAGGAATGGGGAACCGCAGCCAATGGGAGCTTCGGGGGAGGTAGCCACAGGCGAGGGCAGCACACGGAGCCCTCTGCCCCCACTTTGACCAGGGGCCACAGAGACGTGGTGCTGGCCGCTTCCAGAAGCAGCACGGGGCCAGTGCAGGCAGGCAGGGAGCCTACCCCGGCCCCGGTGTGCGCTGCTGCCACCCCGGAGCTGGTCCAGGTAAGCAGCACCAAGCCGGAGCCCGCACCCCACCCCCCTGCCCTGAGCTCCCTCCTGCACCCCACATCCCTCCTGCACCCCAACCCCCTGTCTGCACCCCCTCCTCCACCCCAGCTCCCTTCCCTGAGCCCCCTTGTGCTCCCCACACCTCTCCTCTGTCCCAACCCCTTGCCCTGAGCCCCTTCCTGCACACCGCACCGCTGCCCAGCCCTACATTCATGGCCCCGCATGCAATTTCCCCACCCAGATGTGGCCCGTGGGGCAAAAAGTTTGTCCATCCCTGCTCTAGGCTTTTCCTAGCAATTAAGAACCAACACAGTAACCAATAGGAAAATAAGACTTCATTCTCAGTATTCTAATAAGCTGATAATTGCATCTTATTATCATTATACATCTCTAGCATTACCCCCACCCCTTCTTTCCCACCATAAGTTTAAATATGAAGTATGAGGCTTGATTTTATTCCTCATTTTTTGATTAATGTTCAGTACAAATATAAAAACAATTTTATGTTTAATATTAAAGACTGTGGGACTATTTAAATTGCTTATAGGAGAACCACTATCTGATTCAGAATTTCCTCGGTTACCTTCTCACCTATCTGAATATGACAGAGACACCTTACTTGTTCAACCTGAGGTAAAGGACTTTATAATCATTTGATACCAATTAATAAGACTTACTGGTATTTATGCAATTTGATGGACTCTGCACTTTTGTCATTTACTATGTATATAATTTATAAATAAAATAGATGTATTAATAACATTACATGACACTTCTCTTTTTGCAGAACATAGACTAATTTGTGTATTTTTATTTTTTTAATTAAATAGGATATTGTAGAAAAGTGTCACATGCCTGGGGACCTATTTAATTTATATCTTCACCAAAACTATGTAGATTTTTTCACTGATATAGACGATCTTGTGAGAGCTAGTGAATACTTGAGTATTGCTGACTTCCTCTGTAGTAACTGGAATGTAAGTTTGATTCATTTTCACTCTTAATTTTCATATCCTGCAGCCACGTATCTGTGCATTCTTACTGATTTATAGTAAAATAAAATAACATAGGTTTAATATTTCCTACAACATACAATAGTGTATACAAAATATTTGCCTGACATGCTGTCCTTTTCAGTTTATGGTGAATACATTTTAAAAATTGGTTCAGAGAATATGCCTTTCACTTGAAATAACTAAGCCTGTTTATGCTTTCATCCTTTAATGAGTGTTCCAAACATGGATGAGTAGCTGCAAATTAATAGCAATATTTGCTCACCTTTATAGTCTTCCACTATGACTCAGCAAACTTCACAATTTGCATAATGTCATGTTTTGTTTTAGTCACGACCTACACTCAGAGAATACAGTGCATCTGTGGCCACAAGAGGTGTGATGCATTCAAATACTGCTAGAGCTTTTGCCCATTGCCAAGGAGGAATGGGTTTTCGGCCTCTTCATAAACCCCAATGGTTCCTAATCAATAAAAAGGTAAATACTTCCCATTTAAGGTACTTTCTGTTTAAATTTGGAAATGTAACTGCTATGATTTGTAGTGTTTGAGACTATTCATGTTAGAAACAGTGTACTAAACAAATATAGAAGTATATGCGAATACTTTTTTTTAAATCAGTTTTCAGATATGGACTTATTTTCTAGTAATTAGAAAATAACTAGAGGTCCCAGAAAATGGCCTGTTTTCCACCCAAAATGAATATATTTCTGAGGTCCTTGAAATTCAAATTCATACAGTACAAAATTAGTGCAAAAGAAATATAATGAAGCGTTATAAATGAAATCAAACTCATGCCCCTTAAGCTGTCTTAGTCTGATTTGTAAGGTGGACAATTTTTGATTCCCTTACTATTGCCTTACCTTATGTGTTTGTGACAAACAGCTCAACTATAAGATTACAAGGCTCTGGAAAAAAAAATTTGTACTTCATTTAAAAGGTGCCTTATTCTGTCTGAAAAGTGTGAACGAGGCATCCTGTAATTCAGTTATAAGAATCCTCAGGAAACTTGCAGGAGAAACACGACAGATTTGAAGGAAATAAACTTAATAATGTTGTTTTGGTTTTTTTTTAATTAAACCTGGTTGCTTATCTTTTGTCTGAACCCTCACCCCTTAATGGCTGTTTGAAGAAGAATCCAGTAGGCTAGGGCAAGGCTTATTATGCTGTTTTGTATGATGTGGAATGTTTGGGTGAATATTCATTACTGCTTTTAACATATCGTGGTAACCTACATAATTATACTGACAAAATAACAAAGAGCCAAAACATGGATTCTTTGGTTTCTTTGGAGCTTAATTAAGCTTTCAGATAGTAGTATGTTTTCTTACTTGTGGTTGTTTTTTTTTTTTTTTCCCCCAACTCTCACAGTATCAAGAAAACTGCCTTGCTGCAAAATCTCTATTTTCAAGTTTCTGTTTATCACCTTTATGTCTTCAAACCCAGCTGTTGCCTTTTCTTGCCATGCTGACAAATCCAATGAGAAACCAAGGTAGTGTAAACATAACTTTTTTTTAATTAAAAAAAAAGTTTAAACTTCTATCTATAATACATATGGAAGGTTCTTGTGAGCCAAAATCAGAACACAATCTGCAGTCTTTCCTAGATAAGAAAACAGCATGTTGTGGAATAAATACATATGTGTAAGACTTCCAGATCTATTTTTAGCAACATCATTTCAAGCCCACAATGCTTTATTGGCTTAACGTTACTTAAAAGCTATTTTAAAAATATTATTTTACACCAAAAGAATTAAAACAAACGGTAATTTACATGTACGAGACAGTTAGTTTGTTTTCAGTGCACCGTAAATACACATGGTGCTTTACATATACACAAGACAATGACCCTGTGCTGAAAAGTCTCTAATTTTGATTCTGATCTTTCTCCTTGTTTGTATTCTTTCTGATTTCAAGCATTAGGGAGTAACATTTTGCAGGATAGGGTTCTATATGTCCCAATCTGTTTCACAATATAGGTCCCACTCAAATATATAGTAATTACTTGGACTGTAAGCCATTTGGGAGACGGACCATCTCTTTGTACTGTTCATGCAAAGCCTGGCACAGTGGGATTCTGGTCCATGACTGGGGGTCCTCGGTGTTACATATATCTATATATAATATAAAAAGTGATAAATACTAAACTATTTTGGTTCTTCATAGTACTTGTCAGTGTTCTACATTTTCTGAGCTACGTCAATTAAACATGGACCGATTAACAGGAGATACTGAATTCTCTGTAAGAGAGGCCAGTAAATACATTTAACTAAGTTAAATCCTGCTGTCCCTTTTACTTCAGATATTTGTAGACGACTAATGTACCTCAGTCATTCCCTTTAATTTAAAAAGTTGTATCGTGTGTAAAAATAGTAATGTAGATGCAGAACTGCCACAGGGATCACCATATAGCAACAAAACTTTATATTAGAAGTTTGAGTCCAATATACTTCCCTATGTGAGTAGGGGGTTATAGATATATCCCAAATGTTCTTAAATGTTAGGATATTTGGGTTTCTTTCTTGTGTTGAGGTAATGCACAGATCCATGAACAAGGAGACTTATTTGAACAGGAGTTCCTTACTTTTGTATGGAATCTCCAGATTATGTATTGTTATTGAGGTTTTGTACTGTAACCTAATCCTTAATCCAGTTCATTTCATATGGCAGGGGTCGGCAACTTGCGGCACACGTGCCAAAGGCGGCATGCGAGCTGATTTTTAGTGGCACTCTACTGCCAGCTGGGGTCCCAGCCTTCGGCCCTGCTCATCCCACTGCCGGCCTGGATGGATGGAACCCCAGGCCGGCAGCAGCCTGAGCGGGGCCGGTGGCTGGGACCCCGGGTTGGCGGCCGGGACCCCAGACGGACAGCGGGATGAGTGGCTCAGCCCGCTGCCAGTCTGGGGGGTCTGTCTGCTGGCTCCTGACAGCTGGGGTCCTGGCTGCTGGTCTGGGGTTTCGTTGGGGCAGCCCAGTAAATGTAAAATTTATTACTGGCGCATGAAACTTTAAATTAATGAAGACTTGGCACGCCACTTCTGAAAGGTTGCCAACCCCTGTCATATGGAAAACACTGTTAGTTTTTCCTGATGAGAGATTTTGATTGCTTTCATTGCACCTCTACATTCTTTGACGACACTTCCATTTACTAGTGGATAAGACAAAAGCTGAAGGCAGAGTATCTTATCGAAGTGCAGAAATCTGATTCTAACATAATAGGAAATCAGAGAGGGTCATGATATTGCTGTTTATAGTAGAAGTTTAGCTGCCCGCTTTATTTGAGGTGTAGACAAAATAAGTTGTATCTTCAACAATTTCATTTTTTTCATTTTCTGGCTGGTTTAGGAAATGTTTTTTTCTTTCATTTGTATGGAGAGTATGGGAAATATGAGGCCACTCAGTTCAGGAAGTTGATGGCAATCTCAGTCATTTTATTTAGAATAAAATTATTTGTGACATGTCACAAAGTTCATTGTTTGGACAACAGGATCCACTTATTAGATATTGAACTAGATGCCTTTAAGCATACATAAACCTGAGATAAGGCCTTTCCAGTTTCAAGATGAATTCATCCTGAAGGCTATCTGAATTGGTTACTACAACATATTTACAGATGCATGCATAGGATCAAAAATCCTAGCCAATATATTCACTGCTAGTCCCTAATTTGATAGTTGTATAGCATAATACATTGTAAAAATTCATAATAGTATAACTAACTACTGTACCAAAAAATCTTGCAGACATTTACAAGATTAGTGAATTACATTTTATTTTTCTTATGTGCTTTATTTTATGTGCATTATGACCAGTCCAAGGTGACAGTGATTCTATCTTTATTCTCAGCTCAGATTGCCTTTATCCAGGATGTTGGAAGGCTTCCCTTGAAGAGACACTTTAGAGGGTAAACTTAAATCTTATTTGTGTTAGAAAAGCCCCATTCATGTTTATATATTGAAAATAAGATATTCTACAGTGCATAATCTTTCCTGCACAACATCTCTAAGATCAGAAAGGAAATACCTCTTCACATTGCCAAAACTCTCTCTCCAGCTCTCATCATCTCATGCCTTGGCTACTGCAACCTCCTCCTCTCTGGCCTTGATGTCTAGAACCTGCCACCACTCAAATTCATTCCAAATACTGCTGTTAAGATCATCTTGCTGGCTTGTCACTCTGACTATATCCTCTCTCTCCATTGGCTTCCTCTCTTCCACTGCATCAAATGCAACCTTGTGCTGTGCCTACTACCATGGGGACCTGACCTGGTTGAGGCCTATGTTACTAAATGTTAAATGAGTACAAATTAACTTACGAAAGCCAAAAAGAAGACTAAAAATTATTCTGTCCATTTACTCCTCACATACTATGAGATCACCCCTGACATTTTGACACAGCACTATATTAGGTGTAATATTAGATGAGCGGGAAAGATGATATAAAGCAAAAACTATTCTTATCTTCTTTTGAAACAGTTATACATTTATAAAATTATGATCTATTGAGAAAGTGATTTCAAAGTATTCCTATTACTTGGAAGTTAAAAACATTTTTATATATATATATATATAATGTCATGGAATTTTATACTATTGTTCTGTGAATACTTGAACTATTTTTATTTAGTATAAAATAGGCATAAATTAATTTATAGCAGGTTTATGATTTGTACTATACATGCAGTTATGAATTTCCATTGTCTGTTTTCTAAAAATCCTTACCTAAGGGAGACAAATGGATGATAGTCACAGAGACCAAAATCCTACTTATCCACAGAACACGTAGAGCTCAGACAGTAACACTGCAGCCTATCCCATACTTTGATATCATTGGGCCTCAACTAAAGAACCTATTTCTAGGGGTAGGCTGATAGTAAAGTTTCCATAACCTCTCAGTCCTTGATCTTTGAGAGACCAGCAGTTTTAAATGTGATGTGTTAGTGTTCTTTTGTTTTTGGGGGATTTTTGATTATTAAATCACTTCACCTATCAAACTGTTGATCACTGAGCAGATCAGATGATGATGACTTTGACCCTCTACCTACTTTAACTGAATTTAAAATAGTGACTCTGAAAGTGAAAGTGAAAGCGCATATTCCCATGTTTCCCAAGAAATGTAATTTTAGAAATAAAACCCATTTAACTTAAGTAGATTATGGGAAAGGCACCCTTCCACTCCCACTGACTGATCAACATTGAGAAATGTACTAGTCTCAGATTATTTTTAGACTTCTCTATGGAATGTCTTTGTCTGAAGCAGACTTTTAAGAGTGATAATTCATTAATACCTGCATTATTGGATATTGCTGTAGTATTTTGAGAAGGGTTTCACCTGCAGGACCACTTCCTCTTGAGGGGGAAAAAAAAATTGCAGATTATAGCTCATTAAATATTTTTGGAGATGGGATAAGGGGAAGAACATTGGTTTACCATTTTAATGCTATCAAATACATTAATATATATTAGTAATACTATATTAAGTATTGTTGGAGCCTTGTTGGTCTCAGGATATGAGAGATACAAAGTGAGTGAGGTGATACGTTTTATTGGACCAACTTCTGTTGGTGGGAGACAAACTTTTCATCTCTTCCACCAACAGAAGTTGGTCCAATAAAAGAGTGCCTCACCCGCCTTGTATGTCTCATTAAATGTATTGACACTGGTAAAGCATTTGGTACTGTCATGAAATTCTAACATAAGAATGGCAATACTGGGTCAGACCAAAAGTCTGTCTAGCCCAGTGTCCTGTCTGCCAACAGTGGCCAATGCCAGGTGCTTCAGAGGGAATGAACAGACCAGATAATCAAATGATCCATCCCTTTTTGTCCATTCACAGCTTCTGCCAAATAGAGGCTAGGGACACCATCCCTGACCATCCTGGCTAATGGCCCCTGATGGACCTATCCTCCATGAATTTATCTAGTTCTTTTTTTAACTCCGTTATAGTCCTGGGCCTTCACAACATCCTCTGGCAAAGTGTTCCACAGATTGATTGTGTGTTTTGTGTGAAGAAATACTTCCTTTTATTTGTTTTAAACCTGCTGCCTATTAATTCCTTGTGTTGACCCCTAATTCTTGTGTTATGAGAAGGTCCCAGTCTTAATCTCTCTTCATATGGAAGCTGTTCCATGCCCCTAATAATTTTTGTTGCCCTTTTCTGAACTTTTTCCAATTTCAGTATCTCTTTCTAGATGGGGCAACCACATCTGCATGCAATATTCAACATTATGAATACCGTGGATTTATATCGCGGCAATACGATATTGTCTGAACCTAAAAAGAAAACTAATTCATGATGCCTAGGATAGGAGCAAACTGTCATGAGTAAAGACTGTAAACAGAGTTAATATATATTAGTTTATCAATTGGAAGTGTCTAGTGGGTTACTATAGGGATAAGCATTAGGACCGGTCCTGTCAACACTTTTAATTATCTGGAAGAGGTTAAAAACAATACATTAATGGAAACTGGAGGTGATATTAATTGGTGGGAGTTATGAACACCAATCATGACATTGTAGTAATACAAAGAGACCTAGATTAGAAACATGATCAGAAAAGCAAAACTAGAAATAGTAATCTTTCCCTTCCCCCTTTCTGATTTCTTTTTTTATAGTGTAATTCCTGAAGGGGTAGGGAACAATGCCATCTTCTATGTTTGGAAAGTGTCTAGCACACTATAGGCACTGCCAGAAATAAATAATTCAACTTGTAACAGTTCACATTTTTAGGCAAAGTTATCCAACCACAAATGCGTCATGGCAGAGAAAAATCTAGAAGCAGTAAGGCTAAAAGAAGCAGCTAATGTAGCAATGTGATATCCTTTAAAACCAGCTATTTATAGTTTTTGAGCTGCATACACAAATGCAGCACTTAAAGAGCAAGGAGCAAGTACTCCTATACAGCTCCGGTGTAAGAGCACTCGCAATGTTGTGTTTAGTTCTGGGCGCCAAATTTCTGTAACTGGAGGATGCACAAAGAAGAGCAAGACAAATTATTAGCAGTACTGATTTAGAAAGAAGGAGGATGTATATTTTAGCTATGGTTATAACAATGCAAATATTTTGAAAGCTGTAAATACCAAAGAAGAAAAGGGATTATTTAGTGTGATACATGGGTGACTTATTTCATTTCAACTTCCATGATCTTGTGAAAGAGAGTGCTTCATTTTATTCTCGTTATTGATGGTTATGATGATTTTGCAGGTTAAAGCTTGAAACTCTTACAGATAAAGATCTTGGTATGTCAGGCTTTGAAAATATTGACGAAGGGGACCTTTCTGCCATGCGGCCTCTGGAGATGCTAGTCCAGTTGGAGAAAAACCAAATAAATGAGACTGAGCCAGATGAATTTCCTCTTACTTCCAGCCAGGCTAGTGGAAGTGAACTACCAGGTAGTCAACCTCAGCCTATTATAGCACAAGCAATCATGGAGGAAGATGAATTAAAAATAGATCAATATGATAGCAACTGAGTGCAACAAAATGTCAGTGGCATTGGTCTAACACTGTTTAATAGAATTTTTTTTTATTTCGTGGTAAGTCTTCCTTGACTAGATTGTTACAAATGTATCAATGATGTATTAAAGCGTCGACCAATTCTATAGTCATTCTACCTTAATATTCCTGTGACTATTCACATGAGAGTACGCTACAGCCTTAAGCCCAGTGTGTACTGAGGTAGTATCAAGATGCTAAATTTCCTTAACTTCCCGTGGCATTGCAGTATCGAGTCCCAAGTGTGTGTACTTAATCAAAGGTGTTGCTCCCTGCCTGTCCTGAGCCATCAAAGTAACCTATATTTAAACAAAATTAAAATTATAAATGATGATGAGCTGAAATATTTGAAAGAAAATTAATGGTTACTAGTAAATCACATTTATTTTTATATTTACACTTTTTTTTTTTTTTTTCAATTTAATCTTGCAGTTTCTGGATGTACCTTGTAAACTTTTTGTCAGCATTTGGAGGTTTTACTAAATCTCACGTACTACTTAAAACATTTACTATTGTTTTGAAACCTTTTGAGGGAAGAAAGAATAAAATGTAAATTGTAAAAAGTTAACTCGGTATTGATGTAAATAATGTTACTGTTAAAATTTTGTACTTTTGGCTAGATAATTTATGTATGTTTATAAACAGATGCATATGTTGTAGATTTTAGTGTTTTTTGTTTTGTTTTTTACATAATTGCATAATCAAGGAATACACCGTTAAAATTAAAGTGCTTTGTTTTCTTTAGGAAATTAAGTTTATCCTGAAGACATTTTTTCCTTTAAATGACATCTAAATTCAGATATACTTTGCAGAAGGTGTCTATTTAAATAAATAAAATCCTGTGGTATAGATAAATGAGGAGATATAGGAATGTAAGTATTCTTTATGAATAGACCATAAAACAGCATATGAAGATGACAACTTGTAGATCCTTAGGGGGGCAGTAAATAATAGAGTTGCGTGATCTGTTGTTATACTGAAATTTCATCTAGCCATCCCTATGATCTTAATAGTGGCCTAATCCTAGGATGACCAGATGTCTGTTTTTAAAGGGACAGTCCTAGTTTGGGGGACTTTCTTATAGAGGCACCTATTACTCCCCCACCCCCTGTCCTCTTTTTTCACAGTTGCTATCTCGTCACCCTACCTAATCTTCCATACTGAGTGGAAGTTGTGCCTGAGTCAGGACGACAGGTCAGGCTTACTCAGCGCAAGGCAAAGTTGCAGCTATAGCAGTAAACATACAGCATATATTAACTCATGGGGTTTAAAGGCTTACTATGGTCTTATTTTCAAAGCTTTACACTATGGCCCTTTAGAAGTGTTATGGCTGGAAACCACTGGCTATTTTTATCTTAAAAGTAGGAAAACAGGACTGAGTACATTAACACGTGACAATTTTCCATTTAAATAGAAACATGCATCTCTTCAGAATTGAAACAAACTTGAGACAAGTTCTTCAATATTTCACTTTCCATGTGCCATCGTTTCTTGTTCTATGTCTTAGAAAAGTTGTAAGAGTCATTACAACGTTGAACCCATCTTTTTGTCAGTCTTCTGTGGAACATGAATGCAGTAGTTGATTACATCATTAGTAATCCAGTGTGTTTCTAGGGCCAGGGGCATGAGATACTAGCAACTCGTGCTTATGTTTTGCTCTGTGGTATCTTAGAGGTGCGGGGTGTGCTGTTGCTGTAGCTCAAGGCAGTAGCCGCACAAGCTTGGCTTTCAGCTCTGCCCCGCTCCTAATGCCTATCTCATCCTACCCCTTTACATATCCGTCAGCATCTTGATCTTTCACCTCACTGCCGGCCAAAGGAGCCTTAGTTTCGCTGAAAGAAAAGGAGGACTTGTGGCGCCTTAGAGACGAACAACTTTTGCGAATACAGACTAACACGGCTGCTCCTCTGAAACCTAACAACTTTATGTGAGCATAAGTTTTGTGAGCTACAGCGCACTTCATCGGATGCATACAGTGGAAAATAGGGTGGGGAGATTTTATATACACAGAGAACATGAAACAATGAGTGTTACCATACAGACTTCTAACAAAAGTGATCAGGAAAGTGAGCTCTTACCAGCCTCGGCTGTGAGGGGGACCTTCTGTAGTGATAATCAAAGGGCGCCATTTCCAGCACTTTACAAGAACAGCAAGAGGGGAAATAAACAAGGGGCCCTAGTTCTGTTTTACTTTACGTTAGTTAGCGGCCCGGGGTAAAGCACGGCTTAGGCAAGTTCCCTGGCCTCGCCCGCCCCTTAGCAGTTGGGATTTCCTGCCCGAGGCTGGCGTGAGGGCGGGTCCGTAGGTTTCTCGCTGCAGAGGCAGCCCGGCAGGCGGGGGAGCAAAGCGCTGCCGTGCAGCGTAACTGAGCGTGTCTGCCCCCAGGGCAAATGGCGCATGGACGGGCCAGGCCGCGCAGGGTGCAAGTGCCCGCGAGGCCCGGGCTGGAGGCGGGGCCGGCAGGTGAGTTCCCGGGGCGGGGCTGGAGGGGACGGGCGGCCGCCTGACGCGGGGGGCGGGAGCGCGGGTCCAAGCGGAGTGCAGCGCCCTGTCCTGCGCGGCTGGGCGTTGTGCGGCGGGGCTGTGCACAGAGCTGAGGAGTCGCTGGCTGGACGCGGAGGCTCGCGGTGAGCGGGGCGGCCCTTTGTCTGGCCGGGGGGAGAGGCGAGGAGGACACGGGCTGTGCAGGGGCGGAGGGTGTCGGGAGCCGGCTCTCTGCAGATCCCGTTGCAGAATCGGGGCCCAAGACCCCTTGCTCCTGGGACTCAGTGAAACAGCGGCCAGAGAAGTGCCCCGTGCGTCTTTGCGCCTCACTTGATTGGGACGGGCTCGGTATAAAATCCCTGGGGTTTAGTTTATAGGCAATTAAACCATTTCCCAAACTTTGCTCTTGGACCTTGCATCGTCAACGTGAAATGGCTGCTGCGGTCATTGTTAGTGCCTCTGCGTTACCTTCGCTGTAACGCCAGAGGATAAAATATGAAGCATGATTGTTTCCAGGTGCAGTGGGTTTGTTTATTTTTTTTTTAAATGTTGGCTTTTCTTTGAAGAATGCACCGGTTTTGGTGGGGTTGTAAGTCTGTCGAGGAATAGTTTTTATTTTTGGCTCGTTCAGTGCTGAGCCTGTTGTTGGTATTTAACAGTTTCTTCAATGATGTTTGTAGGAACCGCAAATGAAGTGGGAAGGGGATAATTTATAAATATTCATACAATTATCTAGGTGCTCCTAGAACAGGAGATCGAATCACAAATGTCTTCCAGAAGTGCGTTGTCGCAGCACAGATCGAGGCAGCATGGCAGATCTACACAATATGATGAAGTATACGTGGATTCCTCTTTTTTAGAAGATACAGCAAGTCTGCCTCAAAGTTCACAAAATGCTGAACTGCTACTGAGTGTGGATGCCTTGCCAGCACCACCTCTCCCACTGCAACCACCTCTCGGCCCTGAATTTTACCCAAGTGATGGTGAAGAACCATCTGATCTCAAACCAGTAAGGCGGTTTATTCCAGACTCCTGGAAGAACTTCTTCAAAGGGAGAAGAAATAATCCAGAATTGGATAAACCAGCATCAGATATAAAATACACTTCTGGTGGAGTTGAGTGTTCTCCACCAGCATCTCCAATACAGCAAAACCACAAGTCAGCTGCTAGTTCTTATAAAGACCCATATGGAGGGTCAGGTGGAAGCTATAATTCACGCAAAGAAGCTGAAGCCATGCTTAACCAAGATCTTTATCCCTCCCTAGAACGACATACTCAAATGGCTCTAACTTACAGTGAGAAAGTGGAAGCTTATAATTTGAGATACTCCTACATGAAATCATGGGCAGGTTTACTCAGAATTCTGTGTGTTGTAGAGCTGCTTTTAGGTGCAGCTGTCTTTGCTTGTGTCACAGCCTATATACACAAAGATAATGAATGGTACAACATGTTTGGATACTCACAGCCATATGGTTTTACAGCAAACAGTATATATGGAGGGTATTATTATAGTGGCCCCAAAACCCCTTTTATACTTGTTGTAGCAGGCTTGGCTTGGATAGTGACCATAGCGCTTCTAGTGCTTGGCATGTCAATGTACTATCGAACTATTCTTCTGGACTCAAATTGGTGGCCTTTAACTGAATTTGGAATTAATGTTGCATTATTCATTCTGTATATGGCTGCTGCGATAGTCTATGTGAATGATGCTAACCGAGGTGGACTCTGCTATTACCAATTATTTAAAACACCAATGAATGCATCATTTTGCCGCATAGAGGGGGGACAGACAGCAGCAATGATCTTTTTGTTTGTCACAGTGATTGTCTATCTTATTAGTACAGTCGTTTGCCTAAAGCTATGGAGACATGAAGGAGCAAGGAGGCATAGAGAATTAATGGAAGAAGAGGTAAGTCAAAAACTATCAGATCAAACTGATTGCATCAATTTTCTTGTGTGCATTTAGAGTGCACGTTACAAGGAGGGATTAAATAGTAAACATTGGGTTCCAGTTATCATTGTGCCTTGGACTAACTGTCATGTTAGGCAAGTCATCTTGGTACTAGTTTTCCCAACTATACAACAGGAATATTTACCCACTTTTGTAGTATTCTGAGCTCCCTAAAGGAAAGTGTCACATTGCGAGGTGCATTCCAGACCAGTGAGGGTTGTGTCACTGCCTGTCCTCAGTGCTTAATTTATAATGAAAGTGATGCTGGGGCCCAAGCAATTTGTTTTTTACTTTCATAACGATGCAGCAAGCCCAGAGGTGCCAGGGCTATGTACTGCCAAACCTAGAGGTGCAGCGAGCTGCCATGGCACAAATGAAGCACTGCCTGCTCTGTAATCTTGAGTGCCTCACAATGCTTTTCTGCTGTAGTTCTCAGATAGACTAACTCCCAAACAGCCTGCAGGTCACACCCTGAGCGTGTCTGTGTAGCTGCAGCTCTGGTCCATCAGTTCGGACCCCAGCAGTCTGTCAGCAGCATCCAGTCACACTCTGGCCTTAGTTGTTACTTGCAGGTGACCCCAATACATTTCCAGTCCTGAATTTTCAGATAATAAAGGTCCATTGCCCTTGTAAAGAGTCAATATTGAACAGTTTGCTACTTTAACGGGAGTTACCAAACGGTTCAGTTATTCAGCACTGAATTAGTTTAGATTAATAATAAAACAAGTTTATTTTACTACAAAGAGAAAAATTTTAAGTGAGTATAAGGTATTAAAGTCAGAAATAGTTACAAGAGAAATAAAGATAAAATGCTTCCTAGTAGCTGAAACTTAACAAGCTAGACTTGGTTCAAAGTAAAGTCTTTACCACATTTCCAGCAACATGGCTGACCAAATTCTAGGTCACACCCTCTCCTCCCCCCCCGCCCCTCCCCGCCAATTCAAAGGGGTGGTTCCTTTGTCCGCTTAGGTGAGAGAGAGATTGGGATGTGTTTGCCTCTCACTTTTATAGTTCAGTAATCCTTTGAAATGCATTTTCCTGAGGTTTACCCTGAGATAAAGTTCATTCTAGCTGTGAGAAAGGAGATATGAAGTTAAAGAAGTTCCCTGCTGCTGTTTGCCAAAATGCAAGTCGCTCTGCCTGACCTTGTTCTTTGCCAGATTGCTGATCAACTTTAATGACACTTGGCTGGAGGTGTCACCTTGTACTTTCTTTGAGAAACCAGTTACCCTACAGCAGTGGTTTTCAAACTTTTTGTACTGGTGCCCCCTTTCACACAGCAAGCCTCCGAGTGTGATCCCTGCTTAGATGTTAAAAATGGGGGAGGGGGATAAATGTAGTGGGGGCTGAGAGCTATCAGCCCCAAGGAGCTGATAACTTGAAACCTGCATGTAACCACTTTGCGACCCCCAGTTTGAGAACCCCTGCACTAGAGTTGTCTTGTAAACTGAAATTATGCCAACAATATGTTTATGTTCATAATTCTTAATACGCATTTCATACATACTTTACATAAGAATATTGATGATTGTGTTAAATTTTTAACAAGGCATATTTTGCACAATTGCAGTAGTGTGTAGGGTGTGAATACAGGGGTGGTCACAGAAAGGCACTAGCAAAGCACCTGATCCAGCATCCATTGAAGTCAGTGGTAGTCTTTCCATTGATTTCAGCAGACCTTGGGTCATGCAGTCACATAGAAAATATTGAAGTCCTCTCCCTAAGTCAGTTGGTCAACTGCTTTTTAGTACATACTCTTCTCTGAACAAAAGATAGGGAAGAATATAGTATAAACTGTCTTATTTTAACACTTTAGTAGGAGGCCTTAAAGCAAATGAGCCTTTGAAGACCGAACTTTCAATTTAGAAGTTAGTCAGAGCTACTCTAAGCATATTAGAAACTGATTTTGTGAAGTGTGCAAAATACCAGACCACCACTACTGACTTGTCTATGCATTTTCAGCTTTCCTCACACTACTAATTCAACACTGTGTCCTTGGATCTGAGAAGCCAAAGCCAAGCCTAAGTATTTGTCACTTATGTAATGATGATAAAAGAAAAGGAGTACTTGTGGCACCTTAGAGACTAACAAATTTATTTGGGCATAAGCTTTCGTGAGCTACAGCTCACTTCATCAGATGTGAGTGATGAAGTGAGCTGTAGCTCATGAAAGCTTATGCCCAAATAAATTTGTTAGTCTCTAAGGTGCCACAAGTACTCCTTTTCTTTTTGTGCATATAGACTAACACGGCTGCTACTCTGAAACCTGTCATGATGTAATGACGTTTCTCGGATATTTATAGTAAGAAAGGTTGCCAATTTTTTAAATACAGAAAGCTAGATAACTGAGTACCTCTTTTAACTGGTTTCCTACTATCTAGATATGTGTGAAACAAAACTTTAATGCATTAGTCCTTAAATTCTAAATCAGTTTTCAGGTCTCTTCCTGCAGGCCCTTTCTCATTAGCATATTTACACTGTTTGTATGCCTTGTAGCTCTTGTATTAAAAAAAATCATAATTCTTGATATCTAGTTATTTTAGCAATATTGGGCATAGGTGGAGTTGCTTAAGGCTTAAAAGGAAAAAAAAATCCACTGAAATAAAATATATTTTCATTATGCAGCATACAAATCTGCTATAAAGCATCATGCTATAACTTTGATAGAGTTCAATACAAATTATTTATGCATGCAGTATTTTACTGTATGTTGTAGGGGCTCTAAATATAAGACTGCAGGAT
Source organism: Dermochelys coriacea (assembly GCF_009764565.3). Taxonomy (NCBI): domain Eukaryota; kingdom Metazoa; phylum Chordata; order Testudines; family Dermochelyidae; genus Dermochelys; species Dermochelys coriacea. Next base: position 51,799,725 of record NC_050072.1, on the reverse strand, counting down.
CACTTGTGCTCTGATTCAACTATTTTGCAATTGGATTTGCAAAATATTAGGAACATAGTTTATTATTAATTTCTTAATCTCCTATCTGGTGGATGATAACGGAAAATCTGTTTTATTTTTGCTTTATCTATCAGCTAAAGCATTCCAAGAGGGTTGTGCAAAACATGATCAAATTGAAACACACATTTTATTAAAACTTATTAAAAATCACTAAAATATCACATTCCACAAAATTCAGAGGATATACTTGAGCCACATCTAAATAGGATTCAGTTTTTGATTTTCCTTTTCTCACTAGGGAGGAAGAACAGTGGATTTCCTCCCTCCACTTTCTAATTTTAAACTTTAATCTTTCCTTTGTAAAATTCTCCTTAAAATACACAATTTTACTCAGGATGTGTCCTAATTTTAAATGAAATGAATAGCTGTATAATTCTTACAATATTCTTGTTAGATGATTAATTTTATATTATAAAAATCTGAAAAAATACGTTTTACTGAAGTTTATATATAAAATGATGATATTATTCCCACCACCCTCCAACATTCTTCTACTCTTTTTACTTGAAAATATTCCTAAATAGATTATTTTTATAGTGGTTGGTTTGACTGACCTGAGTATGATGGAAAATAGTTGAGAGATGAGTTATTTCCCAAAATTGATTTTAAAAAAAGGCTGACTGCCCCCAAAGTGTTCATGGGTTAATATCGGACAAAATATAAGAGAGTGACAAAAATGGTAGGGAGGAGATGGAAGTATCTTATCTAAAAGTAGTAACTGAAAATCTGTGATGTCCCACGGGTGTAATTCTTAAAGTTTTATGTGTGGTGGTGTTTTTAAATAAATGCCAAAAATGGCTCAGAAGTAAACTGGATGGTAACAAACTGAATCTCAGTGATGGTTCAACCTGGTGATGAACAAAAAAAAAAAAAAAAACAAAAACCTGTCAGCCATTCTTGCAACTGTTTCTATCACTTCTCAAAAAGAAAAGGAGTACTTGTGGCACCTTAGAGACTAACAAATTTATTAGAGCATAAGCTTTCGTGAGCTACAGCTCACTTCATCCGATGAATGCATCCGATGAAGTGAGCTGTAGCTCACGAAAGCTTATGCTCTAATAAATTTGTTAGTCTCTAAGGTGCCACAAGTACTCCTTTTCTTTTTGCGAATACAGACTAACACGGCTGCTACTCTGAAACCTATCACTTCTCAGTGACTCAGCAGACATCCTGGGCTGCAGAGTGACAATCATGGAATCTTCTTATAAGATGCTCCAAATAAACTGGTCTAAATAGTTATATTTTTTTTTGAATTACTGGCTTCTCTCTTTAAAATTTTCTTTTAAAACTAATGACACCATACTGCCACACACAGCTTTCCTGAAAATAATACATTTACTCATATTTAAACATTAATTGATCACAAATATCCTGTATCGTATGACTTTTATGGGGTTTAGGATATTAAAGGTTTGTGCTTTTGCAGAATACATGCATGCTTCAAACCTTCGTTAAGCAATAAACTGTTTCCTTTTTTTTAGATGAAAACACAACCTTTTCTACCAAAAAGGATGGTAAGAGTCAAATTTATTCTCTCCTGTGTCTGTCTCTCCTAATTTTCTGACTGATATTATTATAGGATGGAAAGAGGTAAAGTTTTCCAAAGTGCTGGCCAGAATAGGTTAATCTCCGTGACAGATTTTCTCATTAAGTCTTAGCTTCTTAACACAAGACCACTATTTCTCAACTTTTTTTGGTCCTGAGGGAAGTTGTGGTCAGGCAAAACACAAACAATACCCCCTTTGGAGTATATCAACGTTGCCTTCTGAATATTCTGGTTAACTTCTTTGACCATGGTAAACAAAGGAACTCCCTGCAGGAACGAGCAGCACCCATTGTTCCAGCTCAACTCTAGAGCTTAGTGATGCTCATCAAGTGGCCTTTCTTGGTTTCAGTCTTGTTTTCCAGCTGGATCTGGTTCAGAGCTCTAAATTCTAATTCTTTGCCTCAAGTGTTTTGGTGCACCTGTGGTGCCTGTGTGTGTGTGTGTCATTTTCTTGTTTTCAGCAAACTTAAGACCATTTGGTGTATCCATGCTTGGTCTGTTACTTTTTTGAATATGCTTGGATTCAGTACTTCTTGGCACACATTTCTCTTGTTCTGGTGCTTCCCTTGACAGGTCAGGACTTGACCCATTTTCTTTCCCCTTGGTGTTTTGGCAAGTATGACAGTGAGGAAGAAAGACAGTTCGGTGTTTTCACATCTTGGCCACGTTGTAGGACGGGTGGACAAACTTTTTGACCCAAGGGCAAGGCTTGTGGGGGAGGGGGAACTGCCCCCCAGCACTTGCCAGCCACGTGGCTGGGAGCCAGGGGAGCAGAGCAGGGTCGCTCCATTTCCCGCAGGAACTGGCCAGCCTACCCCCTGTGGAGGCCTGTAGGGCACCAAAATAGCTAGGGACGGCCCTACAACCACGATATTCAGGATATATCTGTACACGTCATCTGATGAGCAAAAAGGTGTGGGAAGTTCCTCCAAACAGTTATTGAGGCACCCCAGAGAGAAAAGGCTAACGCGGAGCACTCTGAAGGGTAAATGCTTCAGGCTGAAACCTGAGTTAACCAAGACTACTGTCCCTTCACTGCTCAAACCCCTAGTTTAGCCGTTTAAACTAAACCAGTTTAGTAAGAGTAGGGCAGATTTACTACAAAGTGCCTTGTGTAGTAATCAGCGAAGCTTTGCCAAGTGTTGGAATCTTGGGAATTTGAAGTCAAGGATATTGAGCAACCTCTCCTCAGATGAGGCAGAGCCTCTGAGCAAGTAGTGGAATAAGGAGACAATGAGAGAAACTCTGCTATTCTCCAGCATATCTGAATTTAAGCTTATACTTCAATAGCTCCACACTGAGACTTCTGGATTTTCCCCTCTTGTGTGCCCAAAGAAGAGAAGCCAGTGATTGTGGGTAACTGTGTGTGCTCAGTAATCTAACCAAGGGCTCCTGGATCTCTCTGGGGAAGCCCCAAAGCCCACAGTATCATTTTTGAGACATGGGCATCTAACTGTGCGTCAGCAAAGGCAGTATCTCTTGGTGCAGTCAGAACGCTTTTTGCACTGAGGCAGATGCTTGTGCCCAAAGAAGCTCTACCTTAGACACCAGTGCCCAGAGCACTTCTTGTGCAGGGGCTCCAACGGTACTGATGCTCCCAAGGCAATACTTCCCACACAACCTTAACTCTGCCCCCATAAAAACTGGGAACTTCACAGTGACTTTCTCCTACTTAACAGAAACTACCAGTGTCTCTGTGCCCACCACAACACCAAATCAGGATTCTTATTCCTACACTCCAGCAGGACCCTCAGAGAAAGGGAAAAATTTTTGCTGATTGACAGAGATTAACTTAGACCCACTGAGCTACCTTTCTTCCTAGTTTTCTTGTTGCACAATCACAATTAGTCTAGTAATACCTTAGGGAACTTCCTTAAACTTTCCAGTACTTCATTCAAGTCGCACAAGACTAGTACAGTATTCCCAAGCCCCCAAAGGAATGCTATATTACGGAACTGGTGTCACTACTGGGGCAGATTTAAGGTGGTTGTGTTGTGTGAGAAATCTCACTTTATATTTCTATATGCCGTGGTGGTGTAGCCATGTTGGTCACAGTATATTAGAGAGGCAAGGTGGGTTGGTCCAGTAAAAGATATTCACCCACTTTACATTTACCAGTTTTCTAACTCATGCTTTGTTTTTCTCTCTAATATGACAGTTGCATTCAGGAAGGCGTAGGAAACTGTTTAATACCTGCAACTTTAACTCCTCACTAACAATTATTTTGTGTTTTTTATATTTATCATTTTTACTTTTAAAATTAGTACGAAAGTGAAGACAGACCAAGAGAGGTCAATTACAGACAATTTAAATCGGTGGAAATGAAACCTGAACTACTTAATGGCCACATACCATCAGGGTACATTCCTAAGCCTATAGTGATGCCAGACTACTTAGCGTGAGTGTGTTTTTGTAATTTTCCATTGTTTGTTTCATCAAAGAGGTGGTATTTTTTCTGTTGGCTTATTTTAGTATCTAACCACTTTTTCATACTTCATACTCTATTGGTCTCCAATTTCTTAAAGACATGAATTTTAAATAAGAGAATGATGGCCTGTGGACGTAGCATGTACATATTTAATATAAATGCATAATTTAAAAAATCAAAATTTTGTAATAGATTATATAATTAAAATATCGAACAGAATAATTAGCAAGGGGATGAGGAAAGGACATACAGTGGTACAAAAATAATTGAGAGAATAAATGTACAGGCATTTCTTTGAACTTTTCTAGAATCTGTAATACTTGTTAAACAGTCTGACTGACAAAATCAGAATCAAACCTTAGTAAAGGAAATTTAAAATGAGTAAAATCCACAAAAAGTAATAGTCTTTGTAAGTTAATAGAACTCCATATTTCCATAGGGACATGTTTCAAATAATGTTAATTTGCATAACACTTAACTCAGATTTCAAAGTCTTACGTATAACCTGCTGAAGTTTGCATGTGCTCAAAAAGCCACATTTACAGCTTTTTTGGAAAGTCAAAACTCCAGCACTAATAATTGTTTTTCTTATAGGAAATACCCAGCAATTCAGTCAGACGATGAGCGAGATCGCTATAAAGCTGTGTTTAACGATCAGTTTGCTGAATATAAAGAGCTCTCTGCTGAAGTTCAGGTGGTCTTAAAAAAGTTTGATGATTTGGATGCATTGGTGAGCAAGCTGTCTCTTCACCCTGGAAACATGCTGGTAAGTAGCTAATTAGATGCGTGTGTTTTTAAAAAAAATTAATCGCAAAACCAAACTAATTTGTTTTCAAGAATTGAGCACAATCTTAAACAGCTAGACTGCCTATGGGAAGAGAGAGACCGTATAATGCTAAAGATGAACGAACAAACAAGATGGACTTGATCTCCTGAAAACCTGTTAACTTCATATTACAGAAATAGTGAAACACTTCATAACTAGCTTCTACCCATATTTTCATCAGTTTTTATTTTAGTTGTTTTGAATTAGTTTCCATCTTAATTGAAAGTTTTGACTAATTTTAGTTGTTGACAAATTCAAACTAATGTTTTCAATGAAAACAAAAGCTAAGATAAATCTCAGTTCACGCATTTGACAAATCTGGGAGAACACTAACAACAAACATAAGGTTTTTTAAAATGCTTCACCATCTTGTTTTAATAGGAACATGACAGAATTTCAAAAGTTCTGCAAGAATACAAAAAGAAGAAGAATGTGAGTATTTTCAGCTTTACGTTTTAATACTAGTTTGCAACAGGGGCATAGGCATGGTGGGCCATGGCCCACCCACTTAGCATCCAGGCCCAGCTCCGGCACCCCAATCCCGCTTCCTGGCAGGAGCGCTGCGGGGGGGGAGGAGGGTGGAGTGGGTAGGGTCACGGGAGCTTCCATTTTTCTGGGGCCCCCCAGTTGGTTGGGGGCCCTGGGCAAACCCCCTTGGCCCAATGGCTAATCTGCCAATGGGAGAAGGGCAGGTGAGTGAGCAGGCAGCCCAGTAGCTGCAGAGGAACCCTCCAAAAGGGTTGGGGGAGCCAGGCCGTTGGGGAAGCCAGGCCCAGTTTCGGACAGTGTAAATGGGAGCCGTTACCGCTGGAGAACGCCGTCTCCTCCCGGAGCTGAGTGCACACCTAGGGCCCAGGGGCCCCTGGCCAGAGCGTCCATCGCCCCCCGCAAGGCCGGCTGGAGGTGGGGACGAGGCTGCCCCGAACCCTCTTGTCCTCCTTCCCCCTGCCCCTGACATTGCCCACCCACCTGAAGCTGGGGCCCACCCAAGTGTCCCATCCTGGCTATGCTACTGGTTTGCAATGATAATCCAGTGGGTGGTTAAGAGGATGTAAGTCAGTGGTGGGCAACCACTCTGCTGGGGGGCCATGAGACAGTGTTTATATTGACGGTCCACAGGCACAGCAGCTCCCAGTTCACGGCCATTAGGGGCTGTGGGCGGCTGTGCCTGTGGATGGTCAACGTAAACACTGTCTCGTGGCCCGCCAGCAGATTACCCTGATTGGACACAGGTTGCCCACCACCGATGTAAGTAGACGAAAGCAGCTTTGACAGCAGGCACAATCTATTGGTTAAGGTTATGCCCAGCCTTTGCATGTTACAATATTCAGTGTACCTGTCACATAAAATGCTGGAGACTTGAGAAAGTGGGTTTAGTTTGTTGTCCAACTCATTACAATTTCATGTTGGTTGCATCTTGTGATGGCTCTAAATGTATAAATTAGATTTCAAAAGAAACTGTGGACGTTCTTAGGCTAAAATGTTTTTCTGTTTGATGGTAGGTCCATTTATATATTAATGTCTTGCCTTGAGAAGGCTTGCTAACATTGTTCAGTTATTTTTTTTGGAACCAGTCCATTTTCTATCCACACATGCAACAAAAAGCCAGCATTCCTTGTAAGTGATAAAAACAACGAGGTACATATGCTTAATCTTGAAAGGAAGTCTCTCATTTTCTATTTAATCAACTTTTTTGGGGGGTGGACTATATATTAGTTGCAGAATAACTATTGCTGGAATCCAGAAGGGGTTCTACTTCATTGCTGTTAAGATAGGTTGGGGGTGGGGGTGTAATTACTGGCATTCCAGTAAAATCTTGGCAATATAATCTCCTGATTTGTACCTTTTCGGTTTTTTTTATTCAATGCAAATTGACGGTTCATATTAGTCTGTTTTGTACCTTCTTTTTTTTTTTTTTTTTTGTTAAAGATCACCAGCTACAAACGATCAGAACACAAATATATAACTGAAACAGGGCAGCACAACAAATAAAATTGAATTACTTTACTAAATGGCTAAAATACATCAAAACCACAGCCCCTTTTCCACCTACCAAGAAAGCAGGAAAAGGGCAGGTAGAAGAAATTATGTTCAGGAAAGAACAGCATGTGTTTAGAGGGCATGTATCCATATGCATATGTGCTGTCCTCCTCCAACTGCATTATTGATTGATCTTGGTGAAAACTGAAAGATGTATTGTATTAATGAGTTGTTGATTTGCTTGTATATTTCTTGCAGGATCCTACATTTCTGGAGAAAAAGGAACGTTGTGACTATTTAAAGAACAAACTTTCTCACATAAAACAAAGAATTCAGGACTACGATAAAGTTATGAATTGGAACACACAGACATAGTATCACTCTAACTATGTGGAAGCTACTTAGTATTTTGAAAGAGAAATGATTTTTAAATATTTACCTTCAAAATTATCAACTTCCTAATGTGAAACCAATTGATTCCTTAATCGATGCCTATATATAGTCTCTTTTCAATCTTGTGTGTTTCTGACAGGTTTTGTACGGAATCATATTTTAAATGCAATATAACAAATAAGTTAACAAGCTGTTTTATGGCATGTACATTAATTGTATGTTTTATTAATAGATAAATGCCTAAGTCTGTCCCTTTTTATGCAGTCATAGGTATGGTTATTTTTACTCATCTGTTCTCCCTTTCTTTTGTCTCTCTTTCAATGTGTGCACCCTTTCCATCAGATCTGGTGCTTCTAGATCTAGTCAAGAATCTGTGCAGTAGTGCTGTAACAACCTCAGATAATGACTTGGTATATTTCCTGTATAGTTAGAGCCCTGCAAATCTGCAGATATCCACTTCGTATCTGCAGACTATGTTTGCAGATCAGATGCAGATACAAAATTTGTATCTGCGTGGGGATCTACGTAAGGTATTGGAAAAAAACTGGGCTGTTTTTATGGCCCTGATTCAGCAGAGTATTTAAACACTTCAGTTCAAATAAGTGAAACTGTTTGTTCATGTCCTTACATGCTCCGCAGAATCAGAGCCACTTGTTAGTCCTTGTCCCCTTTTTTCCCCCCATTCTGAAGATTGTTGCTTTCTATGGGGTGAACCTACAGATCTCTCAGAAACCACTGAGTGGTGTCTGCCTGACAGGAAGGAGAGAAAGGTGGTACAACCTTCCTTCCTGTTTGATCCTGATTATTTATTTAGTTCTTATATCTTTGTCTTTTCTCATGCGGAAGTTCTAAAGAAAGCAGTTGAAGTTTTTGCCTGAATAAGGACTGCAGAACAAGTCCTATATTAGCAACCATAGCATAGCTTAATTCTGACCTCTGCCTTGCAGAGGTGAGGCAACTTATTCACATTCCTAAACCATAGTAATATGGGAGTGAAGAGATTATTGAACTCATGTCCAGGCTTGGCTAGTGCTGCTATGGAACTAGCACTCTACAAACCTCCCCTTGGTGACATAGGTAGAACTGCATGTGTTAAATTAAGGGAAGAGAACACCCAAAGGAACATGACTTTTTTTTGTTAGAGAAAACTGGAGAGTGCAGCTGATGCAGGTAATTGTAAACACTAGGAGTCAAATGAATGTACATAGTAAATTTTAAACTTAATTCTCAGTATAAAACCTCCCAAACAAGTTAGGGTATATAAACCATAAGCACCTGATGTAAATCCAAGTGAAATGTTTTTCACTGGTGAGACACAAGCCTTTAGAGATTTAGCGTACCTTTATACTAAACCTTACAATGTGGTCTGAATTTGTAAATCTGTCTCGTATCACAGTTGTAAATACTTATACATTTTTATGAAAATAATGTCATCTTACATGAATTTTATCTTTGTATGAACTTTTTTTTACTAATTAAAATACACTAAAATTGTTAGTGATTTTCTCATTGGTATTGGCTTCTTCACTGAACAGTTTTCTAGAACCAGTATGTCACTCGACATTTCATTATGAAATATGTTGTTTAAATGTCCAAAACATAATACTTGCTATAAGTAATATATAAACATAATACTTGCTATAAGTACTTGGAACCAATTGCTTTTGTTAGGATTACATCTTGGCTTTTGTTAGTCTTTTTTCTGAAACTTTCCATGCTTGGTCTCAGATTAGAAGGGATTATATCTCCAAGCTGTAATCAGTTATTAACTATGGTAGCTTTCCAAGTGTAGTGGAGAGGTATGTTCATAGCTCGTAGTGTAAGGCTGTGGTGTTTCCACGTGACCTTACACTGCTGTTCTAAAGCACTACAAGTGTCTGTAACTCATAGCCATTTCTAGCTTTTCCCCCTCTTTTTTAAAAGAAATGGGGAACACTTAAAGTGAAAAGAATTGTCACTATAATATCAGTGATGGGTTTCAGTACTTAAGATATGAAATTGGGATCATTGACTTTTCAGCATGCTGTAAACTGTTCACATTGCTTAACCCATATAGTTGAGAGCTTTATTATGCTATACACTTAAAAAGATAACCAGGAATAAAAATGTACATGCCACATGATCAAATGAATGTTAGTTCAAGAACCTAAACTCAGGTTCTGACAGCTGAGAATTTAAACTGTAAACCTAAGTTTTTACAAAACATACATGTGTGTTTCTAGGTATATTGTAGGTAACCTCTTGTTAGTTTTAACAGCTGGTCTTAAAATGTGTGCCCATCCAAATAACCAGTAAATCTATAAAATACTTATCAGAAGGTTCCTATGAGCTAGATTAAACATTTTTGGGGTACTATGAATTGAGCCCTGTGAAGTTTTTTTTTTAATATAATATTTCATTTTATTTTTGGGGAATGTTGTGGTGTCTTTGTTTTATCCCTTGGGGAATAGGTTGCCAGGTCCTGCTCTTAGGGGTCGGGGGCACTGGAGGGGGGTTGCAGAGTGAACCCATCCCACACTTGCGCTGCAATGGTGGCTCCTGTCTCACAGGTCGGGGCCTGGCTGCCTGCTGTGGGTGCTTGCATATGGGGTCACAGTGCCACACTCAAATTTTGGTCCCACAGGACAGATGCCACTGATTTGGGGTGAGGTTTTTGTTTTTGTTTTTCATTCTATTTTTGGTGTTTTTCAGTTAAAAACGCAAGGCTTTAACTATGAAGCATGGCTCTGGAATTTACACACACACATTTAACTTGCACATGTTTATATTCTCTAGTATGTAGAAAGTTTCACTTGTCACAATCTGGGTCTGTTCTGTTCTTTCTTGTGGATGGTCACCAGTCTTGTAAGCTCCCTGGATCTGGGTAGTGACCATTCAATATTATAACTTTGCATCTCTCAGGCATACCCCCAGGTGCAGACCCAGTCTGGATTTTAACTGTTGTTGCCTTTCAATGTTAATGTAAAAGTAATCCACGACTGCTGCATGATTTCCTCCCTTCTATAAGCGAACTTGTGCTGCTTGTGTATATGTGGCAAAGTTCTATTTCCATTGTGTTAATACCAGGATGAAAAAGCTGCATTTCATAAATGATTCTTACCACTTTCTGGACCATGCATTCCAGTACAATTCTAATTCCAGTATTTACAGAATGTACTTGAGGTTTGTGTCATGGGGCAATTATTCTGATGTTAGTTTTAAATTACAGATAAATCTGCTGCATGAGCAGTTTTGCACACCTGATATGCTGCTTTTCATATATTTACTCTTGGGGAAATAGATCCAGGAATTACCTGAGTTCTTTATCAAACCATGATAGGAGAAAGAAGAAAGCCTGAGATATAGGAGAAATTCTTTAGGACAATGATGCAACTATACTACAGTGATAAACTAGAACTGAGGGTGCAGGATATGTAATAGATTGCTCACGCTGTAAGACGTATCACATGTTAGTTCCCATTCATTTTAATAATCTGCTCTTTTACTATGATTCATGGCTTGGGTGAAAGAACTCTGCTCATAACTAATTGTTAAGTAGACACATGTAAAGAAAGCATGCTCTTCCATAATGTAGTGGAAACTTACTAAATGTGTTTTACTCCTCTTAGCAGCTATTTATTTAAAAGCCTGTGTTGCTTTACAAAATGGTCTATATGGTAGATGGTGAAAAGAACTGAAGTCTATTCCTTTAACGAATACTTAAGTGTGAACTCTCATTTGAAGTAGTTATGAACATTTTAATTTGTTTAATCTGAATCTGGCCCTTATGTCAGCTTTACAGGTTTGAAGTTCTTTACCCATGCATGAGATGTAGCTTAGCAGTAGCAATTTGTGCTATCGGTGTGTTTTGGCAGGGTTTACTGCTAGGATGTGAAGGTAGCAGGGTCTCTGTATTCACTCAGGGCTTGTCCACTCTTAAAACAGTGCAGTGGGGCAGCTAGGGTGACCAGATGTCCTGATTTTATAGGAACAGTCCCAATATTTTGGCCTTTTTCTTATATAGGCTCCTCTTACACCCCACTCCCATCCCGATTTTTCACACTTGCTGTCTGGTCACCTACGTGCAGCTCCCCTGCCCCTCTGTTTAGGTATTCCACCCCACTGCGATGTAGTAGCTAGGTCAACAGGAGAATCACTGGGGGTGTGGATTTTTGTACTTATACTGACCTAATTTCCTAGTTTATACCAGGCCTCAGTCTGCTGGATTTGCCAACTCTTTACTCTTAGGGCACATCTACACTTGTGAAGTTACAGCGCCGCTCAGCGCGCGCCAAAGGAAAACCACTGTTGTGTATTCACATTGACAGCTGCCTGCGCAATATCGTGTTCACTCTTGTGGCGCTACTTGGAGCGGTGCACTCTGGGCAGCTATCCCACAGAGTACCTCTTTCTCTTTTGCTGCTAAGACTTGTGGGAAGGCGGAAGGGTGCATGGGGCATCCTGGGTGCTGTCCCAATGCCTCGTGATGCATTGCTTTGAGTCCCAGCAATCCCTGTGCTTCCGTCTGCATTTGGCGCCATCTTTTACCGGTTTGTGTACTGCACGCCCTTCCCTGCCTCTTTCGGACTGCAGGAATGGATCCCGAGTTGCTGACCAGTATGCTGCTCCTCACAAATGGCAGTGGAGTTATTCCTTCAACTACAAAGGCAAGAGGAGTGCGACATTGATCTTGCCACACATACTAACTAGGACACAAGATTGCTTGTGGCATTCACGGAGGTGCTGACCACTGTGGAACGCCGCTTTTGGGCTCAGGAAACAAGCACTGAGTGGTGAGATCACATTGTGATGCCTGTCTGGGATGACAAGCAGTGGCTGCAGAACTTTTGAATGAGGAAAGTCACGTTCATGGGACTGTGTGATGAGCTCGCCCCAGCCCTGTGGCGCAAGGATACAAGAATGAGCTGCCCTGTCACTGGAGAAGCATGTGGCAATTGCACTGTGGGAAGTTGGCTACTCCAGAGTGCTACCGATCGGTTGCTAACCAGTTCAGAGTGGGAGAGTCGACGGTTGGAGTTGTGTTGATGGAAGTGTGCAGCGCCATTAATCGCATCCTGCTCCGAAAGACTGTGACTCTGGGCACCATGCGTGACATTGTGGATGCCTTTGCACAAATGGGCTTCCCTAACTGTGGAGGGGTGCTCGATGGCATGTAGGTTCCAATTCTGGCACCAGACCACCTAGCCACCGAGTACATTAATCGCAAGGGGTATTTTTCAATGATTCTCCAGGCGCTTGTGGATCACCATGGGTATTTCACAGACATTAACACAGGTTAGTCCGGCAAGGTCTTGAACTGGCCTGTTTAAGAAGCTGCAAGCAGGGACTTGCTTCCCTGACCAGAAGATCACTATAGGGGAAGTCGAAATGCCCATCGTGATCCTGGGAGACCGTGACTACTCCTTAATGCCGTGGCTCATGAAGCCATACATGGGGCAACTTGACAGCACCAAGGAGTGGTTCAACAACAGGCTGAGCAGAATGACTGCGGAGTGTGCATTTGGCCATTAAAAAGCTCACTGGCAATGCATATATGGGAAGCTGGACATGGCCGATGACCGTATTCCTATGCTTATAGCCACGTGCTGTATGCTCCATAATATTTGTGAAGGGTCAGGTGAAAGCTTCACTCAGGGCTGGACTGCAGAGGCTGAGCTCAGGGAGGCTAAGTTTGAACCACCAGAGACCAGGGCTATTAGAGGGGCACAGCGCAGGGCCATAAGGATAAGAGATGCTTTGAAGCAGCAATTTGAAGCTAAAAGCCACTAATATCTGCTGTTATGCTTGGGATTGCAGTGCTTGTAGTGCGAGAAGGTGTTAGATGCACGTGATGCAAGAAGGGGCCTTAACATAATTGTATATTGCTTTGCAGTGCTCTTTTTGCGTTCACTTGATAAAATAAAGATTGCTTTCAAACAAACAATTCTTTTATTGGAAGACAACCACTAGAGGAGAGAGTAAATTAAAAAAATCATCAGCAGGATGGGGGATGGGAAGGTATCAAGAGGAGGAGGGGTCCCGGGACGGTTACAGATTTGTGTATGTTGAGGGATCATACCCACCCTTCTCCTCTGGAGTACAATGCAGCGGGTGCTGTACTTCAGCATTGCCAAACTGCAGAGCGATGGGTGTTGAGTGCAGTGGGTAGTGGGAGCACAGTGCTGGACTGTGAGGAGGGAGGAGTGGAATGCTGCGGGTACAGACTGGAGCCAGGAGGTTGATAACAGTGTGTTGGCGCTCGGGGGGGGCTGGGCACATGGGGAAGAGTTTTGCGACAACGGCTGCAGGGGAGGGTAGGCGCGGGGCTGCTCAGTGTGAAGAGCTAGTATCGCCTGAAGTGTGTCTGCTTGGTGCTCTGTAACTGTTAAGAGCCGCTCTGTGGCTTCTTTCTGGTGTGCTGCTGTCTCCTTTCGGTCCCTTTTCTCACAGTCCCGCCACTCCAATTCTTTTTTCTTGGTGGCTGAGTGCATCATAACTTCACGCATAAAGTCCTCTTTAGTTCTTCTTGGACACTTTCCAATTCTGCGCAGCCATTCTACCGCCGATAAAGAGGGAGGCTGGGCTCCCAAGGTCATCTCTGTGAAGTTTAAATGCAACATTTTACAGAAGCAGTATTGTTTGCAACACAGACAACACTGTTTCAGTGCTTTAAAACACAGCCCGTACTCTCACACCTGTCACTAAGTGGCTGACCCCACGCAAGCACACATGAGCCACAAGACACCCAAAATGGTGAGTAGCCACAGGGGCAGGGTAAATCTCTGTTCCTGGACCCTGCTCTACACTGGGCATGTGACACTTGGGGAGCGCCAGCACTGTAGGGTGGGCCTGATAATCATTCCTGTCCCCACACTTTCCACAGGAGGTGATCATTATGGAAGATATCTCGCTTCTGAGGGTGAGCAGGGAATCAAGGGAGGGTCTTCTCCAAGCCTGTGGCTTCTGCCCTGGCCCCTATGCGGCTCCCCTGTGTGCAGCAATGATCCCCTGGCACCTGTGACCGCAAAGTGGCGTGGGAAAGTTATCATTAATGGGGCAAGAAAGAAAGTAGCTCTGCCGAGGAATCTGCGGCAGCGGATTGTCCAGTATCTCCGCAAGAGTTTGCTGGAGATCTCTGAGGGAGATTCCTGTGAAATGAGGGAGTCTATCAACAGCCTGTTCCCACCGCTCAGACTAGGCATGCAATGGGAAACAAGCCTGCTTTCTGCAACCCTCCTGCCCCCAACAACTCACTACCGCAATTCCCAAAATCAGATCCGCTTACCTGGGGCCTCCTCTCCTGTTTGCACTTGACCAAGATCCAACTGCTGTGACTGGCTAGGCTCCTCTGGGGTAGAAAAGAGCTCCTGACAGCATGCATCTCTGGCCTCCAAGTCATCTTCTGCCTCTGGGTCTCGCCCCCCTCTTCGTCCAAGATTGCCTCCTCCTGGCTCAGTCTACTCTCAACTGGCATGCAAGCCAAGGAAGTATCCACAGGGGCCTTTGCCACCGAGTATCGCATCCAGCTCTTTGTAGAACCGGCAGCTTGTGGGCACAGCACCGGAGCAGCAGTTCGCCTACCACAAGGCGTTCTGCAGCTCCTTCACTTTGACTCTGCACTGCAGTGTGTCCCAATCTGGGCCCCTTTCTATCATGCATCTAGAAATCTGTCCATAGGTATCATAATTCCGAGAGCTGGAGTGCAGCTGTGACTGCACAGCCTCCTCTCCCCAAATGCTGATGAGGTCCAGCAGCTCGGCATTGCTCCAAGTGAGGGATCGCCTGGTGTGTGGACCAGGCATGGCATGGAAAGATGCGCTGAGACCACTGCATATTAGGATATAGATATTCAGGCCTGTCTGTAAAGGCCTATACTCTAAAAATTTAGGTGTATTCTTCTCACTTAGCTATTTCTAGAGGTATAAAAGAGAGAATCAAAATCACTGTCTGCCGGTATAAGGGCCTTCTCTTACTGTGACAGTCTGAGGCCGTTCTTAGGCTAAGATGTTTGGCTAAGCAGCAGAGGCAGCCATAAGCTGGGAAGCGACCAATCACATCCTTAAATTCCAAACAAGTCCCATTGAAATAAGTTGTTAGTGGGCTGTTAGGAATACAATCCTGTCCTGATAATGCCGATCACCTCCAGAGAAAGGGAAGTGCCTAGAAGATGTAAAAGGAACTTAGTTTAATAGCATCCTGTCTGGCAAGAACTCACTTATCAATAGCTGGGATGTGAAATCCTCATTTCTGTGTTGTTCTATCATTATAGTCCCCATTTCCCTATTGTTTGTCTGTATAATCTCTGTCTGGTTCCGATGTCTGCATCCGATGAAGTGAGCTGTAGCTCACGAAAGCTTATGCTCTAATAAATTTGTTAGTCTCTAAGGTGCCACAAGTACTCCTTTTCTTTTTGCGAATACAGACTAACACGGCTGCTACTCTGAAACCTGTCTGGTTCTGTGATTGTTTGTCTGCTGTATAATTAATTTTGCTGGATGTAAACTAATTAAGGTGGTGAGATATAATTGGTTAAATAATCATGTTACAATATGTTAAGCTTGGTTAATTAAGTTTCAGGAAAATGATTGGTTAAGGTATAGCTAAGCGGAACTCAAGTTTTACTATATAGTCTACAGTCAATCAGGAAGTAAGGGGGGGAAATGGGAACAGGGAATGGGGATGGGAAAATTGGAATCGTGTTGCTAAGGGGGGGGAATGGGAACGGACACGGGTAAGGCTCTGTGGTGTCAGAGCTGGGAAGGGGGACACTAAGGAAGGAAACTGGAATCATGCTTGCTGGAAATTCACCCCAATAAACGTCAAATTGTTTGCACCTTTGGATATCTGGTATTGTTGCTCTCTGTTCATGTGAGAAGGACCAGGGAAGTAAGCGGGTGAAGGAATAAGCCCCCTAACACTACACACATCACTGAGCAAACAGGAAGGGGACTTTCAAATTTGTAAAGGAATGTATTGGGTGGGGCTGAAGGTTGGCCACCTGAGGTCAGGGCAGTAGAGTTCAAACTGATGACCAGAGAGGTGAGAACAGGCATTGTGGGACACCTCCTGGAGGCCATCTGTAATGCTGTATTCAGCATGGTGTCTACACTGGCACTGCAGTGCTGTGGCCCTGGCACAGAAAGCTGTACGCTTCTTGGCGGGGTGGTTTTTTTTAGAGAGCTGCATCTGTGCACTAAGTGGCTTGGCAGTGTGAACACCTTGGGAGTTACTGCACTCAAAGCTGCTTTATTGCGCAGAAACTTGCCAGTATAAACGGGCCTTATTTATTATTTTGGTTGTTGGGAGATGGCAAATATGACTGCTATTGCTGTAGGACAACTACATAATTTAAAACAAAATCTGTTCTAATTGTGATGAGGCAGTTACTTAATCACCTGGAACTATTTAATGATTAAGATATTTGTACACCAGTGGGAGGAGCTTAGGTAACAAAATGGAGGAACTAGAGCTACTGGTGCAGGAAATTAAACCAGATATTCTAGGGATAACAGAAACATGGTGGAATAGTAGTCATGACTGGACTACAGGTATTGAAGGGTATGTGCTGTTTAGGAAAGACCGAAATAAAGGTAAAGGTGGTGGAGTAGCATTGTATATCAATGATGAGGTAGAATGTGAAGAAATAAGAAGAGATGCAATGAATAAGACAGAGTCCGTCTGGGCAAAAATTACATTGGGGAAGAGAACTAGTAGAGCCTCCCCTGGGATAGTGCTTGGGATGTGCTATAGACCACCAGGATCTAATTTGGATATGGATAGAGCTCTTTTTAATGTCTTTAATAAAGTAAATACTAATGGAAACTGTGTGATCATGGGAGACTTTAACTTCCCAGATATAGACTGGAGGACCAGTGCTAGTAATAATAACAGGGCTCAGATTTTCCTAGATGCAATAGCTGATGGATTCCTTCATCAAGGAGTTGCTGAACGGACTAGAGGGGATGCCATTTTAGATTTGGTTTTGGTGAGTAGTGAGGACCTCATAGAAGAAATGGTTGTAGGGGATAATCTTGGTTCAAGTGATCATGAGCTAATTAGTTCAAACTGAAAGGAAGGATTAACAAAAATAAATCTGCAACTAAGGTTTTTGATTTTAAAAGGGCTGACTTTCAAAAATTAAGGCAATTAGTTAGGGAAGTGGATTGGACTGAAGAATTTATGGATCTAAAGGTAGAGGAGGCCTGGGATTATTTTAAATCAAAGCTGCAGAAGCTATCGGAAGCCTGCATCCCAAGAAAGGGGAAAAAATTCATCGGCTAGAGTTGTAGACCAAGCTGGATGAGCAAGCATTTCACAGAGGTGATTAAGAAAAAGCAGAAAGCATACAAGGAGTGTAAGATGGGAGGGATCAGCAAGGAAAGCTACCTTACTGAGGTCAGAACATGTAGGGATAAAGTGAGACAGGCTAAAAGGCGAGTAGAGTTGGACCTTGCAAAGGGAATTAAAATCAATAGTAAAAGGTTCTATAGCCATATAAATAAGAAGAAAACAAAGAAAGAAGTGGGACCGCTAAACACTGAGGATGGTGTGGAGGTTAAGGATAATCTAGGCCTGGCCCAATATCTAAACAAATACTTTGCCTCAGTCTTTAATAAGGCTAAAGAGGATCTTAGGGACAATGGTAGCATGACAAATGGGAATGAGGATATGGAGGTAGATATTACTATATCTGAAGTAGAAGCAAAACTCAAACAGTTTAATGGGACTAAACCGGGGGGCCCAGATAATCTTCATCCAAGAATACTAAAGGAATTGGTACCTGAAATTGCAAGCCCATTAGCAAGCATTTTTAATGAATCTGTAAACTCAGCTGTTGTACTGTATGATTGGAGAATTGCTAACATAGTTCCTATTTTTAAGAAAGGGAAAAAAAGTGATCCGGGTAAGTACAGGCCTGTTAGTTTGACATCTGTAGTATGCAAGGTCTTGGAAAAAATTTTGAAGGAGAAAGTAGTTAAGGACATTGAAGTCAATGGTAAATGGGACAAAATACAACATGGTTTTACAAAAGGTAGATTGTGCCAAACCAACCTGATCTCCTTCTTTGAGAAAGTAACATTTTTTAGACAAAGGAAACGCAGTGGATCTAATTTACCTAGATCTCAGTAAGGCGTTTGATACCGTGCCACATGGGGAATTATTAGTTAAATTGGAAAAGATGGGGATCAATATGAACATTGAAAGGTGGATAAGGAACTGGTTAAAGGGGAGACAACAACGGGTCCTACTGAAAGGTGAACTGTCAGGCTGGAGGGAGGTTACCAGTGGAATTCCTCAAGGATCAGTTTTGGGACCAATCTTATTTAATCTTTTTATTACTGACCTCGGCACAAGAAGTGTGAGTGTGCTAATAAAGTTTGCAGATGATACAAAGCTGGGAGGTATTGTCAATTTAGAGAAGGCCCGGGATATCAGACAGGAG
The DNA here is from genome assembly GCF_009764565.3 of Dermochelys coriacea. NCBI lineage: Eukaryota > Metazoa > Chordata > Testudines > Dermochelyidae > Dermochelys > Dermochelys coriacea. The sequence continues at coordinate 51,781,070 of NC_050072.1, read as the reverse complement.
GATCTGGATGACCTTGTAAACTGGAGTAATAGTAATAGGATGAAACTTAATAGTGAGAAGTGTAAGGTTATGCATTTAGGGATTAATAACAAGAATTTTAGTTATTAATCCCTAAATTTATTTGAGCATATGCTCAAATTTGTTAGTCTCTAAGGTGCCACAAATACTCCTTTTCTTTTTTGCGAATACACACTAACACGGCTTCTACTCTGAAACCTATAGATCAGACTGTAATTACTGGAGTAGGAACTTAAGACGGTGTGACTAATATTCTCACTCTTGTTTTAAAAGATTAATTAAATAGTCTCTTGGGCTACTCAGTAATGTGTGTGTCAGTGCATTGGTTTTGATTCTCTTCTATGAAACACCTCTAACACCACAGTGGTTCAGTTCTGACTGAGGAGTATGTCATTGACTGTCAAGAACACCATTAATTACATTGCTATTGATATAATTGGGGATATCTTTGATTGCTGATGGCCCAAGTTTGGATGACGAAGGTCAAACTTTGTTATCTACAGGCGTGTCTTCACTAGCAATGTTAAATCACTGCCGTGCCTGTGACTTAACATGGCTGTGTGGTCACTGCACCAGCGCTGGGAGAGAGCTCTCCCACGGCTGTAAAAAAAAAAAAAAAAAAAAAATACCACCCCCATGAGGGGAATAGCTCCCAGCACTGGTGCACTGTCTACACTGGCACTTCGCAATGCTGAAACTTAGTGTTCAGGGATGTGTTTTTTTCACACCCCTGAGCGAGAAAGTTGCAGTGCTGTCAAGTGCCCGTGTAGACAAACCCTACTTCTCTAGTTCCCCTGCCAGAAAATGGTAGAACATGGTAGAAATTTTTTTTTCGCTCTCTCTCTCTTATTTGCTGCCAGGGTGGGAAATTAGCCTAGCTCTGATTTGCCAAGTCTGTACAGAATCCCAAAGAATTTGCTTGCTCTTTAGCCCAGCCCTGTTTTATGGAGGTAACCTTTTGTAAAACTAGGATGGATTGTTTGCCCACCTTGAGCTAGCTCTGATGAATGAGCCCCTTGAAATATTGTGTACGGTACTATAATTTGCTTACTAGTTCATTTTCCACTGTGCTCTTAAATGCATTATTAAGGACCCGATCTGGAAAAGACTCAAACTTAACTTTCCATATGTGAATAATCCCACTGAAATCAATGCAGACTATTCATGCAGAAAGTTAAGCATGTACGTGAGTTTTTGCAGAGCTATAGTCCAAGTTTACTATTCAGAGCAGACCTGAAAGAAGTGTTAAAATATACCACCAAGCAATTAAAATTTGTAAAGCTGCCAGAGCTATCTGAACTACCTTAGCTGTGTAACTGAACAATTACTAAATGTGTGAACACTGATTTTATTTTTACAGTACTTGTATTGTAGGTCCATGGTCCAGCTGATTTTGTACTTTTAACTAGTGCCTAAGTACTGGTATAGGCTGATACTTGAGAAATTCCATAACAGAAGTGGGAGAGACTGTTCTTCTGCTGTGTACACTACTGTATTATCTGCTCCGCAAAGCTCTATTTCGAATCATATGAGTAAGTTCTGAATTTTAAACAGGAAATATCTGCTGGGAGTTTTAGACAAAAGAACCTTCATTCTGAGGAAACTAGATTAGAAGTTAGGATCTGACAGTTAAAGTCACAGAAAAATATTAACCTATCTCTATATCAATGAAGAAATATTAGACTTGACTATTTAGTTTTTGACTGAACTACTCCAAGGCACTCTACTCACATGAGAAGTGAGAAATCAAGTTACATCAGGGAAATAAAACAGGTGCTGCTCTTGCAACTCCCTATAAAATATATATATATATACTTAAGCCTTGATCCTGCAAGTAAAAGCATGTGGATGTATCCCTGACCAACTCAAAGCCCAATGCAGAAAATGGGGCTCTCTCCATGTATTGTAATTTGTAGGATCAGCCCTGTGCTTATGTCCTAGGGCTAAGATTTTGAAAAACAGGAACCTAAAATTAGGGTCCTAAATCCATATTTTGGCACCTACGTTAGTGACCTGATTTTCAAAAGTGTGGCGTGCCCAGCAACTCCCATTTTGAGGGTTACCTGCAGTGAAATTAGAAGCCACTTTAAGTTCCTTTTTTTGTTTTGTTGTGTTTTGTTAATTCACTTTGAAGGGGGATCCTTGTTAAACAACACTTAGTTTTATAGGTCCTAGAAATATGTTAGGTGCTCCAAAGGAATAAATGCTGTTCTCAGAGTGAGTTTTTTTTAGGCATTTTAGAGTATTAGGTACAGGGGTGATTCACTACTGAACCAATGCCCTATCCGTGGGGTTAGCTGTGTTAGGGGCATTGTGCCATTGCAGGTACTGTTTTTCAGCCAAAGCATAAAATCATTTTGATCATTGATAAATTTGTGGTAACCTTCTAAGAAGCCAACTGTCCTGGCTAACTTCCCATTTAGATAATTACATTCTATCTGCTTAGGTTCTTAAGACACCCATCACTATGCTAGCTAAATACCTGTTCTGCCTAGCTACATTCCCCTTGCAGTTTCAGTGGCACAGGGTATATTGTATTGAAATCCTAGAGAATGAAAGGCACTGTCTACTTCTAGATACTGTTTATTTGTAACCCATTGCTAGTGTTAATATGCACACTTACCCTGTGATAAGACACTTGAGTCCCTTAAAAAAGTGTTATCTACATTCAAACAGAAGTTCCATTCAGATATGTCCGCCCTCTAATAATCAAGTGTACCATTTTTGTTCTGTGTTGTCTACTTTGAATATAAGGTCATAGAGGGAACTTCTCTAATCTTCCTTCTCTATAATGCTGATTACATTGTTGGCACTCAGTACATAATATTAATTACCAGGATATGCCTCGCTCAAGTTGCTATTGTTATATCAACATGCAAATGTGTGTAATAAATAATAATAAAGATGGGTGATGCTCTTCCATCTTGGTAAGTTAGAGCGATGGAATCAACTCCTTCTGACTAATTCAAACAATTAGATTGTCTAATCTCCAAACATTCTATTCACTTCATGATGCTATGCCTCAAAGTTAATAGCATTACTTACGTGCATTGAGTGGACATAGAAACTGAGTATTTTCTTGCTCTAAGAGGCCATTAGTCTAGGTATGTGTACACAAATGAGGCACATTGCTAGGGTCCTGTGTGGAAGTCTATTCTTCTATTGGCTATGTTGTACCTGTTATGAAAGAAAAAGGAGTATTTAGTATTCATGAGTGCCAGTCTAGTTCTTCTCGCCTTTGCTGTGTTTAATTTTTAGAAAAGATTAGAAGTTGTTAGTGAAAAGTTGTACTAAAAACACCACCAAGAAGTTAATATCTAGTAAGCTTATGCTCTAGGACAGGAGTTTTCAAACTGTAGATCGTGATCCAGTACTGGATCACGGAATATAAGGCACTGGGTTGTAACAGCTCTGGTCAGCACTGCCGACCACGCCATGAAAAGCCCTGTCAGTGGTGCTGCCCGGCTAAGGCAGGCTAATCCCTACCTGTTCTGACACCACACTGCGTCCCGGAAACAAGTCTGGCTCCTAGGCGTGGGGGTCATGGGGTTCTGTGCGCTGCCCCAACCCAAGCACCAGCTCTGCACTCCCATTGGGAACCAGCCAATGGGAGCTGAGGGGTTGTGCCTGCGGCTGAGAGCTGTGTGGAGCCGCTTGCATGCCTTTGCCTAGGAGCTGGACCTGTGGCTGGCCGCTTCTGGAGTGCAGCACAGTCTGTGGTGCCAGAACAGGCAGGAAACCTGCTTTTAGTACCCCCGTTGCACCACTGACTGAGAGCTGCCCAAGGTAAGCCTGTGCCCCAATACCCTGTCCTAGCCTGGAGTCCCTTCCTGCACCCCAGAGCCTGCACACCAGCCCAGAGCCTGAGCTCCCCCCTGCACCCCCTGCACCCCTCATCCCCGGCCCCACCCCGCAGCCCTCACTCTGGCACCCTAACCCTGAACCCCTCCCACACCCCAAATCCCTTACACCAGTTCTGTTGGGTTGCGGCATCAACAATTTTTTTCAACTACGCTGTCAGAAAAAAGTTTGAAAACCACTGCTCTAGGACAATAGCAGGTAACCTTGACTAGTATCTTTGGATGATCCATCCCTAGTGATCTGGCTTTTTTGCCTGCTGATGTGACAAGAGGAGGAGAAGGGACAAGGTAAACCTGTAAGCATATATAATAAATACTGAGTATCTAAGTCTTGATTAAGGTAAATGGCAGCTTTTTAGATGCATCCAACACACATCTGTACCCTACTGTTCACCCTACCACCATGTTAAAAGTACATTAAGGGACCAGTCCAAAGCTTACTGAAAGAAATGGGAAACTCCCACTGACTTCAGTGGGCTTTGCATCATGCCCCAAAAAGACGGTTGCACTTTTCAACAAAGGCCATCCACCCAAACAAAAGCAGTTGGCTTGTTAATGGACGGAAGTGTTACTGATGGTGGTGGGGTCCTTGATAAATCCTATAAGGTTTGGAGGATTGTGGCAATGGCCAATAAAGGATACTTCATAGACAACAAGTGTAGTTTTAGTTCACTTTGAGTATGGCTACACCGGAAACTTCAAAGTGCTATTGTGGGAACGCTCCCGCGGCACTGCTTCGGAGTGCGAGTGTGGTCGCGTGCAAGTGCTGGGAGACAGCTCTCCCAATGCTCCTGGTAATCCACTTCCAAGAGGGGATTAGCTCCCAGTGCTTGGAGCCTGTCTACACTAGCACTTTAAAGCGCTCAGACTTGCTGCGCTCAGCAGGGTGATTTGCACACCCCTCAACCAGCAAGTTAGAGCACTATAAAATGTAAGTGTAGACAAGCCCTTTGTGTTCCCCGGATATAGTTCTGAATTCCCACCCAGATGACATCAGAGCCGAGCTCCCTCCCAGTTGCTGTCTCCAAAAGAGGCAAAAGCTGGGAATTCCAAATATGATTTTTAAAGAGGCTTTTTAAAAAAGACTTAAAACAATTGGGTTTTACTGTAAAAGAGCTAATAAAATCTGAAAAATTGTAGCTGAGAACCACCCTTTAAAAGAGCCTAATAGACACAGTAAAGATTCCATATTCAAGATTGTAAATGGAAAGCTATTTAAAATGTAACTTTGACCCCTGCCCCCTGGTAATTCCTCAGTATTGAAAAAATAGTCCCTGTTAGACTTTGGAATTAACTTTTTTTGTTTTGTTATTGTTAAGAGTGAAAAGAGGTGGAGGAGGAAGAATTTAGACTTTTTATGTGACTACTGTTTGAGGAAAATTTCCGTTAACAAGCTTTTAACAAGGAACAGCGTGTCAGTATGCATTGTATATTGTAATAGACAAAACTGTTTTTTTAATGAAAATTTTAAATGAAGTCTGAAAAAACAAAACATAGAATTACCCAAAACAACAGACTATAATTTATGTGCATTTTTCTGTTTTACCAAAGTCCTTGTTTAGAACCTTCTCTGGATGTATGTGCTGTTGATCTATCATTTTGTAATACAACAGAACATTAAATCATATGTAATTACTGAGGTCGTGTCCACACTATGGGTGCTACTTTAGCTCTGCTCTTGTAGTATAGACACTCTGCTCCCTACATCCATAGAAGGGGTTTTCGGTCAGTCCGTCTGTAATCCACTTCCCCAGCAACTGTAGCTAAGACCTAACCGTGTCTACGCATGGGGGGTTAGGTTGGCTTAAGTATGGTGCTCACACCCCTGACCAATGTTGGTAGGTCGCCCAGGATCTACACCGTGCAACTTTATAGAAATAAAAGAAGACAAGATCCCTGTCCTGATGAGCTTAATTTACATACAGATAATACAAGGTTAACTTTATCCAAATGAAATGGGACTACACAAAGCCCTCTCCACTACTTGTCTAAATGCATGCAATAAGGGACAAACCCTGGAACTACAAGGAGACCAGGATTTCACCCTCAGCTTTTCAGTGGGGTTAAGGTAACAGGCAAGAATTTCACCCACAATACTGAAGATAATATCAACATTATGGGTGGAGAGGAAGTTTAGTGGGTTAACAAAACAAGGGACAGTGCTTAGGGGAGTATTAGGATTAAGTTATGGGTACTTTTGGTTGTCACAATTGTTTCATGTATCCTCTCTCCATGCATCAATATTTATAATGCACCTATCGTTACTAGCTGGAGGCTGATGGTTTTACATGGCTGGAGATTGGCATAACTATTCTGTGCTTGTGTACTTAGTAACTTTTTAAATGTTTCCTCTCAAATAATGATAGTAAATTTATCAATTATTTTGTCAGTTAATCTTTTCAGGCTCAGGATATCAACCAATTTTCTGTATGTATAATCTAATAAACCTTAGGTTGAGGATACATAAATCCTAGACCAAATATGTAATGTTTTTCCAAAACCCCTGCAATATTTAAGCTGCCCAGGAGGGAGGAGGGGAAAGAGAGAAACAACCCTCCTGTTTAGACCCCTGTGTACAGTTAGAATGTTTAGAATAAAAAAAACAAATAATCAGGCCAGTGATTAAATTTAATTATTTTTCAACAGATTTAGTATTACTCTGTCAAGACTATTGGAATTTGCAAATAATTTCCCCACTGGTACTAATAATGCAATCACAAGCTTAACCCACTGCTTTATGGCATTAGTAAGAAGATATCCTTAGGCTATTAGTACCAGCTGGAAGTCAGCTGTATCATGTCCAGGGAGTTAGATTAACTTGCTCCTTATTCTCATTATCTGTGATAAATGAAACTAGTGCTCACTTTTTAAATTTAGATTAGACAAAGTAGAGGGAAAGAGTAAAGATGCTAGTGCCTCTCCACTGAAAATTGTCTTAATTGCTACTAAAGAGGTGGAACCATACTAGTTAATGTGTAAAATTCCAGCTCTCATACTAGTGCTTCCAATATAATTACATCAAGGATAAATAGTCCAATCTCCAATACCAAATGTTTTGACTGTTGTTAAAACTAATCCTATTCACACTTTACAAAAGCTTTTGTTATAGTAGCAAAGGGCCTTTCTTATTTAGCTGCCTCTGGGATCAGCAAGCTTTAGGAATATCAATGTGACAGTTAAATGTCCGTCTCCACAGGTGATTGACACACAAATACAGCTCTTGGGATCATCTAATTTATCAGGGCTGCAGGAGGGAAGTACAGCATTAAAGGAAGCTGAAGCACTGTCTCAATTCAATTTTATTTTGCTCCTAAAATGCATTCTATTTTGACCTTTGTTTATAGGGGAAAGTTATGTATATGGACACTCTCAAGTTATGTTTACACTATGGGTGCTAAGGTGCCATAATGAAAGTGCCATAGTTATGCTGTTTAAGCACCATAGTGTAGACTCAGAAACCCAGCAGACCGGGTTTTTCTGTTGCTCTAGGAACTTCACCTTCCCAAACAACAGGAACTGGCTCAAGAAGGGCATTCTTCTCTCAATCTACCTGCCTCTACGCTAGGGGGGAGGTGGGCATAGTTATGATATAATGCTCAGGAGAGCGGACCTTTTACACCTCTGACTACCATAGATAGCTCTGTCAACCTAAGTTTTAAGAGCAGACCAGGCCGTATGCAGATCTTTTTTGGGTTTAGTTTATGTTACTTAGGAAGGGGTTTAAGTTAAGCTGAAAAAGGTACTCCTACACTAGTGTGTCCAGACAGAGGATTGCATCAGTCTAACAATTTGTTTAAATTCAAACCTTAGTTTATATCACCACCACCACAAAAAAAAAGCATGGTTAATACGTTGTAAGTGCTTGGTTCTTTTTATTTCCTGCTAGTGCATGCCACTGAGGAAGGGGAAAGGTGCACAGAAACAGCACCACCCCCTCCTAGTACTGCTTCTTTGAAGGGTGGCACTGGCAGCGGGAGAATGGTAGGGATTATCACCTTTCCCCTAATGCCCTCCCCTCACTTGGAACCAGTTTATTTCTACCCAACATTGTAAAAGCTTTTTCTTTTTTCCTGGTTTCAGAGTAGCAGCCGTGTTAGTCTGTATTCGCAAAAAGAAAAGGAGTACTGGTGGCACCTTAGAGACTAACCAATTTATCAGAGCCTAAGCTTTCGTGAGCTACAGCTCCCTTTATCGGATGCATTGCTTATGCTCAAATAAATTGGTTAGTCTCTCAGGTGCCCCAAGTCCTCCTTTTCTTTTTTCCTGGTGCTAACGCTCACAGGCCGGGGAGCTGTGCCCATTCGTGTTTTATTCCTACAGCACGACAGGCGTTTTACAAACAACTTCAAGACGGGGGGCCTGGGCTGAGGAGCTGCAGCCTTAGGGCTTTATAACTGCGCCCCCAAATCGCCCACTGATCTCAGTGGGGCCGCTCCTGGACAGCAGGGGCGGGGCGACGCTTTAATCCCAGGGGAAGGGTAAAAGTGTCTGTGAAGTGGCGTCCCGGAAGGGCTGAGGGTGAGAGACTCTCCCTCTGCCCCCCGCCCGCCGTTCGGAGTTTCTCGGACACGGCTCCAGCCCGCCCGCTCTTTATTTACACTCGAAGCTCAGCGCTTGGCCAGCCTCGCTCGACACTGGCTGCCGGCTCCTTCCACGCGCTCGCTAGCGGCGCTGCCGGAACAACCTGTTCGCCGCCTCGTCCCGGGCCTGAGTTTCAGGTGACGGGGTCACGCGCCGCGAGCGCCCCGCCCGCCGGAGGGGAAGAGACCAGCCAATGGGCGGCTCCCACCCCGCATTCCGGGCGGGGCAGCGGGAGCGCTGGGCGGGTCCCCGGCTCCCACCCGCGGCGGGGAGGGCGGACTGGGGGATGATCGCTCCTGTCCTTTAGCCCCAGGTGTGCGGACAGGGCGCATGCACCGCGGCTGGGTGTGGCTGCGGCTGCGGCTGCTCGGCGGGCTGGGGAGATGCAGGCAGGCCGCGCCCCGTTGCACAGCAGAGAGGTTAAAGAGCGGCGTCCTGGCGAGTCCAGCTGGTGCGTGGGTTGCTGGCATTAAGGTAAATGATCTCCTGGAGCTGAGTGCCTGCCCGGCTGACAAGGGGAAATGGAAGAGGGATGGGATGAGAGTAGAGTGTGTGTGTTTGCTAGCTAGCTAGTTAATAGTGTTGTTTGCTTTGTCTTATTGGGATCCGGGAAGTGGGCGGAGTCTCCTCCTCGCCCCCCACTCATCGACGCGGCAATGTAGGCGACTTCGGTTTCTCATTAAAAGTTTTTGTATAAATTTATACTTATGGCTTGTAATTTGAAATATCGAAATAAGACAAAAAGCTGATATTGCCAGTCTCTAGGGTACTAGTATGCGTTGTTCATTATTCTAGCCAGATCATGCGCAGATCTCATTTATTAAATGCTCAGTTGCATATTTAAACTGCGCTCTGTGTGAGTTGGGCGTTTTTTCCCTGCCACCCTGATGACTCTTTAGTTACATCTTTTGCAAGTTATGGTTCTGAGGCTCTTTTGGCACCTTAGAGACTAAGAAATTTATTTGCGCATAAGCTTTCGTGAGCTACAGCTCACTTCATGTGGGGCTGTGCGCTATAATAAGGTTTTAGTCTCAATAATTGCTCTCGGATGTGAGTGTTCTCTAAAAAAGAGTAATACAGGGAAGGAAGAATCAATCATATGATTTTAATACAAAGTTTCCACAGAAGTTGTAAACACCACAGCCTTTGGGAGCAGTCAATAAGTACTTCCTGGGTGTCTTGTTCAAAGATGGGTCTTTTCTAACAAGTTGTTTCCTTAAGATCTTCTCCCTCAGGAGTGACTATTCCACCAGGGCGTTCAGTCTGTTATGAATGCTTTCTTCTCTGTAAAGAGATTTTTTCAGGATGCACCAGAACACGTGCATTAAGTTCTTCTTTGCTTCTCAAAGAAACTCTGTATTATGCAGCAACTAATGTCTTCTATTCTTTCCTTTATCTTCACTGTAGTATCACCTCAGAGCTGCACTGAAACACATTACCTTTTGGTTGAAATAGCTGTATTCCGCATAACTAAGTTTGTGAAATGTTTTGGTAATGTTTATTGAACTGATTTTCCTACCCCAGCAATTAATGAGGACACCCACTTCCGGGACTGAAATCATTATTGTTTCAAACCATAATTTTAAAAGGCTAATTTTAAAGAGAGCTCTTGCTACTCCACTCTACACATGATGACTCTAAAACCAAGAACCTCCACCATCAAAAACATTTTAGCTATATACACTACTTGGTGTCACTGTGGGTGTGGTGGAGATAAAATTGTCACTTTCTTACATGCGTGAATAACAAAAGTTTCCCAGCCAGTATCGCCAAGTCCTTTCTTTTGCCGTAGTTCATGGGCAATCTGATTGGAAAAAGGTCTTTTCTCACTCTTGTTTAGAAAAACATACGATTTATCCCCAAATGTTGAATTAATTTACTGCACTCTACCAATGGTCATCTGAAATGACGTACTGCTTTGCGTCAGTACGTAAACAAACTGGGTAAAGGCAAAACTAATGAACCTCTCCAAAAAAGAAAATTGTAGATGATCATGAAGAATTATCATGGGGTCACTACTTGAGAGAGCTAGCAAGCTGTTAAATAATTAGATATTTTTGGGAGAAATCATAGTGTTAAGATCAACCACTGTGTGTATATATAATAAAAAAAAAAGATGAAGGAGTCTCTGGATGTTTTGGGGGAATAGAAGGAATTGTTTGTTTGCAGTTGGTGAATGGAAGACTCTAATTGTTGAAAGTCTTGAGAGAAAAAATAATGATTTGTCTTCTCATTATTATTTATTATTAGAGATTGAATAGCTAGCTGTACTACTTAATAGTAAGGTGATCATACTAGCTATTATGTCAATAAGCTGTTTAGATTGTTTTGTTACTAAGCTCGTCACTTTTTTTTTTCTAGTTACCAAAAATAAGTCTGAGTTTAGCAGACCAGCACTTCAACTATGTCATCCAGACCTTTTGAGAGTCCTCCACCTTATCGACCAGATGAATAGTAAATATTCTCTTTTCTGCTTTGGTTACCAATTTAATTTACCCCAGATAAGCAGTGTACATAGTTGGAGTTCATATCTTTAACAGCTCATTTATACAACTGTTAACAGGAGCTGTGTCAACTATCATCAGGTTGCTGCTGTTGGATTGTACCTTGCTGCTTATTTAATGAAAAAGCAAATGTCTGTCTAATAGCTTGGTTACCACTTTACAAGATGCTTTTACAGATCTAAGTGACAAAACTAATCAAATATAAAATTTAAACTGTCAATTAGGCTTTGCTAGGCTCAGTGTTGCAACTATCAATGGGGTTTAGTCTCGTATGTGCCTAAATTCCTTTTGAAAATGAGATTTAGGCTTCTAAATCAATTGGGCATTGTTGAGTGCTATTCTATCGAAATACCTTTGCAAATATGGGCCCTACTGTTTTGTATAATAAATACTGCACATTATCACTGTTAAACATTCTCTCCAAGTTTTCCAGAGCACCTGTTATAGTAATCTCTAAATGCCGATGATCAGAGTTGATTGATTTCAACCTTCTAATATTTGTAGCCAACCATCGTAAAAGCATCTGAGAGAATAAAATTCTATCTTTTTGGAGGAATATATGCTTTCCATTTAAATTTAGGGGGTCTTCTTTAAGAACTGGTTAATTCTGACCACTTCCTGAGTTAGTCTGTTCCTGATAACTTCATATCTCATTGCATGAGTGTCATGCACTATGATTTTTTTTGTACAATAGTTTTTCACAGATGGCTTAAAAACTTCAATTGATAACGTTTTCATCTTATTGCAGCAAACCTTCTCACTATGCACCAAGCAACATTACATATGCTGAGGAGAGGCCCTCTCAGCCCATGTACTCTCAACCAGCCTATTCCTATTACCCAGAGGATGAAGTGCAACACTTCTACAGATGGACTTCCCCTCCAGGAATAGTAAAGATCATGTCAGTTCTCATTATAGTGATGTGTGTAGGCATCTTTGCTTGTGTTGCTTCCACGTTGCCTTGGGATCTAGAATTCTATGGAAGTTCCTCTTTGGGATCTGGTGTAGGATATCCTGCATATGGTGGTTTTGGAGGCAGTTATGGTTATGGCTCCGGATATGGATATGGTGGAGCCTATGGCATTGGAGGAAATTACATTGAGCCCCGAGCTGCTAAAGGCTTCATACTTGCAATGTCAGCTTTTTGCTTTATTGCTGGAATGGCGATTTTTATAACAAGTGTTACCAACTCAAGCATGTCTAGAACAAGAAGATATTATCTAACTGTGATAATAGTAAGTGCTATCCTTGGCTTCTTGGTATTCATCGCATCCATAGTGTATGTAATGGCAGTAAACCCAACTGCACAAGCTTCAGGATCTGTGTTCTACAGTCAACTTATTGCTCTGTGCAGCCAATATTCTGCATCTACAAATACAGGAATCTTTGTGAATCAATACTTGTATCACTACTGTGTGGTAGAGCCTCAAGAGGTATGTATGCACTAATGTCTATGTGGTGGTTTTTTTTGTTTCTTTCCCTTGAGCTGACTAAATCGTACATCTAACAATTATGAGTACAAAACAATCATGTACAAAATCCATAGCTAATCTAGCTAAACTTTCTCTGCTCATTAAACCAATTCCTTCAAATTCTACCTTCCCACTGCACGGAGTGTTTCTAAAACAAATGAAGAGCCTGAAGAACTTTTAAATTCTTCCAGGAATATAGTAAATTCCATGAGTAGGGCCCTACTAAATTCATGGTCCATTTTGGTCAATTTCACAGTCATATGATTTAAAATATCATAAATTAATGATTTCAGCTATCTAAATCTGAAATTTCATGGTGTTGTAATTGTAGGGGTCCTGACCCAGAAAGGAGCAGTGGGGCGTTTGCAAGGTTATTGTGGGAGGGGCGGAGGGTTTGCAGTACTGCTACCCTTCCTTCTGTGCTGCCGTTGCTGGTGGCGGCGCTGCCTTCAGAGCTGAGCAGCTGGAGAGTGGCAGCTGCTGGCTGGGAACCCAGATCTGAAGGCAGAGCCACCGCCAGTAGCAGCACAGAAATAAGGATGGCATGGTATGGTATTGCCACCCTTACTTCTACGCTGCTACTGGCGGGATGTTGCCTTTAGAGCTGGACACCCAGCTAACAACCACTGCTCTTTGGCCACCCACAGAAGTAAGGGTGGCAGTACCGCACTCCCCCTAAAATAACCTTGCGAACACCACCCCCCCCACACCGCAACTCCTTTTTGGGTCAGGACTCCCAATTTAAGAAGCGCTGGTCTCCCTCTGTGAAATCTGTATAGTATAGGTTAAAAGCACACACAAGACCAGATTTCATGGTCCATAATGCGTTTTTCATGGCTGTGAATTTCATAGGGCCACATCCATGTTCATGGATAGAATTAAAATAAATACAAATAGTTTTTAGGAGGTCAAAATAGAGTCCTTTCCTTTTTAACTGGTGGAGACCTGTTAGCGTGCCAACCCTTTTTTCTCATTTTCCCATTGCCCCACCACATCTCTGCCCTGTCACAATAAAAGGAGCTAATTACTGTGGATGTTTTTATATGTGACTTTTCAGAGTAGCAGCCATGTTAGTCTGTATCCGCAAAAAGAAAAGGAGTACTTGTGGCATCTTAGAGACTAACACAAATTTATTTGAGCATAAGCTTACATGAGCTACAGTAGTGCACGGAAGCTTATTCTCAAATAAATGTTAGTCTCTAAGGTGCCACAAGTACTCTTTTCTTTATATATGATTGTGAGTCTTGTTTCTTTGTCAGTGTTTTTTAACCTAGTTTCTTGTATCAAATTTATCTGCACTAATTGCACCCATGCAAGAAAAAAGTCACTATGATAAGCCGTAACCACTTCCTGGTGTCCAATATGACCTGGTGTTGATACATTTAGTACCTTTTTAAATAAATCTTCAGCTACTGCAGTCACTCGTATGTTCGGGTAATGGAATTTTATAAAACACTAAATTTCAAAACCTATATTTGATGATTAAAAGAGCCTGAGATAAATACAACTCCTGCACTTGTGCACGGTAGGCCTTTTTTGAGAATGCCGCAGTTACCATATTATTGGCTAATCTCCACATTTCTAAAAAGTAGATTTAATTTTAATTAAATTTATGTACAGAAAAGATCTGAGCTGCTGAAGTTTTAAAGGCAGAATACTGTAGACTTCTGGACTCCTGTCCTAATTAGTGATCACAGTTTTCCCTGGCTCTTGTCTTCTTGTGTGTGTGTGTGTGTGTTTGTTTTTCCTAGATATAGGTAGAGAATGTTTTGAAACAAGTGTGTGCACTCTGTTTAAGGTCCCTAAAAAAGGAGAGGGTATTTTTAACTTGAGGTAAAATCTTAGTGAAGAGGTGGTTTGTAGTTTTCGCATAGGTTACCAAATCTAAGATTTAGGCTCCTCAGTAGGCTTTGACTCAACCTGCTTCAGGGGAAATCTAATCTGACCTGATACCTTGTATGAAAACTACAAACTGCCTTGCTTTCACTAGGGTTTTTACCTCAAATTAGTTAACTCCAGTTAAGAACACCTTTGCCTCCCCTTCTCTCCCCCCCCCCCCCCCCCCCCCCACCAACTCAGCGAAGACAAGGCCTCAGGGTGATATCAGATGATGTATGTGAGTGAAAATTTACCTCTCAAGTCACTTTTAGCTACCATTCACTTTCTTCTTTATAAATCTAGTTTAAGTGAAATTCATATTTGGGATCAAGGGGGCCGTTGCTAAAGATCTAACGTCCTTGACTCCTATTCAATAAAGGTATTAAAGCTCTTAGTAAACATGCTTGAAACCTCCTGAAAGGTCCTTTCTGGTTTTACTGGGAGAAAAAACTTGTTTCCTAATGTTTCTGATTTAAAACTTAAAAAAAAAAAAGGCTAAAGTTTGAAAAATAAAAAAGCTCAATTTAAAAAAAAAACCCTTTTCATGTCACCTTTGAGGAGTTATTTAAAAAAAAAAAAAAAGACTAGGTGGTGGTCCTGCAGCAGTTCTCTTCATGTTTCATACAGGCACAGCTGAAATCAGTGCAGGTGCCCGAGATCCATCCTTGGTATAAAAGTGTCGGGGGAGGAGTGTTTCCAGCAGGATTTACTCCTCTACTACTCTTAAATAGCTTCAATTTGGTCTCCTCTGTATGCTCTAAAGCCCATTTATTGGTCTGGAAATAGGGAATGTTCATCTGATGGAAGACGTTGGAGTTTTAATTTGTATTAGGATGCTGATTTATGTGGAGGGGGAGGAAAGGGCAGCTGTTTGTGGATGTTTTTTGGAGGGGAGCACTGAACTGATTTTTGGCACCTTGAATGGATGGTTTTGTCTTTAACTCTAATAAATATCTGCTACAAATTTTTTTCTTTTTTAGGCTATTGCCATTGTGTTGGGATTCTTGGTAATTGTGGCTCTTGCCATAATCATATACTTTTCTGTAAAGACCCGAAATCAGATGAATTATTATGGTAAAATGAACATTCTCTGGGATAAAGCTAAGATTTATGAAGAAGATCCCCCCAATGTAGAAGAATGGGTAAGTTTTTCATATTGGATGCTTATTCTAAACAGGTACAAACCCTCAAATTTCTTCTCAATTTCAAGGTTTCTGTGCCCCAAATTTGACTCACCTCTATTATAAGTGACATGATTATGTAAAACTCTCATTTGAAAAAAAACCCAACCCCATATCTTTAAAAATCTGGGGGGAAAAAAAATACTACCAACAGCATAGTACTAAGAGCAACTCTACAATAACAAGTCAGTTTGCACATGGAATAGAGCAAAAGCACTGTTAAACTAGGTGTTGGTTTTCAGCTTCTACAATGGGTTGTCTCCAACAGTAAAATTATTTGTAAAATAATTTACTATCATAATTTAATAAAATATTCAGGGCTTGCGTGTATTGCTATACTAAATACTCTGTAAACAGATGGTCTGAGGTGATTAAATCCCTCTATACAGCGATACTAAGAATGTAATCGGAAGAGGAAGCACATAAAACTGCAACAGTACTTGAATGTAGTCTCCCAGTTAAATGCTCTGGAAACCTAGCAACTGGGCTGTGAGATGTTATCCAATTTTGAGAAACATCCTTATTAGCTTTTACTTGTAGCTGCTTTTCAAAAAGCCCAGATTGATTGTGTCATACCCAACACAAAATTTCAGGGGTACTTGATTCTTAATGCTTGTAACTGTGTGTTCACAGTATTCATTGTGTACCTCTATAAGTGTGTTTGACCTGTGTGATTCTACCTGTGCTCATTGGGTAAAGGTCATGAGCCAGGACTGTACTGGGAACTGCTATAAAGAATCATTTGAAGTAAATGTTTCGGTGAGACAGTTTCTGGGTGTGTCTTTTCAATCCTTGTTTACTTGTGTTTCAAGCTGGCAGAAAATTTCCTATATATTCCCTTATCTGTAAAACTTAAAACCCTGATTGACTATCTGTCTTGCTTGTTTTTTGTTTGTGTTTTGTTTTTTGTCAGTATAAAGAGGTGGTAGCCTCTCCACAGTTAAGGTTTCAGCTAGTTTCTGTTGCAAAGGTCTTTTAGTCTCCTTGGAATTTATGGCTTGGAAGATTGTTTTGGCCAGAAAACTGCCAGATATATTCCGAAAGTAAAGGATAATAAATTTATAAACAACTTGTTTGAATTACAGTTATGATTACATTTTAGAGACTTCTGCTCTTCTGTTTCTTTTGTCTTCTCCTCGTAGGTCTGTAATAGCTTGTTTTTACATCTTCACATTTTCTAGGTAGTTGAGTCTCCTTCAATTCATGTCCTGGCTTAAACTCATTTTTTCAGATAAACTTTCATTGTTTTGGGACCCAGTCCTGCTCTAAGTGGTGATGGTGGTAGTTCTTTGCCACTGCAGTGGAAGAATTGGATACTATGCATGTGAACATGTAGTCCTCTAATGGTTGGCAGTGTCTTAGAAATAATTAGGGTGGTGGTTTATTTTATTTATTTATTTTTGTCTGAATATGTTGGTCTCCTTTTAGTTTTAAAGAGTAGATGTTTGGTTTTGGATACCAGGCTAAGGTTCCAGTACTGGGCTGTTTTGGGGAACGTGGTGGTAGCCTCTTAATAGTTGCCACAATATTCATGATTATTTTGCAAATGGTGGGTTGTTTGTTTTATCAATCTTATCACTCCATACAAAAACAACCCCCCCGCCCCCCCTCCCCAAAAAAACTCTTCATCTTAAGAAACTTCTAGGGTTAGGTCTTCTTGAGAACTACAACACTCTCTGAACATTTATATGAAACTAAGTGAGTAGTACTTACGGTGAAAAGATTTTTGTTTTGTGTGTGAAGTTTTTGCTAAGTGTCTTGCCTTTCAGAGACCCTCTCTGTCCGCCCAGAAAAGTCACATTATAGCATGAAATGAAACATAGGGAGCTCTGGAAATTGCTTCGTTAAAAGATTGTGTTCCTGATTTTGAAGAAATTGTCATTGATTGAAAAATAATCATGCCTCACAGCCAATGAGACTGAGGAAGAAGAGAATATAGTGACCAAGACCATTTTTGCCTCTGACTTCCAAACTGAACAGGACTAACTTTCAAAAGTGAAGAATGATTGACGATTACCCCTTTTCTTTAGGTTCTGATAGTGCACCCATCGCTGTGGTACCTGGGTTCATTCCTCACCAAAATTATCTCTTAATTTAGGATATGCACAGATTTGTTGGGCAGATGGAGGTGACTGAGGAGCTGAGAGTTCAGCTTACTAAAAGTTACACAGAATTTACGGTACAACTGGGCATAGAACTCGCTTAAATTGTGACACGTTTTGGCTGCAAAGGAAGGCATAGTCTAGTTCAAGTCCCTAAAATGAATTTAAACTTAAACGCTGCCCAGTCTTTTCTCCAGTGTAACAGCTGGGCTGGAAGGGAAGTGCTGTGTTTTCCCTTTGAAGTTTCACTGCCTGCCATCTCATCTTGTATTGAGAGGTCAAGGGGAAGCACACTTCCTTCACAACACACCTGGGGCTTGCCTATTATATCCTGATGTTTTGAAATGACCCAAATCTTGTATCTGTTAGGACAGCACTACGAGTACAGCACTTTTCTCAAACTTCATTGCATCCCCTTCTGACAACAAAAATGACAACATGACGTCAGGAGGGGAGCCTGAAGACTGAGCCAGCCGGAATCCCATCGCCTGAGTCCCGCCACCCCGGGCGATGCAGGGGAGGTCAAAGCTGAATCCCAAGGGCTTCTGCCCAGGGGGTGCCATGTAACTAGCCCTGGGCAGTGGGGTTTGGGTTTCTGCTTCAGACTTGCTGGAGCCCAACACCAGCCTTGGCAACTCCATTAAAATGGTGTCATGACCTAGGTTCTCTGTAAGCTGTGCAGCTGCCACGCAGGTCGCCCGGCCCAAACCTGCCAGAGCTGCCATGGCCGGGGAGTGTGTTCATCTCTCTCTCTCGCTCTCCCCCCCACCTTAGCCCCAGGGCAACCTGCACCCCAAGCCTTTCATCCCTGGCCCCACCTCTGAGCCCCCTCCCACACTCCGAACCCCTTAGGCCCCATCCCACCACATGAAGTTTTATGTGCACCCCAATATGGAGGTGGTGTGTCAGACATCACCTCCATATTAGTGCACGTTAAAAATTAATTCCACACATGTTGGGAAAAATTAGAGGGAACACTGGTAATCACTCACTTTGGAGTCCCGACCCATGGTTTGAGAACCCGTGAACTAGTATGATATTAAGTGACTGTAAAGGAGAGAGATTTTGTTTATAAAGTTCAAGGTTTCTTGGGGGTGAGGTTTGTGCTTTTGTTTTCTTTTTGGCTGCTTTATAAAGATGTGAGAAGTCGTCTTTTTTTAAAAACAAAACAAAGTAGCAATATCAGGCAAGTACAAGTAAAGTCTACTTTTCTGGCCCACTGGAAGATTTCTCATGGGAATGGGGTCCGGTGGTAGAGCTGGTTCTGAACTTCCTGATGAAAGTGGTTTTAGTCGGAAAATGCCACTTGGTTGAAAACAAACATGGAAACATAGAAGTTCATAAAAACTACTGACAAAAGTCAAGCAGGGTTCCAATGGATAGCTTCCAGGGTCTGCAGCTCTAGGATAGCCTGGCCATGCTTCACAGCAAGGAGCCTATATACCAGGGTGGGCAAACATTTTGGCCCGAGGGCCACATCGGGTGCAAAACTGTGTATGGAGAGCCAGATAGGGAAGGCTGTGCATAGACTGAAGGACAGTTGCTAAAGGGTGGATATCCAAATGTGTTGCTTAAATGAGTGTTTCCTTGTCATGTTTTCCTCCTGCCTAAAGTCTGGTCCAATTAGAATTGCACTGGCATAATATAAGGGCTGTGACTTTTAAACCAATTTGGTTACGTTGGTGTGACTTTGTGGACACTCCCACATTGATTTAAACCTGGCTTATGTTGATTTGAATGTAAATTTACAGGGGCAAGCTAGTTGCCAGGCTTAAACAGATGGAAACGTATCCACATGGGTTTTCACTAGTTCAGCTAAATGTAATTAACTTGGCACAAGTTTGTGAAGCCATACCCTTATTTTTCCAAGATTTTGATGTTGAAAAAGATTTGAGCACTTAGAACAACCTTATTTGGTCTTTTATTTAAGGAAATGCATCTATTTACTAGCTTGGGTGTCTTTTTAAATTGTGCCTCCCTCTCCTCAGGTTTTGTCTTTTCTTCCTCTCCTACCCACAGCCCTTTTTTTTTTTTCTCTCCCTGTAAGCAGTGTAGTGTAATCTACAAGTATATTTTTCTAAGGCAAAAAGTGAAGCGTTTTGTGTGCACTGGAACATTCTATCGGCTAACAGAGCTGACTCTCACAGCGAGGAAGGGAGAAGGAAATAAAAATATTTTTCAAGCTCCTGTCATCCAAAGTGCATAAACTTTGTACGTGGTTCATAAATAACACTCCTCCTTTACTGCAATATAGGTTTTTAGAAGTTGATGTTGCTTTTTCCCTTGTCTGTAGTGTGTGGGGGAGATCCTACCAGCACAGCATTCTGAGAGGTTTTGTTTGTCTCTTGCCCACTGCCATTCTAAACTAAGTAGCTTTTCTCTCTACTTTCTGGAGCCTTGTCCATGCCAGCAAACTTTGTAGCAGCAATTGACTACTGATGAGAGTAAGGGTGAAAGCTGCAGTGAAGCCAGGGCTTGGGCATCTTTACCATAGTATCACAACAGATGACATGATGGGTACAGCCTGAACCTTGGCTATGCTACAATTTCCATCAGTGGTGGTGAATTATATATGTACATTTTACGAGTGGAGATGCACTTAGGTCTCTTTGTTCCTATTTGTGTGTGTGTGTTTTTTTTCCCCCCTCACTTCTACTATTGAGTGTCTGTGTGGTATGTCTGCTTGCCCCAGGCCATGCTGCTGCTGCCTCTTCTTCACCAGCAGAAGCACAATTAGACTGAACCTGTTCTAGTATGATGAGCACTTTTTCTCCTGGCTTAGCAGTTACAGAATGGCACTGACTAGGCCTTCATGTCTGCTTTTAGGGTGGCTCCATTTGCTACAATTAGTGGGAACAAGAACATTGGCATAATAGTCCCACAGTAGAATTTGAAAAATTGGTATTGACGAGGAGATGCAGGATATTGACATCTTGTGCCAACCCTAAACCCTTCTCTATTTGTGGAGATCTCTAGTTACTTTAAAAAAAGCAGGGAAACAACAGTTAAGTGATATTTTGGAGTTAAAACAATACTTCTGATGCCATATCAAATAAAATGTTTTGAGACTCTCTTCCTTGGAAAAAACTTGTGGATGTAAAATACCTGTAGAACTGGAAAAACTAGTTAAGCCACCCTTTTGTCCAAAGAAACCCTAAAGGGATTTCATGCCTGCATATTTTCACAACATTAAAATCTCTAGATTAGACACAGCTTTGAGAGTAAAGCTCTCTTCTGCCTGAATTGTGAAGAGTAGGTAGTCTTGCAAACAATCAATACTGTCGTGTACACAATACCCAAATATAAATTTAAGACCCTCTAACGCTTAATGCTGGAGGACACTAGAGAGAGGTACATTACAAACATACCTGTATTTAGATCCGTTGAGCACAATCTAGTTCATTAGGGGCCCAGTTCAGAAAGGTTCTTAAACTCATGCCAAACTTCAAGCACATGAATAGTTCCCTTGACTTTTCAGTGAGTCTACTTGTGTTTAAATAACTTGTTGAAGTGGGGCTACAAATAAAGCTAATCACCCAGTTGCTCTGAGTCGTATTGTTTCTCAGCCAACTACATTAATCTACTCCTTCTGCTCTAATCTTCACACTGTGAAAGCCTGTCCCTTTCAATTTTCAGGTCACTCTTAATGGCATCTTTTTAAGAAATATAAATACAAGTTGCGCTTCAAATAACACAATCTTCTCCTTCTCTTCCCACCCCCCCCCCGTACTATTTCTACTTCCAATTCCAAAATTGCTGCACTCCTTTCAAATTGACCCCCCGAAAGACAGTAGTAATGGGCTGGGGAAGATTAATGTAGTCAACCCTCATTCATCAATCTGGCACTGATATGAAGCAGCTGCTGAGGTTTACCTGAATGTGATAACTATTCCATGGTACTGCAAGTGTAAAACTCTTTTTTCATATACTTGTAAGCTGTCTTGTTTCAGAAATACCCATAGCACAAATATCTCATGTAACAATGGGCAGCAGAATCGGATTTCTTTACAAATAACACAAACACAGGACTCTTATGCTTTGGGCCTAGAGCGTCCTGTGCCAAGGAGGGTGAAACTGCTGTGGCACTAAAGGATTTATTTATTTATAGTCCTCAGTGATGTCGAGCATGTGAGGGGTCTTCAGACTCCAGTCCCCCGTGCACACACGAGCTCAGCCCTCCGAAGCATTCAGTCCCCCTTATTTCAATCTGAGTCTCCACGTCTCTTTGGTCAGTGCTACCCTAGCATTAAAATAGAGCTCATGACTTCATCGTAGTGGTACTAGTGTCTCAGTCATCTGCTGTACGTATAGGAACATTTTTGAATAATTGGTGTAATTCTAGTTCTGAAAACGCTTAATTTATTTTAAAAATCAAGCAAAACTGACAGTGAACAGCTACAGGTGTTTGTCTTTAAAAAAAGAAAAAAGCTTTCAGCCACAAAACTGAGATGTTATGTATCTTAATGTTTCTCTTTTTTGAATCGGTATTTTACTAGGTAAAAAATGTAAATGCAGAACCAGCAAAAGTAGCGGACTGCCCAGATCAAGTTGCCAGTTCCATGGTTTACTCTGTTTCTGAGAAAGTTAATGAAAATCGAGTTTATACAGACACAACCTACAGAGCTATGCCGTAAGTAAACTGTTCCTTTCTTGTTAATGGATACAGAACACTAGAAGGGTCATAGAAATGCATTTAGACTCTTGCTCTAAAGAGAGGATCAAATCTTTGTTCTTACTCAGGATTCCCTATGGAAGAGATTGGTGGGATTCTTACCTGAATGCTTATTGCAGATAGAAAAGGAGTACTTGTGGCACCTTAGAGACTAACAAATTTATTGGAGCATAAGCTTTCGTGAGCTACAGTTCACTTCATGTTATCGTGTCTGTAGGGTGTAGATTAACCTGTGTATGTTGACTTGTGTTTGTGTGTCAATTTAATATTCTAGTTTTTTAAGGTTATGGAAGATTAATATCAAACTTTTGCCTTAGTTTGTAAAATTAAACAAACGTACACACAAGCCTCCGCTCTAAGCGTAGTTGAAAGGGGTGGTCTCCAGGTTATGCCGTTCTTACTTAATTATAACATGTTTTTGATATAAAATAGTTGCTAGTCAATTTGTTTTAAGATATTCTAGGAATTGGCTGTATTTTGTAGTATTTATCCATATTCATCCCTTCTGGTGCAAAGATTTTTAGTTGCTCTCCGTCACTTGCATTATGCCTTTTATTCTAGTTTTGACTGCAGTCTGGTCTGTAGAGATTACGTAAATTGAAACTGGTACTATGCAGAGTACGAAGAGCCCAGGATAGATTCTTCTAAGGCATTTATCACCTTGGTGTCCAAGCACCAGAGTGTGTAAATATTTAAAGGAGAAAAGAGAAATAAATATTCCTCACCATAAACAGTAGTGGAGGTAGGGGGAATTAAATGGAGTATGCTGATGAAAGAAAAATTGCACGTGTTTGAAGAAGAATAGAGGGGACCTGTCAGACCTAAGGGGTTGTGGGGGAGGGGAGAGTAAATTCAAAGATGGGGTGCTGAAGAGAAACAAATTGCTTGTTTGGAAGTGAATGTATTTATCCACCCAGTCAATCAATAGTGGTGGTCAACCAGGTTCCTTCTAAAAAGAAAGTACTAAAATCCACTCCTTCTAACCCACCCCTATATCTCTTTATCCTTGGAAAAATTAATCATCAGTCTCTCATCTGAGTGAGAAATATGAAGTCTTCTTAAGGTCGTATTGATCTCTGAACTCCTCTTTCCCACCCTGGGGGAGTGAGGGCATGGTACAGAGTTTGTTTGCTTTGTGTCCGGACTGGAAGGTGTGGTGTTCAACTTTTAATTGCCCGTCCGTATCTCTCTTGGGCTCATCTGTGGTACATGATGGCTGCTCTCCAGACTGGAAATCATGTAGCAAATCCACAGCACTGGACTGTGCTAAAACACACACGCTGTTCCTTTTTCCATGTTATAGAGCAGGCAGAGGACTTGCACTGTGCAGAAATTCCGCTTCTAAGCAGGACTCCTGTATGATTCGGTTCTCTGCTTGCTCATGACAATGGAAGAGACCCCACTGCCAAAAGTGAGGGGTGGGGTGTGTGTGTGTGTGTGTGTGTGTGTGTGTACTCCTGAAAAAGAAACCCCTGGCTGGGTCTAACTTGAGGTCTACAACCTGTCTGTTTAAATATAATTGTTCTTTCCTGAATGCTTTAAATCAGAACATGTGTCAAAAGACTTTGGATGTTCTTCATTGATTGTTACTCACACATTATATGAAAAGAAAACTAGTTACAATTTGACGGTCTCCAGCAACAGCTTATAATTTAGTCATTGACACACATTCAAATACTACAGACATTGCCTTCTCTCTTTCCTGCAGATCACTTGTCATACAGGCATCGATCTTTCAAGAAACTGTTAAATAGTGAACCCACTGGGGTGGGAGGGACAAGGATGGGGTAAGGGGGCTGAGACTGGGGCCACAGTTGGGGTTAGGGCCGGAGCAGAGGCTGGGAGTGGAGCCAGTGGGGCTGCAGCTGGGCTGGGGTCAGAGCAGAGCTGGGGACAGAGTGGGACTGGATGGCGTTCCCTTCCCGTCCCTGCGGGGGCTGGCCCAGGCCTGTCACGCACCCCTAAAGGGGTGTGCCCCACAGTTTGGGACCCCTTGCTCTAGATAGCCTTTAGCTGCATAGGGAAAGGAAAACACTTCAAATTCAGAAGGAATTTTAAAATTTAAATTTTATAATAGGATGAAGTCTTATGGCAAGTCTGAATGGAGGCCACTATATCGGTGTTGGTCAACGACAAGTGCATGGGCCTGCACCAGTCCCTGAGATCTCCCTGACACAATTTAGGAAGGCAGCAAACCTGTCCCTGATATCAAAAAGGTTGAGAAATACTGCACCAATCACTCTGTGATACCTCTTAACCTTCTTTACTTCCCTTCTCTGACAGCTTTGGACTGGGGTGATCTTTCCTCTCTGACGTAGGCATGCTGGATACAGTTTCCTTCAGAGGAATGCCTTGAAGTCAAGGCACAGAGAATATATTGCTAGTTCCAGGTGATGGTACTGTTTCATCCCACCTGGCACTGGACCCTGATTCTGGTACTGACCCTGGTACTGAGGTCCCAGAAGTGGTGCCAACCAAAGTGGTGCAGGTGGAGGAAGTAGAGGCAGCCTATCCTCCAGGGCTGGCCTCTTCCTTGCCCCTTGTCATCCCCGAATGAGGTGGTTGCAGGCCCTAGTAACCTGCTCCCTCCGGATGACTTCAGAGCCCATCAAGAGCTCCTGAAATGAGTCACCACAAACTTGGGGCTGGAAGCTGAGGAGCTGAAGGAGTCTGTGCACAACTTAATTGATACCTTGGCTGCAGCGACTCCCTCCAGAGTGGCCCTGCCAGTTAATGAGGTAGTATTGGGGCCTGTCAGGGTGCTGTGGCAGACCCCTTCGTGTCTGCCCCATCTCAAAAAGGGCAGAGAAGTAGTACTATGTACCTGCCAGTGGGTTTGAGTACCTGTACTCACATCTTCCCTCCTTCTCCCCCCCAGTCCCTGGTGGTGGTGGCTGCAAACAAGTAGGACACACGGGGGCAGTTGAACTCTACTCCCGAAAATAAGGAGGCTAAGAGACTGGACCTGTTTGGACGTGCCTCTTATTTGACAGGGGGAGGGATAGCTCAGTGGTTTGAGCATTGGCCTGCTAAACCCAAGGCTGTGACCTCAATCCTTCAGGGGGCCATTGAGGGATCTGGGGCAAAAATTGGGGATTGGCCCTGCTTTGAGCAGGGGGTTGGACTAGATGACCTCCTGAAGTCCCTTCCAGCCTTGATATTCTATGAAAGGCAGCCTCAAGTTACATATCTCTAACCAGCTGGCTCTGAGTCAGTATGATTTGAACCTGTTCTACTCAGTGGCCAAATTTAAGGACTCTCTGTCGCAGGAGTCGAGGCAGGAATTCATGGCCATCCTGGAGTAAGGCAAGATGCGGCGCCAGGGACCTCCCTCCTGGTGGCTTTGGATGTGGCTGACTCGGCAGTCAGAACGATGGCGTCAGCAGTCACCATGAGGCGCTGTTCATGGCTCCAGTCATCAGGCGCCTCTCACAAAGTGCTGCAGTCCATCCAGGGCCTCCCCTTCAAGGGTACCTCCCTGTTCTTGGAACAGACAGACTTCCAACTTCACCGCCTCTAAGACTCAAGGGCTATGCTTTGCTCCCTGGCCTTTACACTCCCCCAGCCTCAAGAAAGCGTTTTAGGCCCCAGCAGCCTCCCAGATTTCTGGTGCCTCCCAGGCAAGAGCCCTTCAAAAGAAAGGGAAAGGGCTATAAATGTTGTCGGCCCCTACCTTCTGCCTCAGTTTTCCAGTTGGGCTTGCACAGATGGCCCGGTGAGGCCAGGCAGGCCTTTTGAAGGTATGCCCAAGGATGGCATACCTATCTCGACTGCAGATGCATCCCCCTATTTGTTTTTGGACTGCCTGTCATCGCCCTTCTACCTGGCATGGTCTTCATAACATTGGACCATTGGGTGCTCAGCACTATAACAGTTGGTTACATCCTCCAGTAACGCTTTGTGTCCCGTCCCCTCCCTCCCCATCCCTCTTCAAGGACCCTTCTCACAAGCAGCTTCTCATCCAGGAGGTGCAAGCCCTCCTTTGTGTGGGGGCTGTAGAGGAGGTTCCTCGAGACATGAGAAGAAAGGGGTTTTACTCCCAATTTCCTAATCCCGAAGGCCAAAGGGGGTCTAATGGCCTATCTTGTACCTGTGTTGCCTCAACAAATATCACAAGAAACTGAGGTTCCACATGATCTCCCTGGATTCAGAAGACTGGTATGTCAACCTCAATTTGAAGAACTCTTATTTCCACATCTCCACCTTCCATTGACACAGAAGATTCCTCAGGTTTGTGGTGAGTCAATGCCACTATAATTCACTGGGCTTCAGTATAGCCTGTCGACAGCCCTGCAGGTTTTCACTAAGTAGTGGTTGCGGCCTTCCTCAGGCATTGAGGTGTACAAGTCTGCCCATACCTTGCCGGCTGACTGATCAAAGGCCACGCACAGGCTCAAAACCAGCAAACACTGGCATAATATGGGTCACCTTTCAGGCCGTGGGCCTCATAATAAGCAATCACAAGTCAACTTTGGTCCCAGCTCACAGAATAGAGTTCATCGGGGTGGTATTTGACTCTCCAGCTCAGGCCTATTTACTGGAGACCATATTCCGAACTCTGTCAGACTGGATCTCCCAGCTTGCAACCTACCCTCTTACAACCGCCTGGGTGTGCCTCAGATTGTTGGGTCGCATGGCTGCATGTACCTATTTGGTGCAGTAGGCGCAGCTATGCCTCAGACCCCTACGGATGTGGCTGGTGTCGGTCTACTCCCTGGGCAGACGCCACTTGGACTTGGTACTCGTGATTTTGCTGCCCATCCTAGCTTCACTAGTTTGGTGGAGAGACCTGGTTTCCATTCCTTTTGCTGCCATGTATCTGTCGGTAACGTTGGTTTTGGATGCATCAGACCTGGGGTGGGGAGCCCACCTCAACAGTCTCATGACTCGGGGCCTCTGGTACCAGGAATTGAAAATAAATGTCAGGGAACTCGGGACGGTACGCTTGGCTTGCCAGATGGTCCTTCCCCAGATTTAAGGCAAGGTGGTGCAGGTCTTGACAGACAACACAACACAATGAGCTCAATTTTCAGCCCTGTGTTCTAGAAAATCGAGGGAGAGAGCTCATCTGTAAACAAAGCTAGATCATGTAAATAGGAAATTTATTCTTGATGCTTTATACAAAACATGATGATTTGCTGGTACTATCACCATCTTGTGAAATTACTTGTTGGTGCAAATGTCATATTTTCCTAACCTTTTGCTCACCATAACGCTCTATTTCTGTTGCCCACTTCTTCATCTTCGGTGTCCTGGATTCTTCGGTGTCCATCCTAAAATGTGATGCTCAGGATTGTGTCCAGGACAGTCAATTCTTGCTATAAGCAAAATGTAGTTGAGTTTCTAAAATCTTAGGAGCTTTCGTACAGCAAAAATGCTGATCATGTAAGAAATTTCATATTCTATGGTTGGATAACAGATTCTATTTGTTTGAAGGACAGCCTTTGACAGACATACCTTTGACAGACCTCTGGGCTACTGTCATTCTATGAACTATTATTTCTGTTTTAAATGGAGTGCCATTCTGTAACGGACACGCTTTTTTAAAAATTCACAAGTAGCTTTCCTTGTGTAGGGGATATCTTACTATTCTTTAGAAGGTTAGTTGATTACACTGGGCTGAAAGCGTATGTTTCTCGACTCACCAGTTTTAGGTGAAAATGGGAGCATGAAATCAGAGGTGGAGTGATTTAAAAAATCTTGGAAACTTGTTCCATTTGATTTTGGAACAAATAGGTTCATATTTTATATTCATTTTGTTAGCCACAGTTAGTGAATTAAAATGAGTGACTTTTGTTTTCCAAATACGTGTTGAATTTTTTATAGAATAAAGATCGAGATTATTTTGTCTTTTAATTGATCCTGTTAATACTTACCCTGCATGTTTAATGTTGATAATTCAGCCTGTAAATGGCAACTAATGAGATCTTTACTGCTTTTGGTAGGGAGTCTGAAGTTGTTGTTCCATTAGTGAAGGCTCTCACGCAGTCAAATTATACTGGTAACAGTAGTTACGATGGATCGGCTAAGGAAGCACCACAAAAGAGAAGAGCGGGAAGACGGAAGAGAACCAACTCTGATAACTATGATGCAGATTACACCACTGGAGGGGAGTCTTGTGATGAGCTGGAGGAAGACTGGGACAGGTACTGACGACAACTTCATCAGGCATTGAAATAATGCAAACTCCACTGCTTGTGATGCTCTAGATGGGCAAACCCAGTCAATAAGTGTGGTGTGTCTGCTGAATGTGGTAGTGGTTGGAAGCTTGTTATTAATATACTGCCACTATCCACGGTATGCAAGTGGCACTGCAGCTATAAGGACTATTGGAATAGGAAGGAGGGCCTAGAAAGGTGGTGGGGAAAAGAGTTGCCTTTTATACTTGGAAACATTGCCATTGAAAGGAGTATTTGCAGCAGTAGCATTATCCGCTGTTGCTTATCTGAAGTAGCCTCTTCCACTGATGCTACTACCATAGAATGATTTCATAACATGGTCATTGAACAAGACTTTGGGTGTTTTGGGACATCTGTATTCACCAGGAGGCACCAAGTATATTTGAAGTGTCCCATTTATATTTGAATATTGAGACTGAAACAGTTAACCAATATAACAGATGCTTCAAAATTTGCGTTAGTGAGTTCCTAACACTGCTCATCAGAGCAAGTCAAGTTGAATGCATACGTGCTGCAAGCTGTCCCACAAAACGGGGAATAAAACTCTCCCCTCCTCTGCAACACTCCTGTTAGTTCAATATAGAAACGCACTGACTTCCTCCCGAGCACACGCAGCAAATCTGTGTTAAACCCGCTTCCATAGTCCTTAAGGTTCTCACACAGTAAGTACTGTCCCTCTTCTCGCCCCTTAGCCCCCCTCCCTCCCAAAAAAACGTTTATTCTGCCCTGCCTATAGACAAAAACTGATCTGCTTTGGGTGATGAAGAAACTGAAATACTTGTTATGGACAGCTAGGATTTCATGCCGCTATGAAGCGGATAATGCTTTAGAGTAAAATTAGCCGTATTTAATAATAAATACAAGTGGTCTTTAGACAATAATCAAGTTAATCTGTGGAACACTTGCTAAAAACTGATGGCTCTTCCAAAATGAGCTGGTGAGAAGGCCGTAGTGGGATAATATAGCTGAACTCTAACCTGCAGAGGGGTAAGATTTATAACCCACAAGAAAGGAGGATTAAACCATTCAAACCACTATAGACTTTGGTAAAGTTAGCGATTTGCATTTAGGAAAAGCACTTGGGTATTTTTGCATTGTATATAATGTGAACTGGGGACATTGGTTCCCGGGAAAATCCAGAAGGTGGGAAGAGTACTAATGTTGTGCCAATATTCAAAAAGGAAAAGTAGGATGACTTGGGTAATTATAGGTCAGTTAGCCTGACCTCAGTCCTGGGCAAAATAAGGGAAAAGCTGATATGGGATTCAATTAATAATGAATGAAAGGATAGGATTATAATGAGGCTTGGAAAGGTTAGATTTTTATCAATTAAATGTCAATTTCACTGTTCACATGCAAAGCAACAAAAAATATTTCCATCAGTAATCATCAAAATGTACAGATGGGTGAAGAAATAAAAATGCTGCTTTGAATATTTGGACACTTGATGTTGACAGTTTGTGTTTGAACAGTTGTAAAACTCTAACTTTTTGAATCTCAACATCTGTAATTATTCACCTCACCCCTGCCTGATTTCCCGCAATTGTGAAAATGTAATCAGTAAAAAAATTAAAAATGCTTGACAATAAACATTGATATTTATCTTGAAATTATTTTAAAAAATTGAAGCCTAAATATAACTAATGCCAGTTAAATGTGATTTTATGGAATACAGGTCTTGTCACACAACTGACTATACACTTGGGTAAGATTACAAGTTTGATGATAAAAGTAACTGTGTAGATGTAATATACTTTGATTTTAATACTGCATGCCATTCTGGTTTAGAAAATTAGCTCTATACAATATCAAGAGAGCACATGTTAAATGGCTTAAGAACTGGTTAACTGACAGATCTCGTCAAGTAGATATCAGTAGGGAGTCATACTTGCATGGGGGTGTTTCTAGTGATGTTGTCAAGAGATTGGTACTAGATCCAATGCTATTCAACATTTTTATCTATGATCTGGAAGCAAATATAAAATCACAGTGTGGATGAAATTTGCAGATGACACAGATTGTTGGAATGGTAAGTAATGATGAGCGGGAATCACATGGAACAATCGGGTTTGCTTGATAATCTGGGCCCATTCAAACAGAATGCGTGTTGTTAATGTCAAAAGCCAAGTTGCACATCTAGGAACAAGGAAAGCAGGCAATTCTTACAGAATGGGGGGATGTATCCAGGAAAGCAGTGACTCTGAAAAGGATTTAGGAATCGGTGAACAAGTAACTCGACACGAGTTCCCAGTGTGGTGCTCTGGCAGAAAGGCTAAGACAATTCACAGGGAATATTCAATAGGAGGAGGAGGTTATTTTACTTGTTTATATGGCATTGATGAGACTGACACTTGATTATTCCATACAGTTTCGGGGTCCACATTTTAAGAAGGATATTGAAAGATTGGAGAAGGTACAGAAGAGGGTCACAAAAATGCATAAAGGGATGGAGAAAAGGTCTTATAGTGAGGGATTTGAAGTGATCAGTCTATTTAGTTTATCAAAAAGGAGATTGAGAGGTGATGTGATTACAGAATACCTTCACAGGGAGAAAATAGCAAGTACTAAAGGACTCTTCTAACTTAAAGGAGAAAGACATCACAAGAACCGAGTACTGACAGGTTTCAGAGTAGCAGCTGTGTTAGTCTGTATTTGCAACAAAAAAGAGTACTTGTGGCACCCTAGAGATTAACAAATTTATTTGAGTGTTTTGTTAATAAATTAATAAATTTGTTAGTCTCTAGGGTGCCACAAGTACTCCCTTTCCTTTTAAGAACTTAGTTTGCTATGTGGCCCTACCAGTGCCACTAGTTTCTCTGTCAGGAGCAGTAACTTCCATCCAAAATGTAACATGCGCACTCTCACCTTCCATCCAATGGATAAACAAACATTTTTCTGTTATACAGCTGAAGATAGTCCATACCATATGTAATATGATTTTTTTTTTCTCTCTCTCCTTCTCTTCCCCTAGGGAATACCCACCAATAACAACAGATCAACAAAGGCAAGCATATAAGCAAGACTTTGACTCTGGATTACAAGAATACAAGAGTTTGCAAGCTGCACTTGATGAAGTCAATAAAACACTCTCTCGACTGGATAAAGAGTTGGATGACTATAGTGAAGACAGTGAGGAATATAAGGTATTTCCATGGATAACTTGAATGTTTATGTAGGATATCTTTGAGGAAAAAGGGTGGTGGTTAATTAATGTATGCAAAAATAGGTGCCATGTACCAGTGAATGCTAGCTTTTGTCATACAGATTACTGTTTAGCAAGTAAAAACTTGGACTTAGTGAACTGATGGTGCGAAACTTAATGGATTTGAATTTGAAAAAGGAGCTTTTCAGAATTTAGAGGTTTTATTCAAATGTTGATGGGATACTGAAGATCTTTGTAAATGGAAAACTCCCTTACAAATAGGATGGAAAAAACTTCCTGATCTTTTGATAGTGAGATGATCATATATTTTAGACTCTGCTCCAGAGTTCTAGATCTTGGCCTGGGATTAAAAACTATCAATGTCCTGGAAAAAATACTGATGGTGGTGATCTCTTCTGTCAATATCAGGATTTTTGTTCAGCCTTAATATCATTCCCCACCTCCGTTAGATTTTTATTAAATGGGCTTTTCTCCTCTAAGAGAGGATGGCATGTATCATGTATCCTAACACAAACAGATTTCTAGCTCTAAATCCTTCAGACTGTCTACCAGGCTTACTCCAAAGACTATTTTTACATCCTCTGTAGATCAACTGCCTTACTTTGTAACTTTAGATTTTTAACCCAAATGTAGGTTAGCCACTCAAAAGCGTGTAACGGAATGTTAAACCTGCATTGTTCATAACACTGACATGAACTGTCCTACTTAATTTAATTTTCTCCCCAATTATAGATTGCTGCTGAACAGTACAATAGGACGAAGGCTATAAAAGCAGTAAGTTTCATAAGGTTCTCTTATTCTTGTTTGCTATTTCTAAGGACTTTTTTGTTTTGGTTTTTAAAAAAGGGGTTGTTTTTCTTTTCTTTTTCTGTCTGACTCGCATGCAGAGTGACAACTGCTGGAAGCAGGTGCCAAGTACTTCACTTTTAGCAGATCTCTAATTGGGGCTTGCGCAGTAAATTCAAGAAGTCAAACTTGGCCCATCTCCAATGTAGTCAGGCAGTCTAGTTGTGACTGCTTATACCAGGACTGAAATTGGCCTAAACTGCAGCAAAACCTGTTGAGATGCTTCTCACTATGAGCAAAATATAATGGGTGTTTATGGTGAGATGACTCCAGCTATTGCAGTACTGAAATAATGGCAACTGAGTAAAGACTTCAGTATGCTTAAAGCATTTTCTAGGCAGACAGAATGCCCATGAAATAGCAAGACTAATAAAGCTCTGGCAAAGGTTAAGTATGGGGCAAGATTCCCTTGTCCCTCAATCCTAATATGCAACCTTCCTGATTTTTCGAGCATTGGGCTTCTCTTGACTTAGTCTGTCAAATTGCATGGGTTTGTAGGCAAACTTTAGTAAGGGACTAAGATTGCATTGGCAGGGAGATATTGAATGGATAAACTAGTCTTTCCTATCTCTGCTGGTTTTGTCTTTGTAGAAGTTAAATAACCGTTCAACTCTTACCTAATCTGAAACTTCAGCATACGTGAGAACGGTATCTTCTGATAGTAATTTTTGAAAACTTTGAAACAATAGATGAAATGTTGCCACCTCTCACAATTTTATAGCAAGTCTCACAATACTTAGTGTCAGTCGTAATATCCCAGGTGATAGAACTAGGTTACTGCATGAGATTGTCAGCTTTAGTAAACTAGTTTTTAACCCTGATGGCTGCAGAACAAAGCTTTAAAAATGAACTCTGAATGCTCAAAGAAAGAACACAAGGCAAATAGTCCTTCCCCAAAAAGAGGCTAACTCATGATTTTTGAACTCTTGAGATTGGCAGTACTGGAGTTGAAACTATGTATTTCCTAGCTGTTGGCAATATTTTTGCTTCTGGTACTTGAAAAGCTGTTTTGGACCTTGCACAGGAGGGTTGGATGCAACTCCTCTCTCTTGAGGAGGCTGTATCTGTGCTTATTTACACAAGATTCCCTCCTTGCTGGTCACCAAAACACATTTGATTTTTTTGCAAACCTTACAAGTTCCTATAAGAATGGATTCTTCTTACAGCAGGCTAGTTAAGCTGGTAAAGCAACTGACGTACTTTTTTACAGTATAAAAGTAACTTAAGAGTCCAAGTGTTTTATCATTATCCGAACTGCCAGAATTGTACGTAAACAGATGAGCTGCTTAGATTCCTGGTACCTTTTTCAGATAGGACTCAAACTGATGTTTACTGACTGTTTTTTGTAACTCTGAGACTTATAATTTTATTTCAAATGCATATTTATATTAATGTGCAGCCGTATAGCACTTTTCATATGAGAATTCTGATTGGACTAATGCCACACTTGGTTTGTGTTTTTGTTTAGTCAGCAGACTATAAGAACAAAAAGGCACAGTGCAAGAAGCTGAAGAGTAAACTGTCTCACATAAAAAGGATGGTCAGCGATTATGACAGTCGGAGATCGTAGAGGAGGAAAAGAAGGAAACAAATTAGAATCACTAAAGAGGTTATGTCCAGTTTTGTAACAATGGGATATAAAATGGCTTTGGTTGTAGCTGAGAAACAAAACCCCTTCTGTCTTACTGGTTAAAAAACAAACATAAACCCCACCACCACCAACAACCACCTCAGTTTTACTTACCTCAATGTAACAAATTTTGATACCTTGTTTACTGTGGAGTACAGCTAACAAACCAGACAAGGAATCTGTTCTCTTTTGAAGCCTGGCATTTTTGCCTGGGAACAATTCAGGTCCAAGGTGTTGGTTTGACTTATTTAGAATTAAGTTGTTGAGGACTTTAAATATCATTGCCCTTGTCCGTATATTAACTCATTCCCCAGCTTTGTTCTCTACTCCATATGGTGTGCCTGAATTTTGAAAAGCAGTTTCCAGATAATGCTGCATCTTTTTGGCTCCTAATTGCAACACATTTGGATCTGTGTTGGTTACATAAACAGTAAGCTCTGTGATCTTCAAAATTTCACTCCTGCAGTGTGCATTATATCCCACTGTAACCACCCCGTTCGTAGGGTCATGATTAACCCTTTTTTAGGAATGCGTTAAGTTGCATAAGTAAGTGTATTAATGAGACCAATATAGTGTGTAACTAATGAAAAAGTGAATCTAAATGTGAATATATTAGCTTTTTTTTAAATCTACATTTGTATTTTAGATTTTTTTTATTGTACAGGCGTGTATTTAGAATAACCAGTTATTCTTTTTATGGCTTACGTATGCTTTGTAACTGTGTGACTATGTGCAGAATCTGGAAGTTCCTGTGAGCAGTTGTCTTCTGCTAAAAGTGATTTATTATTTGACAACTAAGTCAATGCATTGTCTGATGCAATTAACCTTGACCATTGTGGTTTTTTTTTTTTAAAACAGCCAAAATGTTTTGACCATTGTAATTAAAATAGTGTGATGGGGCCTAAATTAACTAAAACCAAAGTGAAGTTCAGTGGTTTTAATAAAGTTCTGAATCTTACATTTTAGGCTTAATTTCCCATGCTAGCTGATATTTTTTTTTTTTTTTTTTTTTTAAATGCTCTTAAGAGGAAAAGCAAGTGACTCTTCATGGAAATTCCAGAACTCTTTATACCTAAAAAAAACCAATCTTTTCTGTAAGTTGCACTCTTACATTTTTGATGCAATACTTAAATTGTCTGCAGTATATAGCTTTTTTTAAAGTAAATCATTTTTCATATTAACTGCTCTTAAAGGGTAAGCAAGTTTATGCTTCTAAAATATATTTTAACCTCCATTACTGAATACCTTCAATAAAACCATTTACAAAAAATCTGATTTTAGTTTTTTTTGTTTTCCTTCTGCATTTCATACCGTTTCATTTCACCCATGAAAGTTCATGGTCAAATACGTCTGTTAGTCTATAAGGTGCCTGCCATAAATATAAAAGGAAGGGTAAACACCTTTAAAATCCCTCCTGGCCAGAGGAAAAATGCTTTCACCTGTAAAGGGTTAAGAAGCTAGGATAACCTTGCTGGCACCTGACCACAATGACCAATGAAGAGACAAGATGCTTTCAAAGCTGGGGGGAGGGAGAAACAAAGGGTCTGTCTGTGTGATGCTTTTGCTGGGGACAGAACAGGAATGGAGTCTTAGAACTTAGTAAGTAATCTAGCTAGATATGCATTAGATTATGATTTCTTTAAATGGCTGAGAAATTAGACTGTGCTGAATAGAACGAATATTCTTCTCTTTTCAGAGTAGCAGCTGTGTTAGTCTGTGTTCACAAAAAGAAAAGGAGTACTTGTGGCACCTTAGAGAGTAACACATTTATTAGAGCATAAGCTTTCGTGAGCTACAGCTCACTGCATCCGATGAAATGAGCTGTAGCTCACGAATGCTTATGCTCTAATAAATGTGTTACTCTCTAAGGTGCCACAAGTACTCCTATTCTTGTCTTTGTGTCTTTCTTGTAACTTAAGGTTTTGCCTAGAGGGGTTCTCTATGTTTTGAATCTAATTACCCTGTAAGGTATTTACCATCCTGATTTTACAGAGGTGGTGATTTTTTACCTTGTATTAAAATTCTTCTTGTAAGAAATTGAATGCTTTTTTCATTGTTCTTAAGATCCAAGTGTTTGGGTCTGTGGTCACCTATGCAAACAGGTGAGGATTTTTATCAAGCTTTCCCCAGGCAGGGGGGTGCAAGGTTTTGGTGAGGATTTTGGGGGGAAGAAGTTTCCAAATAACGTTTTCCCAGTAAACCTGGACGTTTGGTGGTGGCAGTGGAAGTCCAAGGGCAAAGGGTAAAATAGTTTGTGCCTTGGGAAAGGTTTAACCTAAGCTGGTAAAAGTAAGCTTAGAAGGTATTCATGTAGGTCCCCATATCTGTACCCTAGAGTTCAGAGTGGGGAAGGAACCTTGACAGTGCCACAGGACTCTTGGCTGCTTTTACAGATCCAGACTAACACGGCTACCCCTCTGATGCATAAATAGATTAGTCCTTCTTGTCAGTTTGACTCTGATTCTCATGTGCTGGACCAATGCTAAAATATGTAGGTTGCAAATCGCAGGAATCGCAATCTAACATGGCAGAAAACCTCGAGCTAGAGAACCCCCTTATCCCCTCCCTTCATATCCCCACAGTTGGATAGCTCCTGGACCCGCTGGATTGCCAGTAAAGGGGGTCCATATGGATTTAAAAAAGAAATTGGGGAGACATGGACTGGCATATGTAGAGCGATGGTAGAGACCGAGGCACTCAAGAATTATAAAAGTTAAAAAGCTAGAGGGTTTTTTTGCAATTAATGTCTATGGCAGTAAAATGGCTTAAACAGCACACCACAAAATTGGTGGGGCAAGTAACAGTAAGAATTAGAAGAATCAAAAGAAGCTACACAGCCATGGAATGCTCCCACCCCCATTGCAGGGTGGCAAGCAGCCCAGAGACAACCAGCACAGGAACAGAATAAAACACTGGAAACGGCTGCAAGGAATCTACAAAAAAGAGATGTGCTGTCCTCTGTTAAAATGGTAAATGGTATAGTGGTAAACAGCAGGCTTCAAGTAGCTCCCTTGTGCTTGAAGAATGGGGACAGAAGTGGAAAAAGATGGCCCTAGTAAAATTAAAAGATGAAACAGGGTCCACTACAGTGCAATCACTAGCTTATGATAAAAGCCAGGTTCTGGTAAAACCTAAACTGGAACCTAGACTGGTGCCCGTCAGAACGGGACCAGTAAGTGCACAGATGGGGAAAAAGTAGCACACAATACTTTCCCTGAATTGGTAAATTAAATGAAGGAAAAAATGGAACAATTCACAAAGCACATTAGGAGACAGGAGCTGCGACTCGATCACAGGGAAATGAATGAAAAGGAATTTCAAAGTCAAAAAGTAAAATTGAGCAGGTTAACACCCAGAATTGATGCATTAACACATGGAGTTGCCCAAAAACAGTTAGCAGCAGCGGGAAAAAAAGGGGGGAAAAACAACAAACCACTCCCGCCATCCATTTGGCATGCACACAAAAGCAACAGAGGCTGGGGGAACAACTTCAGGTTTTACAAGAGCAGGTAACGACCCCCACTCTCTTCACAGAGCCAGGATAAAAACCAGGGGCGCAGTTCCTAACTGTGCGGGTTCCCAACTGCTTTGACCCAGGGAACCACACTCGTATCTAAAAATACAACCACTTTTCTCAAATATTTTTACATACCGGTTACGTTTTTCCATTATATGCCTTCTCAGTTTGCTGAATTTGCTGCTGCTGCTGCCTGTACTTTCAAATACCTTGATAGAGTTAATCTTTCTTGGCTCAGGTCTCGCTACCTTTCTAGGTTGCTCTTGACCAGCGTTTTCCCCACCTCGCCTCACTTTGGCTCGCTCTTTGTATTAAAAAAAGAAAAGGAGTACTTGTGGCACCTTAGAGACTAACCAATTTATTAGAGCATAAGCTTTCGTGAGCTACAGCTCACTTCATCGGATGCATTTGGTGGAAAAAACAGAGACCAAATGCATCCGATGAAGTGAGCTGTAGCTCACAAAAGCTTATGCTCTAATAAATTGGTTAGTCTCTAAGGTGCCACAAGTACTCCTTTTCTTTTTGCGAATACAGACTAACACGGCTGCTACTCTGAAACCTTTGTTTTAAAAGTTATAGTTTTTTACAGAAACCCCCAAAAGATAATGCAATTGAAAATAGAACAAAACAACCAAGAAAACAAGTCAAACTTTACCATAAATAAATCCAGTAAATTACTTATTTTAACCCTTCAGGAATGCAACAGCTGGAATTATTCCTAACTTCCTTGAAGATATGGTTGCCGAGCAACAGAACTGCAGACTCTGCTTCTAATCCTAACCACGCACTAATATTTGAAACATGGGCTTTTCTAATTTCATATAGCAGAGTTTTAAAATAATAAATATAAAGTAATGCAAAATTCCTTGTTACCAAATTAATTCAATAAATTTGGCATACATTAATATATTTTTATCAATCTATATTAAAAGTTTTAAAAAGCAATAACTTGCTTATTCAAATGTTTAACCCTTTTTATTTTTGTTTGCCTTATTTTGTATAGTTATGAATAGAATTCTGGCGCCATTCCTTTCTAACTGTAAGTTTGTCATGTGTGTGGTCCTGTATTATATGTTGTGTGTGTCACGTAACTATTTATTTATTTATTTATTTAATTTATTGGTTGCAACAAAAGTCAATTTTATACCCTTTTAAAAATATATGTGGTACCACACTATTTTAAGATCATGGTTGGGGTATAATCATAGTATTATTGGAAACAATTTTTTTTTTTTTGCAAAGTTCCAACAGGTTTCAGTTACCAATATATGTACATCTATTTCTGCCTCAAGGAATAATGCAATTGCAAACAAAAAGAATTCTCTTTTATCTGTTAGTTTTTGTGTGTGAAGTTTTCGTTGTTCAAAGAAAAAAGGTAAGGGGAAATCTCAACATTAAGGTAAAGATAATATTAACACAATGTCAATTTCTTGTTTGGGCTTTCTATAAACTTGTTTGGGTTTTTAAATATAGTTATAAGAATGTGATAGCAAAAATGTTTAAAAACAATAATTTATGCATAAAGCTAACCAAACAATTTCAACAGATTTCCACGTTTTCAACAGGTTTTCACCTTTGGCTCCCGAACACCAAAGAAAGCATCATAAAAGCTTAATACCCTCAAAGTATTTGCATGAACCTGTATTTAAAATGTATTTTGGGTTTAATTTTAGAGTTGGTTTAATTAGATATGCTTTTCCTTTTGTGTTATGTTACCTTACGTTGTGTTATGTTAACGGGAAGCGGTGGTTGTTAAAGCTTGTGCTTCTAAACAGTTAACAAGAATGAAATTGGTATCTGAAGCAAATTAACTCTAAAAGCTTGGTAAAAATTATGTTTACTCTTTTGCTAACATGGAATGTTTTTTGTTTTTTTTAAAAAGCACATGTAACTTCGTAGTTGAGCATTACATTTAGAATAAAATATTAGTAATTCAGTTCAAATGAAAATGCATGTCTATACAACAATTGGAAAAAGTATAGCTTGTATTATAAAAGACTGGGTCCCTATTACATTGTCAACAAACTAAGTTAAACTTTGTGTTTTCCTTTTTTGTTTTCAGTAAACCAAACTTAATACAAAGTGACTGTTAACTAACAAAAGTTGTTTAAGTTACATCCCACCACCCAAAGATTTCAGAAAGTATCACACCTTGAAGACAGCAGAAAATATCAGTATACAGTGAAGAAACTCCCAAGCATCAAGAAAAGAAAAATGAAGTGCTTCATATGAGAGAGGTGGATTTGATGGGTCTATCTCCCATCTCTGAACAATTAAACTAACAGCCAGCTGAAAACTACTAGCTGAACCAGGATAAAGTGTCATTTAATTTCAACGTGGTTCTTGTGGAAAAACAATTGTATAATTGCTATACTACTGTGTTATCATTGTACTGTTGTATTCTTCCTGTACAATATTTACAACGTTTGTAACCTTGCTAAACTATTTAACCAGTACATAAGTAACGAGCAAAAAACAAATGGCAGCAAGCAACATAAAGGTAAGGGAAAAACAAATTGCTGTAAATTTAATTTCCATAGTAACTGCAAATTGAATAAACAAATTCCGTGGTAGTACCTGTCATAATGTGGGGTACTGACACTGTATTGTAACACATAGGTTATTCAGAACAATCTTATTCAGTGTCTGGAAACCAACACTAAATCCTGACACAGCAATATTTGTAATAATTTGGTTACTTTCCATTCAGTAGGTTATCTAGAAGACAGCATTCATGAAAAACAACTGAATCTCTCTCAATTACTGGTGTATCACAGAGAAGTTCAACCAATGGACCAGAGAAGCTAGCCCATTCTGTTTCCTGCCCAGGGAAGCTGAGCAGAGCGTGACAACCGCCATTAAAGATAATCTATAATATGGATGGATAGTACTGTGTAGTAATTAATTACAATATATTTAAACAGGAAGGTCTTAGGGGTAGGGTCACTACTCCAAATTTCTGTTTTACTTCTCTCATACATAACGCTGTGCGACCTATCATCACAATCCCTGTCCTAGTATTTCAAAACCCTCAGCCTACTGCTAATAATGATACAGATGGTAACTTTAATTGCCCTAATAAAAGTGGGTTGCTATCTGCAGTACCACAAGGGCCAAGCTACACCACCACCTTCAAAAAGAAGTGGTAGGCTTGCATATAAAGTGCTGATTTATGTACACATAAAGATTATATAAATATGCCTGTATCCACTACAAATATATATATATTATTTGGGAGTGCCTCTACGCCTCAGTTATAAAATGACATTTCTCAGTCGAGTTCCAAAGCTTAACATTCCCACGCCCACCATAAGGGACCCATCCAACCCCCCCCCCCGCTCCTTGTCCCCTGACCACCCCTGCCTCGGACCCCACCCCTGTCCAATCCTCCCTGCTCCCTGTCCCGACCCCTATCCACGCCCCCACCCCTAACCGACTCCCGGCTCCCCATCTCCTATCCAAGCCCCCTGCTCCCTCTCCCCTGACCACTCCTCCACCCCATCCAGCCGCCCCTGTCCCCTGACTGCCCCCCGGGACTCCCTGCCCCTTATCCAACCCCTTGCCTCCCCCTTACCACGCCGCTCAGAGCGGCAGGAGCTTGCAGCCATGCTGCTGTCCTGGCTGGCAGGAGTAGCGGGCCAGAGCGCTGGTGTCGCAGCGTGCTGAGGCTGCAGGAGAGGGGGGACAGCAGGGGAGAAACCGGGGGCCAGGCAGGATGATCTCAGGGTCCGGATGTGGCCTGTCGGGCCGTGGTTTGCCCACCTCTGCTCTACAGCCTGTTTAAGGGCATTGATGCTGGGTGGTTCATACCTTTGCTCCCAAAGAAATTGGGTCCTAAACTTATATTCTACATGTGGAGTGCAGTGTGCTGCAACTAGACTACTGAATGTAAATAGCAGAATCCATCATTGGATGTCCTCTAACAAAATATTGATATACAGAT
Source organism: Dermochelys coriacea (assembly GCF_009764565.3). NCBI lineage: Eukaryota > Metazoa > Chordata > Testudines > Dermochelyidae > Dermochelys > Dermochelys coriacea. The sequence continues at coordinate 51,739,524 of NC_050072.1, read as the reverse complement.
TATTTTAATCTGTTCATTATTGGACTGGCTGGATAGTTACCTAATGCTGCGTTACTTGCACCAAATTATCAATTAATTTTGTTTAAAATTCTGTGTCTAAAAACCTTCTAGGTAAAGGCTAGTTTTAATTCATAGATCGATGTTAAGGCATAAAACCCCAAACTTTCAAATATATTATGTTTTTGTAAATACTTCAGAGTGGCAAAGAAGTTCAAAATGAATAACTCCATTAAAATTTGATAAAACTCACTGCACTGTTTTTTGTTTTTTTTTTTACTGAGCCTCTGCCCTCCACAGTTTTTCACAGCCCTAGTTGTATGGTTATTTAGAACCTAATCTTTCATCCTTTTTAAATCCATTGATGTTAAGGGTAATTTAGCATGGAATGTAACTGTAGGATTGGCTTTATTTATTGATGCTGTTTTAGAATCCCATGTTATAGTCTTAGCTCAAATTCTTCTGTATTTTTACCAGACTCTTTGAACACCATGGGCAAGTTAGACTTGGAATGGTATGTTTATATAATCCCCTTGACTGTTGTATCTAGTTTTGTTGTGTCTGCGATTATTTGTGCTGAAGTGGTTTTCCCTCTTCAGAATACATAGTGGCATCAAATCTAAGAAATATTTTTACTGACTTGATGTGTATGAGTTTGAGGTTTCTTTCTGTCCCAACCGACAATTTTTTTTTTTTTTTTTTTTTACTTTGAATTGGTGTGTAGTATGCTAAATGTTGAAAATGTCTGCTATTCAAGAGACCGGGGTTCTATTTCCCTTGGTAGGACCTGCTTTGTGATACAGTTGAATCGCACAACCTCTTGGAGTCAGTTTTCTAATGTGTAAAATGGGCATAATGGCACTAGCTTAATTCAAACCAGTTGTGAGAACCGATTGATTTGTAAAACACTGACTTCCTCAGTTGAAGTGATGATATAAATACAAAATATTATTATTCCATAATCCTTTGGAGAGAAGATGAGAACAGTGATCATTTATCGGGAGAAGATCTCTGCTCACATTGTAAAAGGAGGATGGAGAGGAACTTGACCTCTTTAATCAGCAGCCACCAAAGAATCCTTAAAGGCCATTATGCTGTTCCGTACTCTAAATATTGCCAATGTGACAGAGAAGGCTGTACGTATTTTGTATTTAATTTACTTGAAATAAATGGTTATTTTAAATTACTGTCTTTTATAAATTTGTTGCATGTGAGTGCTAAAAGTTTATCTTAATTCCAAACCAGGAATTTGTGGAATTAATATCCTTTATGATTATGATTCAGATGTGTCACCTTTATGTGGTGGTAGATGGATCAAGAACTATGGAGGACCAAGATTTAAAACCTAACAGGCTTACTTGTACCTTAAAGGTATTTATTTTATCAAAAGTATATTAACCTACCTTTGTTGTGATGTCTGCAGATCACATCCATCTGGGCTCGAACAGGATTGCAACTACCTTTGACTCATACTTATGTTAATGCTCCCATCTGCCTCTTGCCTCTTTGTCTGTTGTTTGTCTTGCATATTTTCCAAATTCTAGATCGGTGATTCCCAGACTTTGTTGTAAGGCAACTCACCAACAGCGTTTGTTTGTTTGTTTGGTGGTTGTTGTTGCAGCCCACCATTACATATTTGCACCCTCTGCTCTGGCAGTGCAACCCTAATCCTGGCCCAGTGCGAGGACTAGGAGAGGAAGGGCATGTTTGGAGAGTGAATCCTCCCTGCACTGATCCCACAGTGACAGCTCCTATCCAGGGTGTGTCCCCCTCCAGATGTTGTGACCTGGCGCACAGGAGCGCAGCAGCTCTCTCTCAAATTTGGCCTTGCTGCCCCTCCATGGTGACCAAATTTCAGTGGGTGGCAGTGCAATACCATATACCAGGTTGCAACACCTGGAGTAGGGAGCTAGGCTCAGCCCCACAGGAGAGGAGCTGCCACTGTGGAATGAGTAACGGGTGGGCTTGCTCTCCAACCCCCCACTTTCACCAGGCTGGGAGAAGTGCATGCTTGGCTAGGCTGTGCAGTGATGGGTTAGTCTGGCCCTGGTTGTGGTGATCTGTCTAGAATATTCCTGTAATCCACTGGTGGGTTGGGACCACTGATTTGGGAAACACTGTTGCAAACTCTGTGCTCTGTGAGGTAAAGGCTGTCTTTGTGTTTGTTTTGTACAGTAGCTTGTCCAATGGGACTGTTTGGCATCATTAGACACAACAGAAGTAAGAGTAATAATAATTATGTTAGGAGGGCTGTGGAGAAGTTTAAACAACAGGAAGTGCCATACAAAGAATGTGGGAATTAGCAGGCTGTGGGATATCACCCATAGCATGCAGTGGAAAGAGAACAAATAGACTTTGCACTTCTTAAAAATAAATGTTAATATTTTGTACTGAAAATATGCTTCATAGGTCCTGATTGAGTCTGTGATAGTGACTTACTCCAATTTAGATAGATATGACTAACTACGGAGGACTGAACTTGATGGAGAAGATAAGGTGTTGCCCTGATAATACTAAGCATGAAAATTATGTTTTAAAGTGTGTATCATTCTGATTTCCTATACAAATAAAACATTGTATTATGTGCCGTATTTATGGCAACAATTTTAGCTAACAGAGGAAAAACTTTCCTGTTTTGCTGAATCAAATACTCTGTGTTTTCCTCTTTTCCCTGTAATACAGTGGTGGACCCCCTGCAGCCCATCAGGGTAATCGGATTGCAGGCCACAAGACGTTTTGCTGATGTTGACTGTCCGCAGGCACAGCCCCCCACAGCTCTCATGGCCGCAGTTCTCTGTTCCTGGCCAATGGCAGCTGCGGGAAGCGGCAGCCAGCATGTCCCTGCAGCCCGCTGCTTCCTGCGGCTCCCATTGCCTGGCAACGGCGAACTGTGGCCACTGGGAGCTGTGGGGGGCCATGCCTGCAGACAGTCAACGTCAGCAAAATGTCCTGCGGCATGCAATCAGATTACCTTGATAGGCTGCATGTGGGCTGCAGGTTGCCTACCACTGCTGTAATATCTTCCATGTGTTCAGAAGTATAGATAATGTAGAGTCCTTGGAGTGAACGAGGGGAACACGCTTTGTTTAAACTTCATAGCTTTTTTAAAAAAATTAAGTAATTATCAATATTTCTTTTGTGTGAATGGAGAAGACCCTCCGTTCAAAATAACGCTAATCTTCCATGTGTTAACCAAAATACTGCTTAGTTTTGGTTAGTGAATTTGAGTCATATGGAAGGTGGAATAAGTTTGGCTGAATATGACTTCGTCCCTGATCTATTCCTGCAAACAGTTACGTGTGTTTAACTTTATGGACGTGAATAATGCCAATGATTTCGTTGGTGTACACGTATGCTTAAAGTCAAGCATGTGTGTACAACCGTTTGCAGCATTGGGACCTTAATTTTTGCCAACTAGATTATTGGTCACAGAAAATAACTCAATAATCATTACCACTGATCTGTATTACAGATTAAAATTTCAGCTGTTGTCTTAATTCTAACTAATGCTGTTAGATCTATTTTAAATTTGCTGCAGAAATAACACTCCTATCGTTACCATGTACTTAATGTAAACTGAGATTTTTTTTTCCTAAAGTTTCTGAAGAGTACTGTGCACCCAAGGAGTGTAGAGGCAGAGGATGGGGGTGTTTAAAGGTTCTAAATGGTTTTATAAGTACTGTACTATCATTTTTAACAGATATGAAATGACTGATGTATTTAATTATCTTAATACTCAGAACTTTTTTTTTTTTACGGTTATTGGAATATTTTGTTGAAGAATACTTTGACCAAAATCCTATTAGTCAGGTAGGTATGAACACGTGTGTTGGAAACCAGATTCATTGTTACCGATTAAGAAGTTGTGTGAAAACAAAGTTGGAAGAACTATTTTGAAGTTTTCATTTAATTTTAATCATTTTCCAACACATTATTTTAAATTAGTGGTAGTCTTTTCCTCTCTCTCTCCTGATCTTGTGTAATTTTTTTTTCCCTATTAAATGATGAGGATGAGAATTCAATTGAATATTGATTTACAGTTTTCTGAAGTACAAATGCGAACACACTTAAGATTTGGAACTGCATTCTTAAAGACAGGAAGAAGATGTAAAGAGACATTTTAGTGTTTAAGGGCGAGAGGTACCAATAGAGTGAAGAATTAAGAATCTATTATCAGCTTAATAGAAAGGGAGTTGTAATTTCCTGTATCTCAAGGTGAGAGCTGGTTTCAAATTACTGTGCTTGGAAAGAAAGCTTGCAGAGAAAGATGTGGGTATTGTAAGCATTGATCCAAAAAGATCTATCTAACAATACACAGGGTATACTAAGAATGTAGATCAAATTGTTTATAACTCACTAATAGAACAATTTCTTGCAGATTGGTATAATTGTAACTAAGAGTAAAAGAGCTGAAAAGCTGACAGAACTTTCAGGTAGGAAAGAAGTATCCTTTTGTATTAGAGAATCATTGTCATCACTAGAACTGTTGCGCTCTACAGCCCTGGTCTTGCAACTTATTCCATAAAGGCAGACCCTAATGAAGGTGTTAGAGCACCAGAAGGATGTAGGGGTCCACGTTAGTGGATCTAATTGCAGGACTGTAGTCTGTTTTGAGATTAGTCAGGGAGTCTACTTATGCTTAGAAATATAAATATATGTATGTTTAAGAGCAGAAATCAAATTTCAGTATTGATTTTTCTCTTGATAACTTTGTGCATGTAATTTGTATTGACTGCCAACATATGAATTTCTCTCTTGCCTCTCCTTTCTGCTCTCTCTTTTTTTTCTTCTCACCAACTTCCTCTTTTATATACATTTTCATGACGTGGTGCAAGAGCCATCTTCTAGGATCTCTTCCTGTTTGGAACAGGCTCTTCCTGTTTGGAACATCTTCCTGTATTTCTCCCTCATCAATATTTCAAATGTCCTATGAAAAACATACCTTTTTCCTGATACTGGTTATTTTTTTGCTCTCCTTGTTATCTGTTTTAACTTTGCAATTGTAGTTAATGGAGGCCTTTTGATCTAGTGGATTAGAGGTGAGGCTGAGAAACAGGAACTAACTCTTGATTTCTAATTGATGTTCTACCACTAACAAACTGTGTGGCTTCGGGCAAGTCATTTAACCTCTCCTTGTCTACTTAGCCAATCTGCTACCTGGTTTAGGTGCTTTGAGAGTGATTTAATGTTTGTACAGTGCTTTGAGGATGTAAAGGACAATGTAAGTATTACATAGTATTGTTACTAAAACAATTTGTAATACAGTTCACACTAGGCTATTTTTGGTTTATGTATATCATACTGTATCTGTATAAATTTAAAAAAAAATCTTACAATTATACATTTTTCTGTTATCTTACCATTTCAGGTGAGTTTTGTTTGTTGTTTTTCTTGTAGGAAACCCAAGAAAGCATACAACTGCTCCTGAAGAAAGCTGTAGATCTGAGCTGCCATGGAGAACCATCTCTGTATAACTCTTTAAATTTGGCCATGCAGACTTTAAAGTTAGTATATGTAGGATATTATAGGTTTTATTCTTTTTGGAACAACAGAAACTGATAAAACGCTGATTGTAAGCTCTTTGTGGCAGGGACCGTATTTGTGTTGGGAGTAATATCTTGCACAGTGCTGCACTGATCCTAGTTTCCTATTTTTATTTGTAACTATTTCTTTTTAATTTGGCAGTAGAGGTAGGGTCTGGGGGAATGGCAGGAGTGGGGCCTAGTTAAAGGTATGAGAAAAGGAAGGAGGGGGAAGAGGAACGGTCACGGCTTACCGCTTGCACCAAGGTCATCTGGCTGGGTTTTGTATGTATCACATGAAAAGTGAGTAGCGTTTTAGATTTTTGCTGGGAGGGAGCTTGTGTGGTAAATAAGTGGCATGAGAGAAAGAATGGATGTTTGAGGGAGAGTCTGACTGGTGAGCAAGAAAGGCCAGGAACAATGACAGAGTAAAGGTGGTGGTGGATATTGCAGTAGGTTACTAGGACAGCTAGTTAACGTGGCTCTAAATTAAGAGCCTGAAAAGGAAAGACAAGAAGCTTGTTGTCTGAGTTGATGATGATTTTTTTTTCCTATAGGGAATTGAAAATAAAATAAAATAGATTTTCTTAAAGCGTTTGCTGTATTCTGATATGTGAAAGTGAGAGAGAGAGAGAAAGACACGATAAACTTTGAGGACCCTGCTCTCTGTGAAAGATGTCTTAGATTTGCATCTCTGAATTGACCACAGAATAAAGTTTTAAAGAAGTGCTTGGAGATAATTTGTTGTGGTGGTGTCAGACTGAATCTAATTTATCCCTGGAGGACTGTGGTGGGATAACTTCAAGAACTATAACAAGGCATCAACTGAAAGGGACATTTCAGTAGGTTAGATTTTTGGAAAAGTATGACCTTATTGTGGGAACAGTTTTGTGAGGGATTTTCAACATCAGCCATGTGATTTTTCTGAATTTTGTACAACTGAGTACTAGGAAATGTTACTCTTGGGGACACACAGCATCAAACTTCAACATACCTGTATGTAATTGTTATATTATTAATTTATAGCTAATTTAAATATACTTTTTTTTTTTTACCTTCTATAGGCACATGCCAGGACATACAAGCAGAGAGGTTTTGATTATCTTCAGTAGCCTGACAACGTGTGATCCATCTAATATCTATGATCTAATTAAGGTATATACCACTTAAAAAAAATGTTGTTGTTGAAGAATCATTTTTGTCATTACTTCTTAATGGAAAATGTATGTACCTCTTACAGTTTTCAGTTCTGCTGATGCATTTGGGTGTTTTTTGTTTTTGTATGTGAAGTGTTTAAAGGCAGTTAAGATCAGAGTATCTGTCATCGGCCTATTTGCTGAAGTTCGAGTTTGTACTGTACTTGCCCAAGAAACGGGTGGTAAGTATATCGACTGATTCTAAACATATGTCAGTAATAGTCATTTAAGTCTGAAAGTAAAGTAACTGTTTAGACAATTTTTTAAAAATAAATTTTGATGTTCAAAGAGGATGTGGTTTTTTTTTTTTGACCATACTGTTGTGTTAGGAGAATATTTCATAATTGCTCCCTTCGTTTAAAGAAGTCATACAAATCAGTAGATTTGATATGTAACTATAGTTGCTGATTTGGAAGAGAGATGAAGAAAGAAATAAGGATACCTGAAAAAGTCCGTAGGTAAACTGTATCGTATTAAAGTTAATAAACATGTATTACCATTAGTGAGTACAATGGTTAGTTGGAAAAAAATTGCATTGTATAAGTTAGTGTGGAGAGGGAAAGGTAGGCTCTCGCTATCTAACTTTTTAGAGGTACACAGTCATACTTGTATATTTAAAAAAATATGTAGTAACTATAGGTAACATCCCATATATTTTGCACTATTAGCACTATTCATTTTAACTTAAACTGTTTTTCAAGTTTTGGCTAAACTTGATATTCCAGGGGTTTTTTTCTTGTTCATGGTTCTGATCTCAGTAAAACTATCCATACGTTATTTGGACAGGTGTTATGATTGTTGTGTTTTTCGTATTCTTAATACATGACTCTCCGCTGACTCATCTATTTTCTTTCTCCATGGCAGGAACATACCATGTAATTTTAGATGAAAGCCACTATAAGGAGCTGCTGATGCATCATATTAGCCCTCCACCTGCCAGTTCAAGTTCTGAATGCTCCCTTATTCGAATGGGTAGGTTCTTATTTTATTAAATTTTAAGTGCAAGAGTTAAGCATCTTTGGTGTAACATCTTCTTTTGTGTCTTCCGTATTAAAATAATACGAACAAAGAAGCTGTTTGAAATCTGAAAAACATATTGATACGTAATTGTTTTTATTTTGAGTTTTCAGTTTTCGCAAACTGAATTTTAATATATTTAACAATATACCTACAAACCACTTAGCTATTTAAATTAAAAATTGAAAATTAAAACAAAAAAGAGAGAACTCCATTTTAAGTGGATAGTAGCAAATTGTACACAATATTTCTTTGCGCGGTAGTGGAAAAATGTGATATGTAAAATATTAAGACGATAAACCTGAAAAGTGTGCCTCTCCATTTGTATTTCTATTTGCCATCTTATCATGATGACTGCCGTCTGTACCTTGGCCAAAACCCATGAGCCTTTTAAATGCATGCCAGTATTGCTATGTGATTTAACAAATTGGACATATATTAAGAGAAATCTTGTCAGCTTGTTCCTTTCTAACAACTGGAGTCGGCTCCTTTGCTTCCTCCTGATGGAAAAAGAATTCTGAAAGTGTGAGCCTGAAGCTAAACCGAAGTAGCAGCACAATGTTCTGCTGCTGTGCCACTGTGCAGGCTTGTTCCACATTTTAAAACAACTTTCTTTTCATTTGTCAAAGTGAATAAATACATAAAATGTAGACACTTTGTGTGTAATCCTTATAATTAAATGATTTAAGCTTTTTGTTTTTTCAGTCTAATCAGGGGAACAGAAATAAGAAAAACCATCTCCTTGGTTGAGATGAGCTATAAAAATAATTACCAGAGGAGGACTGGAAGCTACCTAGGACCTCCAGAAAATATTGCATTAACCATCACACTGCACTCAGAGGGATCATGTCTCTGAAGTCTGAACATTAAATTATTTCCCTTCATTTCTGACTTTGAACCATAGTTCCCTTTAATACATTGTTCTTTCTCCTTCTCTACTATCTCACCTAGTTTTCTTTGTAATTGCCAAAAAGTTGGGGTTTGTCAGTTTCACCCTAAGTGGGGGGGAAAAATTGTTTTTGTAAGGAGATGCAATACAAGATTTGGAGGTAGAAGTAGGAAGAGAACACTCACGATGGATTTATTATCTCGGAAAAAGTGTATTGATTTCTATAATAACATGAAATATTCTAAACAGTAACTCCTAACTTCTCCACTCAAATAGGAAATTGTTTGTTATATGTTACCAATTCATATAGTGATATTTTTCTTGGCTCCTAAGGGTTTCCTCAGCATACCATTGCGTGTCTCTCTGATCAGGATGCTAAACCATCATTTAGCATGGCGTAAGTAAAATATGGTTACTTTTAGGCATTATTAGAATTCTGTGGTATCTAGATAAACTTAGAAAATGCTGTATTTTCACTGAAAGGTACAAAACATCATGAAAATGGGTACGCAGCAGGTGTGCTGTGACTACTGCTTATGACATTGTTCATAATGAGAGACTAGGTGGGTGAGATAATATCTTTTATTGGACCAACTTCTTTTGGTGTGAGAGACAAGCTTTTGCGCTTATACAGAGGTCCTCTTTAGGCCACTGCATACAACTGTTCATAAGTTTCAGAGTAGCAGCCGTGTTAGTCTGTATTCGCAAAAAGAAAAGGAGTACTTGTGGCACCTTAGAGACTAACAAATTTATTAGAGCATAAGCTTTCGTGAGCTACAGCTCACTTCATCGGATGCATTTGGTGGAAAAAACAGAGGAGAGATTTATATACACACACACACACACAGAGAACATGAAACAATGGGTTTATCATACACACTGTAAGTAACTCTGATATTCTTGTTAACTGCTGGAATTAGCCTACCTGCTTGTCACCATGAAAGGTTTTCCTCCTTCCCCCCCCTGCTGTTGGTGATGGCTTATCTTAAGTGATCACTCTCCTTACACTGTGTATGATAAACCCATTGTTTCATGTTCTCTGTGTGTGTGTATATAAATCTCTCCTCTGTTTTTTCCACCAAATGCATCCGATGAAGTGAGCTGTAGCTCACGAAAGCTTATGCTCTAATAAATTTGTTAGTCTCTAAGGTGCCACAAGTACAACTGTTCATAATAGTCTCATCTTATCTTGTACAGCTCACATCTGTTTGTATGCAGCCGTTGTCTCTTATCTTATACTTAGATTTTAAGATCTTTAAGTAGCGATCATCTTTTGGTTGGTTGTATAGTGCCTAACACAATGGAACCCTGATCCCTGACTGGTACCCTTAGGAGCCACTGCAATACATGTACACTTTTTACTATACTATGGCAAATATAAACCAGCATCCTTAAACATGGTGTTGATAAAGAAAGAATACCTGGAACTGAGTCTTCCATTCATTTCATTGTTAACGTATAGTGAAATTGAAAGCTTGATGAGCAAGAGAGTGCCCTTCTTTTTGAGAAGACAATAGAGGATTTTTTTTTTTCAAGTTTCAGAAGGAAAAAAATGGTTACTCACCTTTTCATAACTCTTGTTCTTTGAGATGTGTTGCTCATATCCATTCCAATTGGGGGAGTGTGCACTGCATGCAGTCTTTGGAAAGGTTTTTTTTTTTCTTCCACCTTTATTTCCCCCTAGCAGTGCCTGTCAAGTCAGCTGTGGAGCCGCCCGCAGTGGCACCTCCATGGCGCTCAATATATGACCCTGCCGACCCGGCACCACCTCAGTTCCTTCTTTCCAGTTACTCTGACAGAGGGGAAGGCAGCTGGGTTTGGAATGGATGTGAACAACACCTCTCGAAGAAAACAGTGACAAGAAGGTAACTGTTTTTTCTTCTTCGAGTGATTGCTCATAATGATTCCAATTAGGTGACTCCCAAGCCTTACCTAGGTGGTGGGGTCAGAGTTATGGAATCACAGACTGGAGTGCTGCCCTGCTGAAGGCTGCATCGTCTCTCATGCTGGGCGATGGCATAGTGAGCCATTTCTGCTACAGCCGCCGGAGCGCTCCACACCAATGAGCTTGGTGCGGGTCTTGCTCCGCTGGGGCAGTTAGCGGTCTCAGCACCTCTTCCATAAGGAGCTGCTTTAGGCGGCAGTCCCTTGCCTTTTTTTGTTCTGGGGCGAAACCCTTTACAAATCCTGCACATGTCTGCTTGGTGCGCTTCCCCCAGATGCTTTAAACAAGTGTCGTGGGGGTTGCCTGCTGGGATGGGCTTATTGCAGGGTTTGAACCCTTGGGACTTAGGCATGCCCAAGGGGAGAATGCAGTTGGGGTGGAGGGGAAATCCCCACTCCCAACAGCTACTGATCATAACTACAGTAAACTAAACTAGAAATAACTCTAAAACTACACTACGCAGAAAGGCTAGGGAAAACGAGGAGAGCTTGCTAAGCAAGTCACCACGGTTCCAACAACTGTCACTGGCGGTAAGAAGGAACTGAGAAGGTGCTGGGTTGGGGGGGTCATATATTGAGTGCCAGGGAGGCGCCGCTCCAGGAGGCTCCACAGCCAAACCGGGTGCTGCTAGGGGAAAAACTTTCCAATGACTGTGCACGTGGCGTGCGCACGCCCTAATTGGAATCAATATGAGCAATCACTCGAAGAAGAACAGTGTATACTCCATGAGAGAATTAAAATGCATATCTTTTGTTTAAGTCCAAACCAGAGTTTCTGTGTGTGTGGAAAAATTATGACTATAATATAGTGGATGCCTTTTCTAAAGTCACTTTCTAGAGGTAAAGGAAATTTCAGTTGTGGGGGGAAAATTAATCTTTTCTTTTGTTATTGAGGGAAAGCCTGGTTCTGGCTTCTGAGCCAAAAGAAGGTGGCTCAATCAAGCTTAAATTTCCTCTCTTGGAAAAAGATTTCCTTAAACCATTAGATCTTGGATCACATTTCAAAAAGCTTATTGAACTCCTTATGACGTTTCCCTATTCCTGGGTGTTACTGAGACACAGCGTTAGAAACTCCATTACCAGTGGAAATTGAGCTACTAGGTAACAGTTAGTTAATAAATTTCTGAATATTTTGCTACCGAAGAAATGGGAAGGTTAATCCCAAGATTTAATTGAAGACCCTGGTAAAGTGTTGATGTTTTCTTGTAACACTTCATTAAGTGGCCATGTCATTGAAGGAAATGTGTACTAAAAGTGAATTTTCTGGTTGATTTGCAACTTCGCATCACACCAAACTCTATGTGACAAACTCTATGCTTGTTCTCCGATTCTGTCCAACTGTTTCAAATTTGTCCAAGAGATTTCAACAATACTGATTTTTTTTTCTCTTCCCGCCCCGCCCCCAGGCACTTGGAAAACAACAGTGATCCAGGTCTCACGCTGGGTGGATATTTCTGTCCCCAGTGTAGAGCCAAATACTGTGAACTCCTTGTGGAATGCAAAATCTGTAGTGAGTATGAAAAAAGAACACAAAGTATATAGACTTAATGAAAACAAAAGGAGGGGAAAACAGAGAGATGATATCATGGGAGGGGGTCTACTAGATCAGCAAATCAGGAGAAGGAGGTGAATGAAGCATTTCTAGAACAAATTATAGAAATGATCAAAACATCAGACTTGGTAGGAATGGGGGACTTTAACTACCCAGGCATCTCTTGGAAAAGCAATATGGCAAAACACAAAATGTCCCAAAAATTCTTGTAATGTATTGGGGACAACGTTTTGTTTAAGAGATGGTGGAAGTAACCAGGGGAACACCATTTTAGACTTACTTCTAACTATCAGGAAGGAACTGATTGCACATCTGAAGGTTGATGGCAGTGTGGGTGAAATGATCATGAAACAATAGATTTTTATGATTGTAAGGAAAGGGAGGAGAGCAGCAGAATAAGGACTTAGACAAACTCAGAGAACTGGAAGGTAAGGTCCCATGGGAGGAAAATCTAAGGGATAAATGAGTTCAGGAGAGTTCGCAGCTTCTCCGAGTCGATATCAAAAGCATAACCGCAAACTATCCTGATGTGATGGAAAGATAGGAAGGATAATAAGAGGCCACTTTGGCTGCACTTGAAAATCAAAAGGGAATCCTACAAAAAATGGAAACATGGACAAATTGCTAAGGAAAAGAACAAAAGAATAGCACATGCACAAAATCAGAAAGACTAAGGCACAAAATGAATTGTACCTAGCAAGGGACAATAAAAGGCAACAAGAAGAGGTTTTATAAAGACATTAGGAGCAAGAGAAAGACAAAGACAAAGTGCATCTTTGAGAACTCATGGAGGCTGGGGGAGGAATAGAGAAGGGTGAAGATAGTACCTATTTTTTTTAAAAAGGAGGCCCAGGGAATTATAGACCAGTCAGAGGTGAAAGTAAGCCGGTATGGGATACCAATAAGAAAGTGGCCGCTGGTATGGGCTGGTACGTAGCTGAAATTCAAGTGCTGTCGTGGCAGTGCTTTAAGGACCGTATCGGCAGGGCTGCTGTTGGGGGGGCAAAAGGGGCAGCTGCCCTGGAGCTCAGCTATTTAAAAGAACCCAGGGCTCCTGGCCACCACTACTGCAGCAGTGGCTGGAGCCCCGGGCAGCGCTGCAGGAGGCTGGCCCCCAGTCCTGCCCGTAGGTGTGGGAAGTAGGGGTGTAGGGGTGCCACAGCACCCCCAGGCTTTGTGCCCAGCGTAGCCCCGTGCTGGGGTCCCAGCTGTCAGCCTCCCACCTGGGGGCTCCACTGCAGGGCTCGGGTACCGGCCCCTCCTCCAGGGTCCCAGCCGCTGGCCCTGGGGGCTCTGCTGCTACTTGGGGTCCTGACCATGGGGCTCCGGTCCTGGCTCTGGCCTCCGCAGCTGCCCCTAGCTTGGTCCCAGCCTGGGGCAGAGAGGGGTGCGGATGGGATGGGGAATCAGCTCAGGACCCCCACCCTAAAAATCGTTCCAGTGCCACTGGCCATGCCCCTTCTGCCCAAGGCCCCGTCCCTTGCAGGGGCCCAGAGCCGCCCCCTACCCCCACCTTGCTCATGGACCCAGCAGCCCTGTGTAGCAGTAAGAGATTTAAGCTACTTTCACCCTTGAGACCAGTCAGCCTAACTTTGATACCTGGAAAAATATTGGAACAAATTTTTAAACAATCATTTTTAAAGCACCTAGAGTATAATAGGTTTATCAGTAATAGCCAGGGTTGATTCGCTAAGAACAATTCATGCCAAACCAATGTAATTTCCTTCTTTGACAAGGGTACTGGCCTAACGAGTGAGGGTAGCAGGGCAGCGAAGAAGTAGGCATGATTTAGCTTGATTTTTAGTAGGGCTTTTGACACAGTCCCACCGGACATAAGCAAACTAGGGAAATGTGGCCTAGATGAAATTACTATAAGGTGGATGCATAACTGGTTGAAAGTCTATACTCAAAGAATAGTTATTAATGGTTTACTATCAAACTGGGAGGACATATCTAGTGGGGTCTTCCAGGGTTGTGTCCTGGGATCAGTTCTGGTCAGTATTTTCATTAATGACTTGGATAATGGAGTGAAGCGTTTGCTTATAAAATGTGTGGATGACACTTAAGTACGGGGGGTTGCTTGCACTTTGAAAGACAGGATTAGCGTTCAAAACAACCTTGACAAATTGAAGAATTGGCCTGAAATCAACATGATGAAATTCAGTGAAGACAAGTGCAAAGTACTGATCAACAGGTTATCTCAAGTGCTTATATACAAATGCACAAAGCCTTGGAAACAAGCAGGGAGAACTGGAGGTCCTGGTGATGTCAAGGAATTATGACGTGATTGGAATAACAGAGACTTGGTGGGATAACTCACATGACTGGAGTACAGTCATGGATGGTTATAAACTGTTCAGGAAGGACAGGCAGGGCAGAAAAGGTGGGGGAGTAGCACTGTATGTAAGGGAGCAGTATGACTGCTCAGAGCTCCGGTACGAAACTGTGGAAAAACCTGAGTGTCTCTGGATTAAGTTTAGAAGTGTGTGCAACAAGAGTGATGTCATGGTGGGAGTCTGCTATAGACCACCGGACCAGGGGGATGAGGTGGATGAGGCTTTCTTCCGGCAACTCACGGAAGCTACTAGATCACATGCTCTGATTCTCATGGGTGACTTTAATTTTCCTGATATCTGCTGGGAGAGCAATACAGCGGTGCATAGACAATCCAGGAAGTTTTTGGAAAGCGTAGGGGACAATTTCCTGGTGCAAGTGCTAGGGGAGCCAACTAGGGGGAGCGCTTTTCTTGACCTGCTGCTCACAAACCGGGTAGAATTAGTGGGGGAAGCAAAAGTGGATGGGAATCTGGGAGGCAGTGACCATGAGTTGGTTGAGTTCAGGATCCTGACGCAGGGAAGAAAGGTAAGCAGCAGGATACGGACCCTGGACTTCAGGAAAGCAGACTTTGACTCCCTCAGGGAACAGATGGCCAGGATCCCCTGGGGGACTAACATGAAAGGGAAGGGAGTCCAGGAGAGCTGGCTGTATTTCAAGGAATCCCTGTTGAGGTTACAGGGACAAACCATCCCGATGAGTCGAAAGAATAGTAAATATGGCAGGCGACCAGCTTGGCTTAATGGTGAAATCCTAGCGGATCTTAAACATAAAAAAGAAGCTTACAAGAAGTGGAAGGTTGGACATATGACCAGGGAAGAGTATAAAAATATTGCTCGGGCATGTAGGAAAGATATCAGGAGGGCCAAATCGCACCTGGAGCTGCAGCTAGCAAGAGATGTCAAGAGTAACAAGAAGGGTTTCTTCAGGTATGTTGGCAACAAGAAGAAAGCCAAGGAAAGTGTGGGCCCCTTACTGAATGAGGGAGGCAAGCTAGTGACAGAGGATGTGGAAAAAGCTAATGTACTCAATGCTTTTTTTGCCTCTGTTTTCACTAACAAGGTCAGCTCCCAGACTGCTGTGCTGGGCAACACAAAATGGGGAAGAGATGGCCAGCCCTCTGTAGAGATAGAGGTGGTTAGGGACTATTTAGAAAAGCTGGACGTGCACAAGTCCATGGGGCCGGACGAATTGCATCCGAGAGTGCTGAAGGAATTGGCGGCTGTGATTGCAGAGCCCTTGGCCATTATCTTTGAAAACTCGTGGCGAACGGGGGAAGTCCCGGATGACTGGAAAAAGGCTAATGTAGTGCCCATCTTTAAAAAAGGGAAGAAGGAGGATCCTGGGAACTACAGGCCGGTCAGCCTCACCTCAGTCCCTGGAAAAATCATGGAGCAGGTCCTCAAAGAATCAATCCTGAAGCACTTAGAGGAGAGGAAAGTGATCAGGAACAGTCAGCATGGATTCACCAAGGGAAGGTCATGCCTGACTAATCTAATCGCCTTTTATGATGAGATTACTGGTTCTGTGGATGAAGGGAAAGCAGTGGATGTATTGTTTCTTGACTTTAGCAAAGCTTTTGACACGGTCTCCCACAGCATTCTTGTCAGCAAGTTAAGGAAGTATGGGCTGGATGAATGCACTATAAGGTGGGTAGAAAGCTGGCTAGATTGTCGGGCTCAACGGGTAGTGATCAATGGCTCCATGTCTAGTTGGCAGCCGGTGTCAAGTGGAGTGCCCCAGGGGTCGGTCCTGGGGCCCGTTTTGTTCAATATCTTCATAAATGATCTGGAGGATGGTGTGGATTGCACTCTCAGCAAATTTGCGGATGATGCTAAACTGGGAGGAGTGGTAGATACGCTGGAGGGGAGGGATAGGATACAGAAGGACCTAGACAAATTGGAGGATTGGGCCAAAAGAAATCTAATGAGGTTCAATAAGGATAAGTGCAGGGTCCTGCACTTAGGATGGAAGAATCCAATGCACCGCTACAGACTAGGGACCGAATGGCTCGGCAGCAGTTCTGCGGAAAAGGACCTAGGGGTGACAGTGGACGAGAAGCTGGATATGAGTCAGCAGTGTGCCCTTGTTGCCAAGAAGGCCAATGGCATTTTGGGATGTATAAGTAGGGGCATAGCGAGCAGATCGAGGGACGTGATCGTTCCCCTCTATTCGACACTGGTGAGGCCTCATCTGGAGTACTGTGTCCAGTTTTGGGCCCCACACTACAGGAAGGATGTGGATAAATTGGAAAGAGTACAACGAAGGGCAACAAAAATGATTAGGGGTCTAGAGCACATGACTTATGAGGAGAGGCTGAGGGAGCTGGGATTGTTTAGTCTGCAGAAGAGAAGAATGAGGGGGGATTTGATAGCTGCTTTCAACTACCTGAAAGGGGGTTTCAAAGAGGATGGCTCTAGACTGTTCTCAATGGTAGCAGATGACAGAACGAGGAGTAATGGTCTCAAGTTGCAATGGGGGAGGTTTAGATTGGATATTAGGAAAAACTTTTTCACTAAGAGGGTGGTGAAACACTGGAATGCGTTGCCTAGGGAGGTGGTGGAATCTCCTTCCTTGGAGGTTTTTAAGGTCAGGCTTGACAGAGCCCTGGCTGGGATGATTTAACTAGGACTTGTTCCTGCTTTGAGCAGGGGGTTGGACTAGATGACCTTCTGGGGTCCCTTCCAACCCTGATATTCTATGATTCTATTCTACTTAGGAATACAAAACCAAATGCCCAACTATAAAATGGGGAATAACTGGCTAAGCGATAATATTGCTGGAAAGGATCAGGGGTTACTGTGGATCACAAATTGAATATGGGTCAACAATGTGATGCAGTTGCAAAAAAGTCTAATGTAGTTCTGCGGTGAATGAACAAGTGTAAGACATGGTGGGTAATTGTCCTGTCTGGCGCTGATGAGGCCTCAGCTGAAGTTTGGTTCTGAGTGCCACACTTTAAGAAAGATATTAACAAATTGCAGAAGCTCTGGTGGAGAGTAACAAAAAAGATAAATGGTTAGAAAACCTGACGGATGAGTATTCCGCGTTTTCAGTTTAAAAACAAACAAACAAACAAAAAAAAAAGTCTGGGAATTTTTCAGTCTTTATTTTCCAAACCTTAAAAACAGGATGACATCAGGTTAGAAAAATTGGATGGGGAAGGGGGGGGAACCCAAAAACTTTTGTAATATACACATTTTACTACAGTATAATTGAAACTTTTTTTAAATGTACAAAGGTATATTTTGTGTGTCTCAGAGCTTGTAGTTTTTCCAGAAATCCTGGTTTGCGTACGCTTGTATAATTTTCTTCCAAGTATCTTCACTCATGTTGAGCCTCTTGCAGTCATGGAATTAGTCCAACTTTGAAAATATGCACTCTGCATCAGTAGATTCAGGGGATACACTCATAACTTGCTGTGCCATTTTGCTGAAGTTGGGAAGTGTATTTTGATGTTCTAAAAAGCTAGAACACCCCGTTACGTATCGTCAGGATTAGGCAAGTTCATGGAATTAGTAAATGCCCCTTTCAGATTTGAAATTCTATCTTTAGTGGCCAGTGGTTGAAATACTCTGGCATAACTGTCATATTCTGCTGAAAAATTAACCTTGAGGAAGGGGTGCAACACCGGATGACATTCCAAAAAGCATCTTTGGCACCAAACGCTTTGGGAGTTCAGATTATAGGCCACGGTCGTCTCCTATTTCTGGCTGTTTGATTTTTCTTGTGTTCCAGGATAGGAAGGATTTCCAGAAGCAGATGGTTTTCTTGCCATATGTTTCTCCTACAGCTTTTGTGCTCCGTTCAGCTGAGATTTTGGTTCTCAGGATCCGGTCAATATCTTTATTGGCAAACGTGTTGGCAGTAGTTGGAGAAAATTCGAGTGTTTTCTGTGTCACACAGTGACTCCAAGTTTTCAACAATGAATATTACCTTGGTGTGCAGAATCTAGCACTTATTTTGGTTATTTGCCAGTCTCTTCAGAGTTTCTGCTTTCGAAGCAACAAACTCAGATGATCTAGGAGATACATTAGCACAGTCCATGTGTTATTTACGTAACAAGCAGCGAAATACAAGCTCATCCACCAATGTGGCACAACACAGCGGTAGTTAATCGGTAATTGGCTCTGCACTCAATTCGCACTGTGTTAAACAGAGCCTTCAGTTTGTTTGCAAGCTTGAAAATGGCCCTGAATCCAGTGATACAAAATTTCACATCTTTCATTTCTTCTGTAGCAGTAGCTGCTGACAGCACAGCATTACTCGGATGAGCTGGACTGGTAATGCGTAGCACTTCCAGTTTCTGATTGAGTTTCATCTCCTGTGCGAACGTAGTCATGTAGGAAGCAGAATCTGTATTAGTTGTGGCCACGTTTTCCCAAGTTAGTTGGAACATATCAAACATGTCAGTTATTGTTGTCGACAAAACGGCTGTCAGCAGAGGGATGAATGTCACATCAGCACAAAACAATGTGGGTTTATTTGCTTTGAAATAAAAAAAAAAAAAAAAGAGAACAAAAAGCCAAGAATTGGATGGTCCAAAGTATCAGGAGACTCCTCACAAATCAGACTAGACTCCACATTTCCCTCAATCTGTTCCATCAGTGTAGGTACTAAAGTATTGTCATTTTCTTTCAGATGCTTACGAGTGAGGTTGTCTGCATTAGGAAGGGCTTTTGCAGCTGGACAGTTTTGTTGCACAAAGTCATCAATAGGCCCCTCTGCTATTAACAGCAGTTGTCCGGCAAAAGAGAGAGCACGCACAAATTAATTGACACAATCATGCTGTGCTTTCTCTTTCATTAAAGCCCTGGTAAAAGCTCCTGATATTGACCGTTTATCCCGAAGCTCACTTTCCTTCTTTAAGCTTCTTGTGTCGCTTGCTTTCAACATGTCCCTTTATTCGGTCAGCATGAGCACTGACATCAGTGCTACAGTACTCGGAGCACAATGCATCCTCCTCGCTCGCATCTTTACTTTAATTTTTTCTTGAAAATGTCCAAGCACTGATTTGCTTCTTGGTATTCAGCATAGGTTTGCGTTTTCATCCCATGTTTACCTTTTTACCTTATCTAAGTTTCTGGGGCTCTATGTGCTGGTAGTTCAGGGAGAGGCATGCCCTTCCCCTGGGAAGGGAGAGCCAAGGGCAGACTGAGTCTGCTAGGCAATCAAGATGGAGAGAGACTGTGTAGAACAACAGGGGCCCCTGTTGGTTTGGGGAAGGATTGCAGGCTTGCCTGCTCAGAGGAAGAGGCGGCGTCAAATGATTGACAAGGGAAAGCCTGGGAAGAAGAGCTAGCTTGATCAATAGGGCATGAGATGCCCATTCCTGGGAGCCCTGGAGTGGGGAGAAGCCATTTTGGGGGTAGTCTGGAACCAGCCACAGAAAGGGTAAGACTGGCTGTGTGGGGATCCTGAAGAATCCAGACCCATACATCCAAACCCGTAAGGAGATTGATAGTAACGGAGATAACCAGGTACATAGGGACCATTACATATCTTTATCTGCAGAGGACTGATTGTTTAAATTCAGTGCCACGCTAAATGAACACAAAGAAATGGACAGGCCGTGTTTCCTTGTGAGCCAATCGTAGCGCGATATTAATGTTTAATTTTCCAACCTCTACCGTGTGTGTACTGTGTTTTACACTGCGGAACTGCTTCAATTTCAGAGCTGCAGGACACAACAATCGCATAAAGCTTTAGTGTTTAACAAAAATAAGTACCTGAAAAAATACTGAGGGGGGCAAATCAGTAAAAACTGGACTCCTTCAATAAACCCGGTAATTTATCAGTGAAAATTGGTAAAAACTGAAAACGTGGAACACTCTGAGGAAAGATTTAAAAAAACTGGGCATTTCTAATCCTAAGAAAAGAAGACTTGGGGGGAGGGAACTGATAGTCTTCAGATACGTTAAAGGTAGTTATAAAGAGGATGATGATCGATTGTTCTCCATATCCACTGAAAATAGGACAAGAAGTAATGGACTTAAACTGCAGCAAGGGAGATTTAAGTTGGATACTACGAAGAACTATCCTTCCAGTTAGACAAATACTGGAATAGGCTTCCAAGGGAGTTTGTAGAATCCCTGTTGAAGATTTTTAAGAACAGGTTAAACAAAATAAATGTTAGGTATGGTTTTAGGTATCTTTGATCGTGCTCCAATGTAGGATGTTGGACTAGATGACCTCTCAAGGTCCTTCCAGCCTTATATTCCTATGATTCTTTACGTATAATGGTAAGCAACAACAAACAAACCCCTAAGCTATTGGGATGTAGAAAAACTCAATTATGCCTGTTGCAGAACTTGTCCTTAATTCTATAGTCTTGGGTAGCAAATAAGTTCGAGGCTCTCAGGGCTACAGTGTGTAGAAAGCAATACCATAACACAGACTGTTGTATCACAGACTGGATGCTGAATTCCTTGTGTGTTTGAAACTTTCATTGAGGACAGTGGGAATTTGGGGTGAATCAGAATTTGATCAGACTACATTTCTTTTGTATTCCAGTATCTTTTTTTATATTCACTTGATTGGCATACATACATATCCAAAAAGGGATTCCTTTAGCAACCAATGTAGTTATTTAGTATAGTGGAAATATCACTTGTGTTGGAGCAAAGGTGTAAATTGCCTTCCTTGAAGGGCTTTGGCATAGTTTATTTTAATTCTATAATAAAAATATATAATTCACCAACCCTCAAAGGAAATCATTAGTATACTTTTGTAAACCTCTGCAATCGCTAACCTAGATGGAACAGAATGGAATTGTATAACTTCTAATTCTTAAGAGATTTTTAAATTTTATGTGGACTAAGGCAGAAATTCTCCTGTATTCATGAAATCAAATATTTTGCTTTATCTTGACAGATGATTTGTTTTGGTCTTTTTTTTTTTTTTATTTTGACATTCAAGGTCTTACATTAGTCTCTGCACCCCATCTGGCTCGGTCTTACCATCACCTGTTTCCTTTGGATGCCTTTCAAGAAGTTACACTGGAAGAATATAAAGGAGAACGGTATGTAAATCATGCCTGCTATAAAGAATCCACTTGGGCCCTTATAGATTTAATCTTTTGTTTTGAAAATAAGATAAGTTGGCAATGACTTTTTTAGTACTGCTAGAACTAGTGCATGTTAAGTTAAATGGCTGTGATTTATCCTTTACATTACAGAAATGGATATCAAATAATTGTATAAGAAATGACTGTGTAAAATGGTGGTGTTTAACCATTTTTTTCTCTGCTTTCAATAAAAATATTGAATTCTGTTTCATAGCTATTGTCAAGGCTGCCAAGGGGAGATTAAAGATCAACATGTAAGTTATTAAAATGTAATTTAATCTTTGTGAAGGTCATCGTGATGACAAAAAATCCTGTATGGAGACCATCATGTTGGCTAGATTGAATTCTCAGTCCTGGCTTCTCACTTTTTAGACTGCAAAAGCAGCACACTTGAGGTAAGGGAGTGTCCAGAGACTCAGGTGTGCTGCTGCCCTTGCTCAAAAAGTTGACAGGGCTAAGAATGAGTCCTGTTCCCACCTCTGGGCATAAGGATGGTGGGAGTCTCTAACGAGTAGAGTAAACTTGGAGGAAAAATGAGCTTTGTCAGACACGATGCTTATATTTGTAGAACTCTTTAATGTAACCTGTATTTACTTTTTTAAGCATATGTTAGCTGCAGTACTCCTAGGATTCCCAAGTTATTACAATGATGGGTTTTTTAAGGCTGAGAGTTTGGGCAATTCTTAGTTTAATAAGAAACACAATTTATGGTTTATTCTGATAGTATCTTTCAGGCTAAATATAACTTTTAGATTCAGTCTTTTCATATTGGAAACTTTAATTTGGTAGGGCTCTTAGGATGTAAATATGCAACAGTTTTTTGTTTACGGTTCTCTATTGCATTACTGTAATAAACAGTGATATTTGTATTTGAAAATTTAACTTAATTTTTTTCATCTTTTCACTCAGGTTTACATTTGTAAAGTCTGCCAGAATGTATTTTGTATGGAATGTGACTTATTTGTTCATGAGTCTCTGCACTGCTGTCCTGGCTGCATTCACAAGGATCCTGCTCCTCTGGGTGTATGATACCAGGTGTTTGTAGAGATTGTCCAACCTGTTTCATTCTTGCACAAAGAGTCAAATTAGACTATTCAACCACAGACTTCAGTAAGGCAACTCAAAAATGGGAAGAAATACCTAGATGAATGCGGTAACAAACACACTTTAGTTAACGTATAGAATTGGAATATTTAAATTCTCACGGTTAATGTTTATAAAAATATCTGCATCATCTGATTCATTTCCCTAACTTGTTTTGAAAGCCTTTGACTTATTTGAGAGTCATGCTAAATAAATGTGTAAATCTGCAAGTGTGTGGAAAAGTGATAAAAATGGATTTGTATGCTAAAACTGTGATTCATGTTTGTTTCATTACTTGTAAAAAAACAAAAACCAAAACCTATCAAATATATTATACTTAAACATGGTTTTTCTACCCTTGGGATAGAATTTTTTAAATTACAGTAGAAACAAGTCTTTTATTATAAGAACTTATCCAAGTACTTTGTGACAGACTAGCAGGATAAACTTTCTAAATCATTTAACATAGAAATGCAGGGCTGGAAGGGACCTCAAATAGTCATCTAGTCCATCCTCCCATGTTGAGGCAGGGTTAAGTATACCTAGGCCATTCCTGACACGTTTGTCTAACCTGTTCTTAAAAACCTCCGAGGATGGGTATTCCACAACCTTCCTAGGTAACCTGTGCCAGAGCTTAACTATTCTTATAGTTATAAAGTTTTTCTTAATATCAACTTAAATCTCCTTTGCTGCGAACTAAGCTGATTACTACATTTACCCGTGGTGGAATAATTGATCTTACGTATAAGACAACACTCTTCAAATATGTGAAAAGTTATCAGATCTCTATTCAGTTTAGACTAAATGTACCCAGTTCTTTCAACCTTTTCTCATAAATCATGTTTTCTAAACCTGAACTTTTGTTCCCTGGATTCTCCAATTTGATCACATCTTGTGCTGCCAAAAATTGTGTGTGGTACGTTAGCTGAGGGCTTACAGAGAACTCTTGTTAACACATTGCAGAATGACATTTGCCTTTTTTTGTTACAGTGCACACTGCTGACTCATATTCTTGTGAGCCACTATAACCACGCAGTCCTTTCCTTCTGTATTTCTGACTAGCCAATTATTCCCCATTTAGTAGTTGAGCATTTGATTTTTCCTTCCTAAGTGCAGTTATTTGCAATTAACTTTACTGAATTTCTTCTCCATTTTATCAAGGTAATTTGGAATTTTAATACTGACCTTCAAAGCTTGCAACCACTTCCAATTTGGCATCAGCCACAAATTTTATAAGCATATTCTCCACTCCATCAACCCATTCATTAATGAAAATAGTGAGATGGACCAGACTGTTCAGGGATCCCACTTAACATATCCTCCCAGGTTGAAATCTAACCATGGAAAAATTAGTAATTTTGAATTGGTCCAATGACAAATAATTTTGATGTTTCACTGCATGTATTATAGCCAATATGAACTGTAAAAGTTTTGGAGTCTTATAAACAAGTTTTAAAAGAAGTGGGGGAAAGATATGTGACGTGAAAAAAAATAATAAGCAGTGCATTTTAATTAAGTGACCCTCTCTCATTCTGAGTGTGTCTGTGTAGCTGCAGCTCTGGTCCATCAGCTCAGACCCCAGCCGCCTGTCAGCAGCATTCAGTCACACTTTGGCCTTAGTTATTACTTGCATGTGACCCCAATACATTTCCAGTCCTGAATTTTCAGATAATAAAGGTCCATTGCCCCTGTAAAGAGTCAGCATTGAACAGGGGGGCTGTATAGGGCACCAAAATAGCTGGGGACAGCCCTGCAACCATGATATTCAGGATATATCTGCACATGTCATCTGATGAGCAAAAAGGTGTGGGAAGTGCCTCCAAACTGTTATGGAGGCACCCCAGAGAGAAAAGGCTAACCCAGAGCACTCTGAAGGGTAATCCTTCAGGCTGAAACCTGAGTTAACCAAGACTACTGTGCCTTCACTGCTCAAACCCCTAGTTTAGCCCTTTAAACTAAACCAGTTTAGTAAGAGTAGGGCAGATTTACCACAAAGTGGTAAATGACTTGTGTAGTCATCAGCGAAGCTTTGCCAAGTGTTGGAATCTTGGGAATTTAAAGTCAAGGATATTGAGCGACCTCTCCTCAGATGAGGCAGAGCCTCTGAGCAAGTAGTGGAATAAGGAGACAATGAGAGAAACTCTGCTACTCTCCAGCATGTCTGAATTTAAGCTTATACTTCAGATAGCTCCACACTGAGACTTCTGGATTTTCCCCTCTTGTGTGCCCAAAGAAGAGAAGCCAGTGATTGTGGGTAACTGTGTGTGCTCAGTAATCTAACCAAGGGCTCCTGGATCTCTCTGGGGAAGCCTCAAAGCCCACAGTATCATTTTTGAGACATGGGCATCTAACTGTGCGTCAGCAAAGGCAGTATCTCTTGGTGCAGTCAGAGCGCTTTTTGCATTGAGGCAGATGCTTGTGCCCAAAGAAGCTCTGCCTTAGACACCAGTGCCCAGAGCACTTCTTGTGCAGGGGCTCCAACGGTACTGATGCTCCCAAGGCAATACTTCCCACACAACCTTAACTCTGCCCCCATAAAAACTGGGAACTTCACAGTGACTTTCTCCTATTTAACAGAAACTACCAGTGTCTCTGTGCCCACCACAACACCAAACAGGATTCTTATTCCTACACTCCAGCAGGACCCTCAGAGAATGGGAAAAATTTTTGCTGATTGACAGAGATTAACTTAGACCCACTGAGCTACCTTTCTTCCTAGTTTTCTTGTTGCACAATCAAAATTAGTCTAGTAATACCTTAGGGGACTTCCTTAAACTTTCCAGTACGTCATTCAAGTCGCACAAGACTAGTACAGTATTCCCAAGCCCCCAAAGGAATGCTATATTAAGGAACTGGTGTCACTACTGGGGCAGATTTAAGGTGGTTGTGTTGTGTGAGAAATCTCACTTTATATTTCTATATGCCGTGGTGGTGTAGCCATGTTGGTCACAGTATATTAGAGAGGCAAGGTGGGTTGGTCCAGTAAAAGATATTCACCCACTTTACATTTACCAGTTTTCTAACTCATGCTTTGTTTTTCTCTCTAATATGACAGTTGCATTCAGGAAGGCGTAGGAAACTGTTTAATACCTGCAACTTTAACTCCTCACTAACAATTATTTTGTGTTTTTTATATTTATCATTTTTACTTTTAAAATTAGTACGAAAGTGAAGACAGACCAAGAGAGGTCAATTACAGACAATTTAAATCGGTGGAAATGAAACCTGAACTACTTAATGGCCACATACCATCAGGTACATTCCTAAGCCTATAGTGATGCCAGACTACTTAGCGTGAGTGTGTTTTTGTAATTTTCCATTGTTTGTTTCATCAAAGAGGTGGTATTTTTTCTGTTGGCTTATTTTAGTATCTAACCACTTTTTCATACTTCATACTCTATTGGTCTCCAATTTCTTAAAGACATGAATTTTAAATAAGAGAATGATGGCTTGTGGATGTAGCATGTGCATATTTAATATAAATGCATAATTTAAAAAATCAAAGTTTTGTAATAGATTACATAATTAAAATATTTAACAGAATAATTAGCAAGGGGATGAGGAAAGGATACAGGGATATTCAGGGATACAAAAATAATTGAGAGAATAAATGTACAGGCATTTCTTTGAACTTTTCTAGAACCTGTAATACTTGTTAAACAGTCTGACTGACAAAATCAGAATCAAACCTTAGCAAAGGAAATTTAGAAATGAGTAAAATCCACAAAAAGTAATAGTCTCTGCAAGCTAATAGAACTCCATAGTTCCATAAGGACATGTTTCAAATAATGTTAATTTGCATAACACTTAACTCAGATTTCAAAGTCTTACGTATAACCTGCTGAAGTTTGCATGTGCTCAAAAAGCCACATTTACAGCTTTTTTGGAAAGTCAAAACTCCAGCACTAATAATTGTTTTTCTTATAGGAAATACCCAGCAATTCAGTCAGACGATGAGCGAGATGGCTATAAAGCTGTGTTTAACGATCAGTTTGCTGAATATAAAGAGCTCTCTGCTGAAGTTCAGGTGGTCTTAAAAAAGTTTGATGATTTGGATGCATTGGTGAGCAAGCTGTCTCTTCACCCTGGAAACACGCTGGTAAGTAGCTAATTAGATGCGTGTGTTTTTAAAAAAAATTAATCGCAAAATCAAACTAATTTGTTTTCAAGAATTGAGCACAATCTTAAACAGCTAGACTGCCTATGGGAAGAGAGAGACCGTATAATGCTAAAGATGAACAAACAAGATGGACTTGATCTCCTGAAAACCTGTTATCTTCATATTACAGAAATAGTGAAACACTTCATAACTAGCTTCTACCCATATTTTCATCAGTTTTTATTTTAGTTGTTTTCAATTAGTTTTCATCTTAATTGAAAGTTTTGACTAATTTTAGTTGTTGACAAATTCAAACTAATGTTTTCAGTGAAAACAAAAACTAAGATATATCTGAGGTCACACATTTGACAAGTCTGGGAGAACACTAACAACAAACATAAGGTTTTTTAAAATGCTTCACCATCTTGTTTTAATAGGAACATGACAGAATTTCAAAAGTTCTGCAAGAATACAAAAAGAAGAAGAATGTGAGTATTTTCAGCTTTACGTTTTAATACTAGTTTGCAACAGGGGCATAGGCATGGTGGGCCATGGCCCACCCACTTAGCATCCAGGCCCAGCCCCGGCACCCCAATCCCGCTTCCTGGCAGGAGCGCTGCGGGGGCGGGGGGGTGGAGTGGGTAGGGTCACGGGAGCTCCCATTTTTCTGGGGCCCCCCAGTTGGTTGGGGGCCCTGGGCACACCCCCTTGGCCCAGTGGCTAATCTGCCAATGGGAAAAGGGCAGGTGAGTGAGCAGGCAGCCCAGTAGCTGCAGAGGAACCCTCCAAAAGGGTTGGGGGAGCCAGGCCGTTGGGGGAGCCAGGCTCAGTTTGGGGCAGTGTAGATGGGAGCCGTTACCGCTGGAGAATGCTGTTTCCTCCTGGAGCTGGGTGCACACCTGGGGCCCCTGGCCAGAGCGTCCATCGCCCCCCGCAAGGCCGGCAGGAGGTGGGGACGAGGCGGCCCCGAACCCTCCTGTCCTCCTTCCCCCAGCCCCTAACACTGCCCACCCACCTGAAGCTGGGGCCCACCCAAGTGTCCCGTCCTGGCTATGCCACTGGTTTGCAATGATAATCCAGTGGGTGGTTAAGAGGATGTAAGTCAGTGGTGGGCAACCACTCTGCTGGCGGGCCATGAGACAGTGTTTACATTGATGGTCTACAGGCACAGCAGCTCCCAGTTCACGGCCATTAGGGGCTGTGGGCAGCTGTGCCTGTGGATGGTCAAGGTAAACACTGTCTCGTGGCCCGCCAGCAGAGTACCCTTACTGGACACAGGTTGCCCACCAGCGATGTAAGTAGACGAAAGCAGCTTTGACAGCAGGCACAATCTATTGGTTAAGGGTATGCCCAGCCTTTGCATGTTACAATATTCAGTGTACCTGTCACATAAAATGCTGGAGACTTGAGAAAGTGGGTGAAGTTTGTTGTCCAACTCATTACAATTTTATGTTGGTTGCATCTTATGATAGCTCTAAATATATAAACTAGATTTCAAAAGAAACTGTGGACGTTCTTAGGCTAAAATGTTTTTCTGTTTGATGGTAGGTCCATTTATATATTAATGTCTTGCCTTGAGAAGGCTTGCTAACATTGTTCAGTTATTTTTTTTAGAACCAGTCCATTTTCTATCCACACATGCAACAAAAAGCCAGCCTTCCTTGTAAGTGATAAAAACAACGAGGTACATATGCTTAATCTTGAAAGAAAGTCTCTCATTTTTCTTTTTAATCAACTTTTTTGGGGGATTTGGGGGGTGGACTATATATTAGTTGCAGAATAACTATTGCTGGAATCCAGAAGGGGTTCTACTTCATTGCTATTAAGGTAGGTTGAGGGCGGGTGTGTAATTACTTGCATTCCAGTAAAATCTTGGCAATATAATCTCCTGATTTGTACCTTTTTGGTTTTTTTTATTCAATTCAAATTGACGGTTCATATTTAGTCTGTTTTGTCATTTGTTTTGTACGTTCACTTTTTTTTTGTTAAAGATCACCAGATGCAAACCATCAGAACACAAATATATAACTGAAACAGGACAGCACAACAAATAAAATTGAATTACTTTACTAAATGGCTAAAATACATCAAAACCACAGCCCCTGTTCCTTCCACCAAGAAAGCAGGAAGAGGGGAGATAGAAGAAATTATGTTCATGAAAGAACAGCATGTGTTGGGAGGGCATGTATCCATATAAATATGTGCTGTCCTCAGCCAACTGCATTATTGATTGTTATTGGTGAAAAATGAAAGATAAATTGTATTAATGAGTTGTTAATTTGCTTGTATATTTCTTGCAAGATCCTACATTTCTGGAGAAAAAGGAACATTGTGACTATCTAAAGAACAAACTTTCTCACATATAAAACAAAGAATTCAGGACTATGATAAAGTTTATGAATTGGAACACACAGACATAGTATCACTCTAACTTTATGTGGAAGCTACTTAGTATTTTGAAAGAGAAATGATTTTTAAATATATATCTTCAAAATTATCAGCTTCCTAACGTGAAACCAATTGCTTCCTTAATCGTTGCCTATATGTAGTCTCTTTAAATCTTGTGCGTTTCTGACAGGTTTTGTACGGAATCATATTTTAAATGCAATATAACAAATAAGTTAACAAGCTGTTTTATGGCATCTACATTAATTGTATGTTTTATTAATAGATAAATGCCTAAGTCTGTCCCTTTTTATGCAGTCATAGGTATGGTTATTTTTACTCATCCGTTCTCCCTTTCTTTTGTCTCTCTCTTTCAATGTGTGCACCCTTTCTATCAGATCTGGTGCTTCTAGATCTAGTCAAGAATCTGTGCAGTAGTGCTGTAACAACCTCAGATAATGACTTGGTATATTTCTTGTATAGTTAGAGCCCTGCAAATCTGCAGATATACACTTCATATCTGCAGACCATGTTTGCAGATCAGATGCAGATACAAAATTTGTATCTGCGTGGGGCTCTACGTAAGGTATTGGAAAAAACTGGGCTGTTTTTATGGCCCTGATTCAGCAGAGTATTTAAACACTTCAGTTCAAATAAGTGAAACTGTTTGTTCATGTCCTTACATGCTCCGCAGAATCAGAGCCACTTGTTAGTCTTTGTCCCCTTTTTTTCCCCCATTCTGAGGATTGTTGCTTTCTATGGGGTGAACCTACAGATCTCTCAGAAACCACTGAGTGGTGTCTGCCTGAAGGGAAGGAGAGAAATGTGGTACAACCTTCCTTACTGTTTGATCCTGATTATTTATTTAGTTCTTATTTCTTTGTCTTTTCTCATGCAGAAGTTCTAAAGAAAGCAGTTGAAGTTTTTGCCTGAATAAGGACTGCAGAACAGGTCCTATATTAGCAACCATAGCATAGCTTAATTCTGACCTCTGCCTTGCAGAGGTGAGGTAACTTATTCACATTCCTAAACCATAGTAATATGGGAATGAAGAGATTATTGAACTCACGTCCAGGCTTGGCTAGTGCTGCTATGGAACTAGCACTCTACAAACCTCCCCTTGGTGACATAGGTAGAACTGCATGTGTTAAATTAAGGGAAGAGAACACCCAAAGGAACATGACTTTTTTGTTAGAGAAAACTGGAGAGTGCAGCTGATGCAGGTAATTGTAAACACCAGGAGTCAAATGAATGTACATAGTAAATTTTAAACTTAATTCTCAGTATAAAACCTCCCAAAAAGTTATGGTATATAAACCATAAGCACCTGATGTAAATCCAAGTGAAATGTTTTTCACTGGTGAGATACAAGCCTCTAGAGATTTAGCGTACCTTTATACTAAACCTTACAATGTGGTCTGAATTTGTAAATCTGTCTCGTATCACAGTTGTAAATACTTATACATTTTTATGAAAATAATGTCATCTTATATGAATTTTATCTTTTGTATAAACTTTTTTTTACTAATTAAAATACACTAAAATTGTTAGTCATTTTCTCATCAGTATTAGCTTCTTCACTGAACAGTTTTCTAGAACCAGTATGTCACTGGACATTTCATTATGAAATATGTTGTTTAAATGTCCAAAACATAATACTTGCTATAAGTAATATATAAACATAATACTTGCTATAAATACTTGGAACCAATTGCTTTTGTTAGGATTACATCATGGCTTTTGATTGTCTTTTTTCTGAAACTTTCCATGCTTGGTGTCAGTTTAGAAGGGATTATATCTCCAAGCTATAATCAGTTATTAACTATGGTAGCTTTCCAAGTGTAGTGGAGAGGTATGTTCATAGCTCGTAGTGTAAGGCTGTGGTGTTTCCATGTGACCTTACACCGCTGTTCTAAAGCACTATAAGTGTCTGTAACTCATAGCCATTTCTAGCTTTTCCCCCTCTTTTTTTAAAAGAAATGGGGAACACTTAAAGTGAAAAGAATTATGTCACTGTAATATCAGTGATGGGTTTCAGTACTTAAGATATGAAATTGGGATCGTTGACTTTTCAGCATGCTGTAAACTGGTCATGTTGCTAAACCCATATAGTTGAGAGCTTTATTATGCTACACACTTAAAAAGATAACCAGGAATAAAAATGTACATGCCACATGACCAAATGAATGTTAGTTCAAGAACCTAAACTCAGGTTCTGACATCTGAGAATTTAAACTGTAAACTTAAGTTTTTACAAAACATACATGTGTGTTTCTAGGTATATTGTAGGTAATCTCTTGTTAGTTTTAACAGCTGGTCTTAAAATGTGTGCCCATCCAAATAACCAGTAAATCTATAAAATACTTATCAGAAGGTTCCTATGAGCTAGATTAAACATTTTTGGGGTACTATGAATTGAGCCCTGTGAAGTTTTTTTTTTAATATAATATTTCATTTTATTTTTGGGGAATGTTGTGGTGTCTTTGTTTTATCCCTTGGGGAATAGGTTGCCAGGTCCTGCTCTTAGGAGTCGGGGGCACTGGAGGGGGGTTGCAGAGTGAACCCATCCCACACTTGCACTGCAATGGTGGCTCCTGTCTCACAGATCGGGGCCTGGCTGCCTGCTGTGGGAGCTTGCGTATGGGCTCACAGTGCCACTCTCAAATTTTGGTCCCACAGAACAGGTGCCATTGGTTTGGGGTGAGGTTTTTGTTTTTCATTTTATTTTGTGGTGTTTTTCAGTTAAAAACGCAAGGCGTTAACTATGAAGCATGGCTTTGGAATTTACACACACACATTTAACTTTCACATGTTTATATTCTCTAGTATGTAGAAAGTTTCACTTGTCACAGTCTGGGTCTGTTCTGTTCTTTCTTGTGGATGGTCACCAGTCTTGTAAGCTCCCTGGGTCTGGGTAGTGACCATTCAATATTATAACTTTGCATCTCTCAGGCATACCCCCAGGTGCAGACCCAGTCTGGATTTTAACTGTTGTTGCCTTTCAATGTTAATGTAAAAGTAATCCACGACTGCTGCATGATTTCCTCCCTTCTATAAGCGAACTTGTGCTGCTTGTGTATATGTGGCAAAGTTCTATTTCCATTGTGTTAATACCAGGATGAAAAAGCTGCATTTCATAAATGATTCTTGCCACTTTCTGGACCATACATTCCAATACAATTCTAATTCCAGTATTTACAAAATGTACTTAAGGTTTGTGTCATGGGGCAATTATTCTGATGTTAGTTTTAAATTACAGATAAATCTGCTGCATGAGCAGTTTTGCACACCTGATATGCTGCTTTTCATATATTTACTCTTGGGGAAATAGATCCAGGAATTACCTGAGTTCTTTATCAAACCATGATATGAGAAAGAAAGAAAGGCCTGAGATATAGGAGAAATTCTTTAGGACAATGATGCAACTAAACTACAGTGATAAACTAGAACTGAGGGAGCACGATATGTAATAGATTGCTCACGCTGTAAGACGTATCACATGTTAGTTCCCATTCATTTTAATAATCTGCTCTTTTACTATGATTCATGGCTTGGGTGAAAGAACTCTGCTCATAACTAATAGTTAAGTAGACACATGTAAAGAAAGCATGCTCTTCCATAATGTAGTGGAAACTTACTAAATGTGTTTTACTCCTCTTAGCAGCTATTTATTTAGAAGCCTGTGTTGCTTTACAAAATGGTCTATATGGTAGATGGTGAAAAGAACTGAAGTCTATTCCTTTAACGAATACTTAAGTGTGAACTCTCATTAGTAGTTATGAACATTTTATTTTTGTTTAATCTGAATCTGGCCCTTATGTCAGCTTTACAGGTTTGAAGTTCTTTACTCATGCATGAGATGTAGCTTAGCAGTAGCAATTTGTGCTATCGGTGTGTTTTGGCAGAGGTTACTGCTAGGATGTGAAGATAGCAGAGTCTCTGTATTCATTCAGGGCTTGTCCACACTTAAAACAGTGCAGTGGGGCAGCTAGGGTGACCAGATGTCCTGATTTTATAGGGACAGTCCCAATATTTTGGCCTTTTTCTTATATAGGCTCCTCTTACACCCCACTCCCATCCCAATTTTTCACACTTGCTGTCTGGTCACCTACGTGCAGCTCCCCTGCCCCTCTGTTTAGGTATTCCACCCCACTGCGATGTAGTAGCTAGGTCAACAGGAGAATCACTGGGGGTGTGGATTTTTGTACTAATGCTGACCTAATTTCCTAGTGTAGACCAGGCCTCAATCTCTGCTGGATTTGCCAACTCTTTACTCTTAGGGCATATCTACACTTGTGAAGTTACAGCGCCGCTCACCGCGCGCCAAAGGAAAACCACTGTTGTGTATTCACATTGACAGCTGCCTGCGCAATAGCGTGTTCACTCTTGTGGCGCTATTTGGAGCGGTGCACTCTGGGCAGCTATCCCACAGAGTACCTCTTTCCCTTTGCTGCTAAGACTTGTGGGAAGGCGGAAGGGTGCATGGGACATCCTGGGTGCTGTCCCAATGCCTCGTGATTCATTGCTTTGAGTCCCAGCAATCCCTGTGCTTCCGTCCGCATTTGGCGCCATCTTTTACCGGTTTGTGTACTGCGCACCCTGCCCTGCCTCTTTCAGGCTGCAGGAATGGATCCCGAGTTGCTGACCAGTATGCTGCTCGTCACGAATGGCAGTGGAGTTATTCCTTCAACTACAAAGGCAAGAGGATTGCGACACTGATCTTGCCACGCATACTCGCTAGGACACAAGATTGCTTGTGGCATTCACGGAGGTGCTGACCACTGTGGAACGCCACTTTTGGTCTCAGGAAACAAGCACTGAGTGGTGAGATCACATTGTGATGCCCGTGTGGGATGACAAGCAGTGGTTGCAGAACTTTTGAATGAAGAAAGCCACATTCATGGGACTGTGTGATGAGCTCACCCCAGCCCTGTGGCGCAAAGATACAAGAATGAGCTGCCCTGTCGCTGGAGAAGCATGTGGTGATTGCACTGTGCAAGTTGGCTACTCCAGAGTGCTACGGATCGGCCGCTAACCAGTTCAGAGTGGGAAAGTCGACCATTGGAGTAATGTTGATGGAAGTGTGCAGAGCCATTAATCGCATCCTGCTCCGAAAGACTGTGACTCTGGGCAACATGCGTGACATTGTGGA
Source organism: Dermochelys coriacea (assembly GCF_009764565.3). Lineage (NCBI taxonomy): Eukaryota > Metazoa > Chordata > Testudines > Dermochelyidae > Dermochelys > Dermochelys coriacea. The sequence continues at coordinate 51,705,288 of NC_050072.1, read as the reverse complement.
TGGCTTTGCACAAATGGGCTTCCCTAACTGTGGAGGGGTGCTCGATGGCATGTACGTTCCAATTCTGGCACTAGACCAGCTAGCCACCGAGTACATTAATTGCAAGGGGTATTTCTCAATGGTTCTCCAGGCGCTTGTGGATCACCGTGGGCATTTCAAAGACATTGACACAGGCTGGTCCAGAAAGGTCTTGAACTGGCCTGTTCAAGAAGCTGCAAGCAGGGACTTTCTTCCCTGACCAGAAGATCACCGTAGGGGAAGTCGAAATGCCCATCGTGATCCTGGGAGACCCTTAAGGAGCCTACTCCTTAATGCCGTGGCTCATGAAGCCATACATGGGGCAACTTGACAGCACCAAGGAGTGGTTCAACAACCGGCTGAGCAGAATGACTGCAGAGTGTGCATTTGGCCATTTAAAAGCTCACTGGCAATGCCTGTATGGGAAGCTGGACATGGCCGATGACCGTATTCCTGTGCTTATAGCCGCTTGCTGTATGCTCCATAATATTTGTGAAGGGTCAGGTGAAAGCTTCACTCAGGGCTGGACTGCAGAGGCTGAGCTCAGGGAGGCTAAGTTTGAACCACCAGAGACCAGGGCTATTAGAGGGGCACAGCGCAGGGCCATAAGGATAAGAGATGCTTTGAAGCTAAAAGCCACTAATATCTGCTGTTATGCTCGGGATTGCAGTGCTTGTAATGCTCGGAGGTGGTAGATGCACATGATGTAAGAAGGGGCCTTAACATAATTGTATGTTGCTTTGCAGTGCTCTTTTTGCGTTCACTTGATAAAATAAAGATTGGCTTTCAAACAAACATAATTCTTTTATTGGAAGACAACCAGTAGAGGAGAGAGTAAATTAAAAAAATCATCAGCAGGGAGGGCGATGGGAAGGTCTCAAGAGGAGGAGGGGTCCCGGGACGACTACAGATTTGTGTATGTTGAGGGATCATACCCATCTTTCTCCTCTGGAGTACAATGCAGCGGGTGCTGTACTTCAGCATTGCCAAACTGCAGAGCGATGGGTGTTGAGTGCAGTGGGTAGTGGGAGCACAATGCTGGACTGTGAGGAGGGAGGAGTGGAATGCTGCGGGTACAGACTGGAGCCAGGAGGTTGATAACGGTGTGTTGGCGCTGGGGCGGGGGCCGGGCACATGGGGAAGAGTTTTGCGACAATGGCTGCAGGGGAGGGTAGGCGCGGGGCTGCTGAGTTTGAAGAGCTAGTATCGCCTGAAGTGTGTCTGCTTGGTGCTCCGTAACTGTTAAGAGCCGCTCTGTGGCTTCTTTCTGGTGTGCTGCTGTCTCCTTTCGGTCCCTCTTCTCACAGTCCCGCCACTCCAATTCTTTTTTCTTGGTGGCTGAGTGCATCATAACTTCACACGCAAAGTTCTGCTTCAAAGTTCTTGAACACTTTCTAATTCTGCGCAGCCATTCTACTGCCGATAACAAAGAGGGAGGCTGGGCTCCCAAGGTCATCTCTGTGAAGTTTAAATGCAACATTTTACAGAAGCAGTATTGTTTGCAACACAGACAACACTGTTTCAGTGCTTTAAAACACAGCCAGTACTCTCACACCTGTCACTAAGTGGCTGACCCCAGGCAAGCACACATGAGCCACAAGACACCCAAAATGGTGAGTAGCCACAGGGGCAGGGTAAATCTCTGTTCCTGGACCTTGCTGTACACTGGGCATGTGGCACTTGGGGAGCGCCAGCACTGTAGGGTGGGCCTGATAATCATTCCTGTCCCCACACTTTCTACAGGAGGTGATCATTATGGAAGATATCTCGCTTCTGAGGGTGAGCAGGGAATCAAGGGAGGGTCTTCTCCAAGCCTGTGGCTTCTGCCCTGGCCCCTATGTGGCTCGCCTGTGTGCAGCAATGGTCCCCCGGCACCTGTGACCGCAAAGTGGCATGGGAAAGTTATCATTAATGGGGCAAGAAACAAAGTAGCTCTGCCGAGGCATCTGTGGCAGCGGATTGTCCAGTATCTCCGCAAGAGTTTCCTGGAGATCTCTGAGGGAGATTCCTGTGAAATGAGGGAGTCTATCAACAGCCTGTTCCCACCGCTCAGACTAGGCATGCAATGGGAAACAAGCCTGCTTTCTGCAACCCTCCTGCCCCCAACAACTCACTACCGCAATTCCCAAAATCGGATCCGCTTACCTGGGGCCTCCTCTCCTGTTTGCACTTGACCAAGATTCAACTGCTGTAACTGGCTAGGCTCCTCTGGGGTAGAAAAGAGCTCCTGACAGCATGCATCTCTGGCCTCCAAGTCATCTTCTGCCTCTGGGTCCCGCCCCCCTCTTCATCCAAGACTGCCTCCTCCTGGCTCAGTCCACTCTCAACTGGCACGCAAGCCAACGAAGTATCCACGGGGCCTTTGCAGTGGAGTTGGAGTTGCCACCGAGTATCGCATCCAGCTCTTTGTAGAACTGGCAGCTTGTGGGCACAGCACCGGAGCAACAGTTCACCTACCACAAGGCGTTCTGCAGCTCCTTCACTTTGACCCTGCACTGCAGTATGTCCCAGTCTGGGCCCCTTGCTATCATACATCTAGAAATCTGTCCATAGGTATCATAATTCCGAGAGCTGGAGTGCAGCTGTGACTGCACAGCCTCCTCTCCCCAAATGCTGATGAGGTCCAGCAGCTCGGCATTGCTCCAAGTGGGGGATCGCCTGGTGTGTGGAGCAGGCATGGCATGGAAAGATGCGCTGAGACCACTGCATATTAGGATATAGATATTCAGGCCTGTCTGTAAAGGCCTATACTCTAAAAATTTAGGTGTATTCTTATCACTTAACTAGTTCTAGAGGTATAAAAGAGAGAATCAAAATCACTGTCTGCCGGTGTAAGGGCCTTCTCTTACTGTGACAGTCTGAGGCCGTTCTTAGGCTAAGATGTTTGGCTAAGCAGCAGAGGCAGCCATAAGCTGGGAGGCGACCAGTCACATCCTCACATTCCAAACAAGTCCCATTGAAATAAGTTGTTAGTGGGCTGTTAGGAATACAATCCTGTCCTGATAATGCCGATCACCTCCAGAGAAAGGGAAGTGCCTAGAAGATGTAAAAGGAACTTAGTTTAATAGCATCCTGTCTGGCAAGAACTCACTTATCAATAGCTGGGATGTGAAATCCTCATTTCTGTGCTGTTCTATCATTGTAATCCCCATTTCCCTATTGTTTGTCTGGATAATCTCTGTCTGGTTCTGTGATTTTCTGTCTGCTGTATAATTAATTTTACTGGGTGTAAACTAATTAAGGTGATGGGATATAATTGGTTAAATAATCATGTTACAATATGTTAGGATTGGTTAGTTAAGTTTCAGAAAAATGATTGGTTAAGGTATAGCTAAGCAGAACTCAAGTTTTACTATATAGTCTACAGTCAATCAGGAAGTAAGGGGAGGAAATGGGAACAGGGAATGGGGATGGGAAAATTGGAATCATGTGTTAAGGGGCGGAATGGGAACAGGGACACAGGTAAGGCTCTGTGGTGTCAGAGCTGGGAAGGGGGACACTAAGGAAGGAAACTGGAATCATGCTTGCTGGAAGTTCACCCCAATAAACATTGGATTGTTTGCACCTTTGGACATCGGGTATTGTTGCTCACTGTTCATGCAAGAAGGACCAGGGAAGTAAGCGGGTGAAGGAATAAGCCCCCTAACACTGCACACATCACTGAGCAAACAGGAAGGGGACTTTCAAATTTGCAAAGGAATGTATCGGGTGGGGCTGAAGGTTGATCACCTGAGGTCAGGGCAGTAGAGTTCAAACTGATGACCAGAGAGGTGAGAACAGGCATTGTGGGACACCTCTTGGAGGCCAACTGTAATGCTGTAATCAACATGGTGTCTACATTGGCACTGCAGTGCTGTGGCCCCAGCGCAGAAAGCTGTATGCCTCTCGGCAGGTTGGTTTTTTTTTAGAGTGCTGCATCTGCGCACTGAGTGGCTTGGCAGTGTGAACACCTCGGGAGTTACTGCACTCAAAGCTGCTTTATTGCGTAGAAACTTGCCAATGTAAACGGGGCCTTATTTATTATTTTGGTTGCTGGGAGGTGGCAAGTATGACTGCTATTGCTGTAGGACAAGATACATAATTTAATACAAAATCTGTTCTAATTGTGATGAGGCAGTTACCTAATCACCTGGAACTATTTGATGATTAAGATGTTTGTACACCAAAGCGAGGAGCCTAGGTAACAAGATGGAAGAACTAGAGCTACTGGTGCAGGAAGTGAAACCAGATATTCTAGGGATAACAGAAACATGGTGGAATAGTAATCATGACTGGACTACAGGTATTGAAGGGTATATGCTGTTTAGGAAAGATCGAAGTAAAGGTGGTGGAGTAGCATTGTATATCAATGATGAGGTAGAATGTGAAGAAATAAGAAGAGATGCAATGAATAAGACAGAGTCCGTCTGGGCAAAAATTACATTGGGGAAGAAAACTAGTTGAGCCTCCCCTGGGTTAGTGCTTTGGGTGTGCTATAGACCACCAAGATCTAATTTGGATATGGATAGAGCTCTTTTTAATGTTTTTAATAAAGTAAATACTAATGGAAACTGTGTGATCATGGGAGACTTTAACTTCCCAGATATAAACTGGAGGACCAGTGCTAGTAATAATAATAGGGCTCAGATTTTCCTGGATGCAATAGCTGATGGATTCCTTCATCAAGTAGTTGCTGAACCGACTAGAGGGGATGCCATTTTAGATTTGGTTTTGGTGAGTAGTGAGGACCTCATAGAAGAAATGGTTGTAGGGGATAATCTTGGTTCAAGTGATCATGAGCTAATTCAGTTCAAACTGAAGGGAAGGATTAACAAAAATAAATCTGCAACTAGGGTTTTTGATTTCAAAAGGGCTGACTTTCAAAAATTAAGGCAATTAGTTAGGGAAGTGGATTGGACTGAAGAATTTATGGATCTAAAGGTAGAGGAGGATTACTTTAAATCAAAGTAGCAGAAGCTATCGGAAGCCTGCATCCTAAGAAAGGGGAAAAAAATCATAGGCAGGAGTTGTAGACCAAGCTGGATGAGCAAGCATTTCACAGAGGTGATTAAGGAAAAGCAGAAAGCATACAAGGAGTAAGATGGGAGGGATCAGCAAGGAAAGCTACCTTACTGAGGTCAGAACATGTAGGGATAAAGTGAGACAGGCTAAAAGGCGAGTAGAGTTGGACCTTGCAAAGGGAATTAAAATCAATAGTAAAAGGTTCTATAGCCATATAAATAAGAAGAAAACAAGAAGTGGGACCGCTAAAACTGAGGATGGAATGGAGGTTAAGGATAATCTAGGCATGGCCCAATATATAAACAAATACTTTGCCTCAGTCTTTAATAAGGCTAAAGAGGATCTTAGGGATAATGGTAGCATGACAAATGGGAATGAGGATATGGAGGTAGATATTACCATATCTGAGGTAGAAGCGAAACTCGAACAGCTTAATGGGACTAAATCGGGGGCCCAGATAATCTTCATCCAAGAATATTAAAGGAATTGGCACCTGAAATTGCAAGACCATTAGCAAGAATTTTTAATGAATCTGTAAACTCAGGAGTTGTACTGTATGATTGGAGAATTGCTAACATAGTTCCTATTTTTAAGAGAGGGGAAAAAAGTGATCTGGGTAAGTACAGGCCTGTTAGTTTGACATCTGTAGCAAGGTCTTGGAAAAAATTTTGAAGGAGAAAGTAGTTAAGGACATTGAAGTCAATGGTAAATGGGACAAAATACAACATGGTTTTACAAAAGGTAGATTGTGCCAAACCAACCTGATCTCCTTCTTTGAGAAAGTAACAGATTTTTTAGACAAAGGAAACGCAGTGGATCTAATTTACCTAGATTTCAGTAAGGTGTTTGATACCGTGCCACATGGGGAATTATTAGTTAAATTGGAAAAGATGGGGATCAATACGTACATTGAAAGGTGGATAAGGAATTGGTTAAAGGGGAGACAACAACGGGTCCTACTGAAAGGTGAACTATCAGGCTGGAGGGAGGTTACCAGTGGAATTCCTCAAGGATCAGTTTTGGGACCAATCTTATTTAATCTTTTTATTACTGACCTCGGCACAAGAAGTGTGAGTATGCTAATAAAGTTTGCGGATGATATGAAGCTGGGAGGTATTGCCAATTTAGAGAAGGACCGGGATATCAGACAGGAGGATCTGGATGACCTTGTAAACTGGAGTAATAGTAATAGGATGAAATTTAATAGTGAGAAGTGTAAGGTTATGCATTTAGGGATTAATAACAAGAATTTTAGTTATAGGCTGGGGACGCATCAATTAGAAGTAACGGAGGAGGAGAAGGACCTTGGAGTATTGGTTGATAATAGGATGACTATGAGCTGCCAATATGATATGACTGTGAAAAAAGCTAATGCAGTCTTGAGATGCATCAGGAGAGGTATTTCCAGTTGGGATAAGGAGGTTTTAGTACCATTATACAAGGCACTGGTGAGACCTCACCTAGAATACTGTGTGCAGTTCTGGTCTCCCATGTTTAAAAAGGATGAATTCAAACTGGAGCAGGTACAGAGAAGGGCTACTAGGATGATTCGAGGAATGGAAAACTTGTCTTATGAAAGGAGACTCAAGGAGCTTGGCTTGTTTAGCCTAACTAAAAGATGGTTGAGGGGAGATACGATTGCTCTCTATAAATATATCAGAGGGATAAATACCAGAGAGGGAGAGCAATTATTTAAGCTCAGTACCAATGTGGACCCAAGAACAATTGGATATAAACTGGCCACCAGGAAGTTTAGACTTGAAATCAGACGAAGGTTTTTAACCATCAGAGGAGTGAAGTTTTGGAATAGCCTTCCAAGGGAAGCAGTGGGGGCAAAAGATCCATCTGGCTTTAAGATTAAACTCGATAAGTTAATGGAAGAGATGAGATGATGGGATAACGTGATTTTGGTAATTAATTGATCTTTAAATATTAATGGTAAATAGGCCTAATGGTCTGTGATGGGATATTTGATGGATGGGATCTGAGTTACCCAGGAAAGAATTTTCTGTAGTATCTGGCTGGTGAATCTTGCCCATATGCTCAGGGTTTAGCTGATCGCCATATTTGGGGTCGGGAAGGAATTTTCCTCCAGGGCAGATTGGAAGAGGTCCTGGAGGTTTTTCGCCTTCCTTTGTAGCATGGGGCACTGGTCACTTGCTGGAGGATTCCCAGTCTTTAAACCACGATTTGAGGACTTCAATAGCTCAGACATAGGTGAGGTTTTTCACAGGAGTGGGTGGGTGAAATTCTGTGGCATTCGTTGTGCAGGAGGTCAGACTAGATGATCAGAATGGTCCCTTCTGACCTTAGTATCTATGAATCTATAAGATAGTAACATCTTTTCATTATTACTGTGGCCTAGATCTGAAACAATGATCAAGAAGATAAAAGCTCCATCTGATCATCATCAAACTACAAATGCCATTTTGATAGATCAGACTGTAATTACTGCAGTAGGAACTTACTTAGGACAGTGTGACTAATATATTCCCACGCTTGTTTTAAAAGATTAATTAAATTGTCTCTTGGGCTATTTAGTAATAGGTGTGTCAGTGCATTGGTTTTGATTCTCTTCTATGAAACACCTCTAACACCACAGTGGTTCAGTTCTGACTGAGGAGTATGTCATTGACTGCCAAGAACACCATTAATTACATTGCTATTGATATAATTGGGGATATCTTTGATTGCTGATGGCCCAAGTTTGGATGACGAAGGTCAAACTTTGAGTTATCTACAGGCGTGTCTTCACTAGCAATGTTAAATCACTGCCGTGCCTGTGAGTTAACATGGCTGTGTGGTCACTGCACCAGCGCTGGGAGAGAGCTCTCCCACCGCTGTAAAAAAAAAAAAAAAAAAAAAAAAAAAAAATACCACCCCCATGAGGGGAATAGCTCCCAGCACTGGTGCACTGTCTACACTGGCACTTCGCAATGCTGAAACTTAGTGTTCAGGGATGTGTTTTTTTCACACCCCTGAGCGAGAAAGTTGCAGTGCTGTCAAGTGCCCGTGTAGACAAACCCTACTTCTCTAGTTCCCCTGCCAGAAAATGGTAGAATATGGTAGAAATTTTTTTTTCGCTCTCTCTCTCTTATTTGCTGCCAGGGTGGGAAATTAGCCTAGCTCTGATTTGCCAAGTCTGTACAGAATCCCAAAGAATTTGCTTGCTCTTTAGCCCAGCCCTGTTTTATGGAGGTAATCTTTTGTAAAACTAGGATGGATTGTTTGCCCACCTTGAGCTAGCTCTGATGAATGAGCCCCTTGAAATATTGTGTACGGTACTATAATTTGCTTACTAGGTTCATTTTCCACTGTGCTCTTAAATGCACTATTAAGGACCCGATCTGGAAAAGACTCAAACTTAACTTTCCATATGTGAATAATCCCACTGAAATCAATGCAGACTATTCATGCAGAAAGTTAAGCATGTACGTGAGTTTTTTGCAGAGCTATAGTCCAAGTTTACTATTCAGAGCAGACCTGAAAGAAGTGTTAAAATATACCACCAAGCAATTAAAATTTGTAAAGCTGCCAGAGCTATCTGAACTACCTTAGCTGTGTAACTGAACAATTACTAAATGTGTGAACATTGATTTTATTTTTACAGTACTTGTATTGTAGGTCCATGGTCCAGCTGATTTTGTACTTTTAACTAGTGCCTAAGTACTGGTATAGGCTGATACTTGAGAAATTCCATAACAGAAGTGGGAGAGACTGTTCTTCTGCTGTGTACAGTACTGTATTATCTGCTCCGCAAAGCTCTATTTTGAATCATATGTAAGTTCTGAATTTTAAACAGGAAATATCTGCTGAGAGTTTTAGACAAAAGAACCTTCATTCTGAGGAAACTAGATTAGAAGTTAGGATCTGACAGTTATAGTCACAGAAAAATATTAACCTATCTCTATATCAACGAAGAAATATTAGACTTGACTATTTAGTTTTTGACTGAACTACTCCAAGGCACTCTACTCACATGAGAAGTGAGAAATCAAGTTACATCAGGGAAATAAAACAGGTGCTGCTCTTGCAACTCCCTATAAAATATATATACTTAAGCCTTGATCCTGCAAGTAAAAGCATGTGGATGTATCCCTGACCCACTCAAAGCCCAATGCAGAAAATGGGACTCTCTCCATGCATTGTAATTTGTAAGATCAGCCCTGTGCTTATGTCCTAGGGCTAAGATTTTGAAAAACAGGAACCTAAAATTAGGGTCCTAAATCCATATTTTGGCACCTACGTTAGTGACCTGATTTTCAAAAGTGTGGCGTGCCCAGCAACTCCCATTTTGAGGGTTACCTGCAGTGAAATTAGAAGCCACTTTAAGTTCCTTTTTTTGTTTTGTTGTGTTTTGTTAATTCACTTTGAAGGGGGATCCTTGTTAAACAACACTTAGTTTTATAGGTCCTAGAAATATGTTAGGTGCTCCAAAGGAATAAATGCTGTTCTCAGAGTGAGTTTTTTTAGGCATTTTAGAGTATTAGGTTCAGGAGTGATTCACTACTGAACCAATGCCCTATCCGTGGGGTTAGCTGTGTTAGGGGCATTGTGCCATTGCAGGTACTGTTTTTCAGCCAAAGCATAAAATCATTTTGATCATTGATAAATTTGTGGTAACCTTCTAAGAAGCCAACTGTCCTGGCTAACTTCCCATTTAGATAATTACATTCTATCTGCTTAGGTTCTTAAGACACCCATCACTATGCTAGCTAAATACCTGTTCTGCCTAGCTACATTCCCCTTGCAGTTTCAGTGGCACAGGGTATATTGTATTGAAATCCTAGAGAATGAAAGGCACTGTCTACTTCTAGATACTGTTTATTTGTAACCCATTGCTAGTGTTAATATGCACACTTACCCTGTGATAAGACATTTTTGTCCCTTAAAAAGTGTTATCTACATACAAACAGAAGTTCCATTCAGATATGTCCACCCTCTAATAATCAAGTGTACCATTTTTGTTCTGTGTTGTCTACTTTGAATATAAGGTCATAGAGGGAACTTCTCTAATCTTTCTTCTCTATAATGCTGATTACATTGTTGGCACTCAATACATAATATTAATTACCAGGATATGCCTTGCTCAAGTTGCTATTGCCATATCAACATGCAAATGTGTGTAATAAATAATAATAAAGATGGGTGATGCTCTTCCATCTTGGTATGTTAGAGCGATGGAATCAACTCCTTCTGACTAATTCAAACAATTAGATTGTCTAATCTCCAAACATTCTATTCACTTCATGATACTATGCCTCAAAGTTAATAGCATTACTTACGTGCATTGAGTGGACATAGAAACTGAGTATTTTCTTGCTCTAAGAGGCCATTACTCTAGGTATGTGTACACAAATGAGGCACATTGCCAAGGTCCTGTGTGGAAGTCTATTCTTCTATTGCCTATGTTGTACCTGTTATGAAAGAAAAAGGAGTTTTTAGTATTCATAAGTGTCAGTCTGGTTCTTCTCACCTTTGCTGTGTTTAATTTTAGAAAAGATTAGAAGTTGTTAGTGAAAAGTTGTAAGAAAAGCACCACCAAGAAGTTAATATCTAGTAGGCTCATGCTCTAGGTTTTCAAACTGACCCAGTACTGGGTCACGGAATATAAGGCACTGGGTTGCAACAGCTCTGGTCAGCACTGCCGACCAGGCCATGAAAAGCCCTGTCAGCGGTGCTGCCTGGCTAAGGCAGGCTAGTCCCTACCTCTCCTGACACCACACTGCGCCCCGGAAGCAAGTCTGGCTCCTAGGCGTGGGGGCCATGGGGCTCTGTGCGCTGCCCCCACCCCGAGCACCAGCTCCGCACTCCCATTGAGAACCAGCCAATGGGAGCTGGGGGGTTGTGCCTGCGGGTGAGAGCTGTGTGGAGCTGCTTGCACACCTCTACCTAGGAGCTGGACCTGTGGCTGGCCACTTCTGGGGTGCAGCACAGTCTGTGGTGCCAGAACAGGCAGGAATCCTGCTTTAGTACCCCCGTTGCGCCACTGACTGAGAGCTGCCCAAGGTAAGCCTGTGCCCCAATACCCTGCTCCAGCCTGGAGCCCCTTCCTGCACCCCAGAGCCTGCACACCCAGCCCAGAGCCTGAGCCCCCTCCTGCACCCCAAGCCCCTCATCCCCAGCCCCACCCCACAGCCCTCACTCCGGCACCTCAACCCCAAGCCTGAACCCCTCCCACACCTCAAATCCCTCACCCCTAGCTCTGTAGGGTTGTGGGCATCAACAATTTTCTTCAACTGGGGTGGCCAGAAAAAAGTTTGAAAACCACTGCTCTAGGACAATAGCAGGTAACCTTGACTAGTATATTTGGATGATCCATCCCTAGTGATCTGGCTTTTTTGCCTGCTGATGTGACAAGAGGAGGAGAAGGGAAAAGGTAAATCTGTAAGCATATATAATAAATACTGAGTATCTAAGTCTTGATTAAGGTAAATGGCAGCTTTTTAGATGCATCCAACACACATCTGTACCCTACTGTTCACCCTACCACCATGTTAAAAGTACATTAAGGGACCAGTCCAAAGCTTACTGAAAGAAATGGGAAACTCTCACTGACTTCAGTGGGCTTTGCATCATGCCCCAAAAAGGCCGTTGCATTTTCAACAAAGGCCATCCATCCAAACAAAAGCAGTTGACTTGTTAATGGACGGAAGTGTTACTGATGGTGGTGGTGTCCTTGATAAATCCTATGAGGTTTGGAGGATTGTGGCAATGGCCAATAAAGGATACTTCATAGACAACAAGTGTAGTTTTAGTTCACTTTGAGTATGGCTACACCGGAAACTTCAAAGTGCTATTGTGGGAACGCTCCCGCGGCACTGCTTCGGAGTGCGAGTGTGGTTGCGTGCGAGTGCTGGGAGACAGCTCTCCCAATGCTCCTGGTAATCCACCTCCAAGAGGGGATTAGCTCCCAGTGCTTGGAGCCTGTCTACACTAGCACTTTAAAGCGCTCAGACTTGCTGCGCTCAGCAGGGTGATTTGCACACCCCTGAGCCAGCAAGTTAGAGCACTATAAAATGTAAGTGTAGACAAGCCCTTTGTGTTCCCCGGATATAGTTCTGAATTCCCACCCAGATGACATCAGAGCCGAGCTCCTTCCCAGTTGCTGTCTCCAAAAGAGGCAAAAGCTGGGAATTCCAAATATGATTTTTAAAGAGGCTTTTTAAAAAGACTTAAAACAATTGGGTTTTACTGTAAAAGAGCTAACAAAGTCTGAAAAATTGTGGCTGAGAACCACCCTTTAAAAGAGCCTAATAGACACAGTAAAGATTCCATATTCAAGATTGTAAATGGAAAGCTATTTAAAATGTAACTTTGATCCCCACCCCCTGGCAATTCCTCAGTATTGAAAAAATAGTCCCTGTTAGACTTTGGAATTAACTTTTTTTGTTTTGTTATTGTTAAGAGTGAAAAGAGGTGGAGGAGAAAGAATTTAGACTTTTTATGTGACTACTTTTTGAGGAAAATTTCCAGTAACAAGCTTTTAACAAGGGAACAGCATGTCAGTGTGCATTGTATATTGTAATGGACAAAACTATGATTTTTAATGAAAATTTTAAATGAAGTCTGAAAAAACAAAACATAGAATTACCCAAAACAACAGACTATAATTTACGTGCATTTTTTTATTTTACCTTGTTTAGAACCTTCTCTGGATGTATGTGCAGTTGATCTATCATTTTGTAATACAGCAGAACATGAAACCATATGTAATTACTAAGGTCATGTCTACACTATGGGTGCTACTTTAGCTATGCTCTTGTAGTGTAGACATTCTCTGTTCCCTGCATCCATTGAAGGGGTTTTCGGTCAGTCAGTCTGTAATCCACTTCCCCAGCAACTGCAGCTAAGACCTAGCTGTGTCTGCGCATGGCGGGGTTAGGTTGGCTTAAGTATGGGGCTCACACCCCTGACCAATGTTGGTAGGTCGCCCAGGATCTACACAGTGCAACTTTATAGAAATAAAAGAAGACAAGGTCCCTGTCCTGATGAGCTTAATTTACGTACAGATAATACAAGGTTAACTTTATCCAAATGAAATGGGACTACACAAAGCCCTCTCCACTGCTTGTCTTAATGCATGCACTAAGGGATAAACCCTGGAACTACAAGGAGACCAGGATTTCACCCTCAGCTTTTCAGTGGGGTTAAGGTAACAGGCAAGAATTTCACCCACAATACTGAAGATAATATCAACATTATGGGTGGAGAGGAAGTTGAGTGGGTTAACAAAACAAGGGACAGTGCTTAGGGGAGTATTAGGATTAAGTTATGGGTACTTTTGGTTGTCACAATTGTTTCATGTATCCTCTCTCCATGCATCAATATTTATAATGCACCTATCCTTACTAGTTGGAGGCTGATGGTCTCCATGGCTGGAGATTGGCATAACTATTCTGTGCTTGTGTACTTTGTAACTTTTTAAATGTTTCCTCTCAAATAATGATAGTAAATTTATCAATTATTTTGTCAGTTAATCTTTTCAGGCTCAGGATATCAACCAATTTTCTGTATGTATAAACTAATAAACCTTAGGTAGAGAATGCATAAATTCTAGACCAAATAGGTAGTGGTTTCCTAAAACCCCTCCAATATTTAAGCTGCCCGGGAGGGAGGAGGGGAAAGAGAGAAACAACCCTCCTGTTTAGACCCCTGCGTCCAGTTAGAATGTTTAAAATAAAGAAAACAAATAATCAGGCCAGTGATGAAATTAATTATTTTTCAACAGATCTAGTATTACTCTGTCAAGACCAACGCCGGAGGGGAAGAGACCAGCCAATGGGCGGCTCCCACCCCGCATTCCGGGCACGGCAGAGGAAGCGTTGGGCGGGTCCCCGGCTCCCACCCGCGGCGGGGAGGGCGGACTGGGGGATGATCGCTCCTGTCCTTTAGCCCCAGGTGTGCGGACAGGGCGCATGCACCGCGGCTGGGTGTGGCTGCGGCTGCGGCTGCTCGGCGGGGTGGGGAGATGCAGGCAGGCCGCGCCCCGTTGCACAGCAGAGAGGTTAAAGAGCGGCGTTATGGCGAGTCCAGCTGGTGCGTGGGTTGCTGGCATTAAGGTAAATGATCTCCTGGAGCTGAGTGCCTGCCCGGCTGACAAGGGGAAATGGAAGAGGGATGGGATGAGAGTAGAGTGTGTGTGTTTGCTAGCTAGCTAGTTAATAGTGTTGTTTGCTTTGTGTTGGGCGGGGGGAGGAGTCTCCTCCTCGCCCCCCACTCATCGACGCGGCAATGTAGGCGACTTCGGTTTCTCATTAAAAGTTTTTGTATAAATTTATACTTATGGCTTGTAATTTGAAATATCGAAATAAGACAAAAAGCTGATATTGCCAGTCTCTAGGGTACTAGTATGCGTTGTTCATTATTCTAGCCAGATCATGCGCAGATCTCATTTATTAAATGCTCAGTTGCATATTTAAACTGCGCTCTGTGTGAGTTGGGCGTTTTTTCCCTGCCACCCTGATGACTCTTTAGTTACATCTTTTGCAAGTTACGGTTCTGGTGCTCTTTTGGCACTTTAGAGACTCACAAATTTATTTGAGCATAAGCTTTTGTGAACTACAGCTGACTTCATCAGATGCATGTAGTGGAAAATACAGTGGGGAGATTTATATACATAGAGACCATGAAACAATGGGTGTTACCATACACACTGTAACGAGAGTGATCAGGTAAGGTGAGCTATTACCAGCAGAAGAGCGGGTGGGGGGGACCTTTGGTAGTGATAATCAAGGTGAGCCATTTCCGGCAGTTGATAAAAACTGAGGAACAGTAGGGGGGGCAGGATAAACACAGGGAAATAGTTTTACTTTGTGTAATGACCTATCCACTTCCAGTCTCTATTCAAGCCTAAATTAATTGTATCCAGTTTGCAAATTAATTCCAATTCAGCAGTCTTTCGCTGGAGTCTGTTTATGAAGTTTTTTTGTTGAGGTATTGCCACTTTTAGGTCTGTAATCAAGTGATCAGAGAGAATGACGTGTTCTCCAACTGGTTTTTGAATGTTATAATTCTTGACGGCTGATTTGTGTCCATTTATTTTTTTATGTAGAGACTGTCCAGTTTGACCAATGTACATGGCAGAGGAGCATTGCTGGCACATGATGGCATATATCACATTGGTAGATGGGCAGGTGAACAAGCCTCTGATAGTGTGGCTGATGTGATTAGGCCCTATGATGGTGTCCCCTGAATAGATATGTGGACAGAGTTGGCAACAGGCTTTGTTGCAAGGATAGGTTCCTGGGTTAGTGGTTCTGTTGTGTGGTGTGTGGTTGCTGGTGAGTATTTGCTTCGGGGCGGGGGCTGTCTCCCAAGATCTGTGAGAGTGATGGGTCGTCCTTCAGGATAGGTTGTAGATCCTTGATGATGCGTTGGAGAGGTTTGAGTTGGGGGCTGAAGGAGATGGCTAGTGGCGTTTTGTTATTTTCTTTCTCTGGCCTGTCCTGTAGTAGGTGACTTCTGGGTACTCTTCTGGCTCTGTCAGTCTGTTTCTTCACTTCAGCAGGTTGGTATTGTAGTTCTAAGAATGCTTGATAGAGATCTTGTAAGTGTTAGTCACTGTCCGAGGGGTTGGAGCAAATGCGGTTATATCGTAGAGCTTGGCTGTAGCCAATGGATCGTGTGGTGTGTTCTGGATGAAAGCTGGAGGGATGTAGGTAGGAATAGCGGTCAGTAGATTTCCGGTAAAGGGTGGTGTTTATGTGACCATCACTCGCTAGCACCGTAGTGTCCAGGAAGTGGATCTCTTGTGTGGACTGGTCCAGGCTGAGGTTGATGGTGGGATGGAAATTGTTGAAATCATGGTGGAATTCCTCAAGGGCTTCCTTTCAGTGGGTCCAGATGATGAAGATGTCATCAATGTAGCGCAAGTAGAGTCGGGGCTTTAGGGGACGAGAGCTGAGGAAGCATTGTTCTAAGCCAGCCATAAAAATATTGGCATATTGTGGGGCCATGCGGGTACCCATAGCAGTGCCGCTGATTTGAAGGCATACATTGTCCCCAAATGTGAAATAGTTATGGGTGAGGACAAAGTCACAAAGTTCAGCCATCAGGCTTGCCATGACATTATCGGAGATACTGTTCCTGATGGCTTGTAGTCCATCTTTGTGTGGAATGTTGGTGTAGAGGGCTTCTACCTCCATGGTGACCAGGATGGTGTTTTCAGGAAGATCACCGATGGATTGTAGTTTCCTCAGGAAGTCAGTGGTGTCTCAAAGATAGCTGGGAGTGCTGGTAGCGTAGGGCCTGAGGAGGGAGTCTACATAGCTGGATAATCCTGCTGTCAGGGTGCCAATGCCTGAGATGATGGGGCGTCCAAGATTTCCAGGTTTATGGATCTTGGGTAGCAGATAGAATACCCCAGATCAGGGTTCCTGGGGTGTGTCTTTGAGGATTTGTTCTTGTGCTTTTTCAGGGAGTTTCTTCAACAAATGCTGGTAACCCTCAGTGGGATCAGAGGGTAATGGCTTGTAGAAAGTGGTGTTGGAGAGCTGCCTAGCAGCCTCTTGTTCATATTCCGACCTAGTCATGATGACGACAGCACCTCCTTTGTCAGCCTTTTTGTTTATGATGTCAGAGTTGTTTCTGAGGCTGTGGATGGCTTTGTGTTCTGCACGGCTGAGGTTATGGGGCAAGTGATGCTGCTTTTCCACAATTTAGCCCAAGCATGTCAGCGGAAGCACTCTATGGAGAAGTCCAGTCGGTTGTTTCGACCTTCAGGAGGAGTTCACCCAGAATCCTTCTTTTTGTAGTCTTGGTAGGAAGCTCTCTGTGGGTTAGTATGTTGTTCAGAGGTGTGTTGGAAATATTCCTCGAGTCGGAGGCATCGAAAATAGGATTCTAGGTCACCACAGAACTGTATCATGTTCGTGGGGGTGGACGGAAAGAAGGAGAGGCCCTGAGATAGGACAGATTCTTCTGCTGGGCTAAGAGTATAGTTGGATAGATTAACAATATTGCTTGGTGGGTTAAGGGAACCACTGTTGTGGCCCCTTGTGGCATGTAGTAGTTTAGATAGCTTAGTGTCCTTTTTCTTTTGTAGAGAAGCAAAGTGTGTGTTGTAAATGGCTTGTCTAGTTTTTGAAAAGTCCAGCCATGAGGAAGTTTGCATGGAAGGCTGGTTTTTTTTATGAGTGTGTCCAGTTTTGAGAGCTCATTCTTAATCTTTCCCTGTTAGCTGTAGAGGATGTTGATCAGGTGGTTCCGCAGTTTCTTTGAGAGCGTGTGGCACAAGCTGTCGATATAGTCTGTGTGCAATGTAGATTGTAATGGATTTTTTTACCTTCAGTCCTTTTGGTATGAGGTCCATCTGTTTGCATTTGGAAAGGAAGATGTCTGTCTGTATCTGTATGAGTTATTTCATGAAGTTGATAGATTTCCACTTGATATGGCTAAATTCAGTGCCTTGCATAATGACAGGTTTCAGAGTAGCAGCCGTGTTAGTCTGTATCGGCCAAAAGAAAAGGAGTACTTGTGGCACCTTAGAGACTAACAAATTTATTTGAACATAAGCTTTCATGAGCTACAGCTCACTTCATCGGATGCATTCAGTGGAAAATACAGTGGGGAGAATTATATAAATAACAAACATGAAACAATGGGTGTTACCATACACACTGTAACCAAAGTGTCAGTAGGTCAACAATTTCCATCCCACCATCATCCGCCGCCTGGACCAGTCCACATAGGAGATCCACTTTCTGGACACTACGGCGCTAATAAGCAATGGTCACATAAACACCACCCTATACCAGAAACCTACTAACCGCTATTCCTACCTACATCTTTCCACACCACATGATCCATTGTCTACAGTCAAGCTCTACGATACAACCACATTTGCTCCAACCCCTCAGACAGAGACTAACACTTGCATGATCTCCATCAAGCATTCTTACATCTACAATATCCACCTCCTGAAGTGAAGAAACAGATTGAGAGAGCCAAAAGAGTACCCAAAAGTCACCTACTACAGGACAGGCCCAACTAAGAAAATAACAAAACGCCACTAGCCATCACCTTCAGCCTCCAACTATAACCTCTCCAATGCATCATCAAGGATCTACAACGTATCCTGAAGGACGACAATATCAGAGGCTCTTTCACCTGCACATCTACCAATGTGATGTATGCCATCATGTGCCAGCATTCCCCCGCTCTCCTGCTGATAATAGCTCACCTTAAGTGATCACTTTGGTTACAGTGTGTATGATAACACCCATTGTTTCATGTTCTCTGTGTATATAAATCTCTCCACTGTATTTTCCACTGAATGCATCTGATGAAGTGAGATGTAGCTCACAAAAGCTTATGCTCAAATAAATTTGTTAGTCTTCAAGGTGCCACAAGTACTCCTTTTCTCTAAAAAAGAGTAATACAGTGAGGGAAGAATCAGTCATATGATTTTAATACGTAGTGTCCACAGAAGTTGTAATACCACATCCTTTTGGGAGCTGTCAGTAAGTACATCCTGGGTGTCCTGTTCAAAGATGGGTCTTCTCTAACAAGTTGTTTCCTTAAGATCTTCTCCCTCAGGAGTGACCATTCCACCAGGGCGTTCAGTCTGTTATGAATGCTTTCTTCTCTGTAAAGAAATTTTTCAGTATGCACCAGAACACGTGCATTAAATTCTTCTTTGCATCTCAAAGAAACTCTGTATTATGCAGCAACTAATGTCTCTTATTCTTTCCTTTATCTTCACTGTAGTATCCCCTCAAGGCTGCACTGAAACACATTACCTTTTGGTTGAAATAGCTGTACTCCGCATAACTAAGTTTGTGAAATGTTTTGGTAATGTTTATTGAACTGATTTTCCTACCCCAGCAATTAATGAGGGCAGCCACTTCCGGGACTGAAATCATTATTGTTTCAAACCATAATTTTAAAAGGCTAATTTTAAAAAGAGCTCTTGGTACTCCACTCTACACATGATGACTCTAAAACCAAGAACCTCCACCATCAAAAACCGATTAGCTATATACAGTACTTGGTGTCAATGTGGGTGAGGTGGAGATAAAATTGTCACTCTCTTACATGCGTGAGTAATGCGTGAGAAAGTTTCCCAGCCAGTATTTCCAAGTCCTTTCTTTTGCCGTAGTTCATGGGCAATCTGATTGGAAAAAGGTCTTTTCTCACTCTTGTTTAGAAAAACATACAATTTATCCCCAAATGTTGAATTAATTTACTGCACTCTACCAATGGTCATCTGAAATGACGTACTGCTTTGCGTCAGTACGTAAACAAACTGGGTAAAGGCAAAACTAATGAACCTCTCCAAAAAAGAAAATTGTAGATGATCATGAAGAATTATCATGGGGTCACTACTTGAGAGAGCTAGCAAGCTGTTAAATAATTAGATATTTTTGGGAGAAATCATAGTGTTAAGATCAACCACTGTGTGTATATATAAGAAAAAAAAAAAAGATGAAGGAGTCTCTGGATGTTTTGGGGGAATAGAAGGAATTGTTTGTTTGCAGTTGGTGAATGGAAGACTCTAATTGTTGAAAGTCTTGAGAGAAAAAATAATGATTTGTCTTCTCATTATTATTTATTATTAGAGATTGAATAGCTAGCTGTACTACTTAATAGTAAGGTGATCATACTAGCTATTATGTCAATAAGCTGTTTAGATTGTTTTGTTACTAAGCTCGTCACTTTTTTTTTTCTAGTTACCAAAAATAAGTCTGAATTTAGCGGACCAGCACTTCAACTATGTCATCCAGACCTTTTGAGTGTCCTTCACCTTATCGACCAGATGAATAGTAAATATTCTCTTTTCTGCTTTGGTTATCAATTTAATTTACCCCAGATAAGCAGTGTACATAGTTGGAGTTCATATCTTTAACAGCTCATTTATACAACTGTTAACAGGAGCTGTGTCAACTATCATCAGGTTGCTGCTGTTGGACCGTACCTTGCTGCTTATTTAATGAAAAAGCAAATGTCTATCTAACACATGGGGCCATGTGTAGGATGTTCTAATAGCTTGTTTACCACTTTACAAGATGCTTTTACAGATCTAAGTGACAAAACTAATCAAACATAAAATTTAAACTGTCAATTAGGCTTTGCTAGGCTCAGTGTTGCAGCTATCTATGGGGTTTAGTCTCGCATGTGCCTAAATGCCTTTTGAAAATGAGATTTAGGCTTCTAAATCAATTAGGCATTGTTGAGTGCTATCATATCTAAATAACTTTGCAAATATGGGCCCTACTGTTTTGTATAATAAATACTGCACATTAAAACTGTTAAACATTCTCTCCAAGTTTTCCAGAGCACCTGTTATCGTATGAGTGTGTCATGCACTATGATTTTTTTTTGTACAATAGTTTTTCACAGATGGGTTAAAAACTTCAATTGATAATGTTTTCATCTTATTGCAGCAAACCTTCTCAGTGTGCACCAAGCAACATTACATATGCTGAGGAGATGTGCTCTCAACCAGCCTATTCCTACTACCCAGAGGATGAAGTGCAACACTTCTACAGAAGGACTTCCCCTCCAGGAATAGTAAAGATCATGTCAGTTCTCATTATAGTGATGTGTGTAGGCATCTTTGCTTGTGTTGCTTCCACGTTGCCTTGGGATCTAGAATTCTATGGAAGTTCCTCTTTGGGATCTGGTGTAGGATATCCTGGATATGGTGGTTTTGGAGGCAGTTATGGCGGAAATGGATATGGTGGAGCCTATGGCATTGGAGGAAATTACATTGAGCCCCGAGCTGCTAAAGGCTTCATACTTGCAATGTCAGCTTTTTGCATTATTGCTGGAATGGCGATTTTTATAACAAGTGTTACCAACTCAAGCATGTTTAGAACAAGAAGATATTATCTAATTGTGATAATAGTAAGTGCTATCCTTGGCTTCTTGGTATTCATCGCATCCATATTGTATGTAATGGCAGTAAACCCAGCTGCACAAGCTTCAGGATCTGTGTTCTACAGTCAACTTATTGCTCCGTGCAGCCGATCTTCTGCAAATATAGGAATCTTTGTGAATCAATACTTGTCTCACTACTGTGTGATAGAGCCTCAAGAGGTATGTATGCACTAATGTCTATGTGGTGGTTTTTTTTGTTTCTTTCCCTTGAGCTGACTAAATCGTACATCTAACAATTATGAGTACAAAACAATCATGTACAAAATCCATAGCTAATCTAGCTAAACTTTCTCTGCTCATTAAACCAATTCCTTCAAATTCTACCTTCCCACTGCACGGAGTGTTTCTAAAACAAATGAAGAGCCTGAAGAACTTTTAAATTCTTCCAGGAATATAGTAAATTCCATGAGTAGGGCCCTACTAAATTCATGGTCCATTTTGGTCAATTTCACAGTCATATGATTTAAAATATCATAAATTAATGATTTCAGCTATCTAAATCTGAAATTTCATGGTGTTGTAATTGTAGGGGTCCTGACCCAGAAAGGAGCAGTGGGGCGTTTGCAAGGTTATTGTGGGAGGGGCGGAGGGTTTGCAGTACTGCTACCCTTCCTTCTGTGCTGCCGTTGCTGGTGGCGGCGCTGCCTTCAGAGCTGAGCAGCTGGAGAGTGGCAGCTGCTGGCTGGGAACCCAGATCTGAAGGCAGAGCCACCGCCAGTAGCAGCACAGAAATAAGGATGGCATGGTATGGTATTGCCACCCTTACTTCTGCGCTGCTACTGTCGGGATGTTGCCTTTAGAGCTGGACACCCAGCTAACAACCACCGCTCTTTGGCCACCCACAGAAGTAAGGGTGGCAGTACCGCACTCCCGCTAAAATAACCTTGCGAACACCACCCCCCCCCCACACCGGAACTCCTTTTTGGGTCAGGACTCCCAATTTAAGAAGCGCTGGTCTCCCTCTGTGAAATCTGTATAGTATAGGTTAAAAGCACACACAAGACCAGATTTCATGGTCCATAATGCGTTTTTCATGGCTGTGAATTTCATAGGGCCACATCCATATTCATGGATAGAATTAAAATAAATACAAATAGTTTTTAGGAGGTCAAAATAGAGTCCTTTCCTTTTTAACTGGTGGAGACCTGTTAGCGTGCCAACCCTTTTTTCTCATTTTCCCATTGCCCCACCACATCTCTGCCCTGTCACAATAAAAGGAGCTAATTACTGTGGATGTTTTTATATGTGACTTTTCAGAGTAGCAGCCATGTTAGTCTGTATCCGCAAAAAGAAAAGGAGTACTTGTGGCATCTTAGAGACTAACACAAATTTATTTGAGCATAAGCTTACATGAGCTACAGTAGTGCACGGAAGCTTATTCTCAAATAAATGTTAGTCTCTAAGGTGCCACAAGTACTCTTTTCTTTATATATGATTGTGAGTCTTGTTTCTTTGTCAGTGTTTTTTAACCTAGTTTCTTGTATCAAATTTATCTGCACTAATTGCACCCATGCAAGAAAAAAGTCACTATGATAAGCCGTAACCACTTCCTGGTGTCCAATATGACCTGGTGTTGATACATTTAGTACCTTTTTAAATAAATCTTCAGCTACTGCAGTCACTCGTATGTTCGGGTAATGGAATTTTATAAAACACTAAATTTCAAAACCTATATTTGATGATTAAAAGAGCCTGAGATAAATACAACTCCTGCACTTGTGCACGGTAGGCCTTTTTTGAGAATGCCGCAGTTACCATATTATTGGCTAATCTCCACATTTCTAAAAAGTAGATTTAATTTTAATTAAATTTATGTACAGAAAAGATCTGAGCTGCTGAAGTTTTAAAGGCAGAATACTGTAGACTTCTGGACTCCTGTCCTAATTAGTGATCACAGTTTTCCCTGGCTCTTGTCTTCTCGTGTGTGTGTGTGTTTGTTTTTCCTAGATATAGGTAGAGAATGTTTTGAAACAAGTGTGTGCACTCTGTTTAAGGTCCCCAAAAAAGGAGAGGGTATTTTTAACTTGAGGTAAAATCTTAGTGAAGAGGTGGTTTGTAGTTTTCGCATAGGTTACCAAATCTAAGATTTAGGCTCCTCAGTAGGCTTTGACTCAACCTGCTTCAGGGGAAATCTAATCTGACCTGATACCTTGTATGAAAACTACAAACTGCCTTGCTTTCACTAGGGTTTTTACCTCAAATTAGTTAACTCCAGTTAAGAACACCTTTGCCTCCCCTTCTCTCCCCCCCCCCCCCCAGCAACTCAGCGAAGACAAGGCCTCAGGGTGATATCAGATGACCTATGTGAGTGAAAATTTACCTCTCAAGTCACTTTTAGTTACCATTCACTTTCTTCTTTATAAATCTAGTTTAAGTGAAATTCATATTTGGGATCAAGGGGGCCGTTGCTAAAGATCTAACGTCCTTGACTCCTATTCAATAAAGGTATTAAAGCTCTTAGTAAACATGCTTGAAACCTCCTGAAAGGTCCTTTCTGGTTTTACTGGGAGAAAAAACTTGTTTCCTAATGTTTCTGATTTAAAACTTAAAAAAAAAAAAGGCTAAAGTTTGAAAAATAAAAAAGCTCAATTTAAAAAAAAAAAAACCCTTTTCATGTCACCTTTGAGGAGTTATTTAAAAAAAAAAAAAAAAAGACTAGGTGGTGGTCCTGCAGCAGTTCTCTTCATGTTTCATACAGGCACAGCTGAAATCAGTGCAGGTGCCCGAGATCCATCCTTGGTATAAAAGTGTCGGGGGAGGAGTGTTTCCAGCAGGATTTACTCCTCTACTATTAAATAGCTTCAATTTGGTCTCCTCTGTATGCTCTAAAGCCCATTTATTGGTCTGGAAATAGGGGATGTTCATCTGATGGAAGACGTTGGAGTTTTAATTTGTATTAGGATGCTGATTTATGTGGAGGGGGAGGAAAGGGCAGCTGTTTGTGGATGTTTTTTGGAGGGGAGCACTGAACTGATTTTTGGCACCTTGAATGGATGGTTTTGTCTTTAACTCTAATAAATATCTGCTACAAATTTTTTTCTTTTTTAGGCTATTGCCATTGTGTTGGGATTCTTGGTAATTGTGGCTCTTGCCATAATCGTATACTTTGCTGTGAAGACCCGAAATCAGATGAATTATTATGGTAAAACGAACATTCTCTGGGATAAAGCAAAGGTTTATGAAAAAGATCCCCCCAATGTAGAAGAATGGGTAAGTTTTTCATATTGGATGCTTATTCTAAACAGGTACAAACCCTCAAATTTCTTCTCAATTTCAAGGTTTCTGTGCCCCAGATTTGACTCACCTCTATTATAAGTGACATGATTATGTAAAACTCTCTTTTAAAAAAACAAACAAACCCAACCCCATATCTTTAAAAATCTGGGGGGGGGGGAATATTACCAACAGCATAGTACTAAGAGCAACTCTACAATAACAAGTCAATTTGCACATGGAATAGAGCAAAAGCACTGTTAAACTAGGTGTTGGTTTTCAGCTTCTACAATGGGTTGTCTCCAACAGTAAAATTATTTGTAAAATAATTTACTATCATAATTTAATAAAATATTCAGGGCTTGTGTGTATTGCTATACTAAAATACTCTGTAAACAGATGGTCTGAGGTGATTAAATCCCTCTATACAGCGATACTAAGAATGTAATCGGAAGAGGAAGCACATAAAACTGCAACAGTACTTGAATGTAGTCTCCCAGTTAAATGCTCTGGAAACCTAGCAACTGGGCTGTGAGATGTTATCCAATTTTGAGAAACATCCTTATTAGCTTTTACTTGTAGCTGCTTTTCAAAAAGCCCAGATTGATTGTGTCATACCCAACACAAAATTTCAGGGGTACTTGATTCTTAATGCTTGTAACTGTGTGTTCACAGTATTCATTGTGTACCTCTATAAGTGTGTTTGACCTGTGTGATTCTACCTGTGCTCATTGGGTAAAGGTCATGAGCCAGGACTGTACTGGGAACTGCTATAAAGAATCATTTGAAGTAAATGTTTCGGTGAGACAGTTTCTGGGTGTGTCTTTTCAATCCTTGTTTACTTGTGTTTCAAGCTGGCAGAAAATTTCCTATATATTCCCTTATCTGTAAAACTTAAAACCCTGATTGACTATCTGTCTTGCTTGTTTTTTGTTTGTGTTTTGTTTTTTGTCAGTATAAAGAGGTGGTAGCCTCTCCACAGTTAAGGTTTCAGCTAGTTTCTGCTGCAAAGGTCTTTTAGTCTCCTTGGAATTTATGGCTTGGAAGATTGTTTTGGCCAGAAAACTGCCAGATATATTCCGAAAGTAAAGGATAATAAATTTATAAACAACTTGTTTGAATTACAGTTATGATTACATTTTAGAGACTTCTGCTCTTCTGTTTCTTTTGTCTTCTCCTCGTAGGTCTGTAATAGCTTGTTTTTACATCTTCACATTTTCTAGGTAGTTGAGTCTCCTTCAATTCATGTCCTGGCTTAAACTCATTTTTTCAGATAAACTTTTATTGTTTTGGGACCCAGTCCTGCTCTAAGTGGTGATGGTGGTAGTTCTTTGCCACTGCAGTGGAAGAATTGGATACTATGCATGTGAACATGTAGTCCTCTAATGGTTGGCAGTGTCTTAGAAATAATTAGGGTGGTGGTTTATTTTATTTATTTATTTATTTTGTCTGAATATGTTGGTCTCCTTTTAGTTTTAAAGAGTAGATGTTTGGTTTTGGATACCAGGCTAAGGTTCCAGTATTGGGCTGTTTTGGGGAACGTGGTGGTAGCCTCTTAATAGTTGCCACAATATTCATGATTATTTTGCAAATGGTGGGTTGTTTGTTTTATCAATCTTATCACTCCATACAAAACAACCCCCCCGCCCCCCCTCCCCAAAAAAACTCTTCATCTTAAGAAACTTCTAGGGTTAGGTCTTCTTGAGAACTACAACACTCTCTGAACATTTATATGAAACTAAGTGAGTAGTACTTACGGTGAAAAGATTTTTGTTTTGTGTGTGAAGTTTTTGCTAAGTGTCTTGCCTTTCAGAGACCCTCTCTGTCCGCCCAGAAAAGTCACATTATAGCATGAAATGAAACATAGGGAGCTCTGGAAATTGCTTCGTTAAAAGATTGTGTTCCTGATTTTGAAGAAATTGTCATTGATTGATTGAAAAATAATCATGCCTCACAGCCAATGAGACTGAGGAAGAAGAGAATATAGTGACCAAGACCATTTTTGCCTCTGACTTCCAAACTGAACAGGACTAACTTTCAAAAGTGAAGAATGATTGACAATTACCCCTTTTCTTTAGGTTCTGATAGTGCACCCATCGCTGTGGTACCTGGGTTCATTCCTCACCAAAATTATCTCTTAATTTAGGATATGCACAGATTTGTTGGGCAGATGGAGGTGACTGAGGAGCTGAGAGTTCAGCTTACTAAAAGTTACACAGAATTTACGGTACAACTGGGCATAGAACTCGCTTAAATTGTGACACGTTTTGGCTGCAAAGGAAGGCATAGTCTAGTTCAAGTCCCTAAAATGAATTTAAACTTAAACGCTGCCCAGTCTTTTCTCCAGTGTAACAGCTGGGCTGGAAGGGAAGTGCTGTGTTTTCCCTTTGAAGTTTCACTGCCTGCCATCTCATCTTGTATTGAGAGGTCAAGGGGAAGCACACTTCCTTCACAACACACCTGGGGCTTGCCTATTATATCCTGATGTTTTGAAATGACCCAAATCTTGTATCTGTTAGGACAGCACTACGAGTACAGCACTTTTCTCAAACTTCATTGCATCCCCTTCTGACAACAAAAATGACAACATGACGTCAGGAGGGGAGCCTGAAGACTGAGCCAGCCGGAATCCCATCGCCTGAGTCCCGCCACCCCGGGCGATGCAGGGGAGGTCAAAGCTGAATCCCAAGGGCTTCTGCCCAGGGGTGCCATGTAACTAGCCCTGGGCAGTGGGGTTTGGGTTTCTGCTTCAGACTTGCTGGAGCCCAACACCAGCCTTGGCAACTCCATTAAAATGGTGTCATGACCTAGGTTCTCTGTAAGCTGTGCAGCTGCCACGCAGGTCGCCCGGCCCAAACCTGCCAGAGCTGCCATGGCCGGGGAGTGTGTTCATCTCTCTCTCTCGCTCTCCCCCCCACCTTAGCCCCAGGGCAACCTGCACCCCAAGCCTTTCATCCCTGGCCCCACCTCTGAGCCCCCTCCCACACTCCGAACCCCTCGGGCCCCACCCCACCACATGAAGTTTTATGTGCACCCCAATATGGAGGTGATGTGTCAGACATCACCTCCATATTAGTGCACGTTAAAAATTAATTCCACACATGTTGGGAAAAATTAGAGGGAACACTGGTAATCACTCACTTTGGGGTCCCAACCCATGGTTTGAGAACCCGTGAACTAGTATGATATTAAGTGACTGTAAAGGAGAGAGATTTTGTTTATAAAGTTCAAGGTTTCTTGTGGGTGAGGTTTGTGGTTTTGTTTTCTTTTTGGCTGCTTTATAAAGATGATGTGAGAAGTCTTCTTTTTTTAAAAAAAAAACAAAAACAAAACAAAGTAGCAATATCAGGCAAGTACAAGTAAAGTCTATTTTTCTGGCCCACTGGAAGACTTCTCGTGGGAATGGGGTCCGGTGGTAGAGCTGGTTCTGAACTTCCTGATGAAAGTGGTTTTAGTTGGGAAAATGCCACTTTATTGAAAACAAACATGGAAACATAGAAGTTCATAAAAACTACTGACAAAAGTCAGGCAGGGTTCCAATGGATAGCTTCCAGGGTCTGCAGCTCTGGGATAGCCTAGCCATGCTTCACAGCAGGGAGCCTATATACCAGGGTGGGCAAACATTTTGGCCCGAGGGCCACATCGGGGTGCAAAAGTGCTTATGGAGAGCCAGATAGGGAAGGCTGTGCAGCCCCAACGGCCTGGCCCCCGCCCCCTATCCGACCCCTCCCACTTCCTGTGACTGTCCCCCTCAGAACTCTCCCACCCATCCAACAACTCCCTGCCCCCTGGATCCCCTGCCCCTTATCCAACCCCCCCCCAACCCCCTTAACGTGCAGCTCAGAGCAGCTTGTCTGGCCACCCAGCTGGAGCCAGACACGCTGCCCTGCATGAGCGCGCAGCCCCGCTGCCCAGAGTGCTGCCCACGCAGAGGCGTGGCTGCAGGGGTGGGGGAACAGCAGGCTAGCCTCCTGTGCCAGGAGCTCAGGGACCGGTCAGGACGGTCCCATGGGCCAGATGTGACCCGCGGGCCATAGTTTGCCCACCTCTGCTATATACACTGAGAGCATGGGTAAGACATCTGGTCTAAGGAACCTCCTCAGTTCTTTCCTGTTGCTCTGCCAGCCAGGTTGTTCCACAATATCTGTCTCCATTCTGATTTGCCATTTCTAGATCTCTACTTCTCCATCCTAAGTAGATAATTTCCATTGTTCCAATTGTGTGCTGTTTTTCCATGTGTCAAAAGTCAACGCACTTTTTCTGAGGTCTTTGTTCCAACCTCTAAACTTTCATGTGTGACCCGATCAGATTTGAACTCTTCCTAGCTGTAAATGATTCATGCATTTCTGAAAACACTGTCAAAACAGACTTTTTAACCTGGGAATAACTAAACAGTAATGTGGATTTAAAATGCGTGAGTTTTCCTAAATTGGACAACTAAATGTTTCCTCTGCTGATAAATCTTGTTGAATGTCTGTCATAGCTTTATGCTCTAATTTGCAATTCTTCATGTGTGTTTGAAGAGGAAAACACATTGATGCTTTATCTACATGCAAACTGTGTTTGTGTCCTGTCCTTTAAAGCTCATGTTGTCCAGAATAAGTTATATTCCTCTCTTAGGCTGTGTCTACATTACAGACCTTACCGCAGCACCACTGTACCGCAGCAGCTGCACCGCTGTAAGGTCTCCTGTGTAGCCACTGTATGCCGACATAGTGCTGTCACAACGGTGCGTCTGTCGGTGAAACTTATGTCAGTCAGGGGTGTGTGTTACTGACAAAAAATTTTACCAACAAAGGTGCTAGTGTAGACATGTCGTTAGACTGAAGGACAGTTGCTAAAGGGTGGATATCCAAATGTGTTGCTTAAATGAGTGTTTCCTTGTCATGTTTTCCTCCTGCCTAAAGTCTGGTCCAATTAGAATTGCACTGGCATAATATAAGGGCTGTGACTTTTAAACCAATTTGGTTACGTTGGTGTGACTTTGTGGACACTCCCACGTTGATTTAAACCTGGCTTATGTTGATTTGAATGTAAATTTACAGGGGCAAGCTAGTTGCCAGGCTTAAACAGATGGAAATGTATCCACATGGGTTTTCACTAGTTCAGCTAAATGTAATTAACTTGGCACAAGTTTGTGAAGCCATACCCTTATTTTTCCAAGATTTTGATGTTGAAAAAGATTTGAGCACTTATGAACAACCTTATTTGGTCTTTTATTTAAGGAAATGCATCTATTTACTAGCTTGGGTGTCTTTTTAAATTGTGCCTCCCTCTCCTCAGGTTTTGTCTTTTCTTCCTCTCCTACCCACAGCCCTTTTTTTTTCTCTCCCTGTAAGCAGTGTAGTGTAATCTACAAGTATATTTTTCTAAGGCAAAAAGTGAAGCGTTTTGTGTGCACTGGAACATTCTATCGGCTAACAGAGCTGACTCTCACAGCGAGGAAGGGAGAAGGAAATAAAAATATTTTTCAAGCTCCTGTCATCCAAAGTGCATAAACTTTGTACGTGGTTCATAAATAACACTCCTCCTTTACTGCAATATAGGTTTTTAGAAGTTGATGTTGCTTTTTCCCTTGTCTGTAGTGTGTGGGGGAGATCCTACCAGCACAGCATTCTGAGAGGTTTTGTTTGTCTCTTGCCCACTGCCATTCTAAACTAAGTAGCTTTTCTCTCTACTTTCTGGAGCCTTGTCCATGCCAGCAAACTTTGTAGCAGCAATTGACTACTGATGAGAGTAAGGGTGAAAGCTGCAGTGAAGCCAGGGCTTGGGCATCTTTACCATAGTATCACAACAGATGACATGATGGGTACAGCCTGAACCTTGGCTATGCTACAATTTCCATCAGTGGTGGTGAATTATATATGTACATTTTACTAGTGGAGATGCACATAGGTCTCTTTGTTCCTATTTGTGTGTGTGTGTTTTTTTCCCCCCTCACTTCTACTATTGAGTGTCTGTGTGGTATGTCTCCTTGCCCCAGGCCATGCTGCTGCTGCTGCCGCCTCTTCTTCACCAGCAGAATCACAATTAGACTGAACCTGTTCTAGTATGATGAGCACTTTTCTCCTGGCTTAGCAGTTACAGAATGGCACTGACTAGGCCTTCATGTCTACTTTTAGGGTGGCTCCATCTGCTACGATTAGTGGGAACAAGAACATTGGCATAATAGTCCCACAGTAGAATTTGAAAAATTGGTATTGACGAGGAGATGCAGGATATTGACATCTTGTGCCAACCCTAAACCCTTCTCTATTTGTGGAGATCTCTATTTTTAAAAAAGCAGGGAAATAACAGTTAAGTGATATTTTGGAGTTAAAACAATACTTCTGATGCCATATCAAATAAAATCTGGAAGAATATTGAATGTTTTGAGACTCTCTTCCTTGGAAAACTCTTGTGGATGTAAAACACCTGTAGGACTGGAAAAAGTAGTTGAGCCACCCTTTTATCCAAAGAAACCCTAAAGGGATTTCATGCCTGCATATTTTCACAACATTAAAATCTCTAGATATATAGATTAGACACAGCTTTGAGAGTAAAGCTCTCTTCTGCCTGAATTGTGAAGAGTAGGTAGTCTTGCAAACAATCAATACTGTCGTGTACACAATACCCAAATAAAAATTTAAGACCCTCTAACGCTTAATGCTGGAGGACACTAGAGAGAGGTACATTACAAACATACCTGTATTTAGATCCGTTGAGCACAATCTAGTTCATTAGGGGCCCAGTTCAGAAAGGTTCTTAAACTCATGCCAAACTTCAAGCACATGAATAGTTCCCTTGACTTTTCAGTGAGTCTACTTGTGTTTAAATAACTTGTTGAAGTGGGGCTACAAATAAAGCTAATCACCCAGTTGCTCTGAGTCGTATTGTTTCTCAGCCAACTACATTAATCTACTCCTTCTGCTCTAATCTTCACACTGTGAAAGCCTGTCCCTTTCAATTTTCAGGTCACTCTTAATGGCATCTTTTTAAGAAATATAAATACAAGTTACGCTTCAAATAACACAATCTTCTCCTTCTCTTCCCACCCCCCCCCCGTACTATTTCTACTTCCAATTCCAAAATTGCTGCACTCCTTTCAAATTGACCCCCCGAAAGACAGTAGTAATGGGCTGGGGAAGATTAATGTAGTCAACCCTCATTCATCAATCTGGCACTGATATGAAGCAGCTGCTGAGGTTTACCTGAATGTGATAACTATTCCATGGTACTGCAAGTGTAAAACTCTTTTTTCATATACTTGTAAGCTGTCTTGTTTCAGAAATACCCATAGCACAAATATCTCATGTAACAATGGGCAGCAGAATCGGATTTCTTTACAAATAACACAAACACAGGACTCTTATGCTTTGGGCCTAGAGCGTCCTGTGCCAAGGAGGGTGAAACTGCTGTGGCACTAAAGGATTTATTTATTTATAGTCCTCAGTGATGTCGAGCATGTGAGGGGTCTTCAGACTCCAGTCCCCCGTGCACACACGAGCTCAGCCCTCCGAAGCATTCAGTCCCCCTTATTTCAATCTGAGTCTCCACGTCTCTTTGGTCAGTGCTACCCTAGCATTAAAATAGAGCTCATGACTTCATCGTAGTGGTACTAGTGTCTCAGTCATCTGCTGTACGTATAGGAACATTTTTGAATAATTGGTGTAATTCTAGTTCTGAAAACGCTTAATTTATTTTAAAAATCAAGCAAAACTGACAGTGAACAGCTACAGGTGTTTGTCTTTAAAAAAAGAAAAAAGCTTTCAGCCACAAAACTGAGATGTTATGTATCTTAATGTTTCTCTTTTTTGAATCGGTATTTTACTAGGTAAAAAATGTAAATGCAGAACCAGCAAAAGTAGCGGACTGCCCAGATCAAGTTGCCAGTTCCATGGTTTACTCTGTTTCTGAGAAAGTTAATGAAAATCGAGTTTATACAGACACAACCTACAGAGCTATGCCGTAAGTAAACTGTTCCTTTCTTGTTAATGGATACAGAACACTAGAAGGGTCATAGAAATGCATTTAGACTCTTGCTCTAAAGAGAGGATCAAATCTTTGTTCTTACTCAGGATTCCCTATGGAAGACATTGGTGGGATTCTTACCTGAATGCTTATTGCAGATAGAAAAGGAGTACTTGTGGCACCTTAGAGACTAACAAATTTATTGGAGCATAAGCTTTCGTGAGCTACAGTTCACTTCATGTTATCGTGTCTGTAGGGTGTAGATTAACCTGTGTATGTTGACTTGTGTTTGTGTGTCAATTTAATATTCTAGTTTTTTAAGGTTATGGAAGATTAATATCAAACTTTTGCCTTAGTTTGTAAAATTAAACAAACGTACACACAAGCCTCCGCTCTAAGCGTAGTTGAAAGGGGTGGTCTCCAGGTTATGCCGTTCTTACTTAATTATAACATGTTTTTGATATAAAATAGTTGCTAGTCAATTTGTTTTAAGATATTCTAGGAATTGGCTGTATTTTGTAGTATTTATCCATATTCATCCCTTCTGGTGCAAAGATTTTTAGTTGCTCTCCGTCACTTGCATTATGCCTTTTATTCTAGTTTTGACTGCAGTCTGGTCTGTAGAGATTACGTAAATTGAAACTGGTACTATGCAGAGTACGAAGAGCCCAGGATAGATTCTTCTAAGGCATTTATCACCTTGGTGTCCAAGCACCAGAGTGTGTAAATATTTAAAGGAGAAAAGAGAAATAAATATTCCTCACCATAAACAGTAGTGGAGGTAGGGGGAATTAAATGGAGTATGCTGATGAAAGAAAAATTGCACGTGTTTGAAGAAGAATAGAGGGGACCTGTCAGACCTAAGGGGTTGTGGGGGGAGGGGAGAGTAAATTCAAAGATGGGGTGCTGAAGAGAAACAAATTGCTTGTTTGGAAGTGAATGTATTTATCCACCCAGTCAATCAATAGTGGTGGTCAACCAGGTTCCTTCTAAAAAGAAAGTACTAAAATCCACTCCTTCTAACACACCCCTATATCTCTTTATCCTTGGAAAATTAATCATCAGTCTCTCATCTGAGTGAGAAATATGAAGTCTTCTTAAGGTCGTATTGATCTCTGAACTCCTCTTTCCCACCCTGGGGGAGTGAGGGCATGGTACAGAGTTTGTTTGCTTTGTGTCCGGACTGGAAGGTGTGGTGTTCAACTTTTAATTGCCCGTCCGTATCTCTCTTGGGCTCATCTGTGGTACATGATGGCTGCTCTCCAGACTGGAAATCATGTAGCAAATCCACAGCACTGGACTGTGCTAAAACACACACGCTGTTCCTTTTCCATGTTATAGAGCAGGCAGAGGACTTGCACTGTGCAGAAATTCCGCTTCTAAGCAGGACTCCTGTATGATTCGGTTCTCTGCTTGCTCATGACAATGGAAGAGACCCCACTGCCAAAAGTGAGGGGTGGGGTGTGTGTGTGTGTGTGTGTGTGTGTGTGTACTCCTGAAAAAGAAACCCCTGGCTGGGTCTAACTTGAGGTCTACAACCTGTCTGTTTA
Source organism: Dermochelys coriacea (assembly GCF_009764565.3). Taxonomy (NCBI): domain Eukaryota; kingdom Metazoa; phylum Chordata; order Testudines; family Dermochelyidae; genus Dermochelys; species Dermochelys coriacea. The sequence goes on along the minus strand of NC_050072.1, from coordinate 51,671,674 downwards.
AATATAATTGTTCTTTCCTGAATGCTTTAAATCAGAACATGTGTCAAAAGACTTTGGATGTTCTTCATTGATTGTTACTCACACATTATATGAAAAGAAAACTAGTTACAATTTGACGGTCTCCAGCAACAGCTTATAATTTAGTCATTGACACACATTCAAATACTACAGACATTGCCTTCTCTCTTTCCTGCAGATCACTTGTCATACAGGCATCGATCTTTCAAGAAACTGTTAAATAGTGAACCCACTGGGGTGGGAGGGACAAGGATGGGGTAAGGGGGCTGAGACTGGGGCCACAGTTGGGGTTAGGGCCGGAGCAGAGGCTGGGAGTGGAGCCAGTGGGGCTGCAGCTGGGCTGGGGTCAGAGCAGAGCTGGGGACAGAGTGGGACTGGATGGCGTTCCCTTCCCGTCCCTGCGGGGGCTGGCCCAGGCCTGTCACGCACCCCTAAAGGGGTGTGCCCCACAGTTGGGACCCCTTGCTCTAGATAGCCTTTAGCTGCATAGGGAAAGGAAAACACTTCAAATTCAGAAGGAATTTTAAAATTTAAATTTTATAATAGGATGAAGTCTTATGGCAAGTCTGAATGGAGGCCACTATATCGGTGTTGGTCAACGACAAGTGCATGGGCCTGCACCAGTCCCTGAGATCTCCCTGACACAATTTAGGAGGCAGCAAGCCTGTCCCTGATATCAAAAAGGTTGAGAAATACTGCACCAATCACTCTGTGATACCTCTTAACCTTCTTTACTTCCCTTCTCTGACAGCTTTGGACTGGGGTGATCTTTCCTCTCTGACGTAGGCATGCTGGATACAGTTTCCTTCAGAGGAATGCCTTGAAGTCAAGGCACAGAGAATATATTGCTAGTTCCAGGTGATGGTACTGTTTCATCCCACCTGGCACTGGACCCTGATTCTGGTACTGACCCTGGTACTGAGGTCCCAGAAGTGGTGCCAACCAAAGTGGTGCAGGTGGAGGAAGAAGAGGCAGCCTATCCTCCAGGGCTGGCCTCTTCCTTGCCCCTTGTCATCCCTGAATGAGGTGGTTGCAGGCCCTAGTAACCTGCTCCCTCCGGATGACTTCAGAGCCCATCAAGAGCTCCTGAAATGAGTCACCACAAACTTGGGGCTGGAAGCTGAGGAGCTGAAGGAGTCTGTGCACAACTTAATTGATACCTTGGCTGCAGCGACTCCCTCCAGAGTGGCCCTGCCAGTTAATGAGGTAGTATTGGGGCCTGTCAGGGTGCTGTGGCAGACCCCTTCGTGTCTGCCCCCATCTCAAAAAGGGCAGAGAAGTAGTACTATGTACCTGCCAGTGGGTTTGAGTACCTGTACTCACATCTTCCCTCCTTCTCCCCCCCAGTCCCTGGTGGTGGTGGCTGCAAACAAGTAGGACACACGGGGGCAGTTGAACTCTACTCCCGAAAATAAGGAGGCTAAGAGACTGGACCTGTTTGGACGTGCCTCTTATTTGACAGGGGGAGGGATAGCTCAGTGGTTTGAGCATTGGCCTGCTAAACCCAAGGCTGTGACCTCAATCCTTCAGGGGGCCATTGAGGGATCTGGGGCAAAAATTGGGGATTGGCCCTGCTTTGAGCAGGGGGTTGGACTAGATGACCTCCTGAAGTCCCTTCCAGCCTTGATATTCTATGAAAGGCAGCCTCAAGTTACATATCTCTAACCAGCTGGCTCTGAGTCAGTATGATTTGAACCTGTTCTACTCAGTGGCCAAATTAAGGACTCTCTGTCGCAGGAGTCGAGGCAGGAATTCATGGCCATCCTGGAGTAAGGCAAGATGCGGCGCCAGGGACCTCCCTCCTGGTGGCTTTGGATGTGGCTGACTCGGCAGTCAGAACGATGGCGTCAGCAGTCACCATGAGGCGCTGTTCATGGCTCCAGTCATCAGGCGCCTCTCACAAAGTGCTGCAGTCCATCCAGGGCCTCCCCTTCAAGGGTACCTCCCTGTTCTTGGAACAGACAGACTTCCAACTTCACCGCCTCTAAGACTCAAGGGCTATGCTTTGCTCCCTGGCCTTTACACTCCCTCAGCCTCAAGAAAGCGTTTAGGCCCCAGCAGCCTCCCAGATTTCTGGTGCCTCCCAGGCAAGAGCCCTTCAAAAGAAAGGGAAAGGGCTATAAATGTTGTCGGCCCCTACCTTCTGCCTCAGTTTTCCAGTTGGGCTTGCACAGATGGCCCGGTGAGGCCAGGCAGGCCTTTTGAAGGTATGCCCAAGGATGGCATACCTATCTCGACTGCAGATGCATCCCCCTATTTGTTTTTGGACTGCCTGTCATCGCCCTTCTACCTGGCATGGTCTTCATAACATTGGACCATTGGGTGCTCAGCACTATAACAGTTGGTTACATCCTCCAGTAACGCTTTGTGTCCCGTCCCCTCCCTCCCCATCCCTCTTCAAGGACCCTTCTCACAAGCAGCTTCTCATCCAGGAGGTGCAAGCCCTCCTTTGTGTGGGGGCTGTAGAGGAGGTTCCTCGAGACATGAGAAGAAAGGGGTTTTACTCCCAATTTCCTAATCCCAAAGGCCAAAGGGGGTCTAATGGCCTATCTTGTACCTGTGTTGCCTCAACAAATATCACAAGAAACTGAGGTTCCACATGATCTCCCTGGATTCAGAAGACTGGTATGTCAACCTCAATTTGAAGAACTCTTATTTCCACATCTCCACCTTCCATTGACACAGAAGATTCCTCAGGTTGTGGTGAGTCAATGCCACTATAATTCACTGGGCTTCAGTATAGCCTGTCGACAGCCCTGCAGGTTTTCACTAAGTAGTGGTTGCGGCCTTCCTCAGGCATTGAGGTGTACAAGTCTGCCCATACCTTGCCGGCTGACTGATCAAAGGCCACGCACAGGCTCAAAACCAGCAAACACTGGCATAATATGGGTCACCTTTCAGGCCGTGGGCCTCATAATAAGCAATCACAAGTCAACTTGGTCCCAGCTCACAGAATAGAGTTCATCGGGGTGGTATTTGACTCTCCAGCTCAGGCCTATTTACTGGAGACCATATTCCGAACTCTGTCAGACTGGATCTCCCAGCTTGCAACCTACCCTCTTACAACCGCCTGGGTGTGCCTCAGATTGTTGGGTCGCATGGCTGCATGTACCTATTTGGTGCAGTAGGCGCAGCTATGCCTCAGACCCCTACGGATGTGGCTGGTGTCGGTCTACTCCCTGGGCAGACGCCACTTGGACTTGGTACTCGTGATTTTGCTGCCCATCCTAGCTTCACTAGTTTGGTGGAGAGACCTGGTTTCCATTCCTTTTGCTGCCATGTATCTGTCGGTAACGTTGGTTTTGGATGCATCAGACCTGGGGTGGGGAGCCCACCTCAACAGTCTCATGACTCGGGGCCTCTGGTACCAGGAATTGAAAATAAATGTCAGGGAACTCGGGACGGTACGCTTGGCTTGCCAGATGGTCCTTCCCCAGATTTAAGGCAAGGTGGTGCAGGTCTTGACAGACAACACAACACAATGAGCTCAATTTTCAGCCCTGTGTTCTAGAAAATCGAGGGAGAGAGCTCATCTGTAAACAAAGCTAGATCATGTAAATAGGAAATTTATTCTTGATGCTTTATACAAAACATGATGATTTGCTGGTACTATCACCATCTTGTGAAATTACTTGTTGGTGCAAATGTCATATTTTCCTAACCTTTTGCTCACCATAACGCTCTATTTCTGTTGCCCACTTCTTCATCTTCGGTGTCCTGGATTCTTCGGTGTCCATCCTAAAATGTGATGCTCAGGATTGTGTCCAGGACAGTCAATTCTTGCTATAAGCAAATGTAGTTGAGTTTCTAAACTCTTAGGAGCTTTCGTACAGCAAAAATGCTGATCATGTAAGAAATTTCATATTCTATGGTTGGATAACAGATTCTATTTGTTTGAAGGACAGCCTTTGACAGACATACCTTTGACAGACCTCTGGGCTACTGTCATTCTATGAACTATTATTTCTGTTTTAAATGGAGTGCCATTCTGTAACGGACACGCTTTTTTAAAAATTCACAAGTAGCTTTCCTTGTGTAGGGGATATCTTACTATTCTTTAGAAGGTTAGTTGATTACACTGGGCTGAAAGCGTATGTTTCTCGACTCACCAGTTTTAGGTGAAAATGGGAGCATGAAATCAGAGGTGGAGTGATTTAAAAAATCTTGGAAACTTGTTCCATTTGATTTTGGAACAAATAGGTTCATATTTTATATTCACTTTGTTAGCCACAGTTAGTGAATTAAAATGAGTGACTTTTGTTTTCCAAATACGTGTTGAATTTTTTATAGAATAAAGATCGAGATTATTTTGTCTTTTATTGATCCTGTTAATACTTACCCTGCATGTTTAATGTTGATAATTCAGCCTGTAAATGGCAACTAATGAGATCTTTACTGCTTTTGGTAGGGAGTCTGAAGTTGTTGTTCCATTAGTGAAGGCTCTCACGCAGTCAAATTATACTGGTAACAGTAGTTACGATGGATCGGCTAAGGAAGCACCACAAAAGAGAAGAGCGGGAAGACGGAAGAGAACCAACTCTGATAACTATGATGCAGATTACACCACTGGAGGGGAGTCTTGTGATGAGCTGGAGGAAGACTGGGACAGGTACTGACGACAACTTCATCAGGCATTGAAATAATGCAAACTCCACTGCTTGTGATGCTCTAGATGGGCAAACCCAGTCAATAAGTGTGGTGTGTCTGCTGAATGTGGTAGTGGTTGGAAGCTTGTTATTAATATACTGCCACTATCCACGGTATGCAAGTGGCACTGCAGCTATAAGGACTATTGGAATAGGAAGGAGGGCCTAGAAAGGTGGTGGGGAAAAGAGTTGCCTTTTATACTTGGAAACATTGCCATTGAAAGGAGTATTTGCAGCAGTAGCATTATCCGCTGTTGCTTATCTGAAGTAGCCTCTTCCACTGATGCTACTACCATAGAATGATTTCATAACATGGTCATTGAACAAGACTTTGGGTGTTTTGGGACATCTGTATTCACCAGGAGGCACCAAGTATATTTGAAGTGTCCCATTTATATTTGAATATTGAGACTGAAACAGTTAACCAATATAACAGATGCTTCAAAATTTGCGTTAGTGAGTTCCTAACACTGCTCATCAGAGCAAGTCAAGTTGAATGCATACGTGCTGCAAGCTGTCCCACAAAACGGGGAATAAAACTCTCCCCTCCTCTGCAACACTCCTGTTAGTTCAATATAGAAACGCACTGACTTCCTCCCGAGCACACGCAGCAAATCTGTGTTAAACCCGCTTCCATAGTCCTTAAGGTTCTCACACAGTAAGTACTGTCCCTCTTCTCGCCCCTTAGCCCCCCTCCCTCCCAAAAAACGTTTATTCTGCCCTGCCTATAGACAAAAACTGATCTGCTTTGGGTGATGAAGAAACTGAAATACTTGTTATGGACAGCTAGGATTTCATGCCGCTATGAAGCGGATAATGCTTTAGAGTAAAATTAGCCGTATTTAATAATAAATACAAGTGGTCTTTAGACAATAATCAAGTTAATCTGTGGAACACTTGCTAAAAACTGATGGCTCTTCCAAAATGAGCTGGTGAGAAGGCCGTAGTGGGATAATATAGCTGAACTCTAACCTGCAGAGGGGTAAGATTTATAACCCACAAGAAAGGAGGATTAAACCATTCAAACCACTATAGACTTTGGTAAAGTTAGCGATTTGCATTTAGGAAAAGCACTTGGGTATTTTTGCATTGTATATAATGTGAACTGGGGACATTGGTTCCCGGGAAAATCCAGAAGGTGGGAAGAGTACTAATGTTGTGCCAATATTCAAAAAGGAAAAGTAGGATGACTTGGGTAATTATAGGTCAGTTAGCCTGACCTCAGTCCTGGGCAAAATAAGGGAAAAGCTGATATGGGATTCAATTAATAATGAATGAAAGGATAGGATTATAATGAGGCTTGGAAAGGTTAGATTTTTATCAATTAAATGTCAATTTCACTGTTCACATGCAAAGCAACAAAAAATATTTCCATCAGTAATCATCAAAATGTACAGATGGGTGAAGAAATAAAAATGCTGCTTTGAATATTTGGACACTTGATGTTGACAGTTTGTGTTTGAACAGTTGTAAAACTCTAACTTTTTGAATCTCAACATCTGTAATTATTCACCTCACCCCTGCCTGATTTCCCGCAATTGTGAAAATGTAATCAGTAAAAAATTAAAAATGCTTGACAATAAACATTGATATTTATCTTGAATTATTTTAAAAAATTGAAGCCTAAATATAACTAATGCCAGTTAAATGTGATTTTATGGAATACAGGTCTTGTCACACAACTGACTATACACTTGGGTAAGATTACAAGTTTGATGATAAAAGTAACTGTGTAGATGTAATATACTTTGATTTTAATACTGCATGCCATTCTGGTTTAGAAAATTAGCTCTATACAATATCAAGAGAGCACATGTTAAATGGCTTAAGAACTGGTTAACTGACAGATCTCGTCAAGTAGATATCAGTAGGGAGTCATACTTGCATGGGGGTGTTTCTAGTGATGTTGTCAAGAGATTTGGTACTAGATCCAATGCTATTCAACATTTTTATCTATGATCTGGAAGCAAATATAAAATCACAGTGTGGATGAAATTTGCAGATGACACAGATTGTTGGAATGGTAAGTAATGATGAGCGGGAATCACATGGAACAATCGGGTTTGCTTGATAATCTGGGCCCATTCAAACAGAATGCGTGTTGTTAATGTCAAAAGCCAAGTTGCACATCTAGGAACAAGGAAAGCAGGCAATTCTTACAGAATGGGGGGATGTATCCAGGAAAGCAGTGACTCTGAAAAGGATTTAGGAATCGGTGAACAAGTAACTCGACACGAGTTCCCAGTGTGGTGCTCTGGCAGAAAGGCTAAGACAATTCACAGGGAATATTCAATAGGAGGAGGAGGTTATTTTACTTGTTTATATGGCATTGATGAGACTGACACTTGATTATTCCATACAGTTTCGGGGTCCACATTTTAAGAAGGATATTGAAAGATTGGAGAAGGTACAGAAGAGGGTCACAAAAATGCATAAAGGGATGGAGAAAAGGTCTTATAGTGAGGGATTTGAAGTGATCAGTCTATTTAGTTTATCAAAAAGGAGATTGAGAGGTGATGTGATTACAGAATACCTTCACAGGGAGAAAATAGCAAGTACTAAAGGACTCTTCTAACTTAAAGGAGAAAGACATCACAAGAACCGAGTACTGACAGGTTTCAGAGTAGCAGCTGTGTTAGTCTGTATTTGCAACAAAAAAGAGTACTTGTGGCACCCTAGAGATTAACAAATTTATTTGAGTGTTTTGTTAATAAATTAATAAATTTGTTAGTCTCTAGGGTGCCACAAGTACTCCTTTTCCTTTTAAGAACTTAGTTTGCTATGTGGCCCTACCAGTGCCACTAGTTTCTCTGTCAGGAGCAGTAACTTCCATCCAAAATGTAACATGCGCACTCTCACCTTCCATCCAATGGATAAACAAACATTTTTCTGTTATACAGCTGAAGATAGTCCATACCATATGTAATATGATTTTTTTTTTTCTCTCTCTCCTTCTCTTCCCCTAGGGAATACCCACCAATAACAACAGATCAACAAAGGCAAGCATATAAGCAAGACTTTGACTCTGGATTACAAGAATACAAGAGTTTGCAAGCTGCACTTGATGAAGTCAATAAAACACTCTCTCGACTGGATAAAGAGTTGGATGACTATAGTGAAGACAGTGAGGAATATAAGGTATTTCCATGGATAACTTGAATGTTTATGTAGGATATCTTTGAGGAAAAAGGGTGGTGGTTAATTAATGTATGCAAAAATAGGTGCCATGTACCAGTGAATGCTAGCTTTTGTCATACAGATTACTGTTTAGCAAGTAAAAACTTGGACTTAGTGAACTGATGGTGCGAAACTTAATGGATTTGAATTTGAAAAAGGAGCTTTTCAGAATTTAGAGGTTTTATTCAAATGTTGATGGGATACTGAAGATCTTTGTAAATGGAAAACTCCCTTACAAATAGGATGGAAAAAACTTCCTGATCTTTTGATAGTGAGATGATCATATATTTTAGACTCTGCTCCAGAGTTCTAGATCTTGGCCTGGGATTAAAAACTATCAATGTCCTGGAAAAAATACTGATGGTGGTGATCTCTTCTGTCAATATCAGGATTTTTGTTCAGCCTTAATATCATTCCCCACCTCCGTTAGATTTTTATTAAATGGGCTTTTCTCCTCTAAGAGAGGATGGCATGTATCATGTATCCTAACACAAACAGATTTCTAGCTCTAAATCCTTCAGACTGTCTACCAGGCTTACTCCAAAGACTATTTTTACATCCTCTGTAGATCAACTGCCTTACTTTGTAACTTTAGATTTTTAACCCAAATGTAGGTTAGCCACTCAAAAGCGTGTAACGGAATGTTAAACCTGCATTGTTCATAACACTGACATGAACTGTCCTACTTAATTTAATTTTCTCCCCAATTATAGATTGCTGCTGAACAGTACAATAGGACGAAGGCTATAAAAGCAGTAAGTTTCATAAGGTTCTCTTATTCTTGTTTGCTATTTCTAAGGACTTTTTTGTTTTGGTTTTTAAAAAAGGGGTTGTTTTTCTTTTCTTTTTCTGTCTGACTCGCATGCAGAGTGACAACTGCTGGAAGCAGGTGCCAAGTACTTCACTTTTAGCAGATCTCTAATTGGGGCTTGCGCAGTAAATTCAAGAAGTCAAACTTGGCCCATCTCCAATGTAGTCAGGCAGTCTAGTTGTGACTGCTTATACCAGGACTGAAATTGGCCTAAACTGCAGCAAAACCTGTTGAGCTGCTTCTCACTATGAGCAAAATATAATGGGTGTTTATGGTGAGATGACTCCAGCTATTGCAGTACTGAAATAATGGCAACTGAGTAAAGACTTCAGTATGCTTAAAGCATTTTCTAGGCAGACAGAATGCCCATGAAATAGCAAGACTAATAAAGCTCTGGCAAAGGTTAAGTATGGGGCAAGATTCCCTTGTCCCTCAATCCTAATATGCAACCTTCCTGATTTTTCGAGCATTGGGCTTCTCTTGACTTAGTCTGTCAAATTGCATGGGTTTGTAGGCAAACTTTAGTAAGGGACTAAGATTGCATTGGCAGGGAGATATTGAATGGATAAACTAGTCTTTCCTATCTCTGCTGGTTTTGTCTTTGTAGAAGTTAAATAACCGTTCAACTCTTACCTAATCTGAAACTTCAGCATACGTGAGAACGGTATCTTCTGATAGTAATTTTTGAAAACTTTGAAACAATAGATGAAATGTTGCCACCTCTCACAATTTTATAGCAAGTCTCACAATACTTAGTGTCAGTCGTAATATCCCAGGTGATAGAACTAGGTTACTGCATGAGATTGTCAGCTTTAGTAAACTAGTTTTTAACCCTGATGGCTGCAGAACAAAGCTTTAAAAATGAACTCTGAATGCTCAAAGAAAGAACACAAGGCAAATAGTCCTTCCCCAAAAAGAGGCTAACTCATGATTTTTGAACTCTTGAGATTGGCAGTACTGGAGTTGAAACTATGTATTTCCTAGCTGTTGGCAATATTTTTGCTTCTGGTACTTGAAAAGCTGTTTTGGACCTTGCACAGGAGGGTTGGATGCAACTCCTCTCTCTTGAGGAGGCTGTATCTGTGCTTATTTACACAAGATTCCCTCCTTGCTGGTCACCAAAACACATTTGATTTTTTTGCAAACCTTACAAGTTCCTATAAGAATGGATTCTTCTTACAGCAGGCTAGTTAAGCTGGTAAAGCAACTGACGTACTTTTTTACAGTATAAAAGTAACTTAAGAGTCCAAGTGTTTTATCATTATCCGAACTGCCAGAATTGTACGTAAACAGATGAGCTGCTTAGATTCCTGGTACCTTTTTCAGATAGGACTCAAACTGATGTTTACTGACTGTTTTTTGTAACTCTGAGACTTATAATTTTATTTCAAATGCATATTTATATTAATGTGCAGCCGTATAGCACTTTTCATATGAGAATTCTGATTGGACTAATGCCACACTTGGTTTGTGTTTTTGTTTAGTCAGCAGACTATAAGAACAAAAAGGCACAGTGCAAGAAGCTGAAGAGTAAACTGTCTCACATAAAAAGGATGGTCAGCGATTATGACAGTCGGAGATCGTAGAGGAGGAAAAGAAGGAAACAAATTAGAATCACTAAAGAGGTTATGTCCAGTTTTGTAACAATGGGATATAAAATGGCTTTGGTTGTAGCTGAGAAACAAAACCCCTTCTGTCTTACTGGTTAAAAAACAAACATAAACCCCACCACCACCAACAACCACCTCAGTTTTACTTACCTCAATGTAACAAATTTTGATACCTTGTTTACTGTGGAGTACAGCTAACAAACCAGACAAGGAATCTGTTCTCTTTTGAAGCCTGGCATTTTTGCCTGGGAACAATTCAGGTCCAAGGTGTTGGTTTGACTTATTTAGAATTAAGTTGTTGAGGACTTTAAATATCATTGCCCTTGTCCGTATATTAACTCATTCCCCAGCTTTGTTCTCTACTCCATATGGTGTGCCTGAATTTTGAAAAGCAGTTTCCAGATAATGCTGCATCTTTTTGGCTCCTAATTGCAACACATTTGGATCTGTGTTGGTTACATAAACAGTAAGCTCTGTGATCTTCAAAATTTCACTCCTGCAGTGTGCATTATATCCCACTGTAACCACCCCGTTCGTAGGGTCATGATTAACCCTTTTTTAGGAATGCGTTAAGTTGCATAAGTAAGTGTATTAATGAGACCAATATAGTGTGTAACTAATGAAAAAGTGAATCTAAATGTGAATATATTAGCTTTTTTTAAAATCTACATTTGTATTTTAGATTTTTTTTATTGTACAGGCGTGTATTTAGAATAACCAGTTATTCTTTTTATGGCTTACGTATGCTTTGTAACTGTGTGACTATGTGCAGAATCTGGAAGTTCCTGTGAGCAGTTGTCTTCTGCTAAAAGTGATTTATTATTTGACAACTAAGTCAATGCATTGTCTGATGCAATTAACCTTGACCATTGTGTTTTTTTTTTTTTAAAACAGCCAAAATGTTTTGACCATTGTAATTAAAATAGTGTGATGGGGCCTAAATTAACTAAAACCAAAGTGAAGTTCAGTGGTTTTAATAAAGTTCTGAATCTTACATTTTAGGCTTAATTTCCCATGCTAGCTGATATTTTTTTTTTTTTTTTTTTAAATGCTCTTAAGAGGAAAAGCAAGTGACTCTTCATGGAAATTCCAGAACTCTTTATACCTAAAAAAAACCAATCTTTTCTGTAAGTTGCACTCTTACATTTTTGATGCAATACTTAAATTGTCTGCAGTATATAGCTTTTTTTAAAGTAAATCATTTTTCATATTAACTGCTCTTAAAGGGTAAGCAAGTTTATGCTTCTAAAATATATTTTAACCTCCATTACTGAATACCTTCAATAAAACCATTTACAAAAAATCTGATTTTAGTTTTTTTTGTTTTCCTTCTGCATTTCATACCGTTTCATTTCACCCATGAAAGTTCATGGTCAAATACGTCTGTTAGTCTATAAGGTGCCTGCCATAAATATAAAAGGAAGGGTAAACACCTTTAAAATCCCTCCTGGCCAGAGGAAAAATGCTTTCACCTGTAAAGGGTTAAGAAGCTAGGATAACCTTGCTGGCACCTGACCACAATGACCAATGAAGAGACAAGATGCTTTCAAAGCTGGGGGGAGGGAGAAACAAAGGGTCTGTCTGTGTGATGCTTTTGCTGGGGACAGAACAGGAATGGAGTCTTAGAACTTAGTAAGTAATCTAGCTAGATATGCATTAGATTATGATTTCTTTAAATGGCTGAGAAATTAGACTGTGCTGAATAGAACGAATATTCTTCTCTTTTCAGAGTAGCAGCTGTGTTAGTCTGTGTTCACAAAAAGAAAAGGAGTACTTGTGGCACCTTAGAGAGTAACACATTTATTAGAGCATAAGCTTTCGTGAGCTACAGCTCACTGCATCCGATGAAATGAGCTGTAGCTCACGAATGCTTATGCTCTAATAAATGTGTTACTCTCTAAGGTGCCACAAGTACTCCTATTCTTGTCTTTGTGTCTTTCTTGTAACTTAAGGTTTTGCCTAGAGGGGTTCTCTATGTTTTGAATCTAATTACCCTGTAAGGTATTTACCATCCTGATTTTACAGAGGTGGTGATTTTTTACCTTGTATTAAAATTCTTCTTGTAAGAAATTGAATGCTTTTTTCATTGTTCTTAAGATCCAAGTGTTTGGGTCTGTGGTCACCTATGCAAACAGGTGAGGATTTTTATCAAGCTTTCCCCAGGCAGGGGGGTGCAAGGTTTTGGTGAGGATTTTGGGGGGAAGAAGTTTCCAAATAACGTTTTCCCAGTAAACCTGGACGTTTGGTGGTGGCAGTGGAAGTCCAAGGGCAAAGGGTAAAATAGTTTGTGCCTTGGGAAAGGTTTAACCTAAGCTGGTAAAAGTAAGCTTAGAAGGTATTCATGTAGGTCCCCATATCTGTACCCTAGAGTTCAGAGTGGGGAAGGAACCTTGACAGTGCCACAGGACTCTTGGCTGCTTTTACAGATCCAGACTAACACGGCTACCCCTCTGATGCATAAATAGATTAGTCCTTCTTGTCAGTTTGACTCTGATTCTCATGTGCTGGACCAATGCTAAATATGTAGGTTGCAAATCGCAGGAATCGCAATCTAACATGGCAGAAAACCTCGAGCTAGAGAACCCCCTTATCCCCTCCCTTCATATCCCCACAGTTGGATAGCTCCTGGACCCGCTGGATTGCCAGTAAAGGGGGTCCATATGGATTTAAAAAAGAAATTGGGGAGACATGGACTGGCATATGTAGAGCGATGGTAGAGACCGAGGCACTCAAGAATTATAAAAGTTAAAAAGCTAGAGGGTTTTTTTGCAATTAATGTCTATGGCAGTAAAATGGCTTAAACAGCACACCACAAAATTGGTGGGGCAAGTAACAGTAAGAATTAGAAGAATCAAAAGAAGCTACACAGCCATGGAATGCTCCCACCCCCATTGCAGGGTGGCAAGCAGCCCAGAGACAACCAGCACAGGAACAGAATAAAACACTGGAAACGGCTGCAAGGAATCTACAAAAAAGAGATGTGCTGTCCTCTGTTAAAATGGTAAATGGTATAGTGGTAAACAGCAGGCTTCAAGTAGCTCCCTTGTGCTTGAAGAATGGGGACAGAAGTGGAAAAAGATGGCCCTAGTAAAATTAAAAGATGAAACAGGGTCCACTACAGTGCAATCACTAGCTTATGATAAAAGCCAGGTTCTGGTAAAACCTAAACTGGAACCTAGACTGGTGCCCGTCAGAACGGGACCAGTAAGTGCACAGATGGGGAAAAAGTAGCACACAATACTTTCCCTGAATTGGTAAATTAAATGAAGGAAAAAAATGGAACAATTCACAAAGCACATTAGGAGACAGGAGCTGCGACTCGATCACAGGGAAATGAATGAAAAGGAATTTCAAAGTCAAAAAGTAAAATTGAGCAGGTTAACACCCAGAATTGATGCATTAACACATGGAGTTGCCCAAAAACAGTTAACAGCAGCGGGAAAAAAAGGGGGGAAAAACAACAAACCACTCCCGCCATCCATTTGGCATGCACACAAAAGCAACAGAGGCTGGGGGAACAACTTCAGGTTTTACAAGAGCAGGTAACGACCCCCACTCTCTTCACAGAGCCAGGATAAAAACCAGGGGCGCAGTTCCTAACTGTGCGGGTTCCCAACTGCTTTGACCCAGGGAACCACACTCGTATCTAAAAATACAACCACTTTTCTCAAATATTTTTACATACCGGTTAAGTTTTTCCATTATATGCCTTCTCAGTTTGCTGAACTTGCTGCTGCTGCTGCCTGTACTTTCAAATACCTTGATAGAGTTAATCTCTCTTGGCTCAGGTCTCGCTACCTTTCTAGGTTGCTCTTGACCAGCGTTTTCCCCACCTCGCCTCACTTTGGCTCGCTCTTTGTATTAAAAAAAGAAAAGGAGTACTTGTGGCACCTTAGAGACTAACCAATTTATTAGAGCATAAGCTTTCGTGAGCTACAGCTCACTTCATCGGATGCATTTGGTGGAAAAAACAGAGACCAAATGCATCCGATGAAGTGAGCTGTAGCTCACAAAAGCTTATGCTCTAATAAATTGGTTAGTCTCTAAGGTGCCACAAGTACTCCTTTTCTTTTTGCGAATACAGACTAACACGGCTGCTACTCTGAAACCTTTGTTTTAAAAGTTATAGTTTTTTACAGAAACCCCCAAAAGATAATGCAATTGAAAATAGAACAAAACAACCAAGAAAACAAGTCAAACTTTACCATAAATAAATCCAGTAAATTACTTATTTTAACCCTTCAGGAATGCAACAGCTGGAATTATTCCTAACTTCCTTGAAGATATGGTTGCCGAGCAACAGAACTGCAGACTCTGCTTCTAATCCTAACCACGCACTAATATTTGAAACATGGGCTTTTCTAATTTCATATAGCAGAGTTTTAAAATAATAAATATAAAGTAATGCAAAATTCCTTGTTACCAAATTAATTCAATAAATTTGGCATACATTAATATATTTTTATCAATTTATATTAAAAGTTTTAAAAAGCAATAACTTGCTTATTCAAATGTTTAACCCTTTTTATTTTTGTTTGCCTTATTTTGTATAGTTATGAATAGAATTCTGGCGCCATTCCTTTCTAACTGTAAGTTTGTCATGTGTGTGGTCCTGTATTATATGTTGTGTGTGTCACGTAACTATTTATTTATTTATTTAATTAATTTATTGGTTGCAACAAAAGTCAATTTTATACCCTTTTAAAAATATATGTGGTACCACACTATTTTAAGATCATGGTTGGGGTATAATCATAGTATTATTGGAAACAATTTTTTTTTTTTTGCAAAGTTCCAACAGGTTTCAGTTACCAATATATGTACATCTATTTCTGCCTCAAGGAATAATGCAATTGCAAACAAAAAGAATTCTCTTTTATCTGTTAGTTTTTGTGTGTGAAGTTTTCGTTGTTCAAAGAAAAAAGGTAAGGGGAAATCTCAACATTAAGGTAAAGATAATATTAACACAATGTCAATTTCTTGTTTGGGCTTTCTATAAACTTGTTTGGGTTTTTAAATATAGTTATAAGAATGTGATAGCAAAAATGTTTAAAAACAATAATTTATGCATAAAGCTAACCAAACAATTTCAACAGATTTCCACGTTTTCAACAGGTTTTCACCTTTGGCTCCCGAACACCAAAGAAAGCATCATAAAAGCTTAATACCCTCAAAGTATTTGCATGAACCTGTTTTTAAAATGTATTTTGGGTTTAATTTTAGAGTTGGTTTAATTAGATATGCTTTTCCTTTTGTGTTATGTTACCTTACGTTGTGTTATGTTAACGGGAAGCGGTGGTTGTTAAAGCTTGTGCTTCTAAACAGTTAACAAGAATGAAATTGGTATCTGAAGCAAATTAACTCTAAAAGCTTGGTAAAAATTATGTTTACTCTTTTGCTAACATGGAATGTTCTTTGTTTTTTTAAAAAGCACATCTAACTTCGTAGTTGAGCATTACATTTAGAATAAAATATTAGTAATTCAGTTCAAATGAAAATGCATGTCTATACAACAATTGGAAAAAGTATAGCTTGTATTATAAAAGACGTGGTCCCTTTTACATTGTCAACAAAGTAAGTTAAACTTTGTGTTTTCAGTAAACCAAACTTAATACAAAGTGACTGTTAACTAACAAAAGTTGTTTAAGTTACATCCCACCAACCAAAGATTCCAGAAAGTATCAGTATACAGTGAAGAAACTCCCAAGCATCAAGAAAAGAAAAATGAACTGCTTCATATATGAGAGACCCCTCAAATCCACCTAACAGCCAGCTGAAAACCAATAGCTGAACCAGGATAAAGTGTCATTTAATTTCAACTTGGTTATTGTGGAAAAACAATTGTATTATTGCTATACTACTCTATTATCATTGTACTGTTGTATTATTCCTGTACAAAATTTACAAAGTGTGTAACTTTGCTAAACTATTTAACCAGTACATAAGTAACAAGCAAAAAGCAAATGACAGCAACCAACATAAACGTAAGGGCAAAACAAATTGCTGTAAATTTAATTTCCACAGTAACTGCACATTGAATAAACAAATTCTCGGATAGTACCTCTCATAATGTGGGGTACTGACATTGCATCATAATGCACAGGTTATTCAGAACAATCTTATTCAATGTCTGGATACCAACACTAAATCCTGACATAGCAATATTTGTAATAATTTGGTTACTTTCCATTCAGTAGGTTATCGGGAAGACAGCATTCATGAAAAACAACTGAATCTCCCTTAACTACTGGTGTATCACAAGAGTTCAGCCACTGGACCAGAGAAGCTAGCCCATTCTGTTTCCTGCCCAGTGAAACTTACCAGAGCGTGACAACTGCCCTTAAGGATAATCTGTAATATAGATGGATAGTACTGTGTAGTAATTAATTACAATATATTTATACAGAAAGGTCTTAGGGGTTGGGTCACTACTCCAAATTTCTGTTTTACTTCTCTCATACATAACGCTGTGGGACACATCATCACCGTCCCTATCCTAGTACTTCAAAACCCTCAGCCTACTGCTAATAATGATACAGATCATAACTTTAAGTGCCCTAATAAAAGTGGGTTGCTATCTGCAGTACTACAAGGGCCAAGCTCCACCACCACCTTGAAAAAGAAGTGGTAGGCTTGCACATAAAGTGCTGATGTACGTACACATAAAGATTATATAAATATGCCTGTATACACTACAAATATATTTATTTTATTTGGGAGTGCCTCTAAGCCTCAATTATAAAATGACATTTCTCAGTCGAGTTCCCAGGCTTCACCTTCCCAAGCCCACCATAAGGGACTAAAAATAATTGGATAATATAATCTATCAGTCATATGAGGGAATGTGTAGACTGAAAGACAGATGGGACATGAGTGTCTGGATGGTAAAATAAGGTAACCACATCACAGTGTTTAAACCGCTGGGGTTATCTTTTTGTCTATGCATTATGTTTTTCTGGGACAATGGGTAAACATCTTCCCTGTAAAAAGACAAAAAGTGGGGGAATGTAGTAAGATGAGGCCCTGAAACATAAACCCTTGGTATCAGAGGCCCGGTACGAGACCTAGGGCCTGAGCTAAAGCAATGGTCAAGACTTTGCTAACATAAAGCGAAGTTAAGCTGTGAGCCAGAGGCAGGCCCTGCTCAGAGAAGCTGGCAAGGAAAGGGCTGCTGTTGTATAAAGATATGCTGTTGCATAAACATATATCTAAAGATACCGGAGCCATACACAAATGGTACAAGAACATTCTTATACTGTCCACATAGATACCAAGGACAGGGGCAAAAGGCTAGAATGATGGATAGAGTTGTTTTGTTCGAACCAACATGTGCAAGGTGAGAGGTGGCACCTTACTGTGTAGAAGGGTGGTGCATTATTACAGAAAGGGGTTGCACTTCAATACAGCAGGAGTGTTATGTAACTTGTTTGTACCAGTGTACAAGAATACATCCCTGGGGCGGTGGAAAGTCCTGCCACTGACTGAGCTGAGCCCATTGTCAGGGAGCACATAGGGAGTAGCAACAAACTGTATATAAGTTATATGAATTGGGGAGCTAGAGATTGTGTTTCTCTTCGACAATAAACCATTACCTTGTTGCCAAGAAGGCCAATGGCATTTTGGGTTGTATAAGTAGGGGCATAGCGAGCAGATCGAGGGACGTGATCGTTCCCCTCTATTCGACACTGGTGAGGCCTCATCTGGAGTACTGTGTCCAGTTTTGGGCCCCACACTACAGGAAGGATGTGGATAAATTGGAAAGAGTACAACGAAGGGCAACAAAAATGATTAGGGGTCTGGAGCACATGACTTATGAGGAGAGGCTGAGGGAGCTGGGATTGTTTAGTCTGCAGAAGAGAAGAATGAGGGGGGATTTGATAGCTGCTTTCAACTACCTGAAAGGGGGTTTCAAAGAGGATGGCTCTAGACTGTTCTCAATGGTAGCAGATGACAGAACGAGGAGTAATGGTCTCAAGTTGCAATGGGGGAGGTTTAGATTGGATATTAGGAAAAACTTTTTCACTAAGAGGGTGGTGAAACACTGGAATGCGTTACCTAGGGAGGTGGTAGAATCTCCTTCCTTAGAGGTTTTTAAGGTCAGGCTTGACAAAGCCCTAGCTGGGATGATTTAACTGGGACTTGGTCCTGCTTTGAGCAGGGGGTTGGACTAGATGACCTTCTGGGGTCCCTTCCAACCCTGATATTCTATGATTCTATGATTCTATGGCTGATGTGCCTTCATACCTTACTAGAGTTTGTGGTCATCGGGGGTTCTCTCGGGGTCTGCTGTGTTAGCTATCTGCGCAGAGCTGGGGCAGCACACAGAGGGACCACACACGCAGCCGACTGTTATCATCATCAGACAAGAGCAGAGCACCACACCGGTAGCTACTGACAACACTTTTCAGAAGTTTGAATCTTTAAATAAATTTTTTAAGGGTTTCCATATAGAGTAAAATAGTTTCACACAAACTCATTGCATAGATGCTTAAAAAATAGAAACTACTAGATACTTAAAAAATGCTGTTTCTCTTCCCCATAGCAATTACCACCCTGCCTCATGATAATGTTGTTCCATGTAATAAATGTTCGGAGATTTCATGTATGAGTCAAGTAACTGTCCATAGGTTTGTACTGATGTTTTGATATAAAAAATCCTAAATAAAGTAAACTATCCCAATGGAACAGGTTCCTAGCCCCAGGGAAAGCATTCTGAGGTCAAAGTCTGAGATTCTATTTGATTTGTAAAAATTATTAACTTTTTGTTTGTTCACATTTTTTCTATTAGTTGATTAGTCATGGAGCCATATAAAATATATTACACTGCTGTGTAGAAGTAAAACAATTCCAGACTGTGTGTCTTACAAGAGTGTTACTACCATATTTGGGGCCATTACTGTAGATTACAATAGTATTATTAGGGAATATTCAACAAATAGAAAAATAGATGTACAATAACTTACACTTAATACTGCATTTTAATGTATAAATCCTATTTCTCAGATACTTCAGTTAATGGCTAAAATAAAGATGATTTACACAGGTGTTTTTAGAATGTAGTGCTTTAATCTGGCGGAAAATCATACTTCCTTGACAACACATTCCCTATGAAACAAATTTATTTATGAACAATTGGCATGATACCTCCACAGTCTGGCACTATTTGAATAATAGCAAACGACCAAGAGAAAGTATTATTATATGGGAAACAAGATTAATTTATATCTACGTGGAAGGGAATTTTGCCCCAATCCTACAGATTTATGAACCTGCAGAACTCTACAGCCTGTGAGTAGTCGCCCTGATTTTGGGGGTATTCACACCATGTAAACAGTCTTTGGAGGACTGGGATCTTTGTCAAGTAACTTAGAGTAGGGGACTAACAGTTGTGCTATTCATTACTTGACCTAGGGTAAGCCTACTTCTGCATCTGAACTAGATCAGTCTGTCTTAGGTATAGATGCTGTGCTCATCACCACAGTCAATACTGGAGTGCTTTACAAACTATAAATCAAGAGAATATTCAAGATATAAATACCTCCTTGCCCAGCACATGGATTTTTTTTATTAAATATTTTTCACGTTGTAAATTATGGCAGAGAGATGTCTTGTATTTTATTCTGACAGTGGCAACGTTTGTCCCAATCTTAGCTTTTAAGGAAGCTATCAGGTGCTCTATCAGTTCCCCCTAATCTCACTTTTGTTCTTGCAGAGCACGGCTTGATGGCAACATTGAAGACCACTTGTCCAATCCTTTTGACAGCTTTGAAGGTGAAGACCAGGACATTAAACTTAATCTGGTATGTCCCTGGAAGCAAGGTGATGTGCTTATGAGGTGTGGTGCCTAAAAAGAGAGTTTCACATGTCCCACAGGCTTTTTCACTGTCTCTTAATTCCTAGCTATATCCTGTGTCCTACTCATCAAGTCTGCCATGGTGGTGGCGACAAATAATTTAAACGTTTCCCTCTTCTTCACAGCAGCTCTGACTTGTCTGGGGTGATACAGATTCATAGATACTAAGGTCAGAAGGGACCATTATGATCGTCTAGTCTGACCTGCACAACGCAGGCCACAGAATTTCACCCACCCACTCCTGCGAAAACCCTCTCACCAACGTCTGAGCTATTGAAGTCCTGTTTCACCCAGTTTAGCAACCAGGCGCCGAGTTATTTCCGGGGTCTGGGATAACCACTTAACTCCTCGTCTCCTCACAGGCAGATTTTGAATGTAATGGGTGCAAGAGAGCAAAGGCTCAGAGGCCCCGAAGGCGGCCAGCGCTGGCCGGGGAGAGTTTCCCCTCGCAGGGAGCAAGGAAGCGCGAGGGCGGCCCCGCCTTAAGGTCCATGGAATCCCGAGTCCCGTCTCTGACGGACGGCGGCCAGCGTGGAGGCTGCAGAGCCTAGCACGCTACCCCTGCCAGAGCCGGTGGCAAGTGGGGTCTGGGGCCAGGTTCAGAGCCGCCTCCTCCCGAGATACGAGGGCGGACGCTCCACGGGCCGCAGCAGTCAGGAGAGCGCTGGGGTCCCGTGTAACTCGGGCAGCGCCTGGGGGCGGCCGGTGTCGCGCACCGACCCACGGCAGCCTCGCACAGGAGCGCGCGGGGCGAGGCTGGAGGAAGAAGCGTTGGTCCAAAGCGCCCCGCGCCTGCCGGGGGTGGGGGACGACGACAGGCGTTACCCCCGTGCAGCTCCCCCCGGGGGCCGGGCACCCCTCCCTGCCCCGTTCCGGGCCGGCCCTTCCTGAAGCCGGAACGTTCCTCCTGCGGCCCGGCGCGCCGGGCGGACGAGTTGCAACAGCACCGAGCGGGTGAGGTTGGGGGTTCCGGGAGTTGGCCGCGGGGAGCTCGAGCCCGGTCCTGGCAGGTCAGCGCCGTGCGCTGGGATCCGCGCGTCGCCCCGACGCCCCCCGGCCGGCCTGGGAGAGCGGGGCGCACGGGCGGCAGGAGCGGGGAGGGGGAGGGGGAGGGGGAAGCAGAACCGCGCCTAGGCCCCCGGGCCAGCAGCCTCAGCCCCGCCTCTCGCTGGGGCCCCGGGTAACGGCTCCACGCCGACTGGTCCCGTCTCCAGCCCGCGGGACCCCCGTTAGCTCTCCAGGAAAGTTAATCTGCTTTAAAAAACAGCCCCGCCCTCCCCTTTGTGGCGCGTGGGAATGAGCGTCACTGACTTAAAAACCGAGCGGTCACGCTCAACGCGCGGAAGGTGTTCCCCGGGCGCGGCGTGCTTTCGCCTGCCTGCGCTCAGGAGCGCGCCCCTGCACAGGGCAAAGCTCGACCTGCCTCTTAGTGTTATTTGGGGGATCTAGTTTTGACAAAAGTAATTCAGCAACTTAAGTCACATTTTTATTGTCAGCCCAGAGACTGATACATTGCATTAGTTCCGATGTGCCGTCGCACGTAATCAGGCAGCGTTTTATCAAAATGCCTTTGCTTACAAGGGTGTAATCGTTGTCCTTAACAGTATCGTAAGCAAGCAGATTTGGAGAGACAGACAGACAGATATGGATGACGAGCCTGAAAGAACTAAACGCTGGGAAGGGGGTTATGAAAGAACATGGTAAGCTTTGTTTTATGAATTTATTTTATTTTAAGAGAGAACATTTAATCTAACTTGTATGCAATAAATTGTTCATTGTAGGGAGGTTCTCAAAGAAGATGAATCTGGGTCACTGAAAGCAACTATAGAGGACATTCTCTTTAAGGCTAAGAGAAAAAGGTAAGCAGTCAGTTCTGAAGTACAGGGAACACACTAGGAAAAGCTCATCTCCGATGTAACTACGTTGAAGTCAAAGGAATTACATTGAGGAAAAAATTGTCTCCATCAGGTAGATTAAACATACTGCAATATTTATAAGTAAACATACTTTTTCTTTTTCCCCATTTTTTCCTCATTCTATGACTTAGATTCAGCCTCCCATTCCAAAGTTCTATCTAGGCTTAATTGTGCCAGAAAGAGTAACTTGAGATTTCTCTACAGCAGGGATGGGCAAACTTTTTGGCTCGAGGGCCACATCAGGGTTGTGAAATTTTTATGGAGGGCCGGGTAGGGAAGGCTGTGTCTCCCCAAATAGCCTGGACCCCACCCCCATCTGGCCATAACTGCCCCCTCAGAACCCCTGCCCCATCCAACCCGCCACCGCTCCTTGTCCCCTGACCACCCCTGCCTGGGACCCCACCCCATCCAACCCCCCCTGCTCCCTGGCCCGACCCCTATCCATACCCCCACCCCTAACTGACTCCCGGCTCCCCATCTCCTATCCAAGCCCCCTGCTCCCTGTCCCCTGACCACTCCTCCACCCCATCCAGCTGCCCCCTGTTCCCTGACTGCCCCCCGGGACTCCCTACCCCTTATTCAACCCCTCGCCTCTCCCTTATCACGCTGCTCAGAGCGGCAGCAGCTCGCAGCCACGCTGCTGTCCTGGCTGGCAGGAGTAGCAGGCTAGAGCGCTGGTGTCACAGGTGCTGAGGCTGCAGGAGAGGGGGGACAGCAGGGGAGGAACCGGGGGCCAGGCAGGATGATCTCAGGGTCCGGATGTGGCCCGTCGGGCTGTGGTTTGCCCACCTCTGCTCTACAGTCTGTTTAAGGGCATTGATGCTGGGTGGTTCATACTTTTGCTCCCAAAGAAATTGGGTTCTAAACTTACATTCTATATGTGGAGTGCAGTGTGCTGCAACTAGACTACTGAATGTAAATAGCAGAATCCATCATTGGATGTCCTCTAGCAAAATATTGATATACAAATTATTTTAATCTGTTCATTATTGGACTGGCTGGATATATACCTAGTGCTGTGTTACTTGCACCACATTATAAATTAATTTTGTTTAAAATTCTGTGTCTAAAAACCTTCTAGGCAAAGGCTAGTTTTAATTCACAGATCGATGTTAAGGCATAAAACCCCAAACTTTCAAATATATTATGTTTTTGTAAATACTTCAGAGTGGCAAAGAAGTTCAAAATGAATAACTCCATTAAAATTTGATAAAACTCACTGCACTGTTTTTTGTTTTTTTTTTTACTGAGCCTCTGCCCTCCACAGTTTTTCACAGCCCTAGTTGTATGGTTATTTAGAACCTAATCTTTCATCCTTTTTAAATCCATTGATGTTAAGGGTAATTTAGCATGTAATGTAACTGTAGGATTGGCTTTATTTATTGATGCTGTTTTAGAATCCCATGTTATAGTCTTAGCTCAAATTCTTCTGTATTTTTACCAGACTCTTTGAACACCATGGGCAAGTTAGACTTGGAATGGTATGTTTATATAATCCCCTTGACTGTTGTATCTAGTTTTGTTGTGTCTGAGATTATTTGTGCTGAAGTGGTTTTCCCTCTTCAGAATACATAGTGGCATCAAATCTAAGAAATATTTTTACTGACTTGATGTGTATGAGTTTGAGGTTTCTTTCTGTCCCAACCGACAATTTTTTTTTTTTTTTTTTTTTTTACTTTGAATTGGTGTGTAGTATGCTAAATGTTGAAAATGTCTGCTATTCAAGAGACCGGGGTTCTATTTCCCTTGGTAGGACCTGCTTTGTGATACAGTTGAATCGCACAACCTCTTGGAGTCTGTTTCCTAATGTGTAAAATGGGCATAATGGTACTAGCTTAATTCAAACCAGTTATGAGAACTGATTGATTTGTAAAACACTGACTTCCTCAGTTGAAGTGATGATATAAATACAAAATATTATTATTCCATAATCCTTTGGAGAGAAGATGAGAACAGTGATCATTTATCGGGAGAAGATCTCTGCTCACATTGTAAAAGGAGGATGGAGAGGAACTTAACCTCTTTAATCAGCAGCCACCAAAGAATCCTTAAAGGCCATTATGCTGTTCCGTACTCTAAATATTGCCAATGTGACAGAGAAGGCTGTACGTATTTTGTATTTAATTTACTTGAAATAAATGGTTATTTTAAATTACTGTCTTTTATAAATTTGTTGCATGTGAGTGCTAGAAGTTTATCTTAATTCCAAACCAGGAATTTGTGGAATTAATATCCTTTATGATTATGATTCAGATGCGTCACCTTTATGTGGTGGTAGATGGATCAAGAACTATGGAGGACCAAGATTTAAAACCTAACAGGCTTACTTGTACCTTAAAGGTATTTATTTTATCAAAAGTATATTAACCTACCTTTGTTGTG
Organism: Dermochelys coriacea; assembly: GCF_009764565.3. NCBI lineage: Eukaryota > Metazoa > Chordata > Testudines > Dermochelyidae > Dermochelys > Dermochelys coriacea. Next base: position 51,647,261 of record NC_050072.1, on the reverse strand, counting down.
ATGTCTGCAGATCACATCCATCTGGGCTCGAACAGGATTGCAACTACCTTTGGCTCATACTTATGTTAATGCTCCCATCTGCCTCTTGCCTCTTTGTCTGTTGTTTGTCTTGCATATTTTCCAAATTCTAGATCGGTGATTCCCAGACTTTGTTGTAAGGCAACTCACCAACAGCGTTTGTTTGTTTGGTGGTGGTTGTTGCAGCCCACCATTACATATTTGCACCCTCTGCTCTGGCAGTGCAACCCTAATCCTGGCCCAGTGCGAGGACTAGGAGAGGAAGGGCATGTTTGGAGAGTGAATCCTCCCTGCACTGATCCCGCAGTGACAGCTCCTATCCAGGGTGTGTCCCCCTCCAGATGTTGTGACCTGGCGCACAGGAGCGCAGCAGCTCTCTCTCAAATTTGGCCTTGCTGCCCCTCCATGGTGACCAAATTTGAGTGGGTGGCAGTGCAATACCATATACCAGGTTGCAACACCTGGAGTAGGGAGCTAGGCTCAGCCCCACAGGAGAGGAGCTGCCACTGTGGAATGAGTAAGGGGTGGGCTTGCTCTCCAACCCCCTACTTCCACCAGGCTGGAAGAAGTGCATGCTTGGCTAGGCTGTGCAGTGATGGGTTAGTCTGGCCCTGGTTGTGGTGATCTGTCTAGAATATTCCTGTAATCCACTGGTGGGTTGGGACCAGTGATTTGGGAAATACTGTTGCAAACTCTGTGCTCTGTGAGGTAAAGGCTGTCTTTGTGTTTGTTTTGTACAGTAGCTTGTCCAATGGGACTGTTTGGCATCATTAGACACAACAGAAGTAAGAGTAATAATAATTATGTTAGGAGGGCTGTGGAGAAGTTTAAACAACAGGAAGTGCCATACAAAGAATGTGGGAATTAGCAGGCTGTGGGATATCACCCATAGCATGCAGTGGAAAGAGAACAAATAGACTTTGCACTTCTTAAAAATAAATGTTAATATTTTGTACTGAAAATATGCTTCATAGGTCCTGATTGAGTCTGTGATAGTGACTTACTCCAGTTTAGATAGATATGACTAACTACGGAGGACTGAACTTGATGGAGAAGATAAGATGTTGCCCTGATAATACTAAGCATGAAAATTATGTTTTAAAGTGTGTATCATTCTGATTTCCTATACAAATAAAACATTATATTATGTGCCGTATTTATGGCAACAATTTTAGCTAACAGAGGAAAAACTTTCCTGTTTTGCTGAATCAAATACTCTGTGTTTTCCTCTTTTCCCTGTAATATAGTGGTGGACCCCCTGCAGCCCATCAGGGTAATCGGATTGCAGGCCACAAGACATTTTGCTGATGTTGACTGTCCGCAGGCACAGCCCCCCACAGCTCTCGTGGCCGCAGTTCTCTGTTCCTGGCCAATGGCAGCTGCGGGAAGCGGCAGCCAGCATGTCCCTGCAGCCCGCTGCTTCCTGCGGCTCCCATTGCCTGGCAACGGCGAACCGTGGCCACTGGGAGCTGTGGGGGGCCATGCCTGCAGACAGTCAACGTCAGCAAAATGTCCTGCGGCATGCAATCAGATTACCTTGATAGGCTGCATGTGGGCTGCAGGTTGCCTACCACTGCTGTAATATCTTCCATGTGTTCAGAAGTATAGATAATGTAGAGTCCTTGGAGTGAACGAGGGGAACACGCTTTGTTTAAACTTCATAGCTTTTTTAAAAAAATTAAGTAATTATCAATATTTCTTTTGTGTGAATGGAGAAGACCCTCCGTTCAAAATAACGCTAATCTTCCATGTGTTAACTAAAATACTGCTTAGTTTTGGTTAGTGAATTTGAGTCATATGGAAGGTGGAATAAGTTTGGCTGAATATGACTTCGTCCCTGATCTATTCCTGCAAACAGTTACGTGTGTTTAACTTTATGGACGTGAATAATGCCAATGACTTCGTTGGTGTACACGCATGCTTAAAGTCAAGCATGTGTGTACAACCGTTTGCAGCATTGGGACCTTAATTTTTGCTAACTAGATTATTGGTCACAGAAAATAACTCAATAATCATTACCACTGATCTGTATTACAGATTAAAATTTCAGCTGTTGTCTTAATTCTAACTAATGCTGTTAGATCTATTTTAAATTTGCTGCAGAAATAACACTCCTATCGTTACCATGTACTTAATGTAAACTGAGATTTTTTTTTTTTCTAAAGTTTCTGAAGAGTACTGTGCACCCAAGGAGTGTAGAGGCAGAGGATGGGGGTGTTTAAAGGTTCTAAATGGTTTTATAAGTACTGTACTATCATTTTTAACAGATATGAAATGACTGATGTATTTAATTATCTTAATACTCAGAACTTTTTTTTTTTTTTTTTACAGTTATTGGAATATTTTGTTGAAGAATACTTTGACCAAAATCCTATTAGTCAGGTAGGTATGAACACGTGTGTTGAAAACCAGATTCATTGTTACCGATTAAGAAGTTGTGTGAAAACAAAGTTGGAAGAACTATTTTGAAGCTTTCATTTAATTTTAATCATTTTCCAACACATTATTTTAAATTAGTGGTAGTCTTTTCCTCTCTCTCTCCTGATCTTGTGTAATTTTTTTTTCCCTATTAAATGATGAGGATGAGAATTCAATTGAATATTGATTTACAGTTTTCTGAAGTACAAATGCGAACACACTTAAGATTTGGAACTGCATTCTTAAAGACAGGAAGAAGATGTAAAGAGACATTTTAGTGTTTAAGGGCGAGAGGTACCAATAGAGTGAAGAATTAAGAATCTATTATCAGCTTAATAGAAAGGGAGTTGTAATTTCCTGTATCTCAAGGTGAGAGCTGGTTTCAAATTACTGTGCTTGGAAAGAAAGCCTGCAGAGAAAGATGTGGGTATTGTAAGCATTGATCCAAAAAGATCTATCTAACAATACACAGGGTATACTAAGAATGTAGATCAAATTGTTTATAACTCACTAATAGAACAATTTCTTGCAGATTGGTATAATTGTAACTAAGAGTAAAAGAGCTGAAAAGCTGACAGAACTTTCAGGTAGGAAAGAAGTATCCTTTTGTATTAGAGAATCATTGTCATCACTAGAACTGTTGCGCTCTACAGCCCTGGTCTTGCAACTTATTCCATAAAGGCAGACCCTAATGAAGTTGTTAGAGCACCAGAAGGATGTAGGGGTCCACGTTAGTGGATCTAATTGCAGGACTGTAGTCTGTTTTGAGATTAGTCAGGGAGTCTACTTATGCTTAGAAATATAAATATATGTATGTTTAAGAGCAGAAATCAAATTTCACTATTGATTTTTCTCTTGATAACTTTGTGCATGTAATTTGTATTGACTGCCAACACATGAATTTCTCTCTTGCCTCTCCTTTCTGCTCTCTTTTTTCTTCTCACCAACTTCCTCTTTTATATACATTTTCATGACGTGGTGCAAGAGCCATCTTCTAGGAGCTCTTCCTGTTTGGAACATCTTCCTGTATTTCTCCCTCATCAATATTTCAAATGTCCTATGAAAAACATACCTTTTTCCTGATACTGGTTATTTTCTTGCTCTCCTTGTTATCTGTTTTAACTTTGCAATTGTAGTTAATGGAGGCCTTTTGATCTAGTGGATTAGAGGTGAGGTTGAGAAACAGGAACCAACTCTTGATTTCTAATTGATGTTCTACCACTAACAAACTGTGTGGCTTCGGGCAAGTCATTTAACCTCTCCTTGTCTACTTAGCCAATCTGCTACCTGGTTTAGGTGCTTTGAGAGTGATTTAATGTTTGTACAGTGCTTTGAGGATGTAAAGGACAATGTAAGTATTACATAGTATTGTTACTAAAACAATTTGTAATACAGTTCACACTAGGCTATTTTTGGTTTATGTATATCATACTGTATCTGTATAAATTTAAAAAAAAATCTTACAATTATACATTTTTCTGTTATCTTACCATTTCAGGTGAGTTTTGTTTGTTGTTTTTCTTGTAGGAAACCCAAGAAAGCATACAACTGCTCTGAAGAAAGCTGTAGATCTGAGCTGCCATGGAGAACCATCTCTGTATAACTCTTTAAATTTGGCCATGCAGACTTTAAAGTTAGTATATGTAGGATATTATAGGTTTTATTCTTTTTGGAACAACAGAAACTGATAAAACGCTGATTGTAAGCTCTTTGTGGCAGGGACCGTATTTGTGTTGGGAGTAATATCTTGCACAGTGCTGCACTGATCCTTCTGAGATTCCTTAAGGTGTTGTTGCAATACAAATAACTAACTTCTGCTTTGTACAATGCACAGTCAACATAATTGTCATTTAAAAATTAAAAAAATAAAGCATTTAATATTCCCAAACAAAACCTGTTTGTTGCTGTTCAGATGGGAGTAAGTAATTGTTAGGCAAAATTGGAAGCATTATTTAATATTACTAAGAAGTGGGGAACTTTGGTTTTCTGTCTCTCTCTATAAGAGCACAAAGTGTTTATCAAAACATATAAACAAAACATAACTGTTACAAATCTGTAACATAAATATCAAATGTCGCCTTGTCTTTTGGTTCACTCTTCAGTTTCAACACCTTGGAGAAACAATTCCTGCCAAAATTAACACTTTGAGTATTTGTGTATAGGATTTTATTCTCTTCTTTGAAGAGGTAGGCAAGACCACAGCTGTTACATGCAAAGAGCTGAAAAGTGCAGATTTTGAACTTTTAACTCCATGTTCATTAAAGCAAAGAACGTATTAAAATTTGTTTTCTGCATAGTTAGTGGCTCAGCTCCTCAGATATGAACAGACTTTTCATGGTGCACTCCAAAGCTGTAAAGTCAAATGGAAAAGTGGTGTAAGTAATGATCTGTAGGAATGGTTTTAATGACGTTGACTATGAGGCTAGGACAAATGGAACCTGGGTTACTGTAGCAAAAGGAGCAATTGATGAATTATTTTTTAATTATGATAGTGTGTAAAGGCCCCACTCAGGATCCAAACCCCATTGTGCTGGGTATTGTACAAACACGGCTGAAGGCAACATAGTCCCTGTCCTAGAAAGATTAAAATCTAATAACAGATGGAAGTTTGGAAATGGGGATATAACAGACAGGTAAATGAACAGGATGATGAAATACCATCAATTTTTTAGTTTCCTATTTTTATTTGTAACTATTTCTTTTTAATTTGGCAGTAGAGGTAGGGTCTGGGGGAATGGCAGGAGTGGGGCCTAGTTAAAGGTATGAGAAAAGGAAGGAGGGGGAAGAGGAACGGTCACGGCTTACCGCTTGCGCCAAGGTCATCTGGCTGGGTTTTGTATGTATCACATGAAAAGTGAGTAGCGTTTTAGATTTTTGCTGGGAGGGAGCTTGTGTGGTAAATAAGTGGCATGAGAGAAAGAATGGATGTTTGAGGGAGAGTCTGACTGGTGAGCAAGAAAGGCCAGGAACAATGACAGAGTAAAGGTGGTGGTGGATATTGCAGTAGGTTACTAGGACAGCTAGTTAACGTGGCTCTAAATTAAGAGCCTGAAAAGGAAAGACAAGAAGCTTGTTGTCTGAGTTGATGATGATTTTTTTTTTTCCTATAGGGAATTGAAAATAAAATAAAATAGATTTTCTTAAAGCGTTTGCTGTATTCTGATATGTGAAAGTGAGAGAGAGAGAGAGAGAGACACGATAAACTTTGAGGACCCTGCTCTCTGTGAAAGATGTCATAGATTTGCATCTCTGAATTCACCACAGAATAAAGTTTTAAAGAAGTGCTTGGAGATAATTTGTTGTGGTGGTGTCAGACTGAATCTAATTTATCCCTGGAGGACTGTGGTGGGATAACTTCAAGAACTATAACAAGGCATCAACTAAAAGGGACATTTCAGTAGGTTAGATTTTTGGAAAAGTATGACCTTATTGTGGGAGCAGTTTTGTGAGGGATTTTCAACATCAGCCATGTGATTTTTCTGAATTTTGTACAACTGAGTACTAGGAAATGTTACTCTTGGGGACACACAGCATCAAACTTCAACATACCTGTATGTAATTGTTATATTCTTAATTTATAGCTAATTTAAATATACTTTTTTTTTTTACCTTCTATAGGCACATGCCAGGACATACAAGCAGAGAGGTTTTGATTATCTTCAGTAGCCTGACAACGTGTGATCCATCTAATATCTATGATCTAATTAAGGTATATACCACTTAAAAAAAAATGTTGTTGTTGAAGAATCATTTTTGTCATTACTTCTTAATGGAAGATGTATGTACCTCTTACAGTTTTCAGTTCTGCTGATGCATTTGGGTGTTTTTTGTTTTTGTATGTGAAGTGTTTAAAGGCAGTTAAGATCAGAGTATCTGTCATCGGCCTATCTGCTGAAGTTCGAGTTTGTACTGTACTTGCCCGAGAAACGGGTGGTAAGTATATCGACTGATTCTAAACATATGTCAGTAATAGTCATTTAAGTCTGAAAGTAAAGTAACTGTTTAGACAATTTTTTAAAAATAAATTTTGATGTTCAAAGAGGATGTGGTTTTTTTTTTTTTTTTGACCATACTGTTGTGTTAGGAGAATATTTCATAATTGCTCCCTTCGTTTAAAGAAGTCATACAAATTCAGTAGATTTGATATGTAACTATAGTTGCTGATTTGGAAGAGAGATGAAGAAAGAAATAAGGATACCTGAAAAAGTCCGTAGGTAAACTGTATCGTATTAAAGTTAATAAACATGTATTACCATTAGTGAGTACAATGGTTAGTTGGAAAAAAATTGCATTGTATAAGTTAGTGTGGAGAGGGAAAGGTAGGCTCTCGCTATCTAACTTTTTAGAGGTACACAGTCATACTTGTATATTTAAAAAAATATGTAGTAACTATAGGTAACATCCCATATATTTTGCACTATTAGCACTATTCATTTTAACTTAAACTGTTTTTCAAGTTTTGGCTAAACTTGATATTCCAGGGTTTTTTTTCTTGTTCATGGTTCTGATCTCAGTAAAACTATCCATACGTTATTTGGACAGGTGTTATGATTGTTGTGTTTTTCGTATTCTTAATACATGACTCTCCGCTGACTCATCTATTTTCTTTCTCTATGGCAGGAACATACCATGTAATTTTAGATGAAAGCCACTATAAGGAGCTGCTGATGCATCATATTAGCCCTCCACCTGCCAGTTCAAGTTCTGAATGCTCCCTTATTCGAATGGGTAGGATCTTATTTTATTAAATTTTAAGTGCAAGATTTAAGCATCTTTGGTGTAACATCTTCTTTTGTGTCTTCCGTATTAAAATAATACGAACAAAGAAGCTGTTTGAAATCTGAAACATATTGATACATAATTGTTTTTATTTTGAGTTTTCAGTTTTCGCAAACTGAATTTTAATATATTTAACAATATACCTACAAACCACTTAGCTATTTAAATTAAAAATTGAAAATTAAAACAAAAAAGAGAGAACTCCATTTTAAGTGGATAGTAGCAAATTGTACACAATATTTCTTTGCGTGGTAGTGGAAAAATGTGATATGTAAAATATTAAGACGATAAACCTGAAAAGTGTGCCTCTCCATTTGTATTTCTATTTGCCATCTTATCATGATGACTGCCGTCTGTACCTTGGCCAAAACCCATGAGCCTTTTAAATGCATGCCAGTATTGCTATGTGATTTAACAAATTGGACATATATTAAGAGAAATCTTGTCAGCTTGTTCCTTTCTAACAACTGGAATCGGCTCCTTTGCTTCCTCCTGATGGAAAAAGAATTCTGAAAGTGTGAGCCTGAAGCTAAACCGAAGTAGCAGCACAATGTTCTGCTGCTCTGCCACTGTGCAGGCTTGTTCCCCATTTTAAAACAACTTTCTTTTCATTTGTCAAAGTGAATAAATACATAAAATGTAGACACTTTGTGTGTAATCCTTATAATTAAATGATTTAAGCTTTTTTGTTTTTTCAGTCTAATCAGGGGAACAGAAATAAGAAAAACCATCTCCTTGGTTGAGATGAGCTATAAAAATAATTACCAGAGGAGGACTGGAAGCTACCTAAGACCTCCAGAAAATATTGCATTAACCATCACACTGCACTCAGAGGGATCATGTCTCTGAAGTCTGAACATTAAATTATTTCCTTTCATTTCTGACTTTGAACCATAGTTCCCTTTAATACATTGTTCTTTCTCCTTCTCTACTATCTCACCTAGTTTTTTCTGTAATTGCCAAAAAGTTGGGGTTTGTCAGTTTCACCCTAAGTGGGGGGGAAAAATTGTTTTTGTAAGGAGATGCAATACAAGATTTGGAGGTAGAAGTAGGAAGAGAACACTCATGATGGATTTATTATCTCGGAAAAAGTGTATTGATTTCTATAATAACATGAAATATTCTAAACAGTAACTCCTAACTTCTCCACTCAAATAGGAAATTGTTTGTTATATGTTACCAATTCATATAGTGATATTTTTCTTGGCTCCTAAGGGTTTCCTCAGCATACCATTGCGTGTCTCTCTGATCAGGATGCTAAACCATCATTTAGCATGGCGTAAGTAAAATATGGTTACTTTTAGGCATTATTAGAATTCTGTGGTATCTAGATAAACTTAGAAAATGCTGTATTTTCACTGAAAGGTACAAAACATCATGAAAATGGGTAGGCAGCAGGTGTGCTGTGACCACTGCTTATGACATTGTTCATAATGAGAGACTAGGTGGGTGAGATAATATCTTTTATTGGACCAACTTCTTTTGGTGCAAGAGACAAGCTTTTGCGCTTATACAGAGGTCCTCTTTAGGCCACTGCATACAACTGTTCATAATAGTCTCATCTTATCTTGTACAGCTCACATCTGTTTGTATGCAGCTGTTGTCTCTTATCTTATACTTAGATTTTAAGATCTTTAGGTAGCGATCATCTTTTGGTTGGTTGTATAGTGCCTAACACAATGGAACCCTGATCCCTGACTGGTACCCCTAGGAGCCACTGCAATACATGTACACTTTTTACTATACTATGGCAAATATAAACCAGCATCCTTAAACATGGTGTTGATAAAGAAAGAATACCTGGAACTGAGTCTTCCATTCATTTCATTGTTAACATATAGTGAAATTGAAAGCTTGATGAGCAAGAGAGTGCCCTTCTTTTTGAGAAGACAATAGAGGATTTTTTTTTTCAAGTTTCAGAAGGAAAAAAATGGTTACTCACCTTTTCATAACTCTTGTTCTTTGAGATGTGTTGCTCATATCCATTCCAATTGGGGGAGTGTGCACTGCATGCACAGTCTTTGGAAAGGTTTTTTTTTTTCTTCCGCCTTTATTTCCCCCTAGCAGTGCCTGTCAAGTCAGCTGTGGAGCCGCCCGCAGTGGCACCTCCATGGCGCTCAATATATGACCCTGCCGACCCGGCACCACCTCAGTTCCTTCTTTCCAGTTACTCTGACAGAGGGGAAGGCGGCTGGGTTTGGAATGGATGTGAACAACACCTCTCGAAGAAAACGGTTACAAGAAGGTAACTGTTTTTTCTTCTTCGAGTGATTGCTCATAATGATTCCAATTAGGTGACTCCCAAGCCTTACTTAGGTGGTGGGGTCAGAGTTATGGAATCACAGACTGGAGTGCTGCCCTGCTGAAGGCTGCATCGTCTCTCATGCTGGGCGATGGCATAGTGAGCCATTTCTGCTACAGCCGCCGGAGCGCTCCACACCAATGAGCTTGGTGCGGGTCTTGCTCCGCTGGGGCAGTTAGCGGTCTCAGCACCTCTTCCATAAGGAGCTGCTTTAGGCGGCAGTCCCTTGCCTTTTTTTGTTCTTGGGCGAAACCCTTTACAAATCCTGCACGTGTCCGCTTGGTGCGCTTCCCCCAGATGCTTTAAACAAGTGTCGTGGGGGTTGCCTGCTGGGATGGGCTTATTGCAGGGTTTGAACCCTTGGGACTTAGGCATGCCCAAGGGGAGAATGCAGTTGGGGTGGAGGGGAAATCCCCACTCCCAACAGCTACTGATCATAACTACAGTAAACTAAACTAGAAATAACTCTAAAACTACAGTACGCAGAAAGGCTAGGGAAAACGAGGAGAGCTTGCTAAGCAAGTCACCACGGTTCCAACAACTGTCACTGGCGGTAAGAAGGAACTGAGAAGGTGCTGGGTTGGGGGGGGGTCATATATTGAGTGCCAGGGAGGCGCCGCTCCAGGAGGCTCCACAGCCAAACCGGGTGCTGCTAGGGGAAAAACTTTCCAATGACTGTGCACGTGGCGTGCGCACGCCCTAATTGGAATCAATATGAGCAATCACTCGAAGAACAGTGTGTACTCCATGAGAGAATTAAAATGCATATCTTTTGTTTAAGTCCAAACCAGAGTTTCTGTGTGTGTAGAAAAATTATGACTATAATATAGTGGATGCCTTTTCTAAAGTCACTTTCTAGAGGTAAAGGAAATTTCAGTTGTGGGGGGAAAATTAATCTTTTCTTTTGTTATTGAGGGAAAGCCTGGTTCTGGCTTCTGAGCCAAAAGAAGGTGGCTCAATCAAGCTTAAATTTCCTCTCTTGGAAAAAGATTTCCTTAAACCATTAGATCTTGGATCACATTTCAAAAAGCTTATTGAACTCCTTATGACGTTTCCCTATTCCTGGGTGTTACTGAGACACAGCGTTAGAAACTCCGTTACCAGTGGAAATTGAGCTACTAGGTAACAGTTAGTTAATAAATTTCTGAATATTTTGCTACCGAAGAAATGGGAAGGTTAATCCCAAGATTTAATTGAAGACCCTGGTAAAGTGTTGGTGTTTTCTTGTAACACTTCATTAAGTGGCCATGTCATTGAAGGAAATGTGTACTAAAAGTGAATTTTCTGGTTGATTTGCAACTTCGCATCACACCAAACTCTATGTGACAAACTCTATGCTTGTTCTCCGATTCTGTCCAACTGTTTCAAATTTGTCCAAGAGATTTCAACAATACTGATTTTTTTTTTTTCTCTTCCCGCCCCGCCCCCAGGCACTTGGAAAACAACAGTGATCCAGGTCTCACGCTGGGTGGATATTTCTGTCCCCAGTGTAGAGCCAAATACTGTGAACTCCCTGTGGAATGCAAAATCTGTAGTGAGTATGAAAAAAGAACACAAAGTATATGGACTTAATGAAAACAAAAGGAGGGGAAAACAGAGAGATGATATCATGGGAGGGGGTCTACTAGATCAGCAAATCAGGAGAAGGAGGTGAATGAAGCATTTCTAGAACAAATTATAGAAATGATCAAAACATCAGACTTGGTAGGAATGGGGGACTTTAACTACCCAGGCATCTCTTGGAAAAGCAATATGGCAAAACACAAAATGTCCCAAAAATTCTTGTAATGTATTGGGGACAACGTTTTGTTTAAGAGATGGTGGAAGTAACCAGGGGAACACCATTTTAGACTTGCTTCTAACTATCAGGAAGGAACTGATTGCACATCTGAAGGTTGATGGCAGTGTGGGTGAAATGATCATGAAACAATAGATTTTATGATTGTAAGGAAAGGGAGGAGAGCAGCAGAATAAGGACTTAGACAAACTCAGAGAACTGGAAGGTAAGGTCCCATGGGAGGAAAATCTAAGGGTAAATGAGTTCAGGAGAGTTTGCAGCTTCTCTGAGTCGATATTAAAAGCATAACCGCAAACTATCCTGATGTGATGGAAAGATAGGAAGGATAATAAGAGGCCACTTTGGCTGCACTTGAAAATCAAAAGGGAATCCTACAAAAAATGGAAACATGGACAAATTGCTAAGGAAAAGAACAAAAGAATAGCACACGCACAAAATCAGAAAGACTAAGGCACAAAATGAATTGTACCTAGCAAGACAAAGACAAAGTGCATCTTTGAGAACTCATGGAGGCTGGGGGAGGAATAGAGAAGGGTGAAGATAGTACCTATTTTTTTTAAAAAGGAGGCCCAGGGAATTATAGACCAGTCAGAGGTGAAAGTAAGCCGGTACGGTATACCAATAAGAAAGTGGCCGCTGGTATGGGCTGGTACGTAGCTGAAATTCAAGTGCTGTCATGGCAGTGCTTTAAGGACGGTATCGGCAGGGCTGCTGTCGGGGGGGCAAAAGGGGCAGCTGCCCTGGAGCTCAGCTATTTAAAAGAACCCAGGGCTCCTGGCCACCACTACTGCAGCAGTGGCTGGAGCCCCGGGCAGCGCTGCAGGAGGCTGGCCCCCAGTCCTGCCCGTAGGTGTGGGAAGTAGGGGTGCCACAGCACCCCCAGGCTTTGTGCCCAGTGTAGCCCCGTGCTGGGGTCCCAGCCGTCAGCCTCCCACCCGGGGGCTCCACTGCAGGGCTTGGGCACCGGCCCCTCCTCCAGGGTCCCAGCCGCTGGCCCTGGGGGCTCTGCTGCTACTTGGGGTCCTGACCATGGGGCTCCGGTCCTGGCTCTGGCCTCCGCAGCTGCCCCTAGCTGTGGTCCCAGCCTGGGGCAGAGAGGGGTGCGGATGGGATGGGGAATCAGCTCAGGACCCCCACCCTAAAAATTGTTCCAGTGCCACTGGCCATGCCCCTTCTGCCCGAGGCCCCGTCCCTTGCAGGGGCCCAGAGCCGCCCCCTACCCCCACCTTGCTCATGGACCCAGCAGCCCTGTGTAGCAGTAAGAGATTTAAGCTACTTTCACCCTTGAGACCAGTCAGCCTAACTTTGATACCTGGAAAAATATTGGAACAAATTTTTAAACAATCATTTTTAAAGCACCTAGAGTATAATAGGTTTATCAGTAATAGCCAGGGTTGATTCGCTAAGAACAATTCATGCCAAACCAATGTAATTTCCTTCTTTGACAAGGGTACTGGCCTAATGAGTGAGGGTAGCAGGGCAGCGAAGAAGTAGGCATGATTTAGCTTGATTTTTAGTAGGGCTTTTGACACAGTCCCACCGGACATAAGCAAACTAGGGAAATGTGGCCTAGATGAAATTACTATAAGGTGGATGCATAACTGGTTGAAAGTCTATACTCAAAGAATAGTTATTAATGGTTTACTATCAAACTGGGAGGACATATCTAGTGGGGTCTTCCAGGGTTGTGTCCTGGGATCAGTTCTGGTCAGTATTTTCATTAATGACTTGGATAATGGAGTGAAGCGTTTGCTTATAAAATGTGTGGATGACGCTTAAGTACGGGGGGTTGCTTGCACTTTGAAAGACAGGATTAGCGTTCAAAACAACCTTGACAAATTGAAGAATTGGCCTGAAATCAACATGATGAAATACAGTGAAGACAAGTGCAAAGTACTGCACTTAGGAATACAAAACCAAATGCCCAACTATAAAATGGGGAATAACTGGCTAAGCGATAATATTGCTGGAAAGGATCAGGGGTTACTGTGGATCACAAATTGAATATGGGTCAACAATGTGATGCAGTTGCAAAAAAGGCTAATGTAGTTCTGCGGTGAATGAACAAGTGTAAGACATGGTGGGTAATTGTCCTATCTGGCGCTGATGAGGCCTCAGCTGAAGTTTGGTTCTGAGTGCCACACTTTAAGAAAGATATTAACAAATTGCAGAAGCTCTGGTGGAGAGTAACAAAAAAGATAAATGGTTAGAAAACCTGACGGATGAGTATTCCGCGTTTTCAGTTTTTATTTGTTTAAAAACAAACAAACAAACAAAAAAAAAAGTCTGGGAATTTTTCAGTCTTTATTTTCCAAGCCTTAAAAACAGGATGACATCAGGTTAGAAAAATTGGATGGGGAGGGGGGGGGAACCCAAAAACTTTTGTAATATACACATTTTACTACAGTATAATTGAAACTTTTTTTAAATGTACAAAGGTATATTTTGTGTGTCTCAGAGCTTGTAGTTTTTCCAGAAATCCTGGTTTGCGTACGCTTGTATAATTTTCTTCCAAGTATCTTCACTCATGTTGAGCCTCTTGCAGTCATGGAATTAGTCCAACTTTGAAAATATGCACTCTGCATCAGTAGATTCAGGGGATACACTCATAACTTGCTGTGCCATTTTGCTGAAGTTGGGAAGTGTATTTTGATGTTCTAAAAAGCTAGAACACCCCGTTACGTATCGTCAGGATTAGGCAAGTTCATGGAATTAGTAAATGCCCCTTTCAGATTTGAAATTTTATCTTTAGTGGCCAGTGGTTGAAATACTCTGGCATAACTGTCATATTCTGCTGAAAAATTAACCTTGAGGAAGGGGTGCAACACCGGATGACATTCCAAAAAGCATCTTTGGCACCAAACGCTTTGGGAGTTCAGATTATAGGCCACGGTCGTCTCCTATTTCTGGCTGTTTGATTTTTCTTGTGTTCCAGGATAGGAAGGATTTCCAGAAGCAGATGGTTTTCTTGCCATATGTTTCTCCTACAGCTTTTGTGCTCCGTTCAGCTGAGATTTTGGTTCTCAGGATCCGGTCAATATCTTTATTGGCAAACGTGTTGGCAGTAGTTGGAGAAAATTCGAGTGTTTTCTGTGTCACACAGTGACTCCAAGTTTTCAACAATGAATATTACCTTGGTGTGCAGAATCTAGCACTTATTTTGGTTATTTGCCAGTCTCTTCAGAGTTTCTGCTTTCGAAGCAACAAACTCAGATGATCTAGGAGATACATTAGCACAGTCCATGTGTTATTTACGTAACAAGCAGCGAAATACAAGCTCATCCACCAATGTGGCACAACACAGCGGTAGTTAATCGGTAATTGGCTCTGCACTCAATTCGCACTGTGTTAAACAGAGCCTTCAGTTTGTTTGCAAGCTTGAAAATGGCCCTGAATCCAGTGATACAAAATTTCACATCTTTCATTTCTTCTGTAGCAGTAGCTGCTGACAGCACAGCATTACTCGGATGAGCTGGACTGGTAATGCGTAGCACTTCCAGTTTCTGATTGAGTTTCATCTCCTGTGCGAACGTAGTCATGTAGGAAGCAGAATCTGTATTAGTTGTGGCCACGTTTTCCCAAGTTAGTTGGAACATATCAAACATGTCAGTTATTGTTGTCGACAAAACAGCTGTCAGCAGAGGGATGAATGTCACATCAGCACAAAACAATGTGGGTTTATTTGCTTTGAAATAAAAAAAAAAAAGAGAACAAAAAGCCAAGAATTGGATGGTCCAAAGTATCAGGAGACTCCTCACAAATCAGACTAGACTCCACATTTCCCTCAATCTGTTCCATCAGTGTAGGTACTAAAGTATTGTCATTTTCTTTCAGATGCTTACGAGTGAGGTTGTCTGCATTAGGAAGGGCTTTTGCAGCTGGACAGTTTTGTTGCACAAAGTCATCAATAGGCCCCTCTGCTATTAACAGCAGTTGTCCGGCAAAAGAGAGAGCACGCACAAATTAATTGACGCAATCATGCTGTGCTTTCTCTTTCATTAAAGCCCTGGTAAAAGCTCCTGATATTGACCATTTATCCCGAAGCTCACTTTCCTTCTTTAAGCTTCTTGTGTCGCTTGCTTTCAACATGTCCCTTTATTCGGTCAGCATGAGCACTGACATCAGTGCTACAGTACTCGGAGCACAATGCATCCTCCTCGCTCGCATCTTTACTTTAATTTTTTCTTGAAAATGTCCAAGCACTGATTTGCTTCTTGGTATTCAGCGTAGGTTTGCGTTTTCATCCCATGTTTACCTTTTTACCTTATCTAAGTTTCTGGGGCTCTATGTGCTGGTAGTTCAGGGAGAGGCATGCCCTTCCCCTGGGAAGGGAGAGCCAAGGGCAGACTGAGTCTGCTAGGCAATCAAGATGGAGAGAGACTGTGTAGAACAACAGGGGCCCCTGTTGGTTTGGGGAAGGATTGCAGGCTTGCCTGCTCAGAGGAAGAGGCGGCGTCAAATGATTGACAAGGGAAAGCCTGGGAAGAAGAGCTAGCTTGATCAATAGGGCATGAGATGCCCATTCCTGGGAGCCCTGGAGTGGGGAGAAGCCATTTTGGGGGTAGTCTGGAACCAGCCACAGAAAGGGTAAGACTGGCTGTGTGGGGATCCTGAAGAACCCAGACCCATACATCCAAACCCGTAAGGAGATTGATAGTAACGGAGATAACCAGGTACATAGGGACCATTACATATCTTTATCTGCAGAGGACTGATTGTTTAAATTCAGTGCCACGCTAAATGAACACAAAGAAATGGACAGGCCGTGTTTCCTTGTGAGCCAATCGTAGCGCGATATTAATGTTTAATTTTCCAACCTCTACCGTGTGTGTACTGTGTTTTACACTGCGGAACTGCTTCAATTTCAGAGCTGCAGGACACAACAATCGCATAAAGCTTTAGTGTTTAACAAAAATAAGTACCTGAAAAAATACTGAGGGGGGCAAATCAGTAAAAACTGGACTCCTTCAATAAACCCGGTAATTTATCAGTGAAAATTGGTAAAAACTGAAAACGTGGAACACTCTGAGGAAAGATTTAAAAAAACTGGGCATTTCTAATCCTAAGAAAAGAAGACTTGGGGGGAGGGAACTGATAGTCTTCAGATACGTTAAAGGTAGTTATAAAGAGGATGATGATCGATTGTTCTCCATATCCACTGAAAATAGGACAAGAAGTAATGGACTTAAACTGCAGCAAGGGAGATTTAAGTTGGATACTACGAAGAACTATCCTTCCAGTTAGACAAATACTGGAATAGGCTTCCAAGGGAGTTTGTAGAATCCCTGTTGAAGATTTTTAAGAACAGGTTAAACAAAATAAATGTTAGGTATGGTTTTAGGTATCTTTGATCGTGCTCCAATGTAGGATGTTGGACTAGATGACCTCTCAAGGTCCTTCCAGCCTTATATTCCTATGATTCTTTACGTATAATGGTAAGCAACAACAAACAAACCCCTAAGCTATTGGGATGTAGAAAAACTCAATTATGCCTGTTGCAGAACTTGTCCTTAATTCTATAGTCTTGGGTAGCAAATAAGTTCGAGGCTCTCAGGGCTACAGTGTGTAGAAAGCAATACCATAACACAGACTGTTGTATCACAGACTGGATGCTGAATTCCTTGTGTGTTTGAAACTTTCATTGAGGACAGTGGGAATTTGGGGTGAATCAGAATTTGATCAGACTACATTTCTTTTGTATTCCAGTATCTTTTTTTATATTCACTTGATTGGCATACATACATATCCAAAAAGGGATTCCTTTAGCAACCAATGTAGTTATTTAGTATAGTGGAAATATCACTTGTGTTGGAGCAAAGGTGTAAATTGCCTTCCTTGAAGGGCTTTGGCATAGTTTATTTTAATTCTATAATAAAAATATATAATTCACCAACCCTCAAAGGAAATCATTAGTATACTTTTGTAAACCTCTGCAATCGCTAACCTAGATGGAACAGAATGGAATTGTATAACTTCTAATTCTTAAGAGATTTTTAAATTTTATGTGGACTAAGGCAGAAATTCTCCTGTATTCATGAAATCAAATATTTTGCTTTATCTTGACAGATGATTTGTTTTGGTCTTTTTTTTTTTTTTTTTTTATTTTGACATTCAAGGTCTTACATTAGTCTCTGCACCCCATCTGGCTCGGTCTTACCATCACCTGTTTCCTTTGGATGCCTTTCAAGAAGTTACACTGGAAGAATATAAAGGAGAACGGTATGTAAATCATGCCTGCTATAAGGAATCCACTTGGGCCCTTATAGATTTAATCTTTTGTTTTGAAAATAAGATAAGTTGGCAATGACTTTTTTAGTACTGCTAGAACTAGTGCATGTTAAGTTAAATGGCTGTGATTTATCCTTTACATTACAGAAATGGATATCAAATAATTGTATAAGAAATGACTGTGTAAAATGGTGGTGTTTAACCATTTTTTTCTCTGCTTTCAATAAAAATATTGAATTCTGTTTCATAGCTATTGTCAAGGCTGCCAAGGGGAGATTAAAGATCAACATGTAAGTTATTAAAATGTAATTTAATCTTTGTGAAGGTCATCGTGATGACAAAAAATCCTGTATGGAGACCATCATGTTGGCTAGATTGAATTCTCAGTCCTGGCTTCTCACTTTTTAGACTGCAAAAGCAGCACACTTGAGGTAAGGGAGTGTCCAGAGACTCAGGTGTGCTGCTGCCCTTGCTCAAAAAGTTGACAGGGCTAAGAATGAGTCCTGTTCCCACCTCTGGGCATAAGGATGGTGGGAGTCTCTAACGAGTAGAGTAAACTTGGAGGAAAAATGAGCTTTGTCAGACACGATGCTTATATTTGTAGAACTCTTTAATGTAACCTGTATTTACTTTTTTAAGCATATGTTAGCTGCAGTACTCCTAGGATTCCCAAGTTATTACAATGATGGGTTTTTTAAGGCTGAGAGTTTGGGCAATTCTTAGTTTAATAAGAAACACAATTTATGGTTTATTCTGATAGTATCTTTCAGGCTAAATATAACTTTTAGATTCAGTCTTTTCATATTGGAAACTTTAATTTGGTAGGGCTCTTAGGATGTAAATATGCAACAGTTTTTTGTTTACGGTTCTCTATTGCATTACTGTAATCAGTGATATTTGTATTTGAAAATTTAACTTAATTTTTTTCATCTTTTCACTCAGGTTTACATTTGTAAAGTCTGCCAGAATGTATTTTGTATGGAATGTGACTTATTTGTTCATGAGTCTCTGCACTGCTGTCCTGGCTGCATTCACAAGGATCCTGCTCCTCTGGGTGTATGATACCAGGTGTTTGTAGAGATTGTCCAACCTGTTTCATTCTTGCACAAAGAGTCAAATTAGACTATTCAACCACAGACTTCAGTAAGGCAACTCAAAAATGGGAAGAAATACCTAGATGAATGCGGTAAACACACTTTTTAGTTAACGTATAGAATTGGAATATTTAAATTCTCACGGTTAATGTTTATAAAAATATCTGCATCATCTGATTCATTTCCCTAACTTGTTTTGAAAGCCTTTGACTTATTTGAGAGTCATGCTAAATAAATGTGTAAATCTGCAAGTGTGGAAAAGTGATAAAAATGGATTTGTATGCTAAAACTGTCATTCATGTTTGTTTCATAACTTGTAAAAACCAAAACCTATCAAATATATTATACTTAAACATGGTTTTTCTACCCTTGATGTAATTTAAAAAATTCTAGTAGAAACATCTTTAATTTTAAGAACTTATCCAAGTACTTTGTGATGGACTAGATGACTATTTGAGGTCCCTTCCAGCCCTGCATTTCTATGTTAATGATTTAGAAAGTTTATCCTATCATCCCATG
The DNA here is from genome assembly GCF_009764565.3 of Dermochelys coriacea. Taxonomy (NCBI): domain Eukaryota; kingdom Metazoa; phylum Chordata; order Testudines; family Dermochelyidae; genus Dermochelys; species Dermochelys coriacea. The sequence continues at coordinate 51,628,105 of NC_050072.1, read as the reverse complement.
TTGAGGCAGGGTTAAGTATACCTTGGCCATCCCTGACACATTTGTCAACCTTTTCTTAAAAATCTGAGGATGGGTATTCCACAACCTTCCTAGGTAACCTGTGCCAGAGCTAACTATTCTTATAGTTATAAAGTTTTTCTTAATAGCAATTTAAATCTCCTTTGCTGCAAACTAAGCTGATTACTACTTCTACCTGTGGTGGAAAAATTTATCTTGTATATAAGACAACATTCTTCAAATATGTAAAAGGTTATCAGGTCTCCAGACTAAATGTGCCCAGTTCCTTCAACCTTTTCTCATAGATCATGTTTTCTAAACAAACCTAAAACTTTTGTTGTTCTCTGGATTCTCCAATTTGATCACATCTTGTGGTGCCAAAAATTGTGTGTACAAGAGTTCTCTAAGAACTCAGCTAACATACTACACACATTGCAGAATGACACTTTGCCTTTTTTTTGCTACAGTGCACACTGCTGACTCATTCTTGAGCCACTGTAACCCCCCAGTCCTTTCCTTTAGTATTTCTGATTAGCCAGTTATTTCCCATTTTAGTAGTTAACTGTACTTAAGAAAAAAATCAGATGCTGTTTGATAAATTGAATAAGAAATTTAGTAAAGTTAAAGTAATTTGGAATTTTAATACTGTCCTTCAAAGCTTGCAACTACTCCCAGTTTGGCATCAGCCACAAATTTTATAAGCATACTCTACTCCATCAACCCGTTCATTCATTCATGAAAATAGTGAGATGGACCAGACTGTTCAGGGATCCCACTTAACATATCCAGGTTGAAATCTTGAATTGGTACATTGAAACATCAAAATGATGTCATTGGATGTATTATAGCCACTATGGACTGTAAAAGTTTGAGTCTTATAAACAAGTTTTAAAGGAAGTGGGGAAAAATGTGACATGAAAAAAGTAAGCAGTGCATGTTAAGTAACCCTCCCTCATTTCTTAGAAATGTGAGCTGCAGGCTTTGTCAGATTATTTACATCTAAACTAAAGGAAATGAAAATGGGGGTTAAGTCTTATTTTAAATATGATTACCTAAAGAGCACTCTTGCAATACTAATAAGTGAAAAGCACTAAATACAGAATTGTTATGTTTTTAAAGAGGATTTGAATTATCAGCAACAGAATGATTAAGTTCTAATGAATTAACCATGGCAAATGTACTGCCTTCCTTTGATTTGCTCAAGAAATGGGAGCAGAGTTAGTTACTGACTGAAATATCAGTATTGTAAGAAAGGAGTGAAAGCAGTGTGTTATAAATAGCTACATCATCCACTCAATAACTGCACTGTGGTAGGCCTTTAACATGCAAATGAAGGAGTGTACATGCTACTCTTGTGACAGAAGAGCTGTGGGACCAGAAGCCAGGCTGCACTCCTCACAGTAGGGCCAGGTGAGGAGGCACTGGTCAGAGCAGGGCACAGGGGGCTGCTATGATCTAGATCAGGGGGTCTCCAATCTTTTTGACTTACACAGCCCCTGTGCCAGCTCTAGGGAAGCAAAGGAGGGGAAAAAAAAAAGCTGCCACTGAAGACAGGGCAGGGAGAACCAAGCCGCTGTGGGCATGCTGCTGAAGAATCAAGTCGAACTCCTCCTGTTGCACACTCCCACCGATGGTCCTGTGCATGCACCCATTTTGGAGACCACTGATCTAGATGTTGTGTCTTTCCTATGTACATATGCTATCCAAAAGGTAAAAAAAAAAAGTAGGAAAATTTGTTATGAAGTTTCAAAAAGCAAATTCAAAGTTTAAGTTTTATTTACAAACATGCAAAGAAAGTATAGCCACAATTCATAAATGAGCCTTCCCAAGCTCATCTGCTTTTTGTTCAAGGTTCTGATCCTACTCAAAGATAGTGACATGTAGAAAATGTTAAACATTAAATATCGTAACTCCCACCAGCAGTCACAATTACGTACATCATTGCCTCTCTGTATCTTGGTTAAATATTTTGTACTTCTGTTCTGATCAAAATTACGTGGATTATAATTCAAATTACAAATTTAAAAATGTAACAGTGCAGAGAGATCATGTATATATCCACTTGTTTCAAAAGGGATCTGTACAGTATTTTTAAAATCTGTAATATCAGCTTTAAATGATTTAAGTGGGGCACGTATATTATTGCTGCAGTGCTTTTTAAATATACATCGTGCTGGTTGCCTTTAAGAAGTCTGGTGTTGCACTAATTTAGTCAGGCAGTTCACTATTAAAATGCAAGGGATCTAGATGTTAAGCCCAGTTTGTCTTCGTGCTTTTAAAAAAAAAAAAACAGATCTTCATCAACCAATGCACAAGTGACATCTCTCCCACAAAGAGGGATATTTGTACCTGGCTTAAAAGAGAAACAACAATTATATTGTGTAGGTACATGCAGGCACTAATTTTTTTAAACAAGTATCACATGCAAGTCACTATAAATCATACTTGCCATTTAAAGACAAGTCTGTCAGAAAAACAAGCGAAAAGGAACAGATGGCAGAATGCATCTTTGCACTGCAATAAAGCGATTAATACTTAAGGGAGATCCTATGCAAAAGTTATTTCAAACCAAGGTGGGGGTGGGGGAAAATAAAAACCTTTACAGGACAGAAATCTTAGTAAGTGAGCTAGATGTTAGTCCAGTCTTGAAAAAAGACTCAAGCACAATCTCTCCTACTCTACACATTTTTAGAAACAATTGCTTGCTTATACATGTAGTGTCAAAAAAGTCAGATTTGATCACAAACTCTCTTAACAGGTCTTCTGTTTCCACAACTGATTAAGTTAGCTGTCTTGTTCACATTAAGATAGCAGCCCTTCTAAATCATAGTGGAAGTAGTCAACAAAATGGACAAATTAATTTTTAGTAATACCCACCACACTGATTTCCTAGTCACAAATCCCTCCTTAGGAAGTACTGTTAAGAGCCCAGTCCAGCTCTTACCCACTATACCTGGTGGCAAGTCACTTGCTACATTTTGACAGTGGCAGAGATTTTCTTCACTGATGGCCATGACTTGATGTCTTAGAACCTAAAGTTGCCCTTTTCTTTAAGGGGACATACTCCAGAGCTAGGATGTAAACTGCAATTCTAAACTGAGTTTCTGAGTTTGATCACAGGCTAGCCACTGATTGCAACATTAAACTTTAAACACAAATACAATACTTACAATTGCTCAAGATAGTAAGTGATATTCAATTAATTAGGGTGAGGACCTCGCTCGAAGGCAGCTTCCATACGGCTCTGTTTTAAACCCTATAGGACACAGGATAGCAAGAGTTTGTTGTTCAAGTGTGAAGACAAAATAAAAAAAAAAAAAAACTTTGTTCATCATGGTAAAATATTTTGGGCCCAATCCTTCTAGTCTCTCATGACAAGCAGATTTGGTTCTTTATAGATAACAGACTGAGGACAACCAACCAAACTATTATATTGAAATCAGGAACTAAACCTTAACTATTTGCTATTGTCTTGATCTGTGTCCCTACAGAACAGCTTGAGAAATTTTTGCTGTTCAACCAAAAGTAAATAATGGAAACCCACGGACATTTAATCTAAAGCGGCAATTCCCAAATTCTGTTTTAGTCTTCACTCCACATTTGAACATTAACAAGAATGTTACATTAAAAAAAAAGGGCCATTAATTATCAAAGCTTAAGTTCAATCCTTTCTACATTTTTTCCCCTTCCTTTGCAATTATGCAAAAAGCAGCCCTCCACAACCATCGATTTTTCATCAGTGTGGAGTACCAGCATAAATTATCCATGTACCACAAATCCACTCCTCCCACTGGTCAGCAATGAAGAATGTTGATTGGGGAGGAGGAGGGTGTTAGAGAATAGATTAGCTATCTTATACCCCACCAATATCCAGCAATTGTTAGAAAATAATTTTTACAAAACAAGTCCAGATTTATTCCAACCACACAATCTGTTCTTCAATTATGACAAACTGTGCATGCTAGGAGACTCCACTGGACTGGAAAGCTGCAACTGTTGATCTCAAATTATTTTTATATATTTAAATGTGCAAATGTAAAACATAGTACGTTCTCATCAGTTAAGTGGATTGATCTGCTTTTCCTCAGAGAGAGACAGGAACACTTAAACAGAATGCCTTTAGAGCTAGGTTCTCAGAGTAAAAGCTCCATAAAGGGAAAAAAAAAACAAAAGCAAAAAACCTACTTTTCTTAAACCATAGAAGAACCCAAAGCTAGACCACATATGCAATATTTCAACAGGAGTCACTTACCAGATAGTAGCCGGTGTGATAACCACTCATATACCAGGCTATTAACATACTTCCCAAAGCTTCCTCATCTTCAGGAGAATCTGGACCCATGGGTGGTGGAGGAGGAATCAACTAGGAGATTGCAACAAAACCCTGTGAACTGGCTTTATTTAACTGGTGTTTATCTTACAGGCGGGGAAGTGAATGATAACAACCAACTGTGAAATTATTAACAAATAAATTAAGGAATAGAAATGCATTCTTGCACACGCTTCAAAATAAGATAGATCGTATTTGCTTAAACACCTTATTTACAAAGGCACATGAACCACTGCTCTTTATTTAGCTCCTCTGATCAGCATATCCACTGAGAGATACAGTAAGGGAAAAAACTTAATTTTCCAAAATTCGTAATACACCCAGGGCTTTTCTACAAACAAAAGCTTTGACTATACTGATAGTTAAAGCACTACCCACCCACTAATGCAGATGCAGTTGTATTAGTATCATTATTCCCTTCAGGGAAGGGAAATAAGATTGTCAGTATAAGGGAACTTGATATCTGTTGCAATTATTAATAAAATTTTAAATTAATAAGGGAAAAACAACAAATACCAATTTAACAATAAACTCCTTTATTAAATCCACAGGCTAAATGGTACTATATGTAAAAAGAAAAGGAGTACCTGTGACACCTTAGAGACTAATAAATTTATTTGAGCATATAAAATCTCCCCACTGTATTTCCCACTTCATGCATCCGATGAAGTGAGCTGTAGCTCACAAAAGCTTATGCTCAAATAAATTTGTTAGTCTCTAAGGTGCTACAAGTACTCCTTTTCTTTTTGCAGATACAGACTAACATGGTTGCTACTCTGAAACCTGGTACTATATGTAGTTGCTCTAAACATGCCTAAATAATAAGCAATTTATTACATTCCAACAGTAACAAAACACTGTAAGCATTTGATGAAGATACTTACAAAATGGGCTATCCCCAGGGTACTCAGACCCATATTGGTCAGTTCCAAAATGTCAATCAGGTATTAAAGAGTTTATTTTTTTATACCCTTTAACCAACAAGTGATGTCATTGCCAATTACCAACTTCAGTTAAAGACCAATTTGAGACAATTCATCCTTATTTTGTCTTAATCCAGATAAGATTTACAATCTCCTTTCTTCCCAAGGGTTTTCCGCCTCTCCTCCTTGCTGTCCAACAGTTTTCCCATTGCACTTAGGCTTAAACACTGGTGTGGGGGTTGGGGAAGGGCTATGTTGGCTCATTTTAAGACATTCTCTTTGTTTGATTTAAAACCATCTGTAGTCACACCCCCTCTCTCTCAGTCAGAGGCTGCTTTTTTAGAAACTTCCCCTCATGTTATTAGTTACTTGTTATTGAATCAGACATCCTCAATACTTTATTCCTTCTGGCTTTACCACTTATTATTTTCAAGGCCTTCCTCCTACTTGCTAGTCAGGCCCTTTCTTTGCAATACATATACATTTCCTTAACCAAACTTAAATAGTTAGACCAGTATAAAAACTCTGTATAAAACAGATCTTACTCACTCTATCCTTGTGAATTCCATAATAGAAACGTACTCCCTGTGATCCTGAATACAAACCCCAGAAGCTGGGAGGAAATTTGTAATTGCAACATTAAGATCGGCTTAATTGGAACACTGCTACTGGGCACATACGCAGTACTGAACAGGTATTCATTTCAATTTAAAAGCAGGTATGTGCACACAGGTGACCAAGAAAGTCAGAAAAGTGGAGATCACAAATATTTGCCTTTAACCACTATTTTTCACATACCACTTACCGGAGGTCCTGTTGGGAATGGTGGGGGGCAGCTTGATAAGAAAGGTGGTGGTCCACTAAATTTTGGTCCAGACTACAGTGAAATAATTGAATACGAAACAAAATTTGGAATTAAAAAGGGAAAGAAACCTGCCTTAAAATATTATGCAACAGATCACAAAATTGCTTAAGCAAAGTAGCAAGTCCCAATGACTTAAGGAATCAGAAGTGTAGGAATATGGGCCAGCTATAAAAGCTTCTTGCCGGTATTCTCTGACATGAGCGTCAGCAAGCCTAGCAAAAAAAGACAGTGACTTTATAAATATCACAAAGACAGGCTTGAAGTGATGTTTTAATAATAGTAATTTTTAAGACGCCTTTTAAAGGGAATCTGAAGTTGCATACTCGCATTAAAAAACTGTTCCTTACATCTAATATTCCTATATCCAAGATACAACTGATCATATCTGGTCTAGCATACTAGCTAAGTTCACTCTATTTTTGAATATTAAATTTACTATACCACACATTTTTATTACAAATCACACGGTGTCTATGCTCGTATTCAAAGATGAAATGATAGGCTCTTATCTTAATTTATACTGGATCTTCACATATGAAATGTTCTGGTCATCTTCCACTTATATTGCAACGTTCCAAAAATAAAGCCAATTGTTTTTTCAATTGCATTTCATACAGAATCTATTCTAGGTTGTAAGTACATAGGGTGACCCCAAAGAAGTCAATGGGAAAACTCCAACCGATTACCAGGGTGTCTGGATTTCACTCCTACGATTTACCACAGGGATATTTAAGGTTCAGGAGTTGCCATGAGAGCTTAACACCATGCAAAAGTTGGAATTTAATGTCTAGAAGAAGAGTGGTAAACACATTATTTTCTCAAATAAATCATGTCAAATAAATCATGTGAAATAAGTCATGTCTGAAGATCCTGCTCTGCTTCAGGCCACTGAATATTGAATATTTCCAATATATTGAAAAGGACTGGGCCCAGTACAGACCCCTGGGGGGCACCACTATTTACCTCTCTCCATTCTGAAAACTGACCATTTATTCCTACCCTTTGTTTCCTGGGGCTATGCTTACCCTTCCCAGGCCTGGTGGTGGTGGAGGTGGAAAATGGGAGTTCCAGTGAGAGGATTTTAATTTTGTAGAGTTGTATTTGTTTCCAGGTGACTGGAAGGACTTCTCACTTTCATCTGTTGAATACTGAGTCTCATTTTCATTCTAGAAAGGAAATTGTATTCTTAATTAAAACTCTTGTAGACTTATTCCCAGGTTACAACTCTCACGTGTTTATAGCAAATGTTAAACCAAATTCAATATGAAACCTTTCACTAGGAAAGCCTTGTCCACATCCTCATCTTCCATCTTGATTTCTTAACTCTGCCCCTGCCGATTCAAAAATGCACTTGCTAAGATCAGCTTCCTTGTCTTTCATTTTGACCATGTAATCCCTTCTCTTGTTGAATCTCTCCACTGTCTCCTCCCTTTCTACCACATCAAGTTCAATCTTGTCCTCACATCCAAGGTCCTTTACAGTTCTGCTACTCCCTTATTTAGTTGCTCATTCCTTAAGAACAGCCATACTGGATCAGACCATAGGTCTATATAGCCCCATATCCTGTATTCCGACCATGGCCAATGCCAGGTGCCCCAAAGGGAATGAACAGAACAGGAAATCAAGAGATCCATCCCGTTGCCCATTCCCAGCTTCTGACAAACAGAGGCTAGGGACACCGTCCCTATCCATCTTGGCTAATGACCATTGATGGACCTATCCTCCATGAATTTATCTAGTTATTTTTGAACCGTTATAGTCTTGGCCTTCACAACATCCTGTGGCAAGGAGTTCCACAGGATGACTGTGCGTTGTGTGAAAAAAATACTTCCTTATGTTTGTTTTGAACCTGCTGCCTATTAATTTCATTTGGTGACCCCTAGTTCTTGTGTTACGAGGAACAAACAACACTCCCTTATCTACTTTCTCCACACCAGCCATAATTATATAGATCTCTATCATATCACACCCCTTAGTTATCTCCTTTTCAAGCTAAAAAGTCCCAGTCTTATTAATTTCTCCTTAGCAGCCGTTCTATACCCCTAATAATTTTTGTTTCCCTTTTCTGAACCTTTTCCAATTCCAATATATCTTTTTTGAGCTGGGGTGATCACATCTGCACATCGTATTCAAAATGTGGCTGTACTATGGCTTTATATAGCTGCAATATGATTTTTTTTCCTTATCTGTCCCTTTCTTAATGATTCCCAACATTCTGTTCAATTTTTGGATTGCCACTGCACATTGAGTAGATGTTTTCAGAGAACTATCCACAATGACGCCACGACCTCTTTCTTGAGTGGTAACAGCTAATTTAGACCCTATCATTTTATATGTATAGCTGAGATGTTTTCTTATGTGCATTACTTTGCATTTATCAACATTGAATTTCATTTGCCATCTTGTTGCCTAGTCACCCAGTTTTGAGAGATCCTTTTGTAGCGCTTCACAGTCAGCCTGGGACTTAACTATCTTTAGCAATTTTGTATCAGCAGCAAATCTTGCCACTTCACTGTTTACCCCTTTTTCCGGATCATTTATAAATATATTGAAAAGGACTGGGCCCAGTACAGACCCCTGGGAGGCATCACTATTTACCTCTCTCCATTCTGAAAACTGACCATTTATTCCTACCCTTTGTTTCCCATCTTTTTACCAGTTACCAATCCACGAGAGCACCTTCCCTCTTATCCTATAGCTTACTTTGCTTAAGAGCTTTTGGCGAGAGACCTCATCAAAGGCTTTCTGAAAATCTAAGTACACTTTATCTACTGGATCCCCCTTGTCCACATGCTTGTTAACCCCCTCAAAGAATCCTAGTAGACTGGCAAGGTATGATTTCCCTTTACAAAAGCCATGTTGACTCTTCCCCAACAAATTATGCTCATCTACGTGTCTGAAACTATAGTAAAGAACAAAATTGTCAATCAGTTTGCCCAGTACTTAAGTCAGGCTTCCTGGCCTGTAATTGCTGGGATCACCTCTGGAGCCCCTTTTAAAAACTGGCGTCATACTAGCTATCCTCCAGTCATTTGGACAGAAGCTGATTTACATTCTAGGTTACAATTAGTAGTTCTGCAATTTCACATCTGAGATCCTTCAGAACTCTTGGGTGAATACCATCTGGTCCTTGTGACTTTTTTTTTTTTTTGCATTGCTCCCTTATCCCCAGCACTGCCACCAGTTGTCAGCCTTAACAACCCAGTTGTCCAGTTCTCCCACTCTTACCACTTTTTTCTAGTCTCGTATACATCTTGGGAAGATGGATTTTGATCATCTAAAATTCAGAAAGTGACTTTAAGACATTTTAATGCCGGGGCTATTTCTTAGCACATTCACACACAAAAAGATCACTCTCTAATCTCATATGAAATCCTCCACCTTTAACACTGAGCTCAGCATCAGCAAAAATAGTAGATTGTTTGTTTATGTTTTCTTGTAGAAAGGGCCAAAAGTCTGCAGTGTACAGGGAAAAAGAGACAGCTGTTTTCAGACCTGACATGTCTACTACCCCACTTGCAAAACTTCTTAATGTCCAACACTGCTGATTAGAAATTGAAACAGATTGATATGTGCCTGTCACACTGAGAAAGACAACCTCTCCCTTCATTAAATGATTATTAATTGAAATATCAGGAGAAGCAGGGTTTTGCAGCAATCCTGCAGGTGAGAATTATAGTTTTGTGCAAGAATCATAGGGCCATATACAGTCCTGATGTGGCAATAGTAATAATACCACTTAGCTCTTCTAAAACACTTTTCATCCAAAGCTCTTAGAGCACAGTAACTCCTCATTTAAAGTCGTCCCAGTTAATGTTGTTTCGTTGCTGATCAATTAGAGATTAAAGTTGTGCAATGCTCCCTTATAACGTCGTTTGCCAGCTGCCTGCTTTGTCCACTGCTTGCAGAAAGAGCAGCCGGTTGGAGCTAGCTGGTGGGTGCTTGGAATCAGATTGGACCGGCAGGCCTCCCTATCAGCTCCCTGCTCACCTAAGATCCCTGTACAGCAGCCTCCCAGCAGGCTATCAGTTGCCAGGCAGTTCAGTTTTCTCTCCCCGCATTGCCACGTCTTGCTCCTGCCCTCTGCCTTGGAGTTGCTCCTGAGAGCCTCCTGCTTGCTGTGCAAGGTGGTGGGGAGGGAAAGAGGGGTGCTAATGTCAGGGTGTCCCCCATCCCCGCTTCTGCTTCCCATCTCCATAGAGCATGGGGGGACACGACAGGGCTCAGGACGGAGGGAGCTTGCAAGCAGCAGCTGCTGTCTCAACTTGCTGATCTACTTAAAAAGGCAGTGTACTTAAGAGTTGGGTCCGTGTACTTAAAGGGGCAACATGCGTCTCTCTCTCTCACACCCACACACGGTGTGTGTGTCTCTCTCTCTCTGCCATGCTGTCTCCCCTCCCTCCATTCGTGCTGCATTGGAGAGTGTGAGGCTACATTAACAACAATGTATTAACCATTGAGGGCTCAGCCGAATGCTAGTTCATCATTTAGCAGAAACGCATTCCCTGGGAAATATCCCACCCTTTTCCATCCTCTGACTCCATCACCTCAAGCTTCACAATGATCATTGCTGTGTACAGTATTGTTAGTTAAAACTTATACTCTGTGTGTGTGTGTGTGTGTGTGTGTGTAAAATATAGTCTTTTGTCTGGCGACAATTTTTTCCCTGGAACCTAAACACCCCCCCCCCCCCCCAATATTTACATTAATTCTTATGGGGAAATTGGATTTGCTTAACATCATTTTGCTTAAAGTAGCATTTTTCAGGAACATAACTACCACATTAAGGGAGGAGTTACTGTACTTTATAAAAAAAGGTCAGCACCCCCATTTTACAGACAAAAAAACTAAGTCCAGAAAGGAAGCCACTAGCCCAAGGTCACCCAGCAAAGCAGTGGCAGAGCTGGGAATTGAAGTCAGGTCTCCAGAGTCTCAGTCCAGCGCCCAATCCATGAGGCCACAGTACTAAACAGGCACCATATACCCATTACTTTCAACAGATTCATGACCATTTATAGCAAGGATCACTTTTGATTCACATACTCTTATCCCCCTTCAGTTCTACCAGGGCAACAGGAATACAACAAAAGTTAAAAGGCTTTGCTTATTTTTAATAGAATATTAATTGTTTATATTTGCCCTCTCACCTCCCCGGCATTCTGCTCCTTGTTTTCTTTTTCAACGGTGTTTGGAAGAAGCAGATCAGATAGATTGTGCTCTTCCCTATTTCCATACCCAGTGTAAACAGCAACACAGGTCCCTCTCTTCTGATCGATCGAGGCAATAGTTGCTAGGTACACATTGCCATCCTCAGACCAAACTGCACTACAGGCATCACCAACTTTCCACTGCAACAAAAGCAAGGAAGTCAAGTCAACAGCTGTATCTGTGACCCTTGAAAAATGTTTTCCCCAGATGTACCTTTTCTCATCCTCAAGTGTTTCAAACATCTAAATGTTAACATATCCATCTACTATGCATACAAAAACTTTTGAACTAAATACTGCCCGATGTGCCTCTCCTCACGACAGATTATTCTTTGTATCCAATTAATATGTTTCTAAAGTGGCCCCAGCAGAGCAAGAATTTATAAATCTTGTTTACAATCTCATTGAGGTCAATAACTAAAATCTTCCCTTGATAAGCAAATAAACCCTATGTTTTAAAATGGACTATGAACTCATGCAGTACAAAAATCATTAACATTTAGTTTTGATACTCAGTTTTTAAGGTGACCTGCTTCAATGGTGCTGCGTTGCTTTTCTTCCTACTTCTGTTCTTTTTATTATTTTTTCTCTTTGTCCCTGAGCATTGTTCTTGTTTGTCTGAAGGCTCTGAACACTCACCATTCTTTAGAGCATTCTACAAAAGAGAAAAGGATTAAACAGATTATACCCCAACATCTCAACTATGACGTGTCCTTCTATCCCCCTATCAAAATAGCAACCATCTAAATTGGGGATGCAAATGGAAAATTTCTCCTGTTCTCATAAATGAGATAATGGTAAGGGTACATGCATTTACTTTGTCTATATTTCATGTTGTTGTAAAAAGGTCCACTAAATTTAGACGTGTGTCTTTAAGACACTGATTTTAGCCGAATGTGACCATTTCCACTTGTATGAGCCATTTTCTATAATTCTACTTTCGAAAGAATATTCTGACCAAGATGAACTTTTCTACACTATGGGTGTTTCAGCAGCGCAGCTATGGCAGTATAGCTGTTCCGCTGTAGAGGTGTCTTGTAGATACTTTCTACAGCAACTGGGAAAGGATTTTTCCATCATTGTGGATAATCAACCTCCTCAAGTAGTGGTTGCTCTGTCAACAGATTTCAGAGTAGCAGCCGTGTTAGTCTGTATTCGCAAAAAGAAAAGGAGTACTTGTGGCACCTTAGAGACTAACAAATTTATTTGAGAATCAGCTTTCGTGAGCTACAGCTCACTTCATCGGATGCATTTGGTGGAAAAAACAGTGGGGAAATTTATATACACACAGAGAGAACATGAAACAATGGGTTTTATCATACACACTGTAAGGAGAAAAAAAGAAAAGGAGTACTTGTGGCACCTTAGAGACTAACAAATTTATTAGAGCATAAGCTTTCATGAGCTACAGCTCACTTCATCGGATGCATTTGGTGGAAAAAAATGCACCATTTGGTGGGTTTTTTCCACCAAATGCATCCGATGAGGTGAGCTGTAGCTCACGAAAGCTTATGCTCTAATAAATTTGATAATCTCTAAGGTGCCACAAGTCCTCCTTTTCTTTTTGCAAATACAGACTAACACGGCTGCTACTCTGAAATCTAGAAAGTTGGGGCAACCAACACCACGGCCCCGGGAAGGAGGGCGGGTCCGAACGCTGCCCCCGCGAGGCTCCCCGCGGCCTCTGGGCGGTACAACGCAAAGGTAAGAAGAAGTTTTTGGAGCTGGGGTGGTTGTGTTTGAACGGCTGCTAGCACAGGAACGGAGACACGGCGCGGCAGAGCCGCATTACCTTAAATGACGCCACCGCTCTGTCGTACGCCTTTATCAGGGCGGTGTCATCCCAGATGTCCGAATCGTCGCTCTGTGGGGGGAGCGGGGACAGGAAGTTTTACCACCACGTGCAGCCCGCGCGCGGCGTTGCCCCCCGGCCGGGTCAGGCCGCAGCGGCGGTCACGGGGTCTCGGTTGGGGGGAGGGCGGACCGGGCACAGGGTAAATACGCGCCCACCCGGCCCGTCCCCTAATGGTCCACGGGCAGCGCTCGGTGCCAGGCGCGGGGAGCAACCCCCGCCGCCAGGCCTGGCCCAGCCACGCGGCCCCGCCGGTTCCACGCGACTGAGGCGGCCCCGGGCCTCAACCCGGTGATGAAACGCCTGGCTCCTACCCCGAGCCGCGACCCCTGCCCGAGGCGAGACCCGCGCGCCTCCCTCCAATACCTGCCCGGCGCCGCGTTTAAACAGCACCGTCTCGGCCCCGCCATGGCCTGCCATAGCAAAAGTTTGACCGCTCGCTGGCCTCCACCCCTCAGCCAGCGCGCATGCGCGGCGCTTCACACGCGCCCGCTCCCGCGCACCGGGGAGTAGAGGGGTGGAGCTTGATTGGCTGCGGCAGCTGCCTGTCGGCACGTCCCTTTACCACTGTCCCACCCCCTCGCTACGGACAAAGCGGGCTGCCTGCGACCCCCTCCAGGGCGCTCCCTTCGCCGCACGAAGAGCCACCTCCGCTCCTACCAACTCCAGCCCCTGCTCCTGCTCCCACAGCAGGGTTGCACGCGGGTTTGACGTGCTGCCCTTGTTTTAACAAGGGGTCCTCCCAGGATCTTCTCAGCCCTACCCCTCTCCCCCAAATGGGTAGGGATAATCTGTTCATTTCCTGTTTAAATGAATGTGCTTTTCCAAAAAGAGGCAGGAGCACAGACAAATTCACCCAGGGTCTAAGTGCTCTTGTGCAGGACGTTTTATTTTCTTCTGGAAGAACAGACTAAAGGCATCGTTAGCATAATGCACTGCTCAGAGTGTATGATTTTAAACAGGGATAAGAGAGATGGAGAGGAAATTTAGGGAACTGTCAGGTATTTTCCCCAAAATGTCTGTGGAGCAAGATGGACATCTCAGTGCAAGAATCAGAGTCCAAAATTCAAGAAATCAAGACAATTTAGAAAGTTATGTAAGGAATTTCAGGTTTTGTATTTATGCAGAGGTGAACTGCTTATATAAACCACTTAATGAGTGCTGTGGCTTGACAATGCCCGTTTTACTCCTGCAAATATTTTCAGTTCTGAATTTTGCATCTGGCATGGTGGAAGAGACCTAAAATGGGTAATAACCCTACTTGTTCATAATATGGGTAAATATTAATTTTATGAAGAGCATGCTTATACTACTAGTACTGCAGTCAAAACTGCCACCCTTGCAAGCAGTCTTGAACAAAGCAAATTTCATTACATCATGTCAGGCGTTCCCTCCCCACCCTGAACTCTGGGGTACAGATATGGGGACCCGCCTGAAAGACTCCCTAAGCTTATTTCTAGCAGCTCAGGTTAAAACTTCCACAAGGGACAAATCCCTTCTTGTCCTTGTACGGTATTTGCTGCCACCACCAAGTGAGTTGGACAAAGATTCAAGGAAAAGAACCACTTGGAGTTCCTTTTCCCCAAAATATTCCCACCAAGCACCTTCACCCCCTTTCCTGGGGAAGCTTGAGAATAATATCTTCACCAATTGGTAGAGGTGAGCACAGACCAAATCCCTGAGTTTTTTAGGACACTGAAACCAATCAGCTTCTTTAAAAAAAACAAAACAGAACTTTATAATAAAGAAAAAAAAGTATAAGAAGCACCTCTGTAAAATCAGGATGGAAGGTAATTTTACAGGGTCATCAGATTCAAAACACACAGGGTTCCCTTCTAGGGCAAAACTAAAGTTACAAAAAACAGGGCTAAACCTCCCTCTAAGCATAAGGAAAATTCACAAGCTACTCTAACACATTTCCTTGCTTACTATTCTTATTGCTTACTATTTCTGTAAAGTTAGATGTATCATTCAGTAGGAGCTAGATTACTTGCTTGGTCTGTCTTTGTGGCTTTAGAGAGAGCAAACAGCACAAAAACAAAGCCTCCCCCAAGATTTGAAAGTATTTTCTTTCCCCATTGGTCCTTCTGGTCAGGTGCCAACTAGCTTAATTGAACTGATTAACTCTTTACAGTAAGGGCATTCTGTACCTCTGGCCAAGAGGGATTTTATATTACTGCACGCATACATAAAAGTTGTTACCCTTCCCTTTATATTTATGGCACACCCTTCTTGCAGTTTGGAATTAACATAGGGAACACTACCTCTCTGTATAAGGATGATGGCATGATTATAGCTTTTTGTTGATACTATTGTACTACTTTGATAACAAGTTCTTGGCCAATTATTGATCTCTCTTTTATTGCCTCCCAGAAGAGATATAAAAACAGTGGCAGAACAGGTGTAGATTATTCTATCAATCAGCTGGAGGCATAGAACTCCCCCCCACAAATTGGGTACCTGTAACTTCCTCATGCCATTTGTTTATCTTCATGCAGGGAAGAGGGAGTTTATTCAGATCTAGCACTTTCAGACAAGCTTGTGCTTCATTTAAATTGACAGTTATCCTTAATAGAAGATCTGGCAGATTGTCTAGAGATCAAGACCTGAAATTAGGCTAACTGGTAGTTCAGACTACTTTCTATTTATTAGTGTACTACAGAGGAATCAAAAGGAAACTAGAGTTTGCATCTTTTTTGAGGCATGCATAGAAGGCAGAAGGAGCAGTGAAAGCTGAATGACAATGAATAATTCCACCCCCCCCCCCCCCATGTATATATGGATAACACTAGCTTTAAGGTCCTTGAAACCCACCTTACCTGCTCCCAAGAAAAGCCAGTTCGCTAGAGTTAACCTTACACTCAGTTCTCTGCCCCACCGATGAAAAGGAATCCCTGTTTAAAGGCAATTTACCTCATTGTACATAGCATTTTGTATGTATAAGGAGAAATGGAGGACTGACAGTTAAATGCATGTTTAAGAGTTTTTTTTAATTACCCTCCCATGATTTTTCTTAAAAAAAAACAAAAACACATTTTAATGAAAGAGGGTTAGTGTTCAGATTTTTCTGAGCAGGAATAGTTCTCCTTAACTTTCAGCTGAGGGTGCTCAGAAAATTCAAGGAGTTATGCCATAGATCTGTGGTTATGAGGTTGCTGCCCTTCCCAACCAGACAATGTTTTAACTTGGTGAGGCTAAACTAAAAGTTTACAAGAAGATGTACTGTAATCTTTCCCAGAGGACAAGATTAAACAAGTCATGCCAGATTTTAGTCTTCTAAAAGTTACTGTTTTGAAGAGTTCATTTTCTTGGTCTTACGGTGCAGATTTCTTTTAATTCAAGCCCAGTAAAAGGTTATCCACTGTACCCCATTTCAGATTAAACAATACTTTATGCGACATTTTATTGTAAAAATAATTTAAAATGAGATTTACAGTTCAGACCTTTACAAGTTTGAATGCATTGTACAAAGGTATTGGGCTTTTAAATTAGTGTACCACTGTGAATTAGTGTTATACTTTAAGGGTCACAAAGAAGGTAAGCTGGTCTAATTGTGGCTTTAATAGTGTAGTCACACAAGCCATTCAGTGAAGCCAACATTGTTAATAATGAAAGGTGCAGTTAAGCAATTGCTACCATTACTTAAACTAGGCTTATTTGCATGCCTACAAGAGCGCTTGCAATTTTTTTTTTTGAAATAAAGTATTCCAGGTAACTTAATGAAGTCTTGGTTTACTCAGCCTATATGAACCAAAAATTCTAAATAGGTGCAAATTGAATAAGTCTGCAAGTACAAGATAAACATTTGCCATTTAATGATAGGCCACTTTTACAAATAAGTCTGATATTTTAGGCCCTATAACTTGATGTACTGTAACATTTTAGGTTATTTATGCAGCCACACACTTTATTTTGCTTCTGCCTGCAGGGTCTTCTTCTCATTAGCTGCTTTCTGCTTTTGCTGCATGATTTCAGAGTCTCTGTAAAAGACAGACATTTAGTTAGAAAAATAGTGAGTTACCTAAAATATTCCTTGACTGTTACTATTAGGCTTCATCTTACTTTCTACAGATGACTTCCATTCTTGCTTTTCAACCAATGGAAAAAAAACAAATGAAACGGCATATAATGGATCAGTATTTTAGCTTAAAAATGATTAGGACAATAGGTTGATAGCCCTGCAGAGACCCAGCCCAGATACCAAGTCTACTTGTCTGCATTTTACTACAATGAAAGAACTATTGATATTTTATGTACCTGTCAACATTCGTCCTGGATGAATAGATATTTCCAAGGTAGCATTGAAGTTCTAGTCTGATACTTCTTCAGCAGATGGTGCATACAGTAGATGAATCCAAGCTCCAATATTTAAACCCACTTGAGGTACTGATAATTTTGAGTTTGCCAATACTTGGCAGAAAATGGAAACCAAAACTATTTGGTATAGATATTCCAAAATCCAATCCACAGATTATACTCAGTCACATGAACGAATTATATATAGATCAAGCTCCAACAAAGGTCATAAGTCCTGTCTCATATGTTCTCAGTAAAGTCAGGAGTTGACAGCTTTTTACCTGGTTGTAACACACAGGGAAAGCATCTTTCTACCTCTAACCTTTAGGTCAAGAGGATGTGTCTCTAATTTGACTGGCTCTGAAGACAGCTATTTACTAGACCAGTTTCATTTTGAAAGTGTATTTTGAGGCAGTTGCTATTTAATTCAAGGCTGACTGCACACTTTAATATAGTACCTTGAATTATAGAATTAACTATAAAGTCTTATAATTCAAGAACACTGTGGTGGCCTTGAGTCATGTTGTGACCAGACTTTACACTTAATTTGTTCCTTTGATCTTAGTTTTTAAGTACAGATTGCGTTTAGTGTGATGCTTCCCAGGATTGTGAGTCACCTCACCACTAGCATGAAACAGTCTGGTCTGTGCCTGCTGTGGATCATCTCCCTGAAGGCAACAGCCTCTGGCAGCACAAGCACTATTTTCCAGGCCTCTGCAGACCTTGCTCTCCATTCAGATAAGGAGAGGCACACACCAATCCCTGAATACTTGGGAATGTTCCCTGTAGTGTCCAACCCCTAATCCAATGAACACTTATAGAATTACCAGGACTGCTATTCTCAAAGGAACAGTACACACTAACTTCTGAGATTCAACTCAGGAACATCACTTTGCTTAACACCACAGCACTTAGATATAGCTACAGTGAAAGAAGAAAAAGTTTATCAAAGACTATAGTAAAGTGGCAGTAAGAGTATTGGAAACAAAAACAAAAATTGGGCTGTTGATTAATTGCCGTTAACTCATGCAATTAAAAAATTAACTGCGATTAATTGCACTGTTAAATACCAATTGAAATTAAATGTTTCTGTATCTTCAAATATATTGGTTTCTATTACAACACAGAATAGAAAGCGTATTACAAATATTTGCACTGTAAAAATGATAAATTTGTCAATTCACCTCATACAAGTACTATAGTGAAATCTATCATGAAAGTAACTTAATGTAACCAAAAAAAAAAAATCTACATAACTTCACTCAAAAACAAAACAATGTAAAAACTTTGTCTACAAATCCACTCAGTCCTACTTCTTGTTAAGCCAATTGCTAAGACACAAGAGTTTGTTTCCATTTTCAGGAGATACTGTTTCCTATTTACAATGTCACCTGAAAGTGAGAACTGGCATACGCATGGCACTTTTGTAGTCAGCATTGCAAGGTATTTACATGCCAGATATGCTAAACATTCGTATGCACCTTCATGCTTCAGCCACCATTCCGGAGGACATGCTTCCATGATGATGCTTGTTAAAAAAAAATTGTGCGTTAATTAAATTTGTGACGGAACTCCTTGGGGAAGAATTGTATGTCCCCTGCTCTATTTTACTTGCATTGGGCCATACATTTCACGTTGTTCGTTTTAAGAACACTTTCACAGCAGATCTGACAAAACGCAAACAAGGTACCAAAGTGAGATTTCTAAAGTTAGCTACAGCACTCGACCCAAGATTTAAGAATCTGAAGTGCCTTCCAAAATCTGAGAGGGACTGGATGTGGAGCATGCTTTCAGAAGTCTTGAAAGAGGAAGATTCTGATGCAGAAGCTACAGAATCTTAACCACCAAAATAGAAAGTCAGCCGTCTGCGATGGCATCTGACTCAGATGACGATAATGAACATGTGGTGGTCTGCACTGCTTTGGGTTGTTATCGAGCAGACCAAGTCATCAGCATGGACATGTCCTCTAGAATGGTGGTTGAGGCATGAAGGGACATGAATCTTTAGCGCATAAATATCTTGCAGATGCTAGCTACAACAGTGTCATGCAAATGCCTGTTCGCTTTCTGGTGACACTAAACAAGAAGCAGGCAGCATCATCTCCTGCAAGTGTAACCAAACTTGTCTGTCTGAGCAACTGTCTGAACAAGAAGTAGGACTGAGTGGACATGTAGGCTCTAAAGTTTTAGATTGTTTTATTTTTGAATTCAGTTATTTTTTGTACATAATTCTACACTTGTAAGTTCAACTTTCATGATAAAGTGACTGCACTACAGGACTTGTAGTATTTTTCAATTCACTCTTTTACAGTGAAAATATTTATAATAAATACAAAATGAGCACGACACACTTTGAATTCTATGTTATAATTAAAATAAATTTGAAAAATGTGCAAAACATCCAAAAATATTTATATAAATAGTATTCTATTATTGTTTTAGAGTATGATTCATTGCAATTAATTTTTTAATCGCTTGATAGCCATAAAAATAAATTTAGTTTTTAGAAAGCATAAGTTATTCTTTAAAGACTCACCCAAAATAGTCCAGCATGTTCAGCCAAACCTGGTTAAGACCCTTTTTTCCATGAAGCAAAAGCACTCTCCTTTTACTCCCTCAATGAAGGGTGCTTGGGGCATCCCTTCTGTCCCCTCAAATATACTCAAGCAAACCTTTGATATGCACCTCACAAAAAGTCCCTCCCCCCCCCCCCGTGTGTTTTTCTTCCTGTTAGTTTTATCTTACAATCCTTCATTTGTATTCACTTCAAATGAATGGTAGGTGGACCCACTGTGAATGAGGCAATACTCAATTTATAGATAGATGAACAAATCTCTCATCTACTAGGTCAAGCTGCTTTTCAGACTGAAATAGCTAATTCCTTGTTTAGATAAGAAAAGTATTCAGGATTTCAACTGAGCTGGTATACTGATTTACTCTCCGTGAACTACACTCTTAAAAAAAAGTCTCAAAGCATATAAGAGGGAAAGAAAATATGAAGAACTGCACAACCTGAACGTTTTGTTTTGGCACCTCAAGTGAATGGCTGGGGAGGTACTGCCACTTACCTCCTAACAAGGAGTCAAAACAAAGGACTACAGTAGAACCCAGAAGGGCATTTGAGGCCCACCCATCCACCCAAGACAGATTCAAGCTCAAGAAATACTGACGGGAAGCCAAGTCTGAGTAACCCAAAATATATGCCCCTCTGCCATGTACATTGGCCAAACTGGACAGTCTCTACGTAAAAGAATAAATGGACACAAATCAGACGTCAAGAATTATAACATTCAAAAACCAGTCGGAGAACACTTCAGTCTCTCTGGTCACTCGATTACAGACCTGGGAGTCCAAATCAGACTCCAACGAGAGACTGCTGAATTGGAATTAATTTGCAAACTGTATTCAAGCCTAAGTTAATTATATCGAGACTGGGAGTGGATGGGTCATTACACAAAGTAAAACTATTTCCCCATGTTATTTCCCCCCCCCCCCACTGTTCCTCAAACGTTCTTGTCAACTGCTGGAAATGGCTCACCTTGATCACCACCACAAACTGTTTTCTTCCTTCCCTGCACCCTCCCTACCTGCTGGTAATAGCTCATCTTAAAGTGATCACTCTCCTTACAGTGTGTATGGTAATACCCATTGTTTCATGTTCCCTGTGTGTGTATACAAGTCTCCCCACTGAATGCATCCGATGAAGCGAGCTGTAGCTCACGAAAGCTTATGCTCAAATAAATTTGTTAGTCTCTAAGGTGCCACAAGTACTCCTTTTCTTTTTGCAACTACAGACTAACAGCTGCTACTCTGAAACACAGTCTACTAGTATCAAGTAGATGCAGCTTATTTTCATGAGCAGAGCTTATAGAATACCACTCACCCTCCCCCAAGACCTGTGTACTAGAACTTACCTTTGTTTTCTCTGAGAAGCAGACAGACTATCCTCTTTCCTTTTCCCCTTGAGGACCTCCTGGGTTTTCTTCAGATTTTTCTGGCGGGCAAGTTCACGCTGGTTCCCACCTACATAATATTCAAGTTTATATATGTGCTGTAATTTCCACTTCTTTACCTTCACTCTTATACACCGACAGTAATTTAGTACCTTAAGACCAAAATCAGTAAAAAGCATTGCTAAAACTACCCATGGAGGTTTTCCTCCCCAAGTTTGGATCCAAGAGAGAAATTCTGCAAGGCAAAACAGCAAGTCTGGTGTAAAGCAAGGAGGTGCTAGAGCTTCCCAAATTTAACAACTAAGAGAATTTAACATTTTTTCCCCTAACCTTGCTCTGAAAAACAGCGAAGTTTTTTGTTGAAGTGTTCCTAAGAATTTCAGTTTGAGGCAGATGTGGCATGGAAAAGTTCTGCCAAATATAAGCAGTTTAGGCTAAGTTACAAGTAAGCCTGGAAGGATCTGATTTTTACTGGTGTCAGTAAATGTTGATTTCGCCACATGTACAAACTGACAAAAGTATTTCCAATGAGGATAATCAATGTTTAGGTATGTAGTCTGATGATCATGTATTTAAAGTTGTACATGTCCCAGGACTCTAAACCTGGAAGTTCACTATATAGTGAAAGTTAGGACTGCTCAGTATAGTAGAAAGATCTCCAGGCCTGCTCTGCCTCTTCAATTACTATTTTAGAATAGGTCAGGGGGAAATGCACCAATGCTCATGTTAATGTATTAGCAAATACTTTTGCTCTGAGGATGACGGGAGTACAGAACACAACATCCATGCCTCTTTTTGACCTCAAGTTATGCATACTATACAGTACCCCTTCATAAGTAGATTGAGACAGGTGTACTTGTGGCACCTTAGAGACTAACAAATTTATTTGAGCAAAAGCTTTCGTGAGTTACAGCTCACTTCATCGGTATGCATCCAATGAAGTGAGCTGTAGCTCACGAAAGCTTATGCTCAAATAAATTTGTTAGTCTCCAAGGTGCCACAAGTACTCCTTTTCCTTTTTGCGAATACAGACTAACACAGCTACTACTCTGAAACCTGAGACAGCTGTGTCTCCGATTGCATAAGCCTGCAACTTCCCTTTCAGGCTGGAGAGGATTTGCATGAGGAAGTTTAGTTCTTAATTACACAGTTCTTCCTTGGATCACTACAGTGAATTTAAGCTGTATGTTTAGAAACTCTGAGCTGAACTTAGAACATCTCACAAGTTGAGCTACGAAACAGACAACTTCAGTAATGCTGAAGATTAACTTGTTTCCAGGAGAAATAAAGAAGTTGCTCTAGAGTTTAAGTAAACTGTAGTAATGAATGTCTGACTACTGTTGTGATGTTTCAAACTCTATTAATTTTTTGCCATTAATATAGTCAAGTGACATTGTACCCCCCACCCCACCCCCCAACACCTGAATTTGAGCAATATGGATTCCTGCAACACCTCATAGTACTGCTGCAGTAGGTTTGATTTTTTTTTATAGTTATGTAGGTAAGAAAAGAGGGCACAGTCTGGCAATGGTAACCCAAGTAAGGCGCTATTAGATGCTCAGGGGCCATTTAGGGGGATTTTTTTGAAGCCTGACAGCCAACAATGAAACGTTGAGCTACAGGCCTGGCTGATCAGCAGCTCATCGCAAACAGCCCTGCAAAGACTACCCAGGAGACGCTGCTTTGCTCCGCGTTGCTCACGTTTTTAAGGCTGGCTTTAGGGACACCGTTTGGGGACCCGGCTCAGAACAGACCCCTTGTTTATAGCCACTGAGGTTTCGCTCCAGAAATACCCGGTTGTACGTGGCGGAAAATGGCGTCACCAAGGAGCGAGGTCGCAGTACGAATGCCGGAGGTCCCCGAGTCCCGGACCCCGCGTTAATCCCCCGCCAGGCCCCTTCCTGGGGGAGCCCCGCACAACCGCTGCTTACCCTAGAGGCCAAAGGGAGGCCGCCCGCCCGCGGGCTCGGCCGCTCCCGCAGTCAGACGCCGGGTGTGGCCACTATGGCGCCGGCTCTGAGGAAGCCTGCGGGGCTCACGGGCCCCGGGGCCTTCACACGTCGGCAGGGAGGCGGAGCGGGAAAGCGGCGCCTGGAGCCTGAATTACCGGGACCAGCCACCATCATGCAGGTACCGGGCCCGACCCCGAGCCGGCGAGAGGGGGACGCGTTCGCTGGCCGCCGCCGCTCCATCACCTAGGCCCGACAGCGGCCAGCGAAGGCGCGGAGCCGGCAGAGCCGTTCCCGGCAGAGCGGGGCCACCCCGGTTGATACTCACGGGCCATAGCGAGACAATATGCCGGGCGGGGCGCACCGAACCCGAGCCGCAGCTACTTCTCCCGAGCGCCCCGACAATTGCCAGAACCTTCTTCTACCTCCCCCTCAGCGCCCCCCCCGCCGACGTGGCTTATATCATGACACGCCTCTGCGATGTCACAAATATGCAGGCGTCACCAAACCACCCCCACCAAGACTAGAATTAGTCGGAGCCTGGGGGGGGGGGGGCGGCGTTAACATTGCGCATGCTCAGTTAGCAGCATGTGCAGGCTGCTGTTGCTCTGATGGACCTCAGTAAATCTGTTTCTCTCGAGTTGTGGAGATCAGCGTTGTCGCGACACTTAGGCTGTGTCGGAGTCTCAGGATATTTGGTGTGCTTTCTTATCCCTTCCTCCAAATTCCAGGAGGCAGTAACGTCACGTGACTAGTTGAAAGCCACAACTTTTCTGTTTTGGAAGCGGGGTTTTGTCCTGCCTGGTTGCATAGAAAAGCGTGAACATATGATCCCAGTGCACCCTAAGGTCTCAAAAACCAGAAAGCAAATAGAGCTGTTTTGAGCCTTTTAGGGAACACGTTGGGTCCTGTTGTCAAATTTTCCTCTTCGACCGTGAAGGCTTTTAAAAAAATTAGAACCGCGATTCTTCATAGAATCACAGAATTCCAGGTACTCGGATTTAAAAAACACACTAAATATTGCAATAGTCAAGATAAAATGGTGAGTGATGGTAAATCTTTAAAATGTCAACTGGACGTGCCCAATATTTACTTGTCTCGCAATATAGAAAATTACGGTGCTGTAACAGTGCCAGGTCCAGTCCTCCTATGCTAAATGAGAACTCATTGCCAGGAATTCAGCGTTTCAGAGGAGGTCATTTTTGTACAGTTTGAGAAAAACAATATTTTAAAATCACATTTAATCCCTAAACAGGTAATATAATTTACCTAAAACTAAATAAGATAGCCCAAAAAACTAAACTTCATAAACCAGAAGCCCCACTTACATCATTGCAAATTATAATGTATCTTTGGGCTGAACTGTTATCTGCTTGATTCTCAGCTCTTGGATTTAGAATTATTTTAGAAATGTAGTACAAAATTCATTCAGCTGGTTTTGAGTTACTAGAATATGAAAAACTCTGGCCCTGACCTTGTAATCAGATCTGTGCAGGCAGATCCTTACAACTATGCAGCACCCCTTTGATTTCTCTGCAGAGGCAGAAGGGTCTGCCATTCCTACACAGATTTCATTATAAAGTTTAGGTCCCAAATCTATAAACATTTAGGCACATGATTAACTTCACTAATGTGAGTAGTCTCAATCAAAGCAATTGGACTGCTCACATGAATAAAATTAAGTAAGTAAGTGCTTAAGCATTTGCAGGATTAACACCTACGCTGTTCAATGAGTTTTGCACGAGCAGATACTTGTAACTAACTAAAATCATGAAGGCAATGGGGCTCTGCATGGACACAAGAGACTGCCTGCATGGATCTTATTGCAAGATCAAGATGTAAAATTATAAATTTTTTGGTTGCAGGGACTATCTCTTATTATGGCCCCGATGAACTCTGTGTAGTTGCCAGGGTCTGCCCATGCAGAGTTCACAGCAAGAATGAGGCCTATATGTGCAGAATGCCTAGCACAATGGTGCCCTGAACCTGACTGAGGCCTGTGTACATGACTGTAATACAAATAAATAAAAGTAATTCCAAACTACAGAAAATCTTATTTATTGACTGCAGCATTAAGTCTGTCACAACAATTATGGTCCTCAAGCAGCAAAGAGGTCCACATGGATGCAGGAGTTTATTTATATGTAGCTTTTTGCTGCATTAGGGCCTCTATTTGCATCTACTTTAATAGGTTATTGTGACGGGGCAGAATAAATGCCTTTTTACTGCCTTGAATTTTGGAGGGTTTTTAATAAGGGTCAGGGCATATAAAATTTACATGTTATATAAAACCCATCAGTTGATTTTAAAAATAAATAAAAATTAAAAAATTAATACTTTACAATTCTATAATAACTTTCATTCCAAAGCTGTTCACAAGCTACAGGTCAAACATTGAAGTCAACTCTAGGGGGCAGAAAGGTAATATTTTGGCCTGAGATATTGATGAAAACACCTTTGAGAAGAGAAGGCTTTATGAGAATTTGGATGGGTCATCTCTAATATTCATGCAGCTCTGGGTTTTAAGAGCTCATCTGAAAGATACCCCTTTCCTCACTCCCTACTCCTTAGAAAACAACACAGTCTCCCATTTATCTGTCTGAGGGGTTGAATTAGGGGGGAAAGGTGGTGCTATTTTTTAAAGCTCCCGCCAACAAAATTAAAGGCTTGTCTACATGACCAATTAGTTTGTGGCTAGCTGGGCTGTGAATCTACACCTAGTAGCAGGCCACTGACCAACTGTCCATATGCACCCTCCTGATGTATGTTAACAGTTTGTTAGAGTGTACTTTGATGTAGTCCTCTTGAAAGTGTCAGCAGGGTGCACTCAGTATATCAGCAGCAAGCTAGTATGGTGTAGATTCACACCTCAGCTTGCCATGAACTATATGTTCATGTAGACAAGTCCTAAACCCTGCTCATGTGAGTTGTCAAAATGAGACATTGCTAACAGTAGATTGTGAAGAATTTCATAATATGATTGTGCATGTTCTGTGAGCTCTACTGCACTCCTTGAGCGTGGCTCCCCCTGGTGGGGTCTGAATATACCTGCGACTCTACTGGATTCCTTGGGCATGGCTTCTTAATTGGGGAAAAAATTAGTATTAAAATTTAAATTATTACTGTGCATGTGCATTAACACCTAACTGAAATGAATGGGGTAGTTAATGCCTAGGAGAGCTATGTTATTCCAGACTCTCTGCAAACTCATCTCCATATCAGTTACACCTGCTTGCCATTTTTGAGGTTTTCTTTGCAACAAAACCTAGAGATATTTTTTTTCTAAATGGAAGCTGAAATTCTAGAGAAAAAGATGGAAGCTTTACAGAGTACTGTTATGGTGTGTCACAGTGTTTCAGCTCCGTCTAAGACCTGAAGTATGGGAAGAATGAAGGAGCCAAGGCCACCCTGATGGCATCTGAGGCCTGGTGTTACAAAGAGACAAGCTTGAGCTAGTGCTTTAGATACAAATATCCTCTCAATGAGTGAGTGGGCAAGTGTGAAGCTGAAGCCTGGGCTTGGCTCTGCATTTGGTGACTAGTTCCTCTATGTCACTTTGAGGTGTTCACAATATGGATCCAAATTTAAGTCCCTACCCTGCTGGCTGTTCAATGGGTGTGGTGCCTGCATCTGTATGGAGCAACTTGCAGAATATATTCCTGGGGCAATTTTGCACGACTGCGTGCATGCAGAATTCATGTCCTGCAGATTTCTTTGCTTCCCCACAGAAAAATGACTTTTTGAAGGTGGAAGCAGAGGGAAGCTGCAAGAGCAGTCATGAGCCCCTCCCCAGCAACACAGGCACATTGTTTTGGGCGCCCAGAGTAGCCAGGAGATGGGTAAGTCACAGCGGGGAGTGGGGGGCACTGGGGACGGCCCTGCCAGTGGCTCCTACCCTGCACTGGGCTCAGCTGCTAGTCCTGGATGGGCTGGGGTTGGGGGCAGACAGGACTTTCTCTTCCCCTGCAAAGAGTGGCTGGGAACCTCCCCTGGCTGCAGGAGGCTCTGCACCCTCCCCCTCCCTGCCCCCATCACTCCTCAGCCATGAGTGGAGCTGCTCCCCCATCCACCCAACCCCTGTGCATCTGGACCCCCCCATTCCCTCACCCCACCCTGCTGAGCCTCACTCCCTTCATCCAGAGCCTCCATGCACCTAGATCCCCCAACAAGCCCCCTACCCCCAGATCCCCCCGCTGAGTTCCCTCTGCACCTGGACCCCACCTCTGGATCCAGACCACCCTCACTGAGCCCTCTGCACCTGGACCCCCATCCTATTAAGCCCACCAGCACCCAGATTCCTCAGTTCAGCCCCCATGCCCTCCCCCCACTGAGCCCCAACCACTTTCACCTGAACTTCTCCTGCACAGTTCCATTGCCCTTGCAAATGGAACCCCCCAACAAGCCCCTGTGCACCCAGATTCACTCTGCACTTGGACGCCTGCACTGAGCAACATGCACCCAGATTGCACCACCCAAAATCTTCTCACCCCACATCTGGATCCCCCCATGCTAAGCCTCTCCACACTTGCATCCTTGTGGACTAAGACTGATTCCTCATACTTGGTGTGCATGGTGCGGAGGGGTAGAGCCCCCAGGATCTTTCTGGGGCAGGCCCAGCCCTTGTGCTGTGTGAGGTTCGGGTGCAGTCTCACTGCTAAATCCATGTTGCGGAGAGGTGCGGGGATTGCAGGTTGATCTCCCATCTCTATGCAGCCAGTGGCCTATGCTTCCAACTGCCACGCTGGAGCCTCCACATTTATTGACACATAAAAATTGTAGGATTTTAGAATATTGTGTACAGAATTTTTTGGTACAGAATTTTTAATTTTTTGGCACAGGATTTCCTCAGGAGTAAAGCTAGTTTATGGCTTTGCCCCAGGGATTGTCAATTGCAAAAACTTGAAAACCCTGAATAAGAAACCCCTCTCTCCTCCCAAAATCAGAAGACTGGTTTACAAATGAGATTTTAAAAATATCCATTTTGGAGGTATTATTTATTTGCTTTCTTGTATGAGCCCTTTTCAACTCTGTAAACACAAGGCTAGAAAAGTGACATTTTTAAAGAAAAGCTGAGAGTCTCACATCACAGACCTCCAGGCACTGGGGGGGGCGGGGAGGGGGGCGAGCTTTAACAAACACCCCGTACCCTGCGAGGCACGGAGTCGCGATACACAGCACTCTATGTCCCCTCCGGCTCTCCGTCACTTTGGCCGCAATCTCCGCTAGTTACGGAAGTTCTAGCGGGGGAACACGCTCCACTTACCCCGCCTTCTGACGCTTCACGTTGGAACGTAGTTTTCTCGCTGCGGCGGGTCGCAGGCTGATGACGTTTGGCTGCGCCAGGCCCTATACACGGCGGGGAGGGGGGACCCACACCCGGTGTGCGGCAAGTGACATGAGGCGGCGCCGCCGGAGAGGGGACACGCGGCTCTAGCGCTTCCTTGGCCGCGCGGGAGTGACCCCCCCCCCCCGCCGCTCCCAGCGGCCGGACCGAGCTCTTTCCTCCCCCGCCTGAGCGAGGGGATCGGGGAGCAGCCCGGCGACATGTTCCGACGAGCCAGGCTCAGCGTGAAGCCCAACGTGAGGCCCGGGGGTAGGGGCGGCGGCTGCGCCCCGGCGGCCCCGGAGCCGCAGGGCGGCCAGGATTCCGCTTCCCTGCCGGCAAGGAAAGAGCCGCAGCCCAGCGCGACAGCCTCTCCCGGAGCCGCTGACGGTCCCCGCCCGGACCCCCGGCCCCAGCCGGAGGGGGAAGAGCCGGGGAGCAGGTGAGTCCCGCAGCTCGCGCTGCGTACGGGGTCTGCGCGGTTCTAGCCCCACCCAGGCGCCGCTGGGCAAGTCTCGCCGTCAGGAGCTGCCCCAGCTCCGTGCAGCCTGGGGGACCAGGACCAGCGACCGCTGGGAGGGCGCTGCTTGGAGGCCTCAGTCCTGTACAGGTTCTCGGGTATCTGGGAAGCTTTGGGAGCTGCCTACCATCATGGCCAGCAGTCTGCCTGCCCTTGCCCTCCACACCGCAGCTGCACGCACAGCGCTTGGGAGCTGTCAGGTGTCCAACGCCTTCTACGCGTCTGTCTCCCTTTATTTCAGGAGATATTTTTCCTTTCTGAAGGTGGTTCCCTCGTTGGCTTGGGTTTGCCGTGTTTGAAGTTGCCAAGTACATATTACTGCAGGATGAGAGGGCACTATTTGCTAGGTCTAAGATAACTAATGCAATGAGTGCTAGGCCTTGGTTTAGAAATAAATGGCTATATAGGTATTTTTTGTACATAATTATTCTTTCTTTATGTTATAGTCCCCAATCCTGTAATAAGCCTCATGTGGAAGGGCCTCCATTGAAATAAATTGATACCTGCCTAGGTGCGGGGGTTTAATATTTAAAATTTGTGGTTGAAGTTAGTACTTGGAAGTTTAGTGTTGATTTCCCTAGGACTGAATAATTGTATCTTTTTCATAAGTACAGACCTTTTTCTATTATTATTAATCTATTGTTTTATTGCAGTGGTACATTGGAAGTTATCATAACTGCTTTTCTATAACATCTTAGGACACTAGAGCAAATATTAAGAAACCATTATAATAATGATTCTCTCTGGGGCCAGATATTACCTTGATTTGCACAGTTCTCATTGAAATCAATGGTGGAGGTCCTCAGAATACAGCTCAAGGATAGTATACTCCTCCTAGTTATGTAACACTGAAATTTGAGGGGGGCCATTAAAAAACAGCAGCAGCAAACGGGTGTTTTGTTTTGTTTTTGTTATGTTTTTTGGTACCAAAATTTGGGTGTATATCTATGAATTAGGATGGGCAACACTTTCTTGGATTTACACCTGGAGTTAAAGAAACAGTCCAGATTAAAATTGTTAAATGTTACCTAGTACTTTGTTCATTTTAAAGTGTTATTTTAAATGACTTTACCCCAGAGCTTGAAAAATATACCTGACATTTTGTGGAGTTGTATTTTATTCAGACTTGACATTCCTGGTACTTTGAAAGTTAAAATACAACCAGGGACTCACCTTACAGGCCTTTTTTTATATATCATGCAGAATCCAAAAAAAAAAAAAAGCACAATCCTCATTTAAAAAAAAAATCTTTGCAGTTTACCTCTGCTTTATCTTGACCAAGCAATGATCAGCAGATGAGGCACTGGAGTGGTCTGCAGAGTTAGGAAGACAATAGTACATTGGTTTGCACTAGGTTCATGTTGGGAATATTGTCTTTGCAAACTTAAGTGTTAGAAACTTAGTTACATTTTAAACAAAGATTGATTTCCTATAGAAATTAATATTACTCACCTAATAAAGGCGGCTGACTTTTTGTACACTTAGCATAGATAGTGAAAGTAGAGTGGCCTCTTGTCAGTTTCACTCTGGGTTTTAAGGAGTTACACAGTGATATAATATTTGAGTTGCAAATACTGCAGAGAAATTTAAATTAAGCCTCTTTCCGAACACCTAAAAATCATAAAAATGGTTTTACATCTGAGTTTGTTAAATATTTTTATACAATTTCAATTTTGGGCATAAACTATTCTCCAGTATTTTATTATCTGGTGATCTATGAGTGTGCGTTGATATTGAAGGTAAAGAGCATTCCATCAAAAAACAACAAAAAAAACAGTCTGAATACTTAAATGTTAAACGTTAATCGCTTTTGCTAAAAACTTGTTAATATTTTGAGGTCTGTTATTTTTGGACATAAGAATCAATATTTTACTTAATTTACGAGGCAACATTCAATATATCTTGGTTTGGTTAAGTATGGAATTTTGGATAAGGTACTCGGAGTAATACACTTTTCTTTAGTACTATATTTAGGCTTTAGATGTGCATGCTTCAATGCAATCTTAAAAGTAGCAAAACTGTCATTGTAAGGGATTTCAGGGTAAGATATTTGTTTTAATTTTCCATAGAGATGAAAGGACTGGTGCTGCCAATGATGATGGAGAAGCTAGAAAACCTGCAGATACACCTTTACAGAGAAGAAAACGAATATCCACTATGCCTAATCTGGCAAAACCCAGAGTTACACTTCCATCTGCACAACGTTCAGTATCAAAGTCTTCTCAAAAACAAGTACCTCAGTCTGTTACTAATGGTAACTCTTCACTTCAGAAGGAATCCTGTCCATCAGAGAAGAGCAATACAGAAAGCTCTCCAAAGTCTCCCATACTGCCTGAAAAGAAAACACCTGTCCCACAAGTGCCACAGTTTTCCCCACTTAAAAAATCAGTGAGCAAAGAGCCAAATGTGGGTGTAACTGCTCTCAAAAATGATGAAATCCTCCAAAAGAACACACCCTCTCCTCTTAAGGAGAGACCCACTCAAGGAAGACCTACACAAGAGGAAATGCCACATACAAAACCCCATCTAACAAAAGATAAACAAAAATGCTCAGACCGTGAAAGAATCCTCAAAGCTCAGAAGTTAAGAGAGATGCTCAAAGAAGAGCTGAAGAAAGAGAGAATGGTAAGGTCCTGCTTTGGGAATTTTGGGCAGAGAGGGGAAAAAAAAAAGGGGATCAACATTTGCCTGATACCTGAGGGTCAATTCCAGTAGATAATCTACGGTAACTGTCATGTCAGCAGCATAGTGCTGGCAGCCTATGATGGGGTCTAGTAGCTCTTGTCCTATCACGGGAGTGAGTGTTCTTTTGTGTAAAAATGATTTTTGTGGTGTTGGTAGGGTGATTCTGCTAATGGACCTTTATGTGACATAATAATACTCCTGCTAACATGCCAGCCAGAATACTTACTATTTTTACTATGTATTTTTATCATTGGTAAATGCAACAGCGGGGTCTGAAAGTTGGGACTCTTGTGTTCTGTACTCAACTTTGTTATTGACTCAGTTTTGTTACGTTGGACAGCTCACTTCTCTACTATTATTGTGTTAACCAATATGCACCATTTTATAGTTGAGCAATCTCATGGGGATGTTAAAACACTTAACAACTATTAAACCTCATGAGTCTGATGAAAACTGAATTCAGCAGCACAATGCAAGATATTTGTATATATCAGTAGAGAAGGCACATATGAGAAGGAAAGGAGGCAGCGGCTTTCCTTTAGGTGGATAAGTCAACTTGAAAACTAGTCAATTTAAAAAAAAAAATGTCGTTTAATGTATTATAACAGGTCCTTAATCTCTCTGCCAACAACAACAATAATTGGGTATTCATAGGAGCATTCATAGTAACTGAAACTACTTTTAACTATTTTTTTAATTGATGGGTATTCATATAAATGATGAATTCAACTTTTAAAAATGAACACTAACAGTTGCAATCCTGTGGAAGTTCACTATTTGTTTTATTTTGAATTAGGCAAAGATAAAATATCATCTAAAGTGTCACAGGCTCCTTGGTTTGGCACACCTCAGTCCTTTTAGTCTCTGATACTAGACCATCTGTCCAGAGTGTCTTGCCTTCTGGGTCTATGCACTCATACCCACACAGAGCATTGAGGTCTCTTGAAAAGCCAGGCTGATTAAGGTTGATGATGTCTTTGAGAAATATACACTGTAAAATCAAAAAGTTACAATAATGGCAGAGAAAAATTAGACCAGGCACATATAAAAATAAATATTTACATTATATAATTTGTGTGAGTAAAGAAAAATCTAAATAAACGTGTCTTTGGTATGTAGAAACGATGGAAAAATAGACCTACAGGAATTGAAGGGAAAACTCCACCAGATCATTCCAAAATGACTATGAGAGACTTGATATACTACCTGCCAGAAAACAATCCTATGAAGTAAGTATAGTTCTGTTTTCTTAAAGGCAAATTGTTTTTGTCTGTGTCTACTAATTTAATCCTTGTGAAATGTATTATACTGACAACCCTGAATACGGAAGTCCGGTTTATCTGTAGAAGAGGTAAAGCATGAGCAGTAGCAGTGTAAGCTTCTGAATGCTGTATCACTATTACTTGGTATTTATATTGCAATAGGGAATAGGCTCTTGTGTTAAGTTCTGTACAAACATATGGAGACCAGTCCATACCCTGAAGTATTTCTATGTATATAGACAAGTAATAAGTGAAGGCTGGTATGGCATGAACATACACTTGAATTTTTCCTAATTGTAGATTAAATATTAGCTGCCCTTCAATGTAGCCATCATACGTTGGCTGACTTTTTTTAATAGGCATCGTGGTTGAGGTGTGTCTTGAGAGGGTAGTGACCGTATGGTATCAACTTGGAGTATGGGTGTTTCACGTATCATAAGTAAGGTTAAGATTTTGTCATGGTTATTTTTAGTAAAAGTTACGGACAAGTCAAGAACAATAAACAAAAATTTATGGGAGCCCTGACCTGTCCATGACT